>NC_077227.1:483033025-483633025 GCF_027887165.1 Monodelphis domestica
TAAGTCATTCAGCTTCCATAGAATTTATCTGCAAAATTGGGAAAATATTAATATAAACTGAGTTATAATTAGGTGTTGCACCCTAAATCAAGGGAATCAGGTATATAATTTTGAGAGCTTCTCATAAAAATGGCTCTGGCATGTGACCCTATCAAGAATAATTTTGACCATATTGGTATCCGGTCCATTTTACACTATGCCTCACTCATTTAAAGGCCTTCACCAAGCAACCAAATTAAAAAGTTTGGATAGGTTGATTTCTATCCTAATGATGGAGTGAGTTTCTCTTAAATTCCCTCTATCCAAACCAAAACACACACACACACACACACACACACACACACACACACACACACACACACATATTTCTTATCTGAGCACAACTATGAGAAATGCTTTCTTTCCTTTCTGGAATATGTTGAGCAGTCCTCTTAAAGTTCTCTTTTCCCTCAGGACCAATACAGTCTACATGACTCACAGTACCAACAAAGAAAAAGATTTGGGTGGCTCTTTGATATGTTGTTTTCTTACTGGGTTGATCCATCGTTGGACTAGGCAGATGGTTTGTCCAGGGTAGCTCACTCCATAGTCAAGTGAGACTAAGCATCTTGTTTACATGCTTCACCTTCTCTCCTGGAAATGCTGAATTACTTGCCCTTATTCATGGCTAGGCTCTAGCATGTCTCTTGGGGACAGACCACATTTTTCAAAACTGTCCCATTTTACATCTTTATCTCTAAAAATTGTATGAATTCATAGGCCCCTCTTCCAGTCTACTTGTTGCCCAATATTTCTCTTTAAAAGGTCAAGCCCAAGGGCCATTTTGGATGAATGGACTTTTGTTCTTGAGGAGCCAACTCACTCTTACCAAAAATTTGGAGCTGAGAATTTGAATCAATGACTGAAGAAAAATCTTATCATAGGATAATGAGTATCCAAAATGTGGAAAATTCCCACCTTATCAGAAGACATAGGAGAAAGAATGGACTTGCCCAACTCTATTTTGTACATTTCCCATCATCAGTGTGTTGATAATTGTTTAACAACCAACTCTCTATGGGGAAAAAATGTACAATATGCATTATTAACATTTTCTCCATCGTTTTCTTAAGTCTGGGCAATCAACAAATCAATAATTCAAGTCCTATTAATGCATTGCTGGTAGAGTTGTGAATTGATCCAACCATTCTGGATGGCAATTTGGAACCATGCCCAAAGGGCTTTAGAAGACTGTCTGCAATTTGATCCAACCATAACACTGTTGGGTTTATACTCCAAAGAGATAATAAGGGAAAAGACTTGCACAAAATTATTTATAGCTGTGCTGTTTGTGGTGGCAAAAAAAAATGGAAAATGAGGGGATGCCCTTTGATTGGGGAATGGCAGAACAAATTGTGGTATCTGTTGGTGATGGAATACTATTGTGCTCAAAGGAATAATGAAGTGGAGGAATTCCATGCGAAATGGAAAGGCCTCCAGGAATTGATGCAGAGTGAAAGGAGCTGAACCAGGACAACATTGTACACAGAAACTGATACACTGTGGCACAATCGCATGTAATGGACTTCTCCATTAGTGGCAATGCAGTGATCCAGAACAACTCAGAGGGATTTACAAGAAAGAACACTATCCACATTCATTGGAAAAACTGCAGGAGTAGAAACACAGAAGAAAAACAACTGCTTGATTGCATGTGCCGATGGGGATATGATTGGGGATGTAGACTCTAAGCGATCACCCTAATGCAAATATTAATAATATGGAAATAGTTCTTGATCAATGACACATGTAAAACTCAGTGGAATTGCTTGTTGGCTACAGGGTGGGAGGAAAGGGGAGGGAAAGAACATTAATTATGTAACTATGGAAAAATATTCTAAATTAATTAATTAAATAAAATTTTTCAATTCAAAAAAGAAAAATAATTCAAGTCCTGATTTTTAACATTTATTAATTTCCAAGATAAAAATGCTTACAATGAAAATTTCAGTTTGACCTGACTCCAGCTTACCCTTAACACCATAACTTCAGATTCACCTGACACAATAACACCTCATATTTCTATGGAACCTTCAGGAAAGTGCTTTCCTCCCAGCAATGACTGTAGGTTTTTACTGATAAAGAAGCTGAAACTCAGAAATGTTAAGTGATTTTGCCCAAGTTTATACAACTAAGGATCAGAGTGAGGATGAGAACTCAAGTCTGTCCTGATTCCAAGTCCATTTCTCTTTCTAATGTGCCACACAATCTCAGTAATAGTATACACCTGCTCCATCTACCTGAGAAGGTTATCATGAATAGTCAACAGGATAATGAATATGACTGTGCTTTGTGTAATACTTGTGTAATAATCTTGAAAAGTAGTAGTTGTAGCAACATCAGGAGCATTTATATAGCACTTTGAGGTTTGCAAAGCACTTTAGCTCATTTTATCTTCACAACAATCCTAGATGGTAGCTACTATTATTATCTCCATTTTGTAGATGAGGAAACAGACAGATGCCCGGAGTCATCAAAGTGACAAATACCTAAAGTCAGTTTTGAAGTTAGGTCTTTCTTATTCTAAGTCCAGCTCTCTACCTAAGATTTCATAATTATCATTTAGTATTTTCATTTTCATGGAAAGGTATTTTCTGATCCCATATGTATCCTTTGATCCAAGTCTTTTTGCTGAAGCTTCCTCACAAACTTTCTTCATAGGGGATAAGGAAGATACTAGGATTTATAAGATTTGCATGAAGTGCCTAGAAGTAAGGAAGTAAGAGATTGAACAGATACTTATTTGGAACATGTGAATTTTCAAAGCTAACTATTCTCTCATTAATGTATAATTACATGGTAATAACAACTCCATATTTGTACAGTAACTATATATCCTATGGATTACCTGATGATTTTACTCAGAGTTAACATGTGAATCAGTGTATAATTACCCAGCATAATTGTTCAATCTCATAGTAACACTTTAATTTGCAAAGCAAAAATAACCATGTGATTACTCTGCAATTACATGATAGTTACTAATCAATTACATCCACAGAGTTTGCCATGTATTTACAGAATGGTTAATGGCTATTTATACCTTACCAAGTAAAATTTTATCTAGATCCCCTGTTGACAATTACAAGCCCCACTGTCACCTCCTCAGCTGGGGGAGTAGTATCATCTGCCCTGAATTCTAGAGACTCCACAACATTGCTTAATGGGGTTCAGATGAAAATCTGACAACCTCTTGATATTGTCTGTCTAGAAAGAATTTGCTGCTGACATTATAACCCTCCAATATTTGCATTGATCCATTTGGTTTTGGGGGGGGGGGGAGTGGGGAATGAGTGTGCAATTGAGAAATTTCCTACACTTTATATGCCATCAATTCAGCCCCCCAAATCTTGGTTGATAGAAAGAAGGAATATGAAGTGGTACAGATGTCAGAGAACTGGTCAGAAAACCTGAGTTTGAATCCCTACTCTGATGTTGAGTAGTTTGCCCTTGGGCAAAATGACTTCCACCCTCACCACTCAATTGAGATTGCTCTCTCCAAAGTTGCCAGTCCTCTCTTGATTCCCAAATCTGTTGGCCGTTTCTCAGTCCTCATCCTTCTTGACCTCTCTGCAGCATCTGACACTCATGACCACTCTCTTTTCCTGTATTCTTCCTTCTCTTTGGATTTTTGTGACACTGATCTCTCTTGGTTCTTCTTCTACTTTTATGGCTCAGTTTCCCTTGCTGGATTATTATCTATATCCCATATTCTGGCTGTGAATGCACCTCCAAGAGTATCTTGATATTTTTTCTCCATCCCTTATTTCTTTTGGTGACTTCATCAGCCAACATAGGTTTAATAATCATCTCTATGTTGATGACATACTGATCCCCCTTGTCTCTACCAAAGTCCAGTAATTACTTATGAATGGCTCATTGGACCTTTCAAACTCGATGTCCTATAGGCATCCATAAACTTAGCATGTTCAAAGCACAATTTGCTATCTTTTCCTCCAATAAACCAATTCCTCTTCTGAACTTCCCTACTTCTTTTGAGTGATACCACCAACCTGCTACTTACCGGGATTTACAAGCTCAATTTCATTTTCACTCTTACCCCCCAGATAATTGCCATCTTGAAGATATACTCCTTCTCTCCACTCTTCTTCAGGCCCTCCCTTATCACTCATCTAGATTATTTCAATATTTTTTATTTACTTTCCCTATTTCATCTCTCTCTACTCTAATCCATCCTCTACATAGCTGTTAATTCTTAAGTACAGACCATGTTACTATCCTACTCAATGAATTTCAATGACTCCTTATTACCTCTAAAGTCAAACATGAATCCATCTGCCCTTTAAAGGTAGCTCTTCACAACTTAGTTCCTTTCTTCCCATCCATTCATATTGCATTATGCTTTATATACACTAAGAAGATATGCTTATATCATCTATTTTTGTTTTAGAAGGTATTTCTAGAGTTTGCATTAAGTAGAGTTTTTCAATGACCTCATGTTCTTAATAATAGGAGCAAAAAAAATGTATGATGGAAATTCAGGACCAGGTCATTCCTATAATTTTCCTCTTCTTATTTTAGTAACTTTTTATTTCATCTCATTTTGTCTATCTGACTTCCAACTGAGGTGGTGGAATGATCAGAAGCAGAATAATCTAGCTTTTCCAATATTCTAGCAAGGGGGAAAAAAGAATACTAGAGCAAGTATTGATCAGGAAATTCAAGGTGAAATATAGAAGTAAGTTTTTCATGATAATACATGTATAACTCAGATCAAATTGCTTACCCTCTCTGAGAGAGGGGAGGGAAGGAAAGGAGGGAAACAATTTGGATCTTATAATTTAAGAAAATGTATATTGAAAATTGTTATTGTATTAATTGGAAAAATAAATTATCTGAATAAACAAAAGGAAAAAGAAAAATTCTAAAGAAAGAAATGCAAGGTAAAATGATATTAAATACATTTTCCAGCACAGATACACACAAAGAGATGTCCAGAAGCCAATGAGCATTAGAAAAAGATCCAGGTAAAAGAGCTTTTTCTAGCAGAGGGCCCCAAGACACATAAATGTGGGGGTAAGTCAATGAAATCTGGAGGCTGATGCTGTATATCTAGGGAAATGTGGATCAGGAATGACCTAGGAAAACATTGAGCCTGAAGCTGTATTGTTCTGATGTCATTCTAGAATTGGAAGACTGCAAAGCTCAGATTAAAAGAGTAATAATTAAACCATGACCTAGATTAGATCATGACCGAGACACTGAACATTTATAGCTCCCATCTAAGCTGCCTTTAAAATCTGTGAAAAACACAGTGCTGTACATGAAGGAAAACAGTAGGATTAAGTAAAACTGGAAAAGACTTCTTGTAGAAGGTATAATTTTAGCTGAGACTTCAAGAAAGCCATTTGTCTTACCAGGACAATGACTTCCACCTATATTATTATTACTATTATTTGCATGCCCTAATTTTTTTTACCAATATTGTGGGTGAATGTATATATTCATTATAGTTATATCATGTCATCTTTTTAAATTACTATTTTGATGTACATAATACATTGGTTGAATTCATGTTGTAAATTCAAAAATAACTTTTGAAAATTCCAGTCTAAGTAGACCTATCTCCTTTTCAATATTATTTAAAACATTAGTATTATTTTTGTTTTAAAATAATACTTCTCGAGTTTTCATTAAGTATATTTTCCAATTCCCTCAGGTTCTTCAATTTTTCCTCCAGATTTTAGTAGTTCCTGAAATTAATTTCTTATTTTTATTTATGATTAGTCATCTCTTGTTGGGAATATGTTGTTGAGTGACTTAAGCTGAGAGTAACATTAGCAAAAAAAGAGTATGAAACTCTGGATCATAACTGAGAAAGATGTTTTCAGTTTTGCAATGATATTGTACTAGTACATAATTAAAGCATTCATGTATATAATCCATTTCATGCTCATTCATAGATCACCCACTTTGGTGATCGGGGTTACATAGGTGGAAGTATTCCTAGCTGGAAAAGTTATAGTTTTTTAATTCACTCCAGTTCATCATGTCTTCTTGTGGAACTAGAACATGAGAGCACAACATTCATTCGGCTACCTCTATGTCAAATTGATCATTATAGAAATTTCAAGTAGGGTCAGATTGTAACCCTATGATACCCTATCTATTCCTTTGACCCTTAAAGAGTCTTAAACCACCTGACTATTGCATCACATTGGCCATGAACTAACATAATCAGCATTATCTCCAGACCCCTACTTGACAGTATTTCAAGGTTTAAAGTAAGATCTTGACTGTAGTTAATAAGCAATTCAAGAAGCATTTATTAAGTGCTTACAAAATGCCAAGCAGTATGCTAACCTACTGTTAACAGTCTTAGGGCACATAAGGTTCCCCCAATCACTTCACCCTGATTAGTTTTGTTAATGCGAGGGAAAGGATGTTGGCATAGATAATGGGTTAGACTTTGATTATTACTCTCACTGCTGTTATTATAATTACTATTCATATCTCTCCCTGCCACCCAGTCCCAGCCCTGATGTCTGCCATTTAAGCTATTATGAAATGGAGACTTAGCAACTACATACCCATTTCCATCTCTTGAGGACACTCAAACCCAAGCCCGCCAGACTAAACCAGCCATTTTAATAATCCTCCAGAACACTTTAATAGCTAACACTTTCCCATTTTCCCTTTCTTTTCTATGAAGAAACCTTCAGTTTGGAAAAATCTGGAAGGATTTGGAGGAGTGTGGCCTTGGAAGCTGCCAGTTTCTCACTAGGAGATACTTTGAGAATTGTCTGGAGGTGGAACATATTAAGATTTGACTTATTAGATTGATTTCCTGACTGAAGCACTGAGCTGGAGTCCCACATCCAGAAACATGGATATTGCTGTTTGGTTATAAGACTGGCACTTTGCATTTATTAAATATCTCCCAAAGATTTTTGAAGAGCCCTTATATCTTAGGAACTCCCAGCTTTCTGCTCTTCCCGTACCACCCTCCATTTTATAAACACTTTAGAAGTAGAAATATTCATAGGAAACCAGATACTCCTCTAAAGTTAGGCAAACCAACAAGCATTAAGCACTGGGAATACCAAGAAAATTTAATTTATTTACTACCTACTCTATTGGAGACCACAAGACATATTAGGTAGAGTGATCAATTTAGAGTCAGAGTATCTGGATTCTGTCCCAGTTCAGCTACTTCCCACTTCTGTGACCTCAGAAAAGTCACATCTACCTCCCTGAGCCTCACTTTCCTTATCTGGAAAGTAAGATTATACTAGATGATGTCTATTAGGATTCACACCAGTAACCTATAACCCTAGTAATAATAGGTAAGATACTAGCTGTTTTAAGTGCTGAGAATATGACAAAACCAAAAAATAGTCCCTGCTCTCAAGAAACTATTACACTTCTGTAACTTTCTAGTTTGTTCTTTTATTTCCTTTAAAAATATATTTATGTTCAGTTCCAAATTCTCTCAGTCTACTACCCCTCTCCTAGCCATTGAGAATGCAAGATGTATGATACTCATTATACATATAAATCATGCAAAACATGTTGCTTCCTTAGCTATGTTTTGAGGAAGGGGAGCAAGAAAAAAAAAAGGAATATGCCTCAGTCTACTATCTGAGTCTATCAGCTCTCTATCTGTAGGTGGATAGCATTTTCCATGATTCATTTTTGGGAATTTTGGTGAATCATTTTATTTATCAGAGTTGTTGTCTTTCACATTTGATTATGGACACAATATTACTATTACTATGTACATTGTTCTCCTGGCTCTACTCACTTCACTTTGCATCAGTTCATATTAAGTCTTTCCAGATGTTTTTAAACCATCTCCTTCATAATTTCTTATAGCATCATAGTATTTGACCACCTTCCAATATCATAATTTGTTCATTCACTCCCCAATTTATGGGCATCCTCTCAGTTTCCAATTCTTTGCTACCACAAAAGAGCTACTGTGTGTGTGTATGTGACACAAGGTTCCTTCTTCCTTTTCTTTGTTCTCCTATGTTTATAAAACTAGTAGCAGTATTACTGTTTCAAAGCATCATTTTTTTCCAACTTCCTAATAGAAGCCAACTCAGCCACCCAAAATACCTTCATGCTAAACATGTGGGCCTAGCAAGATAGCAAACAATAGCAAAGTCAAGTGCATGCATTCATTCAATTTTATCCTAGATTTGGACTCTTCTTAAACCAAAACCTCTCTGACATTCTCGAAACTTAAAGCCATTTTAAATATTTTTTTGTGATTCTAAGGATTGAGAGAAGCAGCCTTA
This sequence comes from Monodelphis domestica, assembly GCF_027887165.1. Lineage (NCBI taxonomy): Eukaryota > Metazoa > Chordata > Mammalia > Didelphimorphia > Didelphidae > Monodelphis > Monodelphis domestica. Next base: position 483,041,329 of record NC_077227.1, read on the forward strand.
CATACAGGAGTGTTCATTGGGAAGTCACATAGAAAGGTCTAATAGTGCATAAGTGTCACCTTCTTCTCTTTCTTCTTCTTCTTCTTCTTTTTCTTCCTCCTCCTCCTCCTCCTTTTCCCTCCTTACCTTCTGCTTTAGTATCAATTCTAAAACAAAAGGAAGGAAACAGAAGAAAAATCACACCATACTACAGACTAGGTAATTGGGGTTAAATGACTTGTCCAGGGTCACACAGCTAGGAAGTGTCTGAGATCACATTTGAACTCAGGTCCTCCTAACTCAAGACCTGGAAATCTATCTACTGTGCTACCTAGGTGGTCCATAAATATGCTTCCATAGGACCTGTACTGCCTGAATGCTTCATCTGTTAATCACATACTATGCACTCCCAGCAGAAAGCTAAAGGGGACCTTCCATTATCTGGCCATAGGGGAGAATTGCAAGTCACTCTCTTTTCAATCTCTGCCTCTCCAATAAAGAGACAAAAGAATGGGGACAGACAATTTCCCTGCAGGATGGGAGGCATCTTGCTTGTAGGAACTAGGAAATAAATAACCAGAAGGTTAGAGTTCACATGAGCTTTCTCAAGACATTCTGTGCCTGTTGTCCTAATGGAGAAATATAGATATATTAGTACATGCTGGGATTCTTTGTAAGAATAGGGGGAAAGGGAGGGTACCATTTTACATACATATCCCCAGCAGGGTCAGTTAGTTATTTTTATTTCACCTGAGGATATTCTCTCCCTCACATGACAGATCTGAAGGTAGAAAGGGAATCTGGCTCTTTGGTTGGGTTTTTTGTTTGTTTGTTTGTTTTTAAGTTTTTTTAAAAAGAATCACAGAGCTAAAGAATATTAGACACAATCTCAAGGATTGTCTAGTACAAACCCTTCATTTTGCAGATGACACAACTGCGGCCCAAAGCAACTTGTTTCAGACTACCCATTGGTGACAGGACCAAGACTCCATCCCAGGTATCTTGAACCTTTCACCCAATAGAATGTAAGTTTCTAGAAGGCAAAGGCAGCTTCATTTTTTTCTTTTTATCTCAATGCCTAGAAGAACACCTACCCTATTAATTAAGGGTAACCCTTAATCAATTAAGAAATGTGTATGGATTGAGTGATTGATTTTTTTATATGTCACTTCCTCTAAGAGAATGTCAACACCATGTGGGCAAGGAGCAGTTCATTTTTATCTTTTTATCCCTATCACTTGGTAATGACCTTGGTGTGTAATAAACACTTGTTGATTGAATGATTGATTGAAGTCTTATGCTAGTTCCTTACACCCACAACTCTTAGTGCATCTGTTCCAGTTCCTCTTATGACTCCATTTCCCTCCCTCTTCTCCCACACATGAGCTGTTTATTTGAAAGGGAATTGGTTTGGGACTTTATCTGCTTTGTTGTGTTTCTTTGGGATAACTTTAGTTTCCATCCTGAAGTGTGGCTTGCCAGCCAAAAAGGAACTCTGTTTTCCAGAGGGATGACCATTTCAGTGTTTATGAGACTTTTACTGTCTTCCACAAAGGAATAAGAGACCTTATCTTCCATTCTCCTGCCTTTATATGACAGCCAATTTTCAAGACTTTCTTTTCATTAGTGTTTGTAATTACTATAAAGCAATCCACCAAGATCATCCCTGGTTTCCAAGACCTTATGATCCCACTATGGACATCTACACACCTAAGTCACTGTTACAAGGCACAACCAACCATGTAATTAAGTGGTCGTTATTGCTTATATGCAATGATCACATGGCTATTTATGCTATGCAGATTATATGATTATTTGGAGTTCTCAAAGGTTAGTGGGCAATTTGTGTCGTTCAATCCCATGGCAACACTTTAGATTATAAGGGGCACAAATAATCATGTAATTGTTTTGAACAAAATGTCTAGTATAGCTCCTTAATAATTACAGGCCCTATTCAGCAAAAATTCACTGTAACCTTAAACAGCAAAGAAGGTCACAGTGTCTGCTTCGCTAAGCCAGATGAGTGGGACTTACTCATTTTACTTGATTACCAAAGCAGTTATTCTTTTCCTAGTTATGTTGGGGAGAACTTAACTATGTGATTTTACTAGTATAGAAAAGTCTTAGTGTAGAAACTCCTTCCAAAGTTCAATCCAGAACACTAACTGTGGGAACATTTTAAAAATGAATGTTTACAACTGGAAAGGAGACTGTAGTAATCAATGAATCAATAAACATTTGTTATGTTTGTTATGACTTACTATGTGCCAGGCACTGTGTTAAGTGCTTGGGGATACAAAAAGAGGCAAAAGATAGTCTCTGCCCTTAAGGAAATTACAGTCTCATAGGGAAGACAAAAGGAAAACAAATATATATATATATATATGTAAACAAGTTACATTCAGGACAAACAGGGAATAATTAACAGCAGGAAGGCACTAGAGAAAAGAGGGATTGGAGAAGGCTTCCTATAAGAGGTGAGATTTTAGTTGGTTCTTAAACAAAGTAGAGAGGTCAGTATTTGGAGCAGAGGAGGAATGCTGTATAGCCAAAGAAAATTCCCAATGACAAGAGATTGAGTCTCTTGTTCTAAGAATAGGAGGCCAGTGTCAGTGGATTAAAGATTACCTGACAGGTAGTATGGTATAAAAAGCCTGGAAAGGTAGGAGGGGATGGGGTTATGAAGGGTTTGGAATGCCAAACAGAACATTTTTTAATTTGCTCATAGAGTCAAGGAAAAGCCACTTGAGTTTATTGAATAGGGGAATAACTTAATCAGACTTTCATTTTAGGAAAATCACTTTAGTGGCTGAATAGAGAATGGATTGAAGTAGAGAGATTCAAGGCAGGCATACCTGCCAACAGACTACTGGGATAATCAAGGATTGAGGGCACGAGGTCCTGTGCTAGAGTGGTGACCATGTGAGAGGAGGAAAAGGGGTGTATTTGAGAGATGTCAGAAAGGTGAAATAGACAAACATTAGCAATAGCTTGGATATGGTGAGCAGGGTGGAGGTAGGAGAGGAACAATAGTGAAGAATCCAAGATGAGTCTTGGGTTGTGACTCTGAGGATCTGGGAGGATGGATGATGGCATTCTTGACAGTAATAAGAAAGATACGATGTGGGGGAGAAGATCTTAGGGGGACAGATAATGAGTTATACTTTGAATATACTGAGTTTTAGATGTCTACTGAACATCTAGTTTAAGATGCCTGAAAGGCAGAGATTGGATAGACTAGGAATCAGGTGTGAGTTCAAATCCTAAATTCACCATGTGGGTATTCAGTATCAAATACCTTGTTTAAACCTGCTTCCCTACCTATAAAATGAGACAAATGGATTAGGTGGTCTCTAAGGCCCTTTACACTTCTAAAATCCAGTTCTAAAATGCCTCTATAAACGGGCAAAGTTTTTATCACATTGGCAGCAAGAAAAAGTGAGAAGAGTAATGGATTTAGAGATCTGAATCCTGGCACTTTCTCATTCTGCATGATTCTGGGCAAGTCTTCATTTTTCTAAGTCTCTGTTTCCTCATCTGTAAAATAGGAACAATAACATTACTTTCCTCACAAGGTTATGTGAAAAACATCTTACAGACTTAAAAGCAATACATTTAAAGCAGGAAACAATGTGATACTATAGAAAATATTCTGGATTTGGCATCAAAGGAAATGGGTTCAAATTCTGACTGTAGCCTAATACCCATGTGACCTTGGGTATTAGGTGACAATTTTCATTTCTGTGGGACTAAGTTTCTTCATCTATATGAGGTTGATGAACTAAATTATCTCTGTTTTCTTCCAGCTTTAAATCTATGATCCTAAATTTAAATGATATTTTCACAACTATGAACAAAAAGACTTGTTCATTGCTAAATGATGGGAACCCTATGATTGGTAAAGATATGGTCATGTTCTGAATCTAGTCAATACATGTCATGTTATCTATCCTAACTTTAATTTTTGAAAATGTCTATTCATGCTTTCTTTAAAAAAAACATATATATATATATATAATTTCTTGCCAATTCTCATTCCCCAGCCTCAATCTGCCAGAACATTCCTTTGTAACAAATAAGTTTAGGTAAATAAAGTGAAGCACATGTCATACATTGTCAACAATGAGAGACTGAAACCATTTACCCTTACTTGTGTATTCATCGCTGCCACCACCATGACCGTTCAGATGGAGAAAATCTAGGACCCTGAATCCAAGAACCTTGGGAATAGCAATGTTCCCCACAACCACCAGATCTGTCTCCATCCCATCCCAGATAGCCACTGTGGAGGTGATAAATATTATAGGGAAGTGGCCTACCTTTCTTACCACCAGCAGCATCAACTGTTGACCAGCTGTCACCAACAGGTAGATACATGGGCAGGGAAGAACTGAGTGGCATCATCCCTATCATCCCTAGATCATTCACTCTGCTTCCAACCCAGCCTATGGACAAAATTCAGAGAAATGGCTCCTGGAGGGAAGGGACTAACCATCCTCAATAACTGCCAACACATTACTATACACAAAACAAGAAACCCAGTCTAACTGAAGAAGCAAGGTACTTTAGGGAGAAGGGGGAGGTAATATGTACCAGGCAAGTCAAACTACCTATCTCCCCTCATAATAAAATGAAGACAAACCAGGACACTAAACCTAAGAGTCTTGGGAATAACAAAAATTTGTAGTCCAGTACCCTCTCCTAAGAAGCAACCTCTCTGAAAACACAGAAGTGAATATTCTTGCCACCAATGTTCTCAATGTTCAACATCAGAAACGGTGGATCTATAACAATTACAAGATTCTCATCATTTACCACTTAGCTGCTTTCCTGAACTTCATCATCTCCAGAAACCCATCAATCTGTAAGATAGCATCAACCCTAAAACTCTCACCTCCTAAAATCATTGCCCCCTGGGATGAAGAACTTGATCATGTCCCTGGTTGTTCTGCTTAATAATCTTCCACACTCCCCTTCCAGTTTCTTTTTAACATGTCTTAGCCCAATAAAATGTGAGTCTTTGAAGACAGGGACCATTATCACATTTTTTAGTATCCCCATCACTTAGTTCCTGGCACATAGTAGGTGCTTTATAAGTCTTTATTGACACTGACTCTGATATGAACTAATCACTGGAAATTACTTGAAAGAAGAAGCATTATTAATATGTGTATTGCCACTGCATCCTAAAGACCTTTTCATCTGTCTTGCAGCTGAAACCTCACATACATGTTTTTCTCATTAAAATGTGAGTTCCTTCGGATCAAGAGCTATCTTACTTTTCATTTGTATTCCTAACAGTTAGCACAGTTCTTTGCACATAGAAAGAGCTTAAGAAATGCTTCATTTGGGGGTAGCTGGGTAGCTCAATGGATTGAGAGCCAGGCCTAGAGATAGGAGGTCCTAGGTTCAAATGTGGCCTCAGATACTTCCCAGCTATGTGATCCTGGGCAAGTCACTTAACCCCCATTGCCTAGCCTTTACCACTCTTTTGCCTTGGAACCAATACAAAGTATTGATTCCAAGATGGAAGGTAAGGGTTTAAAAAAAAAGAAAGTAATACTTCATTTGTTTGTTTCTTGTAAGATTCATGGGTTATTACTGTAATGATCAATCACACAGTCTTCTCTTTCTCCAATTGTCCTTCTAGAGACAAAATTAATAAACTCTTTGTGCAAATTGAAGAATTTTCTTACTTTCTTTATTTTTCTTGCTTTTTTTCAATATGGCTAATTTGGAAATATATTTTATATGATTTCATGTGTATAATTGAAAAATGCTATGTGTTTATGTTTTGTTATATAAAACCATAATTATAATAGCACTAATGAAAAGGAAAACTCTCTTGTAATGTGAATGTCAGGAGACAGGAATAACCTTGCAAAATGCTAACTTAGAGGGACAAGAATAATGCTAAGACAATAATGTTTGATTGTACAGTTGATGTGCTCTTAGGATAAGAGAAGACTCTGTGGAGTGGATCTCCTTTAATTGCCAAATCTAATGACCTCTTCTCAATTATCATTCTGCTTGCACTATCTGCAGCATTTGACATTGTTGACCACCCTATATTTTCCTGATACTGCTTTCTTAATTCTCTTCCCACATATCTGACTACTTCTCAGTCTCCTTTGCTAGTTCTTCATCCAATTCATACCCTCTAACTGTAGGTACATCCCAACATTCTGCTGTATTAACAAAAGGAGAGAAGAAGAAGCATTTTAAAGCATCTACTATGTGCCAGGAATTTTTATAAACATTTTACAAATATGCTTTCATCTGAGCTTCACAAAAATGCTAAGATGTAGATAATATTATCTCCATTTTATAGACGAGGAAACTAAGACAGACCAGTTAAGTGACTTTCCCATGGATATACAGTAGTAAGTATGGTATAGTATAGTATAGCATCAGGCAGTATAGTATAATATTGTATCATATCACAGTGGGTCATATAATATAGTATAATGTCATACTGTATCATATGGGCACATTTCACATCATATCATAAAATACTATAGTATAACATAGTATAATAAGTATCTGAAACTGGATTTGAAATCAGGTCTTCTTGATTCCAGGCTCAACATTTTAGTTGTTGTAACCCCTATCTGCCTCAGGTTCTCTTCTCACAGGATGAGTTTTCCCCGCTCCCATGAGTTCTGTTGTCTTCCAGTGTGAATTTCAAAACTACTCAACCCTGTTCAAACCATTCTTTAGAGGATGGGATTTGGCTATTTCTTGATCAATAACAATAGAGATACTTGGAATGACAGAATCAGGTCTTGGAAACTACAATCTCCAACCTACTCAAGGTAACAGGATTTAGGAAGGGCTGCAGCAAAGCTCAAGATTTAATTATTTGAGAATGTGGCCTTCAACAGACATGTGCAAAGGGGACAGACCTCTGGGCGGTCCTGGGTGAAGCTAGGGCCACCATTGGCACAGGTGAGACAGGAAGTGAGGTAGAGGACAGCTGAGGAGGCTGGGGACTTCCTGTGTAGAAAATAAGGAGGTGGTTGGAGGCTGGTACTTTGGAGTGGAGGCCCTGAGACTGTTTCTCCATTTTTGGTCATGTGAGTGATAGGGACTGATCTCTTTTCTTTGCCTCGGCTATCCAAGGCCTTGGGCCTTTGGCCCAGCCTAAGCAGAGGGGGTGTTTAAGCCCTATTCCTTTCTTTCCCCTTTCTCTCTCTCTCTCTGTCTCTCTCTCTCTCTCTCTCTCTCTTTCTAAAAACTTTCTTCCTCCTGTTAGTAATTTTAAAAAACTCCATAAAAGGTTGACTGCTGATTTGAGTTTTCATTTAGAAATTACATAGCTGAATTCCTTGGCGACCTTAAATTAATATATACAAGTCTTTTAATGTGATTTCCATATCACACCAGATGACAATATCAAGTTCTAGTCTCTCTCCTGAAATTTATTTATGTATTACAAACTGCCTATTGGATTTCCTAGAGACATTTCAAAAAATATATCTTCTGAGAGGTGGAGTCAAGATGACAGTGTATAAGCAGAGAAAGTTTGGACCTCTGAAAACCCTTCCCTACAGATTAAAAACCAAATGCTCCTAGGGGACTGAAAACCAAACCTAACAACAGGACAGAGCCAAGGAACCAGCCTTTTGGACTCAACTTAAAAGGTACACCCCCAAAAAGCCTGAATTCAAGAACACTTGGGTTTAAGGGGAAAGAAGAAGGAAGGTCCCAGGACCACTCCTTCACCTATTGCCCTGAGCCTCCAGTAGTGGCTGAGATCTCTTGGCAGGCAAGGACACTAGTCTGGAGGGAATACCGTGCAGGCAAAGCTATGCCAGGCTCCGAGCTCTGAAGACAGTCGGTGAGGAAGCAGTTGGAGAAAAGGTGCAGAGCAGCCTAGACACTCCATATTGCGCAACCTCCCCTTTTTCTGGAGGTTGTGGCCTAAGAGCACATCCAGCTCTGCAAGTTGAACTCTGCTGGGATTAATCTTATCAAGCCTTCATAGGGCAGGGAAGTTCAAGCTCCAACACCCCTCACCCACAGACTGCTCTGAGAGCCTTTCTAAGCTCCAAGGGTGAAGGTTGACAGAAAAGCTCAAACCCACAGATCCAACAAAAATGAGAGGAGCGACTTCTGGTCAAGATGGCAGCTTAGAGAAAGCTAAAGTTCAGAGCTCCAGAAACCCTTCCTTACCTATCTCAAACTGAATGCTCCTAGGGCACCAAAATTCAAAACAAACAACAGAATAGATCCCAGGAACACTCCTCCTGGACCTGGATAAAAAGGTACGCCCCCCCAAAAGTCAGAACCCAAGATCACTCGGATATAAGGGGTAGGCAAAAGGAAGGTCCCAGGACCCATTCCCCCCAAACCAGAGCTCTGAAACCGAGGCAGCAGCAGGAACCTCAGGGCAGGCAAAATGGCCTCGGGGGCTGGCTATTCTGAAGGCCGCACCCTGAAAACAACCTGAGCCAGTCGTGGGGGCACCCAGACAGCAGGGAAACAGAGAGAGATGGGGGGATCCTGTAGCCCCCTGACCAGACCCTTCCATCTAAGTCGAAGGTCCCTGCCTCAGGGTATACTCAGTCTGAGGTTAATCCTATCACCATCCCTCAGAGCTCCAGGAAGCCACGGGCCCTCCCCCTCTGAGTGCAGGGTCATCTGAAACAACAGTAACCCGGAGCCCTTTTGCCACATCCTGAAAACAACCTGAGCCAGTCTCAGGGGCACCCAGACAGCAGGGAAACAGAGAGAGACGGGGGGAGCCTGTAGCCCCCTGACCAGATCCTTCCATCTGAGTCCCACCTAAGGTCCCTGCCTCAGGGCATACTCAGTCTGAGGTTAATCCTATCACCAGCCCTTGGAGCTCCAGGAAGCCGCAGCCCCTCCCCCTCAGAGTGAAGGCTTCTCTGGCCAGAAAAGGCATTGAAATACATCTGAGAGTGTCAAGCCAGGTGCAGAGCATAGAAGTAAGGAAACAGAGAAGCATCGGGAGGAAAATGAGGAGGGTAGTAACACCAAAACACCAAAATACCAGCAATTCCGGGCTTCCTGGGGAAGACAGACAATTTGCCTGGGACTAAAGCCACTGAACACCAGACAGATAACAGAAGAGCCAGCCCCCCTCACTCAGATAGAGATGGCAAACAGCACAGAAGCAAAAAAGCCTCAAAACAACAAGAAAAACAAGAAGGGGGAAACTTTGGACACATTTTATGGAGCAAAAATACAAAATACAGAGGAGATAGAAGAGGAAACACAAGCAAATGCCCCAAAACCTTCCAAAGGAAATGGAAACTCTCCACAAACTTTTGAAGAACTTGAATCGAAAATGATCAAAAAGATGGAAGCCTTCTGGCAGGAAAAGTGGGAATTAGTGCAAAAGAATTTCACGCAACTACAAAACCGGTGTGACCAAACTGAAAAGGAAAACCAGGCTTTAAAGGTCAGAATTAGGCAACTGGAAGACAACAAGCAGGTAAAAGAGCAAGAATCAATGAAGCAAAGCCAAAAGATCAAGAAATAAAAAGAGAACATAAAACATCTCACTGACAAGGTGACAGACTTGGAAAATTGAGGAAGAAGAGATAATTTAAAAATAATTGGACTACCAGAAAATCCAGAAATAAACAGCAAACTCGACGTTGTAATACAAGATATCCAAGAAAATTGCCCAGAGATTCTAGAACAAGGGGGCAATACAGCCACTGAAAGAGCTCACAGAACACCCTCTACACTAAATCCCCAAAAGACAACTCCCAGGAATGTAATTGCCAAATTCCAAAGCTTTCAAGCAAAAAAAAAAAAATCCTACAAGAAGCCAGAAAAAGACAATTTAGATATAAAGGAATGCCAATCAGGGTCACACAAGACCTTGCAAGTTCCACTCTGAATGATCATAAGGCATGGAACATGATTTTCAGAAAGGCAAGAAAGCTGGGTCTTCAACCAAGAATCAGCTATCCAGCAAAACTGACTATATACTTCTAAGGGAAAGTATGGGCATTTAATAAAATAGAAGATTTCCAACTTTTTGCAAAGAAAAGACCAGAGCTCTGTGGAAAGTTTGATATCGAAAAACAAAGAGCATGGAATACTTGAAAAGGTAAATATGATGGAAAGGGAAAAGGAGAAAATTGTTATCTTTTCATTTATTCAAACTCTCTTCTATAAGGACTATATTTATATCAATCTATATATATATTAATATATGAAAAATGTAATGTGTAAATAGGGGGAAAAGAAAAAGCAAATAGAATAATCTTTCTCACACAAAGATTCACACGGGAAGGGGAAGGGAAGAAAACTCCTATAAGAAGGAGAAGAAGAGAGTTTTTACTTAAACCTTACTCTCAGAGAAATCAATTCTGGGAGGGAAAAACATCCAGATCCATTGGGATCTTGAATTTTATCTTACCCAATAAGGGTAGGGAGAAGGGAAAACCAAGGGGGGGAAGAGAAAACAAAAGGAGAGAGAAGGAGAGGGGGGAGGGGGAGGGAACAAAAAGGGAGGGGCTAGAAAGGGAAACATATCAAGGGAGGGGAAAAGTGGGATGATTTAAAGTAAATCACTGGATTAAAAGGTTAGAGCTAAAGAAGAAAGGTTAGAATTAGGGAAGGATATTAAAATGCCAGAGAATTCACAAGTCACAATCATGACTTTGAACGTGAATGGGATGAACTCACCCATAAAACGTAGACCAATAGCAGAATGGATTAGAATCCAAAACCCTACCATATGTTGTCTTCAAGAAACATACATGAGGCGGGTTGACACCCACAAGGTCAGAATTAAAGGATGGAGTAAGACCTTCTGGGCCTCAACTGACAGAAAGAAGGCAGGAGTGGCAATCATGATATCTGATAAAGCCAAAGCAAAAATAGACCTGATCAAAAGGGATAGGGAAGGTAACTATATTTTGTTAAAAGGGACTTTAGATAATGAGGAAATATCACTAATCAACATGTATGCACCAAATAATATAGCACCGAAATTTCTAATGGAGAAACTAGGAGAATTGAGGAAGAAATAGACAGTAAAACCATATCAGTGGGAGACTTAAACCAACCATTATCAAATTTAGATAAATCAAATCAAAAAATAAATAAGAAAGATGTAAAAGAAGTGAATGAAATCTTAGAAAAATTAGAGTTAATAGACATATGGAGAAAAACAAATAGGGACAAAAAGGAATACACCTTCTTCTCAGCACCACATGGCAATTCACAAAGATTGACCATACACTAGGTCACAGAAACATGGCATACAAATGCAGAAAAGCAGAAATAATAAATGCAGCCTTCTCAGATCACAAGGCAATAAAAATAATGATCAGTAATGGTATATGGAAAACCAAATCAAAAATTAATTGGAAATTAAACAATATGATACTCCAATACCTTTTAGTTAGAGAAGAAATCACAGAAACAATTAATAATTTCGTCAAGGAAAATGACAACGGCGAGACATCCTTTCAAACCTTTTGGGATGCAGCCAACGCAGTAATCAGAGGTAAATTCATATCCCTGAGTGCATATATTAACAAACTAGGGGCAGCAGAAAATAATCAATTGGAAATGCAAATAAAAAAACTCAAAAGCAATCAAATTAAAAACCCCCAGCAGAAAACCAAACTAGAAATCCTAAAAATTAAGGGAGAAATTAATAAAATAGAAAGTGATAGAACTATTGATTTAATAAATAAGACAAGAAGCTGGTACTTTGAAAAAACAAACAAAATAGACAAAGTACTGGTCAATCTAATTAAAAAAAGGAAAGAAGAAAAGCAAATTAACAGCATCAAAGATGAAAAGGGGGACATCACCTCCAATGAAAAGGAAATCAAGGCAATCATTAAAAATTACTTTGCCCAATTATATGGCAGTAAATACAGTAATCTAGGCGATATAGATGAATATATACAAAAATACAAACTGTCTAGACTAACAGAAGAAGAAATAGAATTCTTAAATAATCCCATATCAGAAAATGAAATCCAACAGGCCATAAAGAACTCCCTAAGAAAAAATCCCCAGGGCCCGACGGATTCACAAGTGGATTCTATCAAATATTCAGAGAACAGTTAATCCCAATACTATACAAACTATTTGACATAATAAGCAAAGAGGGAATTCTACCAAACTCCTTTTATGACACAAACATGGTACTGATTCCAAAACCAGGCAGGTCAAAAACAGAGAAAGAAAACTATAGACCAATCTCCCTAATGAATAAAGATGCAAAAATCTTAAATAGGATACTAGCAAAAAGACTCCAGCAAGTGATCAGAAGGGTCATCCACCATGATCAAGTAGGATTTATACCAGGGATACAGGGCTGGTTCAATATTAGGAAAACCATCCACATAATCAACCATATCAACAAGCAAGCCAACAAAAATCACATGATTATTTCAATAGACGCAGAAAAAGCCTTTGATAAAATACAACATCCATTCCTATTGAAAACACTAAAAGCATAGAAATAGGAGGGTCGTTCCTAAAAATAATAAACAGTATATATCTAAAACCATCAGCCAATATCATCTGTAATGGGGATAAACTAAATGCATTCCCAATAAGATCAGGAGTGAAACAAGGATGCCCATTATCACCTCTACTATTTGACATTGTACTAGAAATACTAGCAGTAGCAATTAGAGAAGAAAAAGAATTTGAAGGCATCAAAATAGGCAAGGAGGAAACTAAACTATAGCTCTTTGCAGATGACATAATGGTCTACTTAAAGAATCCTAGAGATTCAACCAAAAAGCTAATTGAAATAATCAACAACTTTAGCAAAGTTGCAGGATACAAAATTAACCCACATAAGTCATCAGCATTTCTATACACCTCCAACATAGTTCAGCAGCAAAAACTAGAAAGAGAAATCCCATTCAAAATCACCTTAGACAAAATAAAATACCTAGGAATCTATCTCCCGAGACAAACACAGGAGCTATATGAACACAACTACAAAACACTCACCACACAACTAAAACTAGACTTGAGCAATTGGAAAAACATTAACTGCTCATGGGTAGGACAAGCCAATATAGTAAAAATGAACATCCTACCCAAACTTATCTATCTATTTAGTGCCATACCCATAGAACTTCCAAAAAATTTCTTTACTGATTTAGAAAAAACCATAACAAAGTCCATTTGGAATAACAAAGGATCAAGGATATCCAGGGAAATAATGAAAAAAATTACAAATGATGGGGGCCTTGCAGTCCCAGATCTCAAACTTTATTACAAAGCAGCAGTCATCAAAACAATTTGGTACTGGCTAAGAGACAGAAAGGAGGATCAGTGGAATAGACTTGGGGCAAATGACCTCAGCAAGACAATATATGATAAACCCAAAGATCCCAGTTTTTGAGTCAAAAATCCACTATTCAATAAAAACTGCTGGGAAAACTGGAAGACAGTGTGGGAGAGATTAGGATTAGATCAACACCTCACACCCTACACCAAGATAAATTCAAAATGGGTGACTGACATGAACATAAAGAAGGAAACTATAAGTAAATTAGGAAAACACAGAATAGTATACATGTCAGACCTTTGGGAAGGGAAAGACTTTAAAACCAAACAAGATATAGAGTCACAAAATGTAAAATAAATAACTTCGACTACATCAAATTAAAAAGCTTTTGTACAAAAAAAAACAATATAACTAAAATCAGAAGGAAAGCAACAAATTGGGAAGCAATCTTCATTAAAACCTCTGACAAAGGTTTAATTACTCAAATTTACAAAGAGCTAAATCAATTGTACAAAAAATCAAGCCATTCTCCAAATGATAAATGGGCAAGGGACATGAACAGGCAGTTCTCAGCCAAAGGAATCAAAACTATTAATAAGCACATGAAAAAGTGCTCTACATCTCTTATAATCAGAGAGATGCAAATCAAAACAACTCTGAGGTATCACCTCACACCTAGCAGATTGGCTAACATGATAGCAAAGGAAAGTAATGAATGCTGGAGGGGATGTGGCCAAGTAGGGGCATTAATTCATTGCTGGTGGAGTTGTGAACTGATCCAACCATTCTGGAGGGCAATTTGAAACTATGCCCAAAGGGCGATAAAAGACTGTCTGCCCTTTGATCCAGCCATAGCACTGCTGGGTTTGTACCCCAAAGAGATAATAAGGAAAAAGACATATATAAGAATATTCATAGCTGCGCTCTTTGTGGTGGCCAAAAATTGGAAAATGAAGGGATGCCCTTCAATTGGGGAATGGCTGAACAAATTGTGGTATCAGTTGGTGATGGAATACTATTGTGCTCAAAGGAATAATAAAGAGGATGAATTCCATGGAGACTGGAACAACCTCCAGGAAGTGATGCAGAGCGAAAGGAGCAGAACCAGGAAAACATTGTACACAGAGACTGATACACTGTGGTACAATCGAAGGTAATGGACTCCTCCACTAGGGACAATGTCTCTGAACAATCTGCAGGGATCTAAAAAACACTATCCACAAGCAGAGGATAAACTATGGGAGTAAAAACACCGATGAAAAGCAACTGCTTGACTACAGGGGCTGAGAGGAAATGACTGAGGAGAGACTCTAAATGAACACTCTAGTGCAAATAACAACAACATGGAAATGGGTTCGAACCAAGAACACATGTGAAACCCAGTGGAATTTTGCGCCAGCTATGGGAGAAGTGGTGGGAGAGGGTCGGGGGGAGGAAAAGATGATCATTGTTTCCAATGAATAATGTTTGTAAATAACCAAATAAAATAATGTTTAAAAAGTCAAAAAAAATGAGAGGAGCAAGAGTTCAGGCAACTACAGAGGGAAAAGAAAGGGGAAAACTTGAGCAAACAACAGAAAAAGAAAAAAAAAGAAATTACAATTGACAGCTTCTATCCAGGAAATGAACAAAGAGCAAATGTAACACAGGAGAATCAAGGAACACCAAGCGAAACACAGAAACTCCAGTGAATTGGACACAGGCTTTGGAAGAACTTAAAATACAATTCAAAACACAATTAAGAGAGGCTGAATACAACTGGGAAAAGAACTGAAAAAACAAGATAAGTCATCTGGAAACAGAAAATAGTGTCCTGAAAGCCAAAATGAATCAGCTTGAAAATGAGGCAAAGGAGATGAAAGATCAGAAGGATAAGGATGACCAAAAAGCCAAGGATGAAATTCAGTCTTTAAAAACCAGAATACAACAATTAGAAGCAAGCGACCTCACAAGGCAGCAGGAAACTATAAAGCAAAATCAAAAGAATGAAAAAATTTTAGGAAAATATGAAACATCTCATTCACAAAACAGGATTTAGAAAATCATTCCAGGAAAGACAACTTAAGAATCATTGGTCTACTGGAAGACCATGACAAAAGAAAAAGCCTGGACATCATCCTACAGGAAATTATCCAAGAAAATTTCCCCACCATTCTAGAACAAGAGGGAAAAATGGAGATTGAAAGAATCCACAGATCACCTCCTGTACTTAATCCCCAACTGACAACACCCAGGAATGTTATAGCCAAATTCAAAAACTATCAGACCAAGGGAAAAATATTACAAGCTGCTAAGAAGAAGTCATTCAGATACCATGGAACCACAGTGAGTGCAACACAGGATCTGGCTGCATCTATCCTGAAGGAACAAAAGGAATGGAATACGATATTCTAGAAAGCAAGGGAATTAGGTCTACAACCAAGAATCAACTACCCAGAAAAACTGACTATATTCTTACAGGGGAAAGTATGGTCATTTAATAGCATAGAAGAATTCCAAGCATTTGTAAAGAAAAAAAACAGACTTGAACAGAAAATTTGATGCCCAAACACAGAACCCAAGAGAATCATCAAAAGGTAATTAATAAAGGGTGAAAAAAAGAAAAACAAAACAAAACAAAACTTTTTTTAAGGGACCCAATAAGTTAAAACGATATGAATCCCTATAAGAAAAGAGGATATTGGTAACTCTTAAAAAATTTTTATTATCACCTGGATAGCTAGAAGAATTATACTTAGAGGGAACAGTGACAAACTGTATAGGATGAAATGCCAAGACATAAATATGTATATAGATATATGCATGCATATATCTATAAACATATATACATATATATATATACAACTAGAGTTTTAAAAAGAGGTTAATACTAAAAGAAATGGGAAAAGAAACAAAATGGGGTAAATTTATATGTCACAAAGAAGCACATGGTGGGAGGGGGAGAACATCAATATGCTGGAAGGATAAAGAGGTTGGAGATAGGAAATACTCAATTCTTACGTGCATTGAAATTGACTCAGAGAGGAAAGAACAATCAAATACATTGGGGAAGAGAATTGATTTGCACCCTGTAGTGAAGTAGAAGGGTAACAGATAGACTGGTGGGGAGGGAAGCAATACAAAGGAGGAAGAGAGTGGGGGGGGGGGTAATTTAAAAGACTGAAAAGAAAATAAGAGGGGGATAAGAAGGGAGGGGTAGAAAGGGAAGTAAAATAAGGGTGGAAATTAGGGGGGACAATTAAAAACAAATCACTGGTGTAGAAGGAAATAGTGAAAGAAGAAAGGGCAGGACTAGGAGTAGAAATCAAAATGCTGGGTAATACACAGCTGGTAATCATAACTCTGACTGTGAATGGAATGCACTCACCCATAAAACACAAATGAATAGCAGAGTGAATTAGAAACCAAAACCTACCATATGCTGTCTACAAGAAACACACATGAGGAAAGTAGACACACATAGGGTAAAAGTAAGAGGATAGAGCCAAATCTATTGGGCATCAACTGATAAAACGAAGGCAGGAGTCACAATCATGACATCTGGCAAAGCCAAAGTAAAACTAGATCTAGTCAAAAGAGATAGGGAAAGTAATTACATCCTGATAAAAGGCAGTTTAGACAATGAGGAAATATCAGTACTCAACATGTATGCACCAAATAGCACAGGATCCAAATTCCTAAAGGAGAAACTAGTGGAGCTCAAGGATGAAATAGATAGAAAAACTATACTAGTGGGAGAACCAAATCTTCCTCTATCAGAACTAGATAAATCAAGCCAAAAAGTAAATAAGAAAGAGGTAAGAGAAGTGAATGAAATCTTAGAAAAAATTAGAGTTAGTAGATATGTGGAGAAAAATAAATAGGGACAAAAAGGAATATACCTTCTTTTCAGCAGCACATGGTATTCACAAAGATTGACCGTGTACTATGTCATAAAAACATTGCAAACAAGTGCAAAAGAGCATAAATAATAAATGCAACCTTCTCAGACCGCAATGCAATTAAAATAATAATTAATAAGGGTATATAGAGAGACAAATCAAAAATTAATTGGAAATTAAACAATACAGTTCTCCAAAATTGGTTAGTTAAAGAACAAATCATAGAAACAATTAATAATTTCATTGAAGAAAATGACAATGATGAGACATCCTTTAAAAAGTTATGGGATGCAGCTAAAGCAGTACTCAGGGGGAAATTTATATCCTTGAGTTCATATATTAACAAGTTAGGGAGGACAGAAGCCAATGAATTCGGCATGCAAATTCAAAAACTAGAAATTGAAAAATTAAAAATCCTCAGATGAAGATTAAATTAGAGATCCTAAAAATCAAAGATGTGAACCTTAAAAAAATTATCAGACCCTACTTCATAAGGTTGGATTGTGAACCTTAAAAATTCTCAGACCCGGGGGCAGCTGGGTAGCTCAGTGTATTGAGAACCAGGCCTAGAGATGGGAGGTCCTAGGTTCAAATCTGGCCTCAGCCACTTCCTAGCTGTGTGACCCTGGGCAAGTCACTTGACCCCCATTGCCTAGCCCTTACTTACCACTCTTCTGCCTTGGAGCCAATACACAGTATTGACTCCAAGATGGAAGGTAAGGGTTTTAATAAAAAAAAAATTCCCAGACCCTACTTCATAAGGTTGGGTTAAGACCATTCCCCATTTGGGCAGTGAAGGTACTTGATCAGGAATGTGAGAACTCTACTTCACCATACTTAAGCATGTCTTAGGGGAAGATAAAGTTGTAAACTCTTTGCTCAACAATGAAAAGTACTTAAACCCATACTTATAGTAAGACCAAAAGTTCTTAAGCTATGCCTATTTTGGATATAATACAAAAGGGTGCTAAGTACCAATAAAGGTCAGGCAACTTGTGAACTTACAAGGAGCAAAGAGGTAAGAACTTACTCAGATATTCTAGTCTACTCAGGTGTAAATTACTCAAAAGATTAGTCTTCTTAGGTGTGAACTAAGAATGGTCTGTCCTTTGAAAAATGTCTACTGTGTTTGGTAGATGGGAGAACTTAGGGGAGGTGACATAGGAGAAAATTCCCTTTATAAGAAGATGAGAATCTGAGAGCAGGACAGTCTGTTGAGGACAGTCTGTTGAAGAACAGTATCTTGAAGAGAGTCTCTTGAGACAGTCTCTTTAAGACAGTCTGAGGGAGGCTGACTCTGGCTGGAACTCCCTCTGAGGAGACTCTGTCCCTCTGAATCCTTGCTTGGACAGATCTTGTGGTGAGTGATTAAGGACTGACTGATCTTTCTCTTAAGGCTTAGGCCTGGGTTGGCCAGGGCTGTCCTGGGCCAGCTTATCCTTTTTTCATTATTCCCCTTTTCTCTCTTTCTCTCCTTTTCTTTAATTCCACATTTGTATTAATAAAAATCTCTATAAAACCCAGTTGACTTGGGTATATTGAATAATTGGGAATTTTTCCCTGGCGACCACTTTATATATTGATTTAAAACAAGGCGCTGTCTTGAACCATATTTTCTGTGGTCACAATTTACTCATCCACTCTTATATCTGCCACAATTTAAGTCTTCCACTACTTTAATCATTACAAAGGAGAAATTAATAAAATTGAAAGTCAAAGAACTATTGACTTAATAAATAAGACTAGAAGCTAGTATTTGAAAAAAAAAACAAATAAAATAGACAAAGTACTGGTCAATCTTATTTTAAAAAAGGAAAGAAGAAAATCAAATTGACAGTATCCAAAATGAAAAGGGAGACCTTGCCTTTAATTTAGAGTAAATTAAAGCAATCATTAAAAATCATTATACCCAATTATATGGCAATAAATATGGCAATCTGGGTGATATGGATGAATATTTGCAAAAATATAAATTGCCTAAACTGACAGAGGAAGAAATAGATTACCTAAACAACCCCATATCAGAAAAAGATATTGAACAAGCCATCAAAGAACTCCCTAAGAAAAAATCCCCAGGTCCAGATGAATTCACAAATTAATTCTATCAAATATTCAAAGAACAATTAATCCCAATATTATACAAACTATTTGACAGAATAAGCAAGGAAGGAGTTCTACCAAATTCCTTTTACGACACAAATATGGTAATTATTCCAAAGCCAGGCAGATCAAAAACAGAGAAATTAAACTACAGACTAATCTCCTTAATGAACATAGATACAAAAATCTTAAATAGAATACTAGCAAAAAAACTCCAGCAAGTGATCAGGAGGGTCATTCACTATGATCAAGTGGGATTTATACCAGGAATGCAAGGATGGTTCAATATTAGGAAAACCATCCACATAACTGACCATATTAACAAGCAAACCAACAAAAATCACATGATTATCTCAATAGATACAGAAAAAGCCTTTGACAAAATAGAACACTGACTCCTATTAAAAACACTAGAAAGCACAGGAACAAAAGGGCCTTTCCTAAAAATAATAAATAGTATATATCTAAAACCATCAGCAAACATCATCTGCAATGGGGATAAACTAGAAGCCTTCCCAATACAATCAGGAGTGAAACAAGGATGCCCATTATCACCTCTATTATTTAACATTGTACTAGAAACACTAGCTGTAGCAATTAGAGAAGAAAAAGAAATTAAAGGTATTAAAACAGACAATGAGGAGACCAAGCTATCACTCTTTGTGGATGATATGAGGGTATACTTAAAGAATCCTAGAGAATCAACTAAAAAGCTAGTAGAAATAATTAACAACTTTAGGAAAGTTACAGGATACAAAATAAATCCGCATAAGTCATCAGCATTTCTATATATTTCCAAAACATCGCAGCAGCAAGAATTAGAAAGAGAAATTCCATTTAAAATCACCCTAGATAATATAAAATACTTAGGAATCTATCTGCTGAGACAAACACAGGAACTATATGAACACAACTACAAAACACTCTCCACACAATTAAACTAGATCTAAACAAATGGAAAAACATCAATTGCTCATGCATAGGATGAGCTAACCTAATAAAAATGACAATCCTACCAAAATTAATTTACTTATTTAGTGCCATACCCATTGAGTTACCAAAAAACTTTTTTACTGATTTAGAAAAAACATAACAAAGTTCATTTGGAAGAACAAAAGATCAAAGATATCTAGGGAAATGATGAAAAAAATACAAAGGAAGGTGGCCTTGCAGTCCCAGATCTCAAACTATATTATAAAGCAGTGGTCATCAAACTAATATGGTACTGGCTAAAAGACAGAAAGGAGGATCAATGGAATAGTCTTGGGGTAAGTGACCTCAGCAAGACAATCTATGATAAACCCAAAGATCCCAGCTTTGGGGACAAAAATCTATTTGATAAAAACTGCTGGGAAAATTGGAAGACAATATGGGAGAGATTAGGCTTGGATCAACATCTCATACCCGGCACCAAGATAAACTCAGAATGGGTGAATGACTTGAACATAAAGAAGGAAATTATAAGTAAATTACGTGAACACAGAATAGTATACATGCCCAATCTTTGGGAAAGGAAAGATTTCAAAACCAAACAAAAGTTAGAAAAAAATCACAACATGTAAAATCAATAATTTTGATGACATCGAATTAAAAAGTTTTTGTACAAAGAAAACCAATGCAACCAAAACTAGAAGGGAAATAACAAATTGGGAAATAATCTTCATAACAAAAACCTCTGACAAAGCTCTAATTACTCAAATTTATAAAGAGCTAAATCAATTGTACAAAAAAATCAAGCCATTCTCCAATTGATAAATGGGCAAGGGGCATGAATAGGCAATTTTCAGATAAATAAATCAAAACTATTAATAGGCACATGAAAAAGTGTTCTAAATCTCTTAAAATCAGAGAGATGCAAATCAAAACAACTCTGAGGTATCACCTCACACCCAGCAGATTGGCTAACATGACAGCAACAGAAAGTAATGAATGCTGGAGGGGATGTGGCAAAGTAGGGACATTAATTCATTGCTGGTGGAGTTGTGAATTGAGCCAACCATTCTGGAGGGCAATTTGAAACTATGCCCAAAGGGTGCTAAATGACTGTCTGCCTTTGATCCAGACATAGCATTGCTGGGTTTGTACCCCAAAGAGATAATAAGGAAAAAGACATATATAAGAATATTCATAGCTGCGCTCTTTGTGGTGGCAAAAAAAACTGGAAAATGAAGGGATGCCCTTCAACTGGGGAATGGCTGAACAAATTGTGGTATCTGTTGGTTATGGAATACTATTGTGCTCAAAGGAATAATGAACTGGAGGAATTCCATGGAGACTGGAATGACCTCCAGTAATTGATGCAGAGTGAGAGGAGCAGAACCAGGAGAACATTATACACAGAGACTGATACACTGTGGTACAACTGAATGTAATGGACTTCTCCATTAGTGGCATTAGTGGTGTGAGTAGAAACACCAAAGAAAAACAACTACTTGATTACATGGGTCAAGGGGGATATGATTGGGGATGGAGACTCTAAATGATCATCCTAGTGCAAACATCAACAACATGGAAATAGGTTCTGATCAAGGATACATGTAATACCCAGTGGAATTGCACATTGGCTACAGTAAGGGTGGGGGGAGGAGAGAGAGGGAAAGAATATGATTCTTGTAACCAAGGAATAATATTCTAAATTGACTAAATAAAATTAAAAAATAAAATAAAAACAAAAAAACATATATCTTCCCCCAAACCTGCTCTTCTTCCAAACTTCTCTATTATTGCAGGAGGCAACACCATCCTTTTGAGTGCAAACTTGGTGGTGGTCTATATTCCTCACTCTCACTCCACATATTAAATAAGTTTCTAAATCTTACTCTTTCTTTCTCTACAAAATTCCTCCAATTATTTCTCCTCTACACTCACACAGTTACCAACCTAAGTCAGGCATTCATCACCACTCATCTGGCCTGTTGAAATAGCCCTATTTGGTGCCCTTACCTCAAATCATTCCCTATGCCAATCCATCCTTTATACAAACTCCCAAAGTGATTTTCTTAAAGCATAACTCTGCTCATATCACCCTCCACATTTCCATTCAATAAACCCCAATGGATCTCTATAATTTCTAGGATCAAATATAAACTCCTCAGTTTTGTTTCAAAAATTCTTCATAGTTTCATGCCTTTCTGCCTTTCCAGTATTCCTATATCTTACTCCCCTGGATTCTCCTGGTTCTTCTCACTTCATATGTCTTTCCAGAATTTTTTTTAGTGATTATCTTGTTATTTCTTATGGCACAATGGTATTCCTTTATGATCATACACCACAACTTGTTTAGTTATTCCACAGTTGATGGACATCCCTTTATTTCTAGTTTTTGCCATCACAACGATAGCTGCTATAAATATTTTAGAACATTTAGATTCCTTTTCTTTTTCCTTGATCACCCTAGAAAATAAACCTAATAATGGTATTACTGGGTCAAAAGATATCAACAGTTTTATACCTCTTTGAGTATAATTCCTGATTGCTCTCCAAAATAGTGAGATCAGTTCACAGTTCCACCACAATGTAGTAGTGTCCTTATTTTCACATCCCTTCCAATCAATATTTGTCATTTTTTGACCTTTTATCACTTATAGCCAATCTGCTAATCATGAGATAATATCTCAGAGTTGCTGTGATTTGCATTTAATAATCAATAATGATGTATAACTTTTAAAATATCATTACATATAGAATTTTCTTCATACAAAAACTATCTGTTCATATCTTTTGACCCATTTATCAATTGGGGAATGACTCATATTCTTATATATTTGACAAAGGAGTTCTCTACATATTTTAGAGATGAAATCCTCTATCCAAGAAACTGCCTACAAAATTTTTTCCAACTTATTGCTTTCTTTCTAATCTTGGCTACATTGGTTTAATTTATACAAAAAATTTCAGATTAATGTATTCAAAATTATCCATTTTAAATTTCATACTTGCTTTCTATCTCTTGATTATTCATAAATTCTTCTCCTGTCCAAAAATCTGACATGTAATATGTTCCCTATTCTTCTAATTTATTTAAAATATCTTCCTTTATACCTACGTCATGAATTTTTATTTTCTCTAGGTAAATGATGTAAAATATTGGTCTATATCTAGTTTCTGTCAAACTGCTTTCCAATTGTCCCAAAAATTTTTAATAAATAGTGATTTCTTACTCCAAAAAACTTGGAATTTTACCTTTGTTAAACATGAAGATACTATAATCTTTCATGACTGTTTGCTCTATGTCAATTTTATTACACTGATCTATTTTTCTATTTCATAGTCAATACCAAATAGTTTTGATAATCATCACTTTATAATATAGTTTGAAATCTGGTACTGTTGGACATCTTTCCTTAACATTTTTTAAAATTATTTCCTTTGATATTCTTGACCTTTTGCTTTTTAAAATTAGTTTTTAAATTATATGTTTTTGTTCATTTGGCTGGAATAGCATTGAATTGGGTAGATTAGCTTAGTTAGGACTGTCATTTTAATTATATTGACTCTGACCATCCATGAAAAATTAATATTTTCCAATGATTTACATTTGACTTTATTTGTATAAAAAGCATTTATAATTATGTTCATATATGGTCTGGATTTATTTTAGAAGGTATGGTCCTAGGTATTTTATTCTATCTAGGATTCTATCTATGACTATAGGCTATCTCTTATTGCAGGACATTATTAGTGATAGATAGAAATGCTGAAATCTGTGGATTTATTTTATATCCAGCTATTTTTCTAAAATTATTGACAGTTTCAATTAATATTTTAGTTGCATCTCTAGGTATATATGCACATATGTGTATAACATTATCTGTGAAAAGAGAGAGGTTCATTATCTCTTTGCCCATTCTAATACCTTTTATTTCTTTTTTCTTCTCTTATTGCTATTGCTAGTATTTCTAGTATAATATTAAATAATATTGGTGATAATGGACATCCTTGTTTTACTCCTGATCTTATAGAAAAGGCTTCTAATTTATCCCCTTCTAGAAAATGTTTGTTGGTGATTTTTAAATATATACTTCTTGTTTATCTAAGATTGATCTAAAAATCCATTCATATATATGCTCTAAAGTGCTTTTAATTGGAATGTATTGCATATTGGCAAAAGATTTTTCTGCATCTTTTGATATAATCATAAGATTTTGGTACTTTCTGTTGATGTAATCAATTATGTTAATATTTTTTCCTTATTAACTATCCCTACATACCTAGTAAAAATACTATTTGGTCATAATGTTCAATATTTAGCATATGTTGTAGTTTCCTGGTAAATATTTTATTTAGAATTTTTGCATCTATATTCAGTAATGAAACTGGTCTATAATTTCCTTTCTCAGTTTTTGCTCTTCCTAGTTTAGGTATCATCACCATGTTTGTTTCATAAAAAGTTTCATAGGACTCTTTCTTTACCAATTGTTTGAAATAACTTGTTTAATATTGGAATTAGATGATCTTTAAGTGTTTGGTAAAATTCACTTGTAAATCCACCTGGTCCTGATGATTTTTTCTTAGGAAATTCTTTTATATAATGTTCAATTTCTTTTTCTAAAAAACATTTATTTAAATATTCTCTCTCTTCTTCTATTGGTATAGGCTATTACATTTTGTAGGTATTCATCTATCCCACTTAAATTATTAAATTTGTTGGCATATAATTGGGCAAAATAACTCCTAATAGTTGTTTTTATTTCATCTTTATTAGTGGTAAATTAATCTTTTTTCATTTTTGGTGCTAGTGGTTTTCTTCTCTTTTTTATTAACCAATTATTTTTCTATTTTGCTATTTTTATCATAAAAGCAATTCAATTTAACTTATTAATTCAATGGTTTTCTTACATTCAATTTTGTGCATCTCATTTTTAATTTTTTGGATTTCCAAATTATATTGGTAATTTTTAATTTGTTCTTTTTAAATATTTTTAAAATTTTAATATACAATTCATTGATCTGTTTGTCTCTTTTATTGGCATAAACATTTAGAGATATACATTTCCCTCTAATTACTGCTTTTCTCATATCATATGTTTTAGAATGTTGTCTCATTATTGTCATTGTCTTAAATAAAATTATTTATTGTTTCTATGACTTGTTCTTTAACCAACCCATTCTTTAAGATTAAGCAATTTAGTATCCAATTAATTTTTATTCTGTGATTCTATTGTCCTTCAACAAGTATAATTTTATTGTCTTGTGATCTAAAAAGGGCACATTTAATATTTCTGCTTTTTGCATTTAATTATAAAATTTCACATCTTAAATATGGCCAATTTTTGTAAAAGTACCATGAGCTACTGAGAAAAAGGTATATTCTATTCTATCCCCATACAGTTCTCTCCAGATATTTATTTATATAAGATTTTATTTATCTCCTTAACTTCTTTCTTATTTACTTTTTGGCTATATTTATCCATTTTTGATAGGGGAAGGTTAAAGTCTTCAATTATTATAGTTTTGTTATCTATTTCTACCCATAATGCCTTTAGCTTTTCCTTTTTAAATTTAGATTCTATAACATTGGGTACATATATGTTCAGTAATGATGATGCTTCATTATCTACAGTACCTTTTAACATAATGTAGTATTCTTGTTTATCTCTTTTAATTAGATGTTTCAGCTTTAACCTTGTCTGAGATCATTATTTCTATCTCTGCTTTTTTTTTCAGCTATAGCATAATATGGTCTGCTCCATCCCTCTATTTTTATTCTATGTGTGTCTCTTATTTTAAATGTTTCTTGTAGTCAACATATTGTTTGGTTTGGGTTTTTAATCCATTCTGCTGTCCATTTCCATTTTATAGGTGAAATCCCATTCACTTTCAAAGCTATAATTATTAGTTCTGTACTTCCATTCTATTTTTCTTCAGTACTATTCCTTCACTGGTCTCAATCTCACTTTTTATCATATCCCTCCTCAAAAATCTAATTTTCCTCTAACCATTACCTCCCTAATCCCCAACCCTTCTTTTATCTCAACTTCATTTTCCTCCCCCACCCATATGAGGTTCCCTCTCTTTCTTCCTTCCCTTATCTTCATAGTTGTTCATCTAATTGCCCTTCCATTAGTTCCTTTCTTACCTTTTTATTTGTTCATATAAATGACCTCTATAATTAATTACCTGGCTTGTCTTATACCTTTGCCCTTTTTCTTTTAATCTAGATGCCCTTCTAAAATTCACTTTTAATCTCTATCCTTCACTCTTGTATCTCCTTATAAGTTAAGAAAAAAATGTCCCCTTCTTTATGTATTTTTCCTTCTTTTATCCAGATATTATGAGTATAAAGTACTAGCATTACCATTCTTCCATCTCCTGCTTCCCTTCATTATATTTCTTTCATTCATGCCTTTTACATGAGATGATTATTCCGATTTATCCCTCTCCTTCCTATTTTATTTTTTAACTCATTCTATCATATTCAATTCAACCTTGAAAATTCTCTCTATAAAGGATCCTTTTCCCCACCCAATTAACAATCATTTTTAAGGTTTAAACATACCATTTTCCCATATGAATAATAAATATTTTGACCTTATTAAATCCTTTACAATTGGTTTTTTGTCATCTTCTTATGTCTCTTCTCATTCTTGTATATCAAATTTTCTATTCAGATTCTAGTCTTTTCTTCGAGAATATTTAGAAGTCTTTCTTTAAATAATTATTTCCTTTCTTATCTGATGTTACTCAGTTTTACTGGGTAGGTTATTCTTGGTTGTAAACCAGCTCATTTGCTCTTCAAAATGTTGTGTTCCGTGCCCTTCATTGTTTTCATTATTAATTAAATTAATAAAACCAAATTTAGTTGATTAAGTTTCTTGAGGCCAGGTACTATTCCATTTTTATCTTTGTACCCTCAACCCTTAGCACAGTGTCTGGCATATATGTAATAGACACTTAATGCCCGATAAGTGAATTATTAGTTGTTCATGGATAGGGCAGAATTTGTATCTTACTGTAGTAAAAATGTACACTTTCATGAGGGTATATTGTATAGCAGCTTTCCCATCTCTCCTTTCTGTTTGCTTAATTAATGAACAGATGGTTTGCAATTGAAATAAGGAAAATTTTCACAATTTTTCCTGACACCACAAATCCACAGAGACCCATTCACCTATGGAGGTGGAAATAAATGGCATCCTTTTTTCCCTCCACATACATTGAAGGGTTCAAGCTATCTTTTTTCTTTGTTTTAACCAAATTCCTTTGTCTGTTCTTGCTCTCCTTCTTCTCTTTGTTTTGTTCCCTGAAGCATAAGATCAGCCTCTTAACTTCACCCTAAATATAGCTGCTTTCTGCTATTATGTGACCTAGCACCATCTGCCCTGGTCTTGGTGACCCCTAAGATGACAAATATTTGAGAAATGAAATGAAATACAATATGAAAGGCAGCATTGTGTAGTGCAGTAGTTCTCATACTTATTAGTTATGATATTCTCTTATGCTCCTAAAAATCAAGGATCCCAAAAAACTTTTGTTTATTTAGGTTATATCTACTGATATTTTTAGAAAGTAAAGCTGAAAAGTTTTTAAAATACTTCTTCACTAATTCATTAAAGCAACAATAAACATAATGTATTAATATAAATAAAATATTTTATAAAATGGCTTTATTTTTTGTTTTGCATGATCACACATGTCTAACCTCAATCAAATTGCTTACCATGTCAAGGAAGGGATAAGGACAGGAAAGAGAATTTGAAACTAAAAAAAAATTTTTTTTAAGATACAATAAAAGTTGCTATTACATGTAATTATAAAAAATAAAATATTACATTTTAAAAATTGATATATTTTCTAAAATGAAAAAGTGAGAAGAGTATGATTATTTATGCAGCTTTATAAATCTTAAATGTCTGGCTTAATAAAAGACAGCTGGATTCTCATATCTGTTTTGGCATTCAATGTTGTTTTGGTTAAAGTATTATATGAAGAAAATCTGGCTTCACACAGATATGTAATTGGAAAAGGGTATAGTAGTCTAATAGTCAAATAATGCCTTAGTATTATTATGAAAATAGTTTTGACTTTGTAGACTTCCCTGAAAGGGTCTTGGGAATCTCCAGGAATAGACAGACCAAACTTTGAGAAGAGGTGATACAGAAGATTGAAAGTTGGCCTCAGAGTCCAGAGGGCCTGGGTTCCAATACCAACTCTGGCTGTGTGACCCTGGACAAGTCACAGAGACTTCCAGTGTCTCATAACTACTTATTCTCTGAGTCTGAGCTGCAGAGAAAGGTACAGATCTACTCTGGTAAAGGAAGGTCCTCACTAGCTACTCCCTACAGAAATGAAACTATAGGTACGTTAAAAACAAAACAAAACAAAACAAGATACAATTACAATGTGAGCAGGCAGTGGGAGATATTTTCTGAAGCACATAGCCTCATCTCGATTCACTAACATCCCAGCTCTAAATACATACTTTCTTTCTCTCTTTTCCTCTGCTGCCTCTCACCCTTCTCCTTTCTCACTTCTCCTTTTTTCTGGATCTTTTCTTCATTTTAATAATCTCTCAGTCTTAGCAACTCTAAAAATCTCTCATGGGCATTTCTTATTTAAGGGGAAAAGAAAAAAAATCAGTCAACAATGCCCCAGGTCCAGATAGAGGAATTGCTCTGTTAATGGCTCAGTCAAGTATAACTAGAAGAGAGAATACTTTCTAAATAAATCATTCTGCCCATGAAATATTTTTTAAACGGAGTCTTCTTTGCCCAAATGAGTCTGGCATAAAAAGGAAGGCCAGGCTTTCAGCAGTGAGTGAAAAAGCTCTAATTTTGTTTCTACTCAGATTTTCTCAGGTGAATAAATATTATGGAGCAAGTGCCCCATATTGCAATGGAGAGGCCAAGGTATAGGAAAAGACTGGCTCTTTGCTCCAAGCTGAGCAGGAGAGTAGATGACATTTGAAGTTCAAAGGAGGTAAGCTTTATTTAATGAAGAAAAATCTCATCTTTTAAGAAAATAAAAAATATCAATTAAAATATCCTGATAACCCTTTGAAAAATAATAGCATTCTTGGAGGATGTTGGCTTAGATTCTTCATTCACTGTAAAATTTGGGGTTTTTTTAAGCAGGTCTGAACAGTCAGTCATCATAACACACTTTTATTGTTCTTTTCAATCCCTAGAAGCTATCTTCTCTCTCTCTTTCTTTCTGTGTGTGTGTATGTCTCTGTCTCTGTCTCTATCTGTCTCTCTTTCTCTCTCCTTCCTTCCTTCCTTTTTTCTCTTCCTCCCTCCCTCCCTCTCTGTCTCTGTCTCTCTCTCAAACCTCTCCTTCTCTCTCTCTCAGTCTCTCTCTCTCTCTGTCAGTCCCTCTCAAATCTGTCTCTCTCTGTCTGGTCTCTATCTCTCTGTTTCTCTGTCTCTAGCTTTCTCTGCCTTTCTGTCTCTGTGTCTATCTGTTTCTCTGTCTGACTCTTTCTCTCTAACAAAAGGTGGTGACAGCCATTCTGATCATCTCTAAGCCCTCCTCGCTGTGCATAATTCTGTGTTTCAAGCAGTCTGAAACCCAAAATGAGAAATAATGATCTATCCTGTAGGCAGACTTAAAAATAAATTAAGGGATAAGACTCAGCGCCATGTTTTGTCCTGTCACTCTCTGCACCATGTTTCTAGGGGAAGCAAAGCTAAGCTACAGACCGAATTTCTACCTTAAGCAAACATTGAAAATTGACAAATAGGCTTCCTGCACCCTCAGCTTTCTTGCTTACTTTGAAAAGGTAACTGTCATTCTATGCAGTGCCCAGGCTGGAAGGCTAGGTATTGAGATTCCAAGGGGAAGCCACATCTTTAATGATACATTTGATAATTAAAGAATACAATAAACACAATTAGCATATGTTTTAAACAGTTTATTAGTGAAGCTTACCATAAAATCAGAATATATAGCGCTCCAGGGTTTGTTGGGATAACAGCTTTGAATCCTTAGAGTCATAAAATCCCTGGCTTGGAAGAAATGGGCATCTTTAAAATGATGAAATCAGCAGGCCTTGAGTTAGAACACACAGATTACAAACTCCAGCAGTTGGGCACTGTTCAGTGACTGTTGCAATGCAGTGGGGTGAAGTCATAGCTTAAAACTGCCCCAGTAGCTCAGCCAGGATAGGGAGGAGGAATGGGGAGAAAAAAGGGGGGGAGAGAAGAAAGAAAGAAGGGAACCAGGAGGAAGGAAAGGGGAAAGGAAGGGAGACTGCTGCTCAAAGAGGAGGATTAGAATGGGTTACCACAGGATATAACCTGCCAGGGAATAAATGCTTTAACTCTTTCCACATAGAATTTGTTTTGCTGGACTTTGCATGTTTGTTGTGAAAGTTTTCTGTTTTCCTTTTTGTTACTTGTTTGAAAGGTGAGGCAATGGAAGTGAGAAATAACAAATCTTTACAAAATTAATTAATTTTTTTTTAAAAACAGTGAGAAGATATTTCTAAACTGGGATGACAGTTCATAGTTCTAGATCTGCAAAGGACCCTAGAGGCCATCTGGTTCAATTTCCTCATTTGACAGTCGAGGAGACTGGGGCCCAAGAAGGTTAGGTATTAGTCACTCCTTCCCAGTTCAAGTGGCTAAGTCTTCTGTGTGTAAACAGAGCCCAACCACCCAGAGGGGAGATAGGCCTGGATCCTAGATTTAAGGATTGAGAAGGGACCTTCATTACTGAATCCTCCCCTCCACTGCCACCACCTATTTTATAGAAGAGAAAACTGAGACTAGGAGAGATGCTATAATTTGCCATTGAGCACACAGTAAGTAGCATAGTCCAGATTCTTACCCAATTCCTTTACACTGAACCTAGAGCCAGCACACTTGGGTTCTAAAGTTTCTTCTGTGAACCTGGGCAAGTTAGTTATATTCCTTGAACCTCAGTTTTCTTATCCGTGTAATGGAGACAGTACCTGAACGCTCCTACTTCCCTAGGCTTTTGTGAAGGCCGGCATTTTCTAAATCGTAAGCAGGCTCATCATCTTCCCAGGCTTTGGGAAGGACAAACGCAAGGTTATTGATCAGATTCGATCAAAGGTGACGTGGGGAGGCCGCCTGACCAGGTGGCCTCGCAAACATGATTGGCTTTCTGTCTTTAGCAAAAATCCCTGCGGGTCTCCAGGTAATTAATGAGTTGCCGCAGCTTCATCAGCGCCCTCCAAAACCCGGACTCAATGCCGGGCAAAATAAAGCCGGCTGAGCCATTCAAACTGTCTGACACTTGCCTTCCTGGCCTCGGTCCCAAGTCCCACTCCTGCTGTTGCCTTCCTCTGGCGCACTGCGCAGATACTCCGCTGTAAATGAGCAGCCCACGAGCTGTTTCTCATTCCAGGGGAGGAGCTGTCTTCCCCGGGCTTTTGGTGTTCCATTGTCTGGCTGGGGTGGGGGCTCTGCATCTTTGCGGGGGAGGGGAAGAGTAGGGGAGGCAGGAGCAAGCTCTTCTGATTCAGGTATTGCCGATTTCCAGCGGAGCCAGCGAGCGGGAGGGTATTGGGCTCAGTCACTGTCGGGTAGAAAGGTTGTGCTTTGACAGAGCTCTCTGCAGGCGTCGGGGTGAATCTCCAATTGTCAACTTCATAATGAATCTTCATCAGCTATGATGACTTCTCATTTCTGCAAAGAGAAGAGAGAATGGAAATCGAGCTGATGTTTGAATACATTCTTATGGGGAAATTGGGATGTTTGGACTTTAAATTAGATATGAAGACAGCTGATCATCTCCATAAAAATGCGAGTTTCACTCTAGCACAGGCATTTCAGATGTGCTCGGCTCTGGGTCCCTGGTGAACAGATTCAGTCACTGCTCAGCTGAGGATGCAACTCTGCTCTCTGTGAAGGAGATTTCAGGCTACAGTTATATTGTCGTGCACTAAAGTACTGATCGAGATGGAACAGAGAAAGTCAAGGGTTAAATATGTTTTAGGGACTGTGTGAGGGGCACAGCTTCTGGCTCAGGGAATTGAGAGCCAGGTCTAGAGACAGGAGGTCCTGAGATCAAATCTGGCTTCAGACACTTTAAAGCTGTGTGACCCTGGGCAAGTCACTTAACCCCCATTGCCTAACTCTTACCATTCTTCTACTTTGGAATCAATACACAGTATTGATTCTAAGATGGAAGGTAAGGGTTTTAAAAAAAAAAAGAAGGAAAAGTGTGACCTTGGATGTAATAAAAATTGTGAAAAAATTATGCATGAATTTTCAGGCATCCTGCATTTACAAAAACACACATATGTCATAAGATCAGCATGGAGGGTGTTTAGAGACCACCTAGACCAACCTAACACCCTCATTTTACAGAAGAGAAAACCAAAGTCCAAAGAATTTAAATGACTTGCTCAAGGATATAAGTAAAGTACAAGAGAAGCATTTGAGCCCAGATCTTCAAACTCCAAAGTCCAGGTTCTTAATCACTCTACATGTAATCTCTCTGACATGATCAAACTCAGATATAGAAATGAAATTTTTATAGGCTTATCCTTGGAAATGTGTGTTTATTCCCTTTATTGGAAGCTAATGTCCAATTATGACTTTGTTAAGTAATATTCTATGGATATGAAACTCAAGGCTCCATGGCTTACCAGAGGTGTTTTCTCCATAACCCATCCATATCTAAATCTTCTGTAAGTTGCTCTAGCAGAAATTTCTATCAGGATTCTGATTATAAGCCTCCAGCCTCTAAGCTGATTCTTGGATGACCTTCACTCATACCTCTAATAACTAGGTGATACAATGGCTACAGCACGAGTCCTGAAGTCAGAAAGACCTGAGGTCAAATCAGTCTCAGACACTTAATAGCTGTGATTCTGGACAAGTCACTTAACCTCTGTCTGCCTCAGTGTCCTCAACTGTACAATAAGGATAATAACAGTATCTACCTCACAGAGTTGTTGTGAGGATCAAATGAGACATCTGTAAAATACTTAGCAAAATGTCTGGCACATAATAAGCACGAGATAAATACTTATTCTTTCTCCTGCTTCCAGTAAAAATCAGAGTTTAGGTATATTGAGTTATTTTCTTTACAATTCCCTTTCAGTGGACTAAACTTGGGCTTAGAAAGCTTACATGATTTGTCTAAAGTCAATGACTAGTATCAGGATTGTGACTTGTACTTAGATCTCTTAGCTCTGTGTCCAATGTTCTTTCCACAATATTGTACTACCTTTCCAGTTCCTTGAACCTGCAAAAGCTTGTGTTCTGTTGTCATAGCCTTCAAGAGCCCAGAATCACCCCAACATCCTAAACAAAACTCAGTGAAGATATCTGTGAACTCCCTAGTTAAAAAGGAATCATCCAATCAGCCATTGTGGTGTTTTGCCCACCCAAAGTCTAACATCCAGATATTTGGAAACATCTGGATAGCTGCCTGAGTTTCTTTTGGATATGTAGAGATCATATAGAATTAGCTTAGAAGTCGGGCCTGTTTTCCTTTGTTCACACTTCTGGAACAACTGTACCACTGACAAGAATTAGAAAGTGTGAGGCCCTTACTTAGAAGAGATGCTGTAGAGAGGATTCCTGTGTGGGGTGGGAGTTTGGATTTCTTTACTCAGCAGGCATATGCTATGGGGCAGTGTAAGTGCATAACTCCTAAGGTTATTACTTGTAGACATAGGATTTCAGAGACTAGTTGAAAGGGAAAGTTACCACCAGCCTTAGAAGCTCAGATTTACATATAGCTTTTCTTACTGTAGCAATTCGAATTCATGTGAAGTAGTGTCAGTAGCTACTGAAGGCTGGACAGAGATACGTACTGTGTTATGATGTGTTGTGGCTCTAGCCACTGGAAAGGTTAGATAAGTAGAAAAGCAGGTAAATTGCTTTTCAGTCATCCCCCATCAGGTCAGAATTTTGGAGTTTTCAAATATGTGATATCTGTAGAGGAACTGTATAGATCATCTAATGTTAAAGCTGAAGTAGTCTTCAGAGATCATCTAATTCAACCCTTTCATTTTACAGAGAAGGGAACTAAGGCAAAGAAAGCAGATAATGAGAAACAATATTTCAAGATGGTCTTACAGTAGGCACTTTGGAAAAGAATAATAATCAAAAAGTGCCAATCCCACTTCCAGAGGGACTTATGGCTTAGGGACAGCTAGGGGGCACAATGGTTAGAATGCCAGACCTAGGAAGTTCTGAGTTCAACTCCAGTCTCGGACACTTACTATCTGTGCAACCTTGGGCAAGTCAAAACCTCTGTCTCAGTTTTCTGAGATGTGAAATGGAGATCATAATAGCACCTATTCCCAGGATTGCTGTGAGGATCCAAAAAGATATTAGTAAAGTGCTTAGCACAATGTCTGGCAAATAGTAGGTGGTTAATAAAGGCTTACTCTTTGCACTTCTATTGGATGGAGGGACTTGAATTTACATAAATAAAGGTGCATGTGAAACCTGTGCAAGTCAAAACCTTGAAATATCGCATCTTATTTTGAATGCATTCGAGTAGCTTGCTATTTGAGGAACCCTGCAGAGAGTGTTTTTGTAAAGTGAAGGCTCCTTCTGCAGTGTCAATAATGATTTCCAATTTGTTTTGTAATTTCATATGTTGGGTTGGCTTAAAGTAGAGCTAACCTGCTCCTATATATCGTAGTGGTCCAAACACAAAACCAACTATGGCTGCCAAGAGAAATATATTAAGAATAATAATAGCTCAAGTTTCCATCATGCTTTAAGGGTTACAAAATACCTTCTCCACAACCACTTTATGAAGTATGTAATTTTAGTAAATCCTCAACTTACAGATAAAGATACTTATGCTCATAGTGTAAAATAACTTGTCTAGGATCTCAAAGCTGCTAAATATAAGAACTAGGACTAGAATCCTGGATCTTATGACTGCAAAAGCAGTGTTGTTTCTATTCTTTCCAGTATGGCATGCTGCCTCCTCCAAATAAAGTGTCAGGATCTTGGAAAGGTAGGATGGAAATGGGAAAGATAACTGGACAAGCAACACTAAGATTGCCATCTGCAGTGACCATCATAATCCAATTTCCTTCCACCTTTTTTTAAAAACTTTCTTCAGACACTGAGATTG
Organism: Monodelphis domestica; assembly: GCF_027887165.1. Taxonomy (NCBI): domain Eukaryota; kingdom Metazoa; phylum Chordata; class Mammalia; order Didelphimorphia; family Didelphidae; genus Monodelphis; species Monodelphis domestica. The sequence goes on from NC_077227.1 coordinate 483,076,558, forward strand.
CCTACTCAGTTATTTTCTATTATTGAATTGTTTTGGTTGTCTACAAGGATATTCTGGCTCTCACTTTCCTGAGAGAAGCATGTGAAGGAGATATCCTTTGTTGTTGTCATTGTTTTTGTTGTTTTCAATGACACAATCATCTTTCAGTACAATGTTGGGGCTTAGTTCTGCAATGTGTCTACCAAGCTGGCAACGATTCCCAAAAGGAAAATTCCCTCTTCCCGTATATGCAAGAAGAAGGAGAGATATTTGAGGGAACTGGGTATGAAAGCCTGGAGAAGAGAAGATGTAAGGAAAGACATGACAGCTGTCTTCAAGCTTCTGAAAGGTTGACTTGGGGGAGATGGATTAGATTTATCCTGCTTGGCCCCTGGGGGTAGAACCAAAATCAATAGGCACAAGTCATAGGGGAGCAGATTTCAGTTCAATGTAAATAAGAGCTTTCTAACCATCAGAGATGCCCCAAAATGGAATTTGTTGCCTTAGGAGGGAGTGGGTCCTTGTCATTTGGAAGATTTGGGGCAGAAGCTGGATGACCACTTATAAGGGAGGCAATAGAGGGAATTAAAAGATTTCCACATAGATCAGGAGGTTGGATCCAACTTCAATATTCTACAATTCTAAGTTTGGAGTGAGTTGGATAGAGCTTGTCATTTGCAAAATGTGTGGCCTGAAGGGCTGTCACGGCAGGATGGTCAGGAGAACAAGTGAACTGGAAGGAGGACATTTCCTTTGGGCAGAAAGTACAAACAGAGCCTAAAAATTCAGAGCTTTTCAACTCCATGATTTCAACTGCAGTTGATCCAAGGGGTAGTTATAGGCATCTATCCCCTGAACTTAATTCAATTTGGCCAGTGTTTTAGAGCATCTACTGAGTTCTCAGTCCTGTACTTATAGTGCTATTTGAGGTACAAGAAGTGTAGACCCAGTCAGCCCCTGCACTTAATCTCCTTATTTCTAGCCTCAGCAATTGTAAATTTCTCTTTTGCCTTCTGCAGTCTTTCATCCAGTGGCCCCACTGAACCATTCCAGTTTGAGAAGAGCACATGAATTTAGGGGCAAAAAGAAACGTCAGAGATCATTTTGTCCATCTCCTTCATTTTACAGAAGAAGAATCTGAGTCTCCAGAAAGTGAAGAGAATTTCTCAAGCCTAAGCAGTTAGTAACAGAGTCAAGATTTGACTCTATGGTCCTTATATTCCACTTTCCAAACTGCAAGGTAAAAGGGCAGTTTTTATCTTTCCACGTCTTCCACTTCTTTCAAGTAGCCTCTCCCACCATCTTCCAAACATGCCTTATTTATTTATGCCTGGATGTCTTCTTTTATGTGGTTTCCCTCATCACAAGTAGCCTCTATTCTCTCCACTTCTCTAATTTGCACCATCTTTCAAAGTCCTACCACTTCAGGGAGCTTTTCTTGATCACTGTCACCCACACTGATTTTTCTCACCTCTGAATTCCTAGAGGATATGCCTGTATGGCACACTTTGTCATTTAGGATCATAAATTCACACATAAAGCTAGAAGGGACCTTAGACACCATCTTGTCCAACCACCTCACTTTATAATTGATGAACTTAGGGCCAGAAAAGCTGTACAAGGTCACACTAATAGAAGGTAGCAGAACCAAGATTTCCATCTAGGACCTCTAACTCAAAAGTTCTTTCTACTGTACCATTACTCTCTATACAGCCTTTGTGGTCATCTCTTTTCAATTGTCTCTTCCCCATCCCCCTACTCTCAAATCATCTGAACCCCAGAAAATGGCACTCCACCACAATGTATGTGCTTTCTTCACCAATTAGAATATAAACTCCTAGAGGGTAGAGATTATCTTGTTTGTTTGTGTTTGTATTTGTATTCTCAGAATTTCGCTCAGTGCCTGGATTGTAGTAAGCACTTAATTTTTCTATCATCTATCTATTTAGCTAGTATGTATGTATGTGTTTATCTTTCATCTATCTGTCTACCTATCTTTCTCTTCTCCACATTCAAACTGGAAACTTCATGAGAGTAATAACAATGTCTTATTTTTTTCTCTGTGTCTTGGTTGAGTAACTCTGCTCAGTAATATTAGTAGTAGTAATAGTAATAACAGTGACAACTAGCATTTATGAAATGCTTTAAATTTGGCAAAGCACTTTCCATGCATTATCTCATTTTATTCTCATAAGCTTGGGATGTAGGTGCATTATTATCTTTGTTTTACAGGTAAAGAAACTGAGACAGACAGAGGTTAAAGGACTTGCTCAAGATCACACAGCTGGTAAATGGCTGAGGTCATATTTGAATTCATGTCTTTCTGATTCTAGGTTCAGCATTCTATGGATTGTACCTCCTACTTGCCTTGAAATAGTGAAAAGAGTCCAGTCAGGACTCCTAGGTTGAAAACCTGGCTCTGACCTTTACCAACTGTGTGACCATGAATACGTTACTCTCTAAAATTGTTTCTTCATTGGCAAATAGGTGTGACAATACTCAAACTTCCTACCTCACAGCCCTATTATAAGGGACAGAGTTTGTAAGTCTTCAAAATTCTAGAAAAGGAAGTTGTTATTGTGACAAATTCTCCAAAAGAATTAAATAGCAATAAAATTCAGCGTGCACTTATGATAGCTTGTCATAACCCGGAGATAGCTACTCCACCAAGAAAAAGATGGGGATTTTCCCCTCACCCAAAAGGTAGGGTGTCAGGATATATGGCAATTCTGACTCCATACGTTATCCTGATTTGCTATGGCTACAAACTGCTATGATGTGATTGGAACTATTCCTGGACCATTACAACCAACCACAGCCAGTGGGACTTGAGGGAGAGAGGCCCATACGTGCATCAAATTTGCATTCCATGCAGCCAATTATATTAACCCAGCTATTTCTATCTCAGCATCACAGAAACAGTACAGGCTTGATTTCAGGCACATTTGATATTTGGGGGAATGTTTAATATTCATCAAATCACATTAATTCTGACCAGTAGCTTACATGCCTATATGCAATTTTGCAATTTTACAGCTTTGCTCAGACCCATGTATTGGAGCTTCACAATCAGCAGTCATTTGGATTAATACTGTGTCCCACATAATGCATTCCCTTCCCTCTGTCAACTATACTGTTACAAAGTGCAGCTAATGTCCCAGTAAAGAGGAAAACAAAGAGGTCAGAACTAGGAGCAACAAAGTGGGAATCACCTAGATGCACATTCTAGCCCAGATTAAGAAAACTATTTCTATCAAAGAAAGCTGGCCCATAGCAGAAGAGGCTATCTCAGTTGCTAGTAAGATTCCCATCACTAGAAGTCTTCAAGAGAAGAATTGTAGGATTTGCAATGTGAAGAAACCTTAAAAATCATGGATGATAGTCATCCCATCTTATTGATACAGAAACTGAGGTCTACCATGGTTAAGTGGCTTACCCAAGGTAGTAAGTAAGTAGCAAGTAAACCTATCATTCCTAAGTGTCAACTTTGTGCCTAACACTTTACTAAGAATTAAGAAGATACTAAAAGCAAAATCCTGCCATCAAGGAGCTCACATTCTAACAGGGGGGCTAACATGCAAACATCTCTGGACAGACAAGATACAAAGGGTAAATGGAAACCAGTTTCAGAAGGAAGGCTCCAGCATTGAGGGTGACTGGAAAAAGCCTCTTGACGAAGACAGGTCTTGAGTTGAGACTTGAAGAAAGCCAGGAAAACAAATAGAAAGAACATTCCTGGCTTGAGGGCTCTGCTGGAGGAAAGGCAGAGTCAAGAGATAAAAACAGGAACAGGAAGGAGACCAGCATTCTTGGATTGAGGTGTATGTGGTGGGGAGGAAAATATAAGAAGTCTGGAAAGGCAGAAAAGGACTAGCTGGTGAAGGGTTTGGTTTTAAAGCCAAATAGAAGATTCTATTTTAGATTCTGGCGATAATAGAAAGTCACTAGAGTTTATTGACTTGTGGGGTGTGGGGAATGGTGGTGTCCTCTATAGTAGTAGAGAAGTTTGGAAGAGAAGTTCATGGGGGGGGGGGGAAGGGGAAGATAATGGGTTCAGTCTAGGACAAGGATGAGTTTATAATCTCAATAAAATGTACTGTATGAGACCTATATCTCAATTAAGGCAGCTAGGCAAGGCAGTGGAAAGAGCCTTTTTGCAGAGTTTAAATCCAGGCTCACATACTTACTAGCTGTGGGAACATGGATAAGTCATTTAACCTCTGTCTGCCACAAATTTCTCATCTGCAAAATGGGTCTAATAACAGCACTTACCTGCCAAGGTTGTGAGGATAAATGAGATAACAGTCATAAAAGTGATTTTCAAAAATCTTAATATCCTACATAAACTCTAGTGTTATTATATAGGCAACTAATTGGTTTAGTAGATAGAATATTAGGCCTGGGTTCAGGAAGACTTTAGTTCAAATTTGGTCTTGGACACTAGCTATATAGCCTTGGTCAAGACATTTAACCTCTATTTGCCTCAGATTCCTTCACTATAAAATGAAGATTAATAATAACATTGACCTCATGGGGATGATACTTCTAGAATACTTAGCACAGCACCTAGCACATAGTAAACACTATATAAATGCTAGCTATTATATTATTAGCTGTGTCCAATGGACCATGGGAGATGAGAAGCTCTAGTTTCAGAGAGAGGTTAGGGCTGGATAAAATGATCTGGAAATAGTCTACATAGAGTTGATCATTAAATACAGGGAACTGATGAGATCACCAGGTATGAGGAAGAGAGAAGACCCAGGACAGATCCTTGGGGGACACCCATGCTTAGTGGGTATGATCTGGACCAAGATCCAGCGAAGGATTATGAGGAGTGTCTGGGATTCTGTGACTTCTTCACTAAGACTAGTTAGAATTTCTGTTTCCCAAGACTATTTCTTGAAGAACTTTCACCACATTTAGGACCCTTGAATACATGAAAATGTGTTTGTATTTTATGAGCTTTGCATTTTATACCAAGGACCCAGGCTCAGCAAACACAATCAGTCTTGGGAACAGAAGTTCTAAACAGAAGCACAACATGTGAATTTGCTAATTAGTCTTCTCTCACCCTGGACATTATCTGGGGTTCTGTTTTTAACCATAACATCTGCTCTAACAGTTTTGAGCTACGTACTCTATACATAGAGGGTGAGGGCTTATGCTTTTTTTTAAGTGATTCAATATGCAATTTTAAAAGTTCCTCAATTTAATGCACTTAACATGTTTCCATCTGTTGGCTGTACTTATATGAACTCTGCCTTAGAAAGGGTAAGATTGTTAGGTGTGGCATAGCATGCCTGTGATCCCTTCTTGGGGTAGGCCAAAGTTGACTGATTGCTTAAGTTCAAGAATTCTGAGTCCATTTTGTGTCTGCACCAACTCTAGAATAGATGGTAAGCCCACAGGAGTAGACGGTCACTAGGCTGTCTGGGAAGGAATAAACCAACCCAGAGCCGAAAAATGGAATTGGTCAAAGCTTCCATGTTGAGCAGTATTAGAATTGGGCCTTTCAGTGGCCATTAGACGTCCTGCCTGGGCAAGATACTGATACTCAGTCTCAAAAAAAGGTGGAGAGAAGGGCAGCTAAGTGACACAGTGAATAGAGTGCCAGGCCTGGAGTCAGGGGGATTTGACTTCAAAAGTGGCCTCAGACACTTCCTAGCTGTGTGACCCTAGGCAAGTCACTTAACTTCAATTGCTAGCCCTCACCATTTTTCTGCCTTAGAGTTGTAACTAAGACATAAAGTAAGGAATTTTTTATGGGGGATGTGGTAGGGAGAGATAAAACTATGAGAATTCTTTCTTGTCAAACCAAGATCTGAAGGATTCTACTAGACTAGAAAGCCAATCACATAGCTGTGATTTCTATCTTACATTGACATATATATGTACACACACAGATATAAATATATACATAAATATGTGTGTATATGATAAAGGAAATAGTCCATAGGCATTTTGAGGAGTTCTCCAATCATGGGAATAAGGACTAGAGGTTTGACTTTGTCAATATATGGAACTCCCAAATGAAAAAGCTCCCTCCATCAGTCAGTCCACAAGCACTTAATAAATGCTTACCATTTTCCAGGCACTGTGCAAAGTGATGAATATACAAAAAACAAAAACACTAGTTCCTACTCTCAAGAAGCTCATTTTCTAATAGGCAAGGTAACAAGCAAACAACTAATGAACAAGATATATGCAGGAAAAATTGGGGTAGTCCAAGAGGGAAGTATCTAAGATAAAGAAGAACCTGGAGAAGTTTTTTTTTTTTTTTTTATAGAATATGGGTCTTTAGCAAGGTCTTGAAGGAAGCCAAAGAAGCCAGGAAGGGGAGATGATGAGGGAGATAGCTCCAGGCATGAGAAATAGCCAGTTGAAGTGTTCAAAGTCAGAAGATGGAGTATGAAGACCAGAAAAAAAGGTTAGTGTCACTGTATCGAAGAGGGGAGGGGAGTATGTGGTGGAGACTTTATGTGGACCAAAGTCTCCAAAAACCCAACATAGAATTTTGTATTTGATCCTGGAGGTGATAGGGAGCCTCTGGAGTTTATCGAAAAGGGGGGTGATAGGGTCAGACCTGCATTTTAGGAAGTTTACTTTGACAGCTAAATGGAGAATAGCCTGGAATAAGTAGGTCTCCCTGCCAACAGGGCATGGCAATAGCCTACATGTGAGATGATGAGGGTTTGAACCAAGGCAGTGTCAATGTCAGAGGAGAGAAGGGAATTTATACTGGAAATGTTTCAAAAGTAAAGTCTTCAATACTTGGTGATAGATTTCATGTGAGGAGTGAGAAATTGAGGAGTTAAAGATTACACATAAATTGTAAGGTTGGATGACTGAAAAGATGGTAGAACCAATAGGGAAGCTCAAAAGAGGTGAGTTTAGGGAAAAGAAAATGAGTTTAGTTTTTCATACATCGAATCTAAGATATCTATAGGGTATCAGTATGAGATGTTCAAAAGGCACTTGAAGATGCAAGAGTGAAAGTAAGGAGAGAGGTTTTGTATTGTTCTAACTGAACAACATAACAAATAACTTTTGTAGAAATGTTTCATTTGGTCCTATTTGGGATTTTCTTGGCAAAGATTCTGAAGTGGTTTACCAATTCCTTCTTCAACTTATTTAAAAAAAAATCTTTACCATCTTGGTATCAATACTATGTATTGGTTCCAAGGTAGAAGAGTGGTAAGGGCTAAGCAATGGGGGTTAAGTGATTTGTCCAGGGTCACCCAGCTATGAAGTGTCTGAGGCCAAACTTGAACCCAGGAACTCCCATCTCTGGGCCTGACTCTCAATCCATTGAGCCACCCAGCTGCCCCCTTCAGTTCATTTTATACATAAGTATCTGTGCAAACAAAGTGAAGTGACTTATCCAGGGTTACACAGCTATTAAGTGTTTGAGGCCAGATTTGAACTCAGAAAGATGAGTCTTCCTGATTCAGATCCCTCCATCCACTGCACCACTAAGCTGCATAGGAGAGTTTAGAATGGAGTAAATAAAATCTATTAAACAACTTCATAGAGATAATAATTAAATCCTTGAATCACCAAGCAAATAGTTTAGAGACAGAAGAGAAGAGAACTAAGGACAGAGCCATGGCAAACATCACCAACTGATTGATCCCTTTTAAATTTATATTATTAGATAATTGATTAGAGCACTGAGAAGTTAAATGACCTAGGGTCACATAACCAGTAGGTATCAAAGGTAGAATTTGAACTCATTCTTCCTGACATGGAGGCTAGCTCTCCATTCACCATGCCACATTTCCTCTCCATGTTGTCTTTAAGAAATCAACAGATAAGATTCCTGAACTTAAATCATTATTTGAAAGAAAAGAGAAGGCATTTACTCATGGACTGAAAGCTTGACCATTGCCTCCAAAATAATTTTGGTTTCAGAAATTGGCATTACCTCTCCAGTGACTGACTAAGAAATCAGCCCCTGGGGTCCATAAAGCCAAGATATAAAACAAAATTCAATCTTTTTTTCTTTCATTCTTCAGGCCTTTCTTCACTTTTTTCCTTTATAAATTCTCTGGAACACAACAAAGGAAATCAGAAGATAGTTTCTCCATCCTACCTTTTCCCCCACCCAGAAGACATAATAGTGATTTATGTCAAAAAACATAATACATATAAAAAAACGAAGTCAAATTTATAAGAAAACAAGTTATTCCCCAGTTGGTCAAAGGATAATCATTTTAAATGTTCTAAATCACTATTGATTAGAAAATTTTGAATTGAAACAATTCTGAGATATCACTTCACACATGTCAAATTGGCCAATATGACAGAAAAAGAAAATTATAATGTTGGGAGGGATGTGGCAAAAAGTGAGATATTAATGCATTGTTGATGGAGTTGTGAACTGATCTAACCATTCTGCTGGGCAATTTGTAACTATGCCCAAAGGGCTATAAAACTGTGCATATCCTTTGACCCAGTAATTCCACTACTAGATCTGTATCCCAACAAGATGGGGTGGAAGAACCTATTTGTACAAAAATATTTATAGAAGCTCTTTTTGTGGTGTCAAAGAATTAAAAATTGAGGGCTTGCCCACCAACAGAGGTACAAATTGTGGTATATGATTGTGATGGAATACTATTGTGCTATAAGAAATTATGAGCAGGATTTCAGAAATGACTAGAAAGACCTACATGAACTGATGCAATGTGAAGTAAGCAGAACCAGGAGAACTGTGTACATAGTAATAGCAATAGTGTATGATGATCAGTTGTGAGACACTTAGCTACTTGAAGCAAATACAAAGGTTCAGGACAGTTCAAAAGAAAATTTAGACCAAAAAAATGACAAAGAATGCTCCACCTTCAGAGAAAGAACTGTTGGAGTTAGAATGCAGATGAAAGTATGCAATTTTTCACTTTGATTTATTTGTGTCTTTATTTGGGGGATTTGGTTTTATATGAGTATTCTCTCACAACAAAGCCCAAATTGAAAATATGCTTTGCATGATCATACATCTATAACATACAAACAGCTTACCATCTCTGAGAGGGGAGAAAGGAAAGAGTAAGGGAAATTATTTGGATCTTATAATTTCAAAAAACATCGAAAATTGTTATTACATGTGACTGGGAAAAATATTTTTTAAAAAGAATATTACATGTACTTACTCAGACTTCAGAGGAAGTGAGGTCATTGTTCTTGAACTTCAATCTTTTTTATAGAAGAGAGTGGGTTTTGAATCACCTAGAAAGTGAGATCACAGAACATAATCTTTTAGCCAGAGAAGTATGATGGCCTGGGAAGCTTTAGTTGTGGCACCTCCAGAGTGGCCCAAAGTTCAAATGTACCAGGGATCCGAATTCCTAGAGAGAGAAAGAGATTTCCTGATGCAGCATTCTTCTTGGAGAAGGAAGAGGAATCTAAGTGAGTGACTTGGACATCTATAAGTCCTATGAGAGAGATCACTTGTTCATCAGTATGGTTATCTCCAAAAGGAGCCCATTGTACAAGGTGTTACAGTAAGTCCTGGGGAGATAGGAGAAGTTGTAGGAAATAGGAAGACACTAGAATTACAGAGGATTGGCCCCAAGCACCCCCAACTTGAGTGTTTTATGTTTCTGTGTCTCCTCATGGAGACTTAATCCTGTGATTCCTTTTTGCTTTCAATCATTCCCAACATTAGGGTCTTTTCAACAAGTCCTCTCTTCTCATAATATGGTTAAAGTATTTAAGCTTCAGCTTAGTATTTGACCTTAGAGTGAATAGCCAAAGTTAATTTCTTTAAATAGTGATTGATCTGATCTCCTCGCTATCCAACGAACTCTTCAGTGTTCTCTAGCACCACAATTTGAAAGCATTAATTTTGCGGCACTCAGCTTTCCTTGTAGTCTAGCTCTCACAATCATACATTGCTTCCTGAGAGACAAAGTAATTTGTCTAAAAGTCATGAAGCTCATTGGTGACAGAGTTGCTATTTAAAACCAGGTTTTATGATTGATACTAGGCTATTTCTCCTCCACTATATTTCTTCAGAATAATTCAAGGAAATATTTTGTTTCTTTATATTATTATTGTTATTCATACTTCAAGACACGAAAAGCCATTATTTCAATGAGAATAGTTCCTCTCTCATCAAAGATCACAAATTTCTCTTACTAAACAGTCTTCACATGTTGCTATTGCAAAAAATAAAAATAAGAAATCATCACCCAGTGGTTATCAAATCCCTCTGCACTTATCAAGACTGATCTTTGTATATCTAAAATAGAGTTTGTCACTGGACCAGAACTTGGAAGCTTCCAGCTCAGCACAGCCTTTCAGCAATGCTTTAGAGAAGTTGGGTAACTTCCACTTTCTGATGAGGCATCAGAAACCTACTTGACCAGAGCCTGGTGCAGACTCTGAAATTTGAGCCTCACCTTTGAGCGTCCTGATCCTCTTCCCTAAAACCAGACTTCAGAGGCCAGTTCAGTCCCTTCAATAGTTCTGGGTGCCCTGAGAAATGAAAGAGAAAAGTGATTATTTGATTTATAAAAACTATGCTGCACCTAAGGGCTTCAGTGTAACCAAAACCAAAACCAAAGAAGCCCTTGGTTTACACAGTCACCTCAGGAAATGAGACCCAAAAGAACATGGAAGATACAGATACAGGAAAAAGGATGTCTGTGTCTCCTCTGGTGAATTAAAAGTTTTCAATACCCAGCTTAGAGTAAGTGCTTAATACATTCTTGTAGATTAATTGGTTTGATCTGTGTGTGATTTATAATGCAATCTAAAGGTAATAGGTTATCCGTCTTGAAAACTTTCATTTGCTTATAAAGGGAAGCCATATGTTTTCAAGTAGGAAGAAAATCAGTCAAATTCTACTTTCAACTCTACCACTAACTTTGGGTTTGGGGGCAAGTCACTACCCTCTCCATGACTCAGTTTCTTCCTCTGTAAAATGAAGTTGGACTAAGTAGTGGGTTCTTAACCTCAGGGGCACAGCCTTCTCACAATCTCCCCAAAAATCCATGTATAGATTTTAGGGGATCTGTGAATTTAGGTGAGGGGGAAAATCTTTATTATCACTAACCTCTAACTGAAATTTAGCATTTCTTTTACTTATGAATTTAGACTACAATACTTCATTTTGAGGAGTCCATGGCTTCATCAGACTTGCAAAGAAATCTATGAAACAAAAAGCAAACCCTCGAATTAAATTAAATCTTTTCAAGGTTCCTTCTGACTTTTGTCCTCTGCAGTAACTAGGCCTGTGCCTACTTATAACCCTGCTGTGGAATTACAGTTCTATTAGAGAATAATTGATACCTTTGACCTTTGCTCTCTTATTCTGGAAGTTTCTATCTTTTTGATGCTACCTAGTAAACAAAACCTTATTGTTTACTTCTCAGTGTCTTGGCCAATCCATTCAGGGGTTCCCACCCTTGTCCAAAGGAATCGATGTGCATACTATCAGGAATTTAGTTTGCATAAATCCACTTACCGATTGCACTTGATCATTAGGTCCATATTCAGAGGTGAACTGGAGTCATCCCGTGCTAGCCAATTGTAAAATTTTGGGTGCAAGCTTACAAATAAAGATATAAATTCATTCCTGTACCCCTGTCACATAAGGAGAATTGTTCTATGTGATTCTATGAACATATACAAAATATGTAAGAAATAAGTACAAGGCCATTTTAGATGGAGGACACTTAGCTAGAGGGAATCATAAAAAGTTATAGAAGATGATGGCAATCTTAAATAACTCGAAATACAATACAGGAATCACACTAGATGGGAAGACAAGAAAGGTTTGAGACCTGCAAGGTAGGAGAACCTACATCAATGAGGTCTACATCTACTGAAGTATTAGGATAAGAAAGAACAACTGAAAGTCTAGAACAGGGGGTCTTAAACACTGGGTCAATAAGCTTATTTATTTATTTATTTTTATTTTTACATGTTTTTTAATTTTTTATAATTATTATTTATTTTAAAATTTGTTTAATAGTTGTACTTTAATTTATTTCCTTTCTAATTATGTATATTTTATTTTATACATCTAAAAACGTTATTCTGAAAAGTCTATGGACTTCAGCAGATTGCCAGAAGGGTCAATGCTACCCACAAAAAAGGTTTAAGAGTCCCTGATCTGCCCTCTGGGCCTCTGGCCTTTTCTTCATGTTTTTGAACAGTCTATAAAAACCTTTTAAAAACACATTTCTATTTCATTAAACTATATCTTTAGTCATACTAATTGCTGCAATGTACCTCAGTCTTCGTGACAAGCATCATATCTAAGGGTCTTAAAAATAGCTGACACTCAAAAAATGTTTCTGGAATGAATGACAGAAGTGAACTAAGGAAATCAAATCATTTAGACACCCATCAGAGGGTAATGTTTTTCCTGACTCCTCACTTAGAATAAAAACCTCTGGAATAGACCCTCTGGGAGCTCAGGAGGCTGTCTCTCTAGGGATGGAGAAGAGCTTCTTCCACTTGTTGAATCCCTACTTTTCCTTTATATCAAAAGCTCTCTCACACATAAAGCTTTCTCTGATCACCCCACCCTCCCATCCAGGCTTCCCCTCACACTTTGCCTGTATCATATACTTTCAATGTATTTTTAAAACATATGATAGTTTGGATTCCTGTCATGTCCTCTACCATTCTGTAAATCTCCAGGGGAAGGAATGATGTTTTGTCTAAACTTTGTCTCTTCTCTAGCACTAGACACAGTGTTTTATAAGTAGGAAGAACTTAATGGTTATTAAATTGAATTGAGTTGAATGTTACTGAACCTCAGGTAAAATGAGGAAATTGGACTAGATGATCTCTGAAGTCTCTTCTATATCTAAATTGATTTAAAAGTGAGACAGGATCCTAAGTATCATGATTTCCTGCTCTGGAACCATTGATATAAGGCATTGAGCTGAAGGAAAATGTGGTGGAATAATATAGAAAACAGAGAGGGTCATGTCTAAATTCATATTCAAAAATATGTTCTGATATAAAATAAATGAAAATATACCAGTGAACCATACTTTACAAAGAAAATGAAATTCCATAAAACTGTATGAACTGATTTTAAAAATAAATTCAATCATATTTTAAATGCACTAAGATATCTTGTTATTTAAAATAATCATATAGTGAATCCCTTTGTAAAAGAAATAATACATCCTCTCTCCCCTACCATCCTATTTCATTTTCTGTGTAAGTTCAAATTTTTATATATTGGGTCTATGTAAAGCAATGTTAACTATATGTAAATTTCTATGCAAATGAAATTCAAAGGGGTGAGGGAAGCATTGGCTGCTTATAGGGATGGGAAGTTATCATTTCTTTGTCCTTAGGAAAAGACTGAGGTACCCCATCTTCTCCCTTAAAAAATAACTCAATGTAATATAAAGAATATTGGGCCTGAAGTAAAGAGAACTGAGTTCAAGTCATAGCTCAGATGCTTAATAGACATGTGACTGAGAAAATTATTTGATCTTTCTGAACCTAAGTTTTTGCATCTGTGGAATAAGGACTACATGATCTTTAAGGTCTGTTTGAAGACTAAACTTCATGCATCTATCACTTAGTCTTTCTAAGCCTCAGTTTCTTCATTTGCAAAATAGAAATATTAATTATTATGCTATCTAACTTGTAAGATAGCACCCTGGAAATTTTTTTAAGCTCTTACCTTCCGTCTTAGAATCAATACTGTGTATTGGTTCCAAGGCAGAAGAGTGGTAAGGGCTAGGCAATGGGGGTCAAGTGACTTGCCCAGGGACACACCACTAGGAAGTGGCTGAGGTCAGATTTGAACCTAGGACCTCCCATCTCTAGACCTGGCTCTCAATCCACTGAGCTACCCAGCTGCTCCCTCCCCCACCCCACCCACCCCCCCCCCCCCCCGCCCCGGAAATTTTAAAACACTTTTGTTATGGATTTGGCTCTGAAATTGGACTTGATATTGATGAAGCCTACTCTCAGGCATCCACAGTGAGACTCTAGCTATCTCAGGAAGACAGTATTACCATTAATTAGCCAATATTTATTGGCTGACCACCACCTGCAAGTGGTAAACCAAGCCTAGATACAACATAAGAACCATGTAGAGGAGAAAAAAAAGCAGACATATGGATGGCTCCCTTGGCCTTACAGGAGCAGCATACCAAAAAAGACAAAAAGACATACTCATGTCAGAGAAGCTTTCAAGGGCTCCTCAACAATATGGCCGTGCTCTTTCCATATCCTGGAATCATTTCCTGATTCTCTCAACTATTAACACTCTCTCCCTCTTGAAATTACTTTATAATAACTTTTATTTACTTGAACCAATGTTTTATCTCCTCCCCCAGCAGAAACGCAAGTCTCTTGAGGGCAGAGTGTTGTGTTTTTGTCTTTGTTTTCCCAGGACTTTGGACAACGTCTAGCACATACTACTGAAACATTTATTGAATTGAATAATAACCCAATTAAGTTCTCTGGCATTATAGAATGAATCAAGAGACACGGGTTCTACTCCTTTCTCCATTATTAACTTTCTATGCAGCTTGGAAGCTTCTCTTCAACTAGTTTCTTCATAAGTCACTTGAGGATAACTCTCTCTGCCCTGACTACCTCAAGGGGCTATGGTGAAACTCTAATGAAATGAAATAATAGTGGGAAAGCACTTTGGATAATGTACTTTTTGTCTTTAAAAAAACAGTAACATATTTTAAGCATCCAGTTCTTCAAGGAAATAGTGACCCACAATGGGGTCCAGGAAAACCCTGAGGCTCTGCTCTCCTGGATCTGGTTTAAGCTGAAAAGGCAGCCGAGCTCTCAGGAACAGAGAGTCCATCCAGATGAATCAAAATTACTTGCATGGCAAATCAAACCAAAAAGAGTTATTTTCCAAACGAGGCCTTTTACATAAGAGGAAAACACGGTCACAGTTGTGCAGCCATCTGCCTTCCTTATGACAAAATCACAGGGATTTTAAACATACTTAGGGAGCTTTATAGACAACTTCCCTCTCTCCACAATTTCATGAGTACAGTCTTCTCACCCTTTGGGAAATGATCCTGGCCACATGCCTGAGGCATAAGTTTGGAGAACCTGGACTTCAGTCAATTCAAATGTCTTCTATTCAAAAAGTCATTTAGATTATAGATTTAGAACTAGAAGGGACCTTAGAAACTATTTAGGCCAATCCTCTTATTTTACAGATGAGAAAATTAAGGTCCAGGAGGGTTAAGTTACTTGCCCAAGGTCACACCGGTAGTAAATGACAGGTAAAAATCTGAATCACTGACATCTGACTTTAAATCCAGTGATGTTTCCATCATCTCATGTTATCTAAAAGCATGGATCACATTTGAGATAATGAGAAAAACTGTCAAATATGGGATATGTTACAACCTTAATGTGTATTAATCTGTGATAGAGCCAGACCTCTACTTTCCTAAGTTCATTGTCTTATGGCATTAGCCCAGTAAAATGTTTCTGGCCCTTGTTTCCTAGACCTACTCATATTAAAGTATAATTTTTTATCAAAATAACTCCCTGAAGGTCAGAGATTCTAAGAAACAAAGGATACCACTAGCTAATCTCTATTAAACTTCAACTAATTAAATTTTATCCAATGTCTAAGACCACAGAAGCCTTTTTGAAACCTGACTTTGTCATCCAGTGTATTAGTTATATCTGACAAAGTCATGACATCCATAAATTTGATAATTCCTAATGATGACTGAGAGGAAAAGTGTCTCCGTTTTGCCATCTTAGTAATCTCTGGACACAAGAGGAAAAATAGTTTCTAACTCATTGATGGTCATGATATCATAGACATAGAACTGGAAGGCATTTTAGAGATTATTTAGTTTAACCTCCCCGTTTTATAGCCAAGGAAACTGAGTCCTGAAGAGGTTGTGATCTACATATGGTCATAAAAGTAACAAGTGGCAGAGCCAGGATTTGAACCAAGGTACTATGACTCCAAAACCCATATTCTTTCCATTGTACTGCCCTATCAGCTATGTAAAATAGGGAACAAAGATCATAGGAACTGTAAAGGACCTTGGAGGTCACCTCATTCAATTCCAATATGTCACAGATGAAGAAACTGAGATTCAGAAAGCTTAAGTGTTTTGGCCAAAGTGGTACAAAGTGAAAAAGCCAGAATTTAAGGTCCTTTGATTAAAAATCTGGGCTCTCTCTACTACACCCTGCTGACCCCTATAGATTAATACAGAAAAACAATACAGTCAGAACTTAGGTATAAAGTTGGCCAACATTAGCAGGTATCAGAATCCTGTACTATTATCTTTTGTTTGCCTCCTAGAATCTCTGAGTTGTATGAGATCTCAGATCTGATCCAGCCCTCCTTGTTCCTGAACAGAAATGTCCTACAGCATCCCCAACAAGTGACCATCAAGACTCCAAGTAAAGATTTACATCAACCGAAAACTCCCTAACATCTGAGGCGGTGGATTATACTTCTAAATATCTCCAATTGTCAGGAAGTTCTTCCTAATGTTGAGCCTAAATCAGTCTCTCTGCAATTTCCACACGATGTTCTTAATTGTTACCTCTGGAACCATGTAAAATAAATGTAATCTCCTCTCCACTTGAAATGTTTGAGGACAATTATTATTCCCTTTTAAGTCTTCTTGTCTCCAGCCAAACATTCCTCATTTCTTCAACCAATACTCAACTACATAGTATAGTTTTGGGTTCTCTCACTATCCTGATTACCCACTTGTCAATATCCTCCTGAATATGTGATGCCCTAAATATGAGTAAAATGCCCTCGATGTGCTCTGACTAGGGCAAAGAACAGCAAAGCTCACCACTTCACTTATTCTAGATCATTTCCTTCAAATGAATGCAGCCTAGCTTTTTTGGTTGCCATGTCACATTGTTGATTCATCTTTATAACATAGAGAGTCTTTTGCATGAACTATGGTATAAAAACTTCATTCAGTAGTTATTCACTTGATTTTTTGAACCCTTGTAGGACTTTACATTTATCCTTTTTGAATTTCATCTTATTCTATTCAGCCTATTATTTTAGCCTGTCAAGAACTTTTTGGATACAGACTCTATCAACCAAAATGTTAACGATCCCTTCCAGCTTCCTGTCACCCCATATTTGATAAACACAACATTTCTGCCTTTAGCCAAGTCATTGTTAAAAATTGTGGACAGAACAAGGCCAAGGACAGAGCTCTGTTATGGTCAACTAGAGATGCCCCTCCAGGGTGATTTTCATCCACTAATGACTACTCTTTAGGTTTTGTTATTCAACCAGTTTTCAATCAACTTAACTACCATCATCCAGCCTACATTTCTCTATTTATCTGATCCATAACGAAATTGTATTCTTTGCTGAAATTTAGAGACATTGTGTCTAGTATTCCTTGGATATTCATATACTCATATGCACGCTCACATGGACATAAACATGAGATCGTATACACATAGACATGCCCATTCATATTACCAAAGTTATAATGTTGAGATTTTCAGAGATTGCTCCTGAGAGATGAATGTGGCTTCTGTTTACAACCAATGACCAGTTTTTATTCCTGGTCTATACTTGTGAATACCCAGATGAATATCTTTTTAATCAGATATTTAAATAATTTGTTTTGTCTTCCTTTTTTTCTATCCAGAACTAAATATCTAACTATCTGAAAATATCTGAATGTATGACAATGTCTTGGGTAGACACTGACTGACCAGTGCATTTTCCCCTTCGATTTCTTCTTTGAATGAAGCACAAAGGTATTTCCTATGTTTTCAGGATGACAGGAGCATCATTTACAATAGGGCAATCTAATAACTCTGTCAAAAAAAAGAAATTAGGTTAGTCTGGCATGACCTGTTCTTGATGAGTCCATACTGGTTCTTAATGGTCACCTCTTCCCTTTCTAAGTGTTCATGATCCATCCTTTCCATAAAGTATTTGAGAATTTTGTCAGAAATTAAGTCCACTGGCTCACAATTTCATGAATCTAACTCCCTCTCCTTTTTACCAATCTCCAGGCCCAAAACATCTCCCTCATTCTCTTTCCTTCCCTTTTCTATCATAACTGCTCACATTTATATAGACTTTTAAGATTTAAAGTTTATAAAATATTTTCCATTAATCATCTGACTTGATCATCAGAACAACCCCAAAAAGAAGGCAACACCAGTATTATTACTTCCATTTTACACATTAGGAAGTTGAGGCTCAGAGAATTTAAGTAACCTTGACAGTAAACATAAGCTAATAGTTCTCAAAAGCAAGATCCAAATCCAGATTTGTTTCTGACTCCAATTCCAGTGTTCTTTCCTTTATACAACACTGCCTCTCTTTCCTAGGCTCTGGTGTGACCCCCCTTTCTCACCAGACTAATAGTCTCCCCTCGATTAGATCAAATCTCCTTTTCTCTTTGAACAATGTAACAGCAGTTTAATCTCCTCATCTTTCCACATCCAGAGGGCTAGCATACCATTCATTTGGAGCAAGAAGTTAATGATAATAGAACATTACCATCCAAACTCCACAAAATCACATCATAGAATCACTAATAAGGAAAGGATCTTGGAGACCTTTGGTATCTGCATGGAATACTTCTACAATGTCACTGACAAGTAGTCATCTGGCCTTTGCTGAAGTACCTCCAGTGAAAGGAAGAGTAATTCCCAAGGTCACCATTCCATTCCATTTTGAATAGTTCTAGTTAGCAAGTTTTTCCTTACATTGAGTTCATGTCTGCCCCATAGAAACCCCCATCCACTTCTCCTGGTTCTATCTTCTGGGGCAAAGTAAAACAAGTTTATTGGTTCCACTCTCAAGCATCTTACTTTATACAAATGAAGACCTGTGGCTAGAGAATGGATTGATTTATTAAAAGAGAAGATGCTGTTTAATGACTGACAGGGAAGCAATAGCATTTTAATATCAGAGAAGTTCATTCAAGGATGAGGTAGGTTCAACTACAGAGTACCAATATGTTAAAATATGATGGGAGAAAACTCACCTAAGAAACTGCCCTCTTCCTAATATCTGTTCATCATTGTCAGGCATTTTGAGAGAGAGACTGCATTTAACAAGTTTCATCCTCTCTGATAGCTTATGTGTTAAACTCTTTTACCATATGCCCATTCCAGGAATGTTTGGGAAGAATTAGGTCATCACTTAACCTTATCACTGATAAGTTGAGGAGAATGAAGGCAAAAAAAAAGAAGGACCTGCATACACCAGTCAAGGGGATTACTCCAATTCTCCTCTTCCATTTCTTAAGGCTACCACTGTTCAGATGTACCACAGCTTAAGATACGTCACCTCTAACTGAACAACAATAAGCAATAACAATTTAACATAATGAGTCAGTATCGTATAGTGTGGAGAAAAAACCACTGGTCTAAGAAGCAAAAGATGTGGGTTCTGGCTGAAAACTCATTCTTAACTTATTTTGTGACCTGGACAAGTCTCAGTTTCCTAGTCTGTGAAATGGGAGAAATTATGCCTACTTTTCCTACCAGAGAGGACTGTTGTAAGCAACAGATGTGGACATGTATGCAAAAGAGCCAAACAGGTATAATGTATTATTTTGAGAAAATTGGGAGATGAATATCCTAATATCTGACCTGGAAAGGAGTCATGCCATCTTGTTCTTTACTCCATCCATTTGTTCAAAAAGTCAGGCTTCATTCCACATCTTAGAAACTTTCACTTACTAGAAATGTGTATTTAACAATAAAAATTTAAACCCTAAAAGCATTTATACAATGGCTTTGTTGTGTGCAGAAGATTAAAGCCCCTTTCCATGAAAGTGTGGAATTTTCTAAATGCATCCTCTTTTCACAGGGCATCAAAGGGTTTGGGGCTGCTCTTTGATTTAGCCAAGTGAGCTGGTACATGGAAGGAGGAATACTCCTGAATGAGCTCATATTCTTTTCTTAATTTCCAGATATAAAATATCTGACTAGAATCATAAAATCATAGATACTATAGAGTCTGACCCTCCTCATTTTATAGATGAGGAAACTGAGACTGACAAAGGTCACATAACTAATAAATATCTGAGGCAATATTAGAATTCAGGCCTTCCTGACTATCCACTGTACTACCTAGATGCCTCAAGGAAACAGAAAGCACTTATGAGAATGAAAACTTAGGTAGAAAAAACAAATGAAAATTATAAAGAAATGTGAATGGTATGCGAAGAACAGGGAGACTCCAAATTAGTTCAATACTCAGACCATATTTCAGGTTCACATCCCTCATAACCATGCATCCCTCTTTGGAGCTGACCATTTGGGTCATAGGCCAATGTCCTTGGAACTATTGTATTTGGTATTTATATTATTTACAAAGACAAAGGCACATGTGGCTTGTGGATATCATAAAGCTAGAAGCAGGGAATAAATTATATTCTGGAAAAAGAGAGTCAGCCCCCAATACATCTTGATAGGCTAAAATGATGAGCTGGCTAGAAAAGTTTGTTAAAAAGACCAGGAGATTCCAGTTTACCACTAAGGTTCAAAAGAGGAGCATAGCAAGCAAAAAGTTAATTTAATCTCGGACTTTCCTGAAGGATTTTGATTTTGACAAGGTGGGGATCCTCTCAACTGACACAGAAACTTTTTAGTAGATTGTCTTCGTCTGCTGCTGTAGCCAAAGAATACTTGACCTGCTGCTCAGATGTGTGGAGATAAGCATCTCCAAATTTAGTTAGACTGCTCCCAAGATGACTGGAACATATTCTGTCATTAAACCTGTCATTGTGCCTTTCTAGCTTGAAAAAAATCTATAGAAGCTTGACACTGACAAAGCCTTTGAAAGCCTTGAGCAAGATTAGGACTTTGTATTTGTATATGATATTGTATCCTTCATAGAGGAATGCGATCTTGGGTTGCAGGATCTCCAGAACAAGGAAGGTTATATTACTGCTATTCTTTGCCCTGGTCAGTTCACAAGTAAATGTTCAGTTCTGGGAGCCTCAAATTTCAGGAAGGAAATTAACATATTTGAGTATGTGCAGAGAAGGGCATTCAAAATTACAAGGAAATTCAAAGCCATGCCATACATAAATCCATTGACATAGTAGAATGGGGAAAAAAAAAGACTTCTTCTGGACCCAGAGCCTAGATTCAAATTCCAAATGTTACTAATTGTCTTAGGCACTTAGCCTTCCTTTACCTTTGTTTCCTCGGCAGCAAAAAGAATCCATTGAGATCAATGGCCTCTAAGATCTCTTCCAGGTCTCAGTTGTATGAAATGGGGATGTTTAATGTGGAGATGAGAAGATTTAGGAGAAGTTACAATGCTTGTTTTAAATATTTGAAGAACTGTCATGTGAAAAAAGAACTGGACTTGTTTTGTGTGGTCTCAAAGATCAGAACTGGAACTAATAGGTGATTTGAACTAAACATAAGCAAAAGTTTCTTGGGATTGAGAAATCTTGGGAGCTAGTGATCTTGCTTATTCTGAAGATTTTCAAATAGCTGTTGGATGACTGATTATCAGAAACATTGTAAAGAGTATTCCCGTTCCAATAGAATTGTATTGGATGAATGGTCTCTTCTGCCTCATAGAATGAATCATATCTGGTTCCTCTTTCCATGACAGTTCTTTGAGTAGTTCCCTCCCCAGCTGTGTCCAGCTTAAACATTCCTTTTTCTTTCAAGTTCTTTTATAAGGCTATAACTAAAATGGCATGGTGTCACAACAATCAATTCATCAAAAAATGTTAATGGTAAAAGCAATTAAACTGAGTACTTAGTTTCAAGCCCCTAGTTGAAAGGTTTTGGTTTTTACAATAACTTTTCACAACTTGTTTTCCTACCAAAAAAATTTCAAAATATAAATTAGTTCAAATTGTGATTTAACAAATTCACAAAGGATAAAATCAAAATGAATTATTTAGGAATGAACCTACTGAATAGATACCATATGCAATTTCCATCTCCTCCTGCAATCATTTCCTATACTAGGCTCTACTCTATTGTACACACATATCCCATTCCAATCAAAGATAGAATTTTAGGCCAAAAAGTATAATGGTGAGTAATTCTGTAATTCATACTATTTAATTTTTAACTTAATTATATGATGAAAGTATCATAGAATTTAATAATAATTGGGGACATTTATTTAGCATTTTAAGATTTTCAAAGCATCTCACATTATCCTCATGATAAACCTATGATATAAGAACTACAGATATAATTACTTTGTTCAAATATGAAGAAACAGAAGCTCTAAAAGGTCACTCACCTTGCCCATCATCATACCACTAGTAAATGTCAGACCTGGGATTTGAACTGAGTCTGAGTACTCCAAGTACAGAACTCTTTTTTTCATAATACCATCTCATCTTTTGTTTCAAGTTGGAAAAGTCCTCATAAACCAGCTGGTCTAGCCTCTTCATGTTATAGTTAACAAGCATTTATTATGCACCAGACACTATATTAGGCATAGAAATTAAGGCCTAGAGAAGATCAAGAATTCTGAATATTTATGGTTGAGTAGAAAAAGTAACCAATCTGGCACCAGAGAATCTGGGGTCAAATCTTGACTCTGCCGCTTACCATATGTGTGAACTTAGGCATATACTTGAACCTCAAAGAACTTCAATTGCCTCATCTATAAAATAATGGGTGGAACTAAATAATCTCTAAATTTTCTTTTAGAAATCTCTGATCTTGTGATTTGCCCATGGTCACACAGGTAGTACATGAGCCAAGATTCAAACACAGGTTTCTGAAGGTCAAACCCAGGGCTTTAAAAAAAAAACTTGTATAAAGATAGCTATGGAAAGATTAATGTCAAATATATTAGTATATTTTATTTTGAACCACTTATTCCTTAGTTTGCTATGAGAGATTTCCCTTTCCTCATTCTGTTTGCCCAAGAACCACCATGAGGGTTACCTATAGCATATTAGGACTTTCCATATGATTGTGCCAGTGTTGCTAAGGTCAAGGACAGAACAGTTTGTCCTGAAAGAAGTGAACACCAACAACCAGATTGAGACAGGAAGAAAAGATCATAGTGGCATATGGAGGGAGCTGGGCTAGAATCTCCCTGAGAGAGTCTTGGTAATGTCTCATGGCAGAATGAACTGGGAAGACTTGGTCGATCCTGGACAAATGAGTCAGTCGTCCCACCAAAGTGTGGAACAGTTTGGGCTGCCTTTCACTGTTGGGCATATGTTAAAAGACATTCCTCTCTCACACACACAGACCTTTGGTGCCCACGCTCTCCTCGAGTTCTCAGTACAACCCCATTTGCAGCAGATTCATTAGTGATCATTAGCACTGGGTGTGGGACAGGCATCATGTCTGATTTCTAGGTTTACCACAGTCACAGAAAGTCTCTCTCTGTTACATTCCATTCCAATATGAATTATAAAACCAAAGAACCTCAAGGGACTTCTCATCCAGCCTCCATCTCTAGGCAAAAGTATACCTGAACAATCCTAATTCAATTCAACAAACATTTCTTAAGCACCTGCTATTAGCACAGGTTAGTGCTCAACTCTGGACATAGAAAAATGAAAAAACGGACTCATCCTCATTTAGGAAGGATCTGATACATCCTAGTTACATGAGACTGCCCTGTTTTAGAGATTAATTTTAAGGACTAATCAGGCTGTGCAGTGATTCACTTTGGAGCAGAGCAGATGGGAAGTGGGGAAGGGAGGAGGAGAGAAGGGTGGCTTTAAGAATTCCCTAGGGTGATATATCAGATTCAAAGAGTCTTAGATTTGGGCAGTTACATGTTTTGAGAGGGGGGAAGCAGGAAAGTAAAGAAGGGAGAAAGAGAGGTAGGGAGAGAGGGACAAAAGAGAAAGAGGAGAGGGAGAGGAAAAAAAGAAGAGGGGGGAGAGCAGATAGAAAAATAGAAAAAGAGAGTGGAAAGGGATAGAGAGGGAGGAGAAAGAAAATAGAGGAGAGAGAGAGAGACAGAGAGAGAGACAGAGAGAAACTACAAGCATTTCACCACCCCCACCACCTCCAGAGCTTGAAAAATGACCATTTTCTTTTTCCCATTAACCCCAACCTGCTGTGACCATTTTTCCCTTCCAAATGCAAACCATTTTTCTTCAGGATTTCAGAGACCATTTTAAACCTTAGCAAAGGACATTTTAATCCTACCAAAGCCCTACTGCCCTTTCCACAGATGGTCCATGACACACTTTGTGAGACCATCCTGAACTGGCAGACATGTGTTTGTAAGTTCTGTGCAGAGTATATATCCAAGCTGGTGATATTCAGTTTCTGAGGAGGCTGCCATAGGAGTAAGAAAGACAGAACAGCAGTGATCTCCTTTCCAATGAAATGTTACAGGGCAGGTTGTGCAAACACAAAGCTTCCATTCTGTGTGTGTGTGTGTGTGTGTGTGTGTGTGTGTGTGTGTGTGTGTGTGTGTATGTGTGTGTGTCTAGGTCTGGGTCTGGGTCTGGGTATCTCTCTGTCTTGATGTCTCTCTGTTCCTATGTTTCTGTCTCTATCTCTGTCTCTTCCTCTCCGTCTTCTCTCTCTCTCTCTCTCTCTCTCTCTCTCTCTCTCTCTCTCTCTCTCTCTCTCTCTCTCTCTCTCTCTCTCTGTCGCTCTCTGTCGATCTTACTCTCTCTCACTCTCTCCCCCCGCCACTGCTAACTGAAATAATGTTTTCAAATTTATCTCTTCTACATAATTTCCCATAAAAATGAAATCAGCATTTGACATCAGACATCAGAATCTAAAGCACAGCTCAGCTTTAAAAAGCCAGTTGCAATCTCTTATTTCGTCTTAGACATCTTAATAGTTAATTCAGGAAATATGCATGACACTATGCTACCCTAATAGGCCTTGCTGGGTCAGGCATGACTTTGTTAGCTAGAGAATGTCCCATGTATCCTGTTCCCTGCTCCTAAGAAATCTGGTGGGGGGGGGGGGGGGGAATGATATC
Source organism: Monodelphis domestica (assembly GCF_027887165.1). Classification (NCBI taxonomy): domain Eukaryota; kingdom Metazoa; phylum Chordata; class Mammalia; order Didelphimorphia; family Didelphidae; genus Monodelphis; species Monodelphis domestica. The sequence continues at coordinate 483,101,435 of NC_077227.1, forward strand.
TTTTTGATGCAACTTCCCCTTTACTCAAGGAGTGCATTTCTGATTCCTCTTAAGTAATTGAAGATATCACAGATACAATCAAGAGTCAAACTCTTCAAGATGAAAATGTCTCGATGATGAATCAAGTTAATGGAAACAAAATCCCAGTCCTGCCTGATTAGAGAACCCAGAGACTTATCAGAGACAGGAACATACAAGCCAACTCACAATCTGACCTTGTAACGAATGAGAGCTGAAAAGCAATTAATTGAGAAATTATCAGGGAAAAGAGAAGTTGTACGGTTGGTTAGGTACAGCAATATGTCAATGGGCCAGGGATTGATTTGGCTAGAGTGCCTCAAGGTCTCTGTTCTGATGATTCAGGAGTTGAAAGAATTGACCTGAGCTAAGCACTAAAGAATGCAAGGGGTCAAATGTGAGTGTCCTCATTTAGCAGAAGGGATCACTATTCATGTATTAAGATTATAGTTAAGCCAAGTTCTTAATGAAAGGTAGGTTTATCAGGTTTCTTATTAATAGTAATAATACTTGTATTGATATTATGCTATAAGGTTTTTACAAAGTACTTCACATGCCTTTTCTCATTGGATTCTTAAAATATCTCAGTGAGGTTGGTGCTATTATTATATCCATTTTACAATTGAGGAAATTTGAGAAGTCAAATGACTTGTCCAGGAGCATCCACTAATAAGCTTCTGAGGAGGGATTTGAACTCAGGTTACCTTGAATAGATGGTCCAGTGGATAGAGTTACAGGCCTGGAGTCAGGGAGAATAATCTTCCTGAGCTCAAATCTGGTCTCAGACACTTATTGGTTGTGTGAACCTGAGCAAGTCCCATTTACCTCAGTCTTCTCATCTGTAAAATGAGCTGGGAGAAGGAAATGCAAACTACTCCAGTATCTTTGCCAGAAAAACCCCAAATGGGTCACCAAAAGTCAGACATGACTGGAACAAGTGGACAACAACATCTTGACTCCAAATCTAGCACTAAGTTTACTTTGTGTGGTAGTAAATAGCTCCTGTTCCCATCATTCAGATTCTGTAGGCATTACTCCTGAATTTCTTTTCTGCAGCAAAGATGGAACTTACAGAATGAAAAAGGAAATTTAAAGATCACTAACTCCATCCTCTTCATTTTACAAAGAAACCAAGGAGAAATGACTTGTCTAGAATCATACAGCTAGTGTAACAACTGGCATTCAAACCCAAATTTTTTCCTCCAACTCCATGTTCTTTCCAGTTCACCACCTTATGACATTTTGCAGACATTCTGGCTTTTCCCAACGATCCTATATCTTCAGGCAGCTAGGTGGTAAAGTAGATGGAACACTAAACCTAACATCAGGAAAACGTGAATTCAATTCTGGCCTCAGACACTTAGCTGTGTGATGCTGGGCAAGTCATTTACTCTGCCTCAGTTTCCTCATTGGTAAAATGGGGAATGATAATAGCATCTGTCTCCCAGGATTTTTATGAGGATAAAATGTGATATTTTTAAGTGTTTGCAAACCTCAAAGCACTCTATAAATGCTAACAATTACTTAATATTTTTCTTCAAGTCCCCAATAACTGCCATGCAATTATTGTGCACTTTGATCACCAATCAAAGCGGGCCAACATTAATTTACAAAAGCAGTGAGCCACACCCATAAGGAAATATTTTGCAAGATAAATACTGTTCTCAGTTTTTAACAAATACTCATATGTAGTGGCTAATTTGACCCAAAAGTTTTTGACCATTCACTCTACAAAATAGACCCTTCCCCTAACAAACAATACTCACCAAATGAGAAAGCAGAAAGAGCAAATGCATTTGTGTTTTCAAACTTGGAGCACATTTTACCAAAGCAGTTTTCCTCTTTAATTTTAAACATGTGTATGTTAAGGGAAAAATGTTATCCAAATACTTAAAATTTCAGCAAGCTAAACAAATCTGGGTGCTTCTTTTTAAAACAGATTTTTTTTTAATTGTAAATAAATTGGGGAAAAAAAATTTGGTCAGACTCAACCTGGGAGAAGAAATTGAATCCAGTCTTCCATATGGAAAACAGGATAACTGCTTAATCCAGTGATTCTGACCTTCAGTGAAGGGTATGAAATCTTGGGGCTCAAGACAAGAATAGCAGGGGATTTTTATTTTTTAAAAATTTATTTTTCTGGGGAGAGAAAATTAGGCCAAACTGGAACACACACACACACACACACAATACAACCTGATCTGGAAAACCAAGCATTTAAAAGGGAACTTTTTTTCCTAAACATTAATTGTTCCCCAACCAACCGGTCAGCCCTGAGTGCTTTCTGACACAAACAAATATTTTGTTTGCATAAAATATTTTGTTGTATATAAAGCTAAAGTCTATCATAGGGACTTGGATCATTCTGAAATGTTTCCATTCTAGACTGTGCTTTCATGAGTGATGGATGCCATGGCTCATATTAGCATCCTTGAGCCAAACTGAAAAGAGATGTCCAAATACTTGGTTGGTCCTCAGGTCCTCCACAAAGGCCAGTATACACTGGGGAGTCACAAGTTCTAGACTTAATTCTTTGAGTTCTAATCTCATTTTGTTTCTCTTTGCCTCAGTTCCTTCCTCTGTACAATAAAGAGATTAGATTAGATGATCTATAAAGTCTTTTCAAATAATGCCATGCTATGACCTATGATGGTTACTTCAACCAAATTAACTCACTTTTGCTTATTCTTGTCTTAGTATACTTGATTTGGTTCATGTAGATGCTCTTGGTTTTATAAATAATTATTTTTGCTTTCTTCTTCCAGAGAAATGAGCTGTTTGCTTTCTATTCCCGGATATTACTTTATCTTGGGCCTTCAGATTTCATACATTCCATTTAGCTAAGTGCCACTGGTTAAATAATTTGGAAGGATTGGTGGTTATCTTTTCTTTGTTTGTCATTATCATTATTAATCTGGACTTCCAGCAGGAATGCAGGCAATGCAGTAGTGTGTCCTTTTCTTTCACCCTCATCAACTCTCTGGAGATAGTCAGAACTTAATATTGATTGATGCTCTTACAACATACTAGACCTAAAGAGAGCCCGTATGTATTTGCAGAAGGCTGGAAACCTTATTTCATATCTGACTGTGGGGGTGAACCAGGATGAAATGTTGTGAAGGTCACACAGCTCGTTTACATCATATGCTTATTTGAAAAGGTGAGAACCAATAGAGAGCAACCCATCACCAGGTGGGAGTCCTGGCCCTTGGGACCCACCTAGCTCAGAGCTGTTTATCATTGGTCCCTGCGTTCAGCACCTAGCTGAGAGCTGCTTATGTTCATCCCTGGTCCCTGAACTGGGCATCCAGCCTGAAGTGGTTCAGCAGGCAAGGTGCTTAATGATCTACTAGAACAGCTGTCCAGGTGTTGAAAGTTTTGAGGTTAAGGAGAAATGCATGGGCAGCTGTGACCCGGAAAAGCTGAGAAATGGTAAGAGTAGCAGCTGGACCATCCATCTTCCATTCACCAAGGGAGACTACCCTGGTCGGGCCAGCCGCCCAGTTCTCACTGCAACCCCTGCTTTCTGTAGTCTTATTCTAAAAATGAGTCAGCCCCACATGCTAACCCCAATCCAGGCCAGCCCACCTGATACCACTGGGACCATGTGAGCCATATGGAGAGAAGGGCTATAAATATTCATTTCTAGTATTTTTAAAGAAACAGATGCCTTAAGAAAGAGCCATGACAAAAATACCATGAGCTCCCCCTTTCAGACTTTTTGCTCTAAGGACAGTCTAACCTCATTAATTTGGACTCCACTAATGCAGAATTTATGATTATTCGACCAGACTATGTTGCCTTTCTTTTATTCTCCGTAGGAAAAAATCACTATGCAAATTAGTAGGACAAATATAATGCAGGGACCACGTTTAGCCTACCTAGAAAAACTAACTTTTTTTAGGACTTTGGAACATTTATTGCCTGTCCCCCAATGCTTGCTGCTAAATATATATGAATCTTACTATTCATTGAAGTAGACCCAGTAGGATTTCTTTTGAGTAAATATGTCATTACTATAATTCTTCATCTCATCCAAAGATCCAGAATTTCATTAATATGAGTTCTCCTTTCTCCAATACACATTTCACCTCCTTCCTTCCTTAATTGTTTTTAATAAATTGGCATAGCTAAAGATATTCATCCTCTGATGACCAACTCTCTAGTGAAGAATTCCACACTTATCTAGACTGGTTATCAGAAAGCAAACACAGTTTTGTTTTTTTGTTTTTCAAAGAAAAGAAGCAAAGCTTTTCCACTTGGTAGGACTTTGGCAGAGTTTGTTTCACTGGCATAACCTTCAAGAACCCAAGATCAATTCCACTTCATCATGAGGTAGCAGAGAAAGTAATAAATGGAGACAGAGTTCTTAGATGAGTTTGAAATTGGTCAAATAGTATATCATTTAATACTGGGAGTGGGGAGGAAGAAAGGCAAGAGGAAACCACAGAATTTTGAGAATCTATTTACAAAATTTTAACCCAGTGCACCATTCACTTGGCCCTGATCCCAGAGAACTGGGAAGGAATTTAGGCACAGTCTTTTAGTAGGTTGAGGCCACAGAACTGATGATTGCTGATTTGTTCATAGATGGAATGGGCAGAGAAATTGGGCACTAATTCATTTTGGTGTTTGAACATTTGCAAAGCAAAGTCATGCTTGAGAAGGGTGAAGAGGGGACAGGGAAACTCCAGAGAGTTCATTCATGTCATTCTCCACCCTTCAATCAACTCTACTAGTTCTCTATTGTCTCCAAGAGCAAGTAGAAAATCCTCTGTTTGATTTTTAAAGCTTTTTTTAAAACCTATAGACCCTTGCTACCTTTCCAGTCTTTTGCTGCCCCTTGCTACCCTCCATGTACTTTATGATCCAGTGACACCGGTCTCCTTGCTGATCCTTGAATGTGACATTCCATCTCCTAAACTGAAGCATTTTCTCTAGCTGTCCCTCTCACCTGGAATTATTGACCTCCTGGCATTCTTAGCTTCATTCAAGACCCACCTTCTATAAAAAGCCTTTCCTAGTCCCCCCTTAATCTTTAGAACGTTCCCTCTGTTGATTATCTCCAATCTACCCTGCTTATATTCTGTTTGTATATAACTATTCACATTTTGCCTGCTTCCACCCCACCCTACCCCACCCCTCTGCTTAGCCTGTGAGCTTTTGAGAGTAGGAACTGTTTTTTGCCTTTCTTTGTATTCCCAGCACTTGACTAGCTCCTGGCCCATAGTAGGTACTTAATAAATGTTAGTTGATTGTCCATCTGCCTGTATTTACACATGTACGTACACACTTGCATGAACCATGCACACACATTGATGAGTCTACATGCACAAATCCATTCAAGCCACATAGACTTTTACTAGTTCCAGTAATACCACTGAACTCTGAGTTTTTCATCGCCTTTCTTTGGGGATATTTTAGTTTCCCCAGAGTTTGGGTTCTTGGAGAGCTCAGCACCTGTCACCTCTGGAATCCCTGGCTGTTTGTTTGTTTTTTCAGTCCATCTGCTTTTGCTGCTTTAATATCAGGCTGGGGCTTGGGCCATGTTCTCTAGCTCTCATTCCTCTTGATTCCCTTTGGTGAAGGCTCTCCCTGTGGCTGCCAACACTGTGGTAAACAATCCATTTATTCTGACAGTCTTAAAAGCTTCTTGGGGGAGTTTATTTTTTTATGCCTTCAAGAGGGTCAAAGAGAAATCTCAAAAAAAGAAGATAAAGAAAAATAGAAACCTTTACCTGAATCTTCTGAAACGCTCTGAGTAACTCACTATTGTTCCTCTGATACACTGAAATCCCGGCAGTACAAAAGGAAAAAGCACAAGGTGAAAAAATAATAACTATTATTTACTTGGTGCCTTAAGTTTTGAAAATTATTTTATAGAGATGATCACATTTTATCTTCATAACCCTGGGAGGTAAATATTGTTATAATCCCCATTTTACAGATGAGGAAACTAAAGTAGGCTAAGTGACTATCCACAGTCACCTAGCTAGATAGTCTGAGGCTAAATTTGAACTCGAGGCTTCCTGATTCTGGGTATAATGCTCTACCCACTGAGTTAGCATCTTCTAACCAGACACATTCCCCACTTCATTAACAAGTTCTTCTCACACATTGCTGGCAGTTGTGAGGACTGTTCTCTGGATATGACCGAGTCCTCTGGAGCTAGGATGACCCCACATGCATATATGTGTAACCTTTTCACAGACCACATACACATGTGCTTTCTATATCAATCTAGAAATAAGAGCAAAGAGCAGAAAACTCCAGGAAACAACAATAATGCCTACTCGTTTTATTTTAATTTAAGGCAAATGGGACTAAGTAACTTGCCCAGAGTGGCACAGTCAGATCCTCTCAACTCCAGACCTGGCACTCCATCCACTGTGCCACCTAACTGTCCCTTACCTATTCATTTTAGACAGGTCCCAGCATCACTGCAAACAAGAAATACATCATACCAAATGACAAAGCTTCAATTAGATAAATTCAATAAATATTAATTGTGTGCTAAACATTGGAGGTGATGCAAAGTAAACATGATTTCATTCAATAAATGTTTTCTAAGGACCTACTATGAAAAATCCCTTTGCTCTTAGAACTTGAGATCGATTTTTTTTTAAAAGGCACTCTCCCTTCAAGGATTTTTATTGGCGTTCAGTCGTTTCAAGCTTGTCTGACTCCTAGTAACCCCATTGGGGATTTTCTTCACAAAGATACTGGAGTGGTTTGCCATTTCCTTCTCCAGCTCATTTTACAGATGAGAAAAACGAGGTAAACAAGATTAAGTGACTTGCCCAGGATCACTTAACTAATAAGTATCTGAAGCCAAATTTGAAATTAGGAAGTTCAATTCTTCCTGTCTCCAAGCCCAGTGCTCTATCCATTGCACCATCTAGATGACAAGCTGTCCTCCTTCAAGTATAGTATAGTCTAATAGTCTTATACAGGGATGGGGGTAGGGGGAGGATTCAGTATATGCACAAATAAGTCTGATACAAAGTAGAATGAAAAAGGCCAAGAAAAAAAAACAGAGAAAGTAGTCTGGGAATATTTTAGAGGGAAGAGACTATTTTTAGCTAGGAGGACCAAGGAAGCTACATTAAAGAGGTTACCCAAACTTGAATGAAGATTTGAAAGAAGACGGTGCTTTTAACAGATGAGGATAGGTGGGAAATATGTTCTGTACATGGTTTATGGCCTGCTCAACATCCAGAGGCAGGACAAGGAGGGACAAGATAAGAAGGAGCTAGTAGTCCAGGTTGGCTGCCTCTCAGAATGCATGAAGGAGAGTGGTATGGAATAAGTCTGAAAAGGAAGTTTGGAATCAGATTGTGGAAAGACCTTAAATGCCAGGCTTAGAGATTTGTATTTTTATCCTAAAAAATGAAGGCATGGTTCCAGTCCTCTTGAAGCTTACAGACTGATAATGAAACTCATAATTGTATTCCATTCCCCAAGAGGATAATTTGGTGAGCTCTCAGACATCAGCAGGAAAAGAGGCAGCATGGTTTAATGACAAGAGGATAAGATTTGGATTCAGAAGAACTAAATTCAAATTCTACTAGTACAATTTACTACCTGTGGGTCTTGTAGTATATTGTAGTGGTTAGAGTTTGGGACTTGGATTCAAATTTTTCCCCTAAAACTTACTAGCTCTCCTCCAACACTGACATCACTCTAGGGCTTGTCCTTGTCATTTTTTATCTGAACTATTGTAATAGTTAATATTAGTTATTAGTAATAATAGTAATATTGTGGGTCTGCCTGCTTCAAGTCTATGCTCCTGACTCCAATCCATCCTCCCTTCAGTTATTAAAGTAACTTTCCAAGAACAAAGGTCTGATCATGACAGCCCTTACTTGATAAATTCCAGTGACTCCCTATTACCTCTAGGATAAAATACAAAATATTTTGTTAGGTATTCAAAGTTCTTCATAAACTAGTCCCCTCCTACCTTTCCAATCTTCCTACTCTTCAACCTATAGACTTTGACTCAGTGACACTGGCCTCTTAGCTGTTCCATAAATAAGACACTTCATCTCAGAGAGGATCACAGGAAGTAAAAATGGATCATTTTGATTACATGAAATTAAAAAGCACAAACAAAACTAATGCAGCCAAAATTAGAAGAATTTCTAATTTTGTGAAAAGGTGGAATTTTATAGCAAGTTTCTTGATAAAGACCCCATCTTTCAAATATACAAGGAACTGAGTCAAATTTATAAAAATAAAAGCTCTCCTTTAATTAATAAATGGTCAAAGGATATAGAAAAGCAGTTTTCAGGAGAAAAAAATCAAAGCTTTCAATAGTCACATTAAAAATGCTCTCAATCACTATTAATTACAGAAATGCACCTGAAAATACCTCTGAGGAACCACCTCACACATAATAGATTGACTAATATGATAGAAAAGGAAAATAATAAACGCACTGTTGGATTTATGAGTTGGTCCAACCATTCTGGAAAACACTTTGGAACTATGAATAAACCATACAAACCTTTTTGATCCAGCAATAACATGATGAAGTCTATATCCCAAAGAGATCAAAGAAAAGGAGAAAGGACCAATATGTATAAAAATATTTATAGAAGCTCTTTTTCTGGTGACAAAGAGATGGAAATTGATGGGAGATCAAGACAATAATCCAAGACAATTCCAAAGGACTTGTTATGAAAGAGAGAGTAACTATTAACTCTGAATACAGATTGAAGCATACTTTTTCACTTCATCTTTCTTGCTTTTGTTTTTGCACAAGGTTAATTTGAAAATGTATTTTGCCTCACTTCACATGTAAAATTGATATCATATTGCTTGACTTCTCAATGCGAGGGGATAGGCTGGTGGAGGGAGAGAATTTGGAAGTGTAATCTTTTAAAAATGAATGTTAAAAATATTTTTTAAAAAAGATCCTCTGTCTCTCATCTCTGGACAGTTTATCTCGCTGTCCTCCATGCCTTCTCCACTCCACCTACTGAACTCTCTGGCTTCCTTTAAAGTTCAATCGAAATCCCTTCTTTCAGTGGAAACTTTTCCAACTTCTTAATACTAGTGCCTTTCTTTTGTTAATTATTTCCTATTTATCCTGTATACTGCGCACGGTCTATATATTGCATGTTGTCTCTCCCATTAGAGTATGATCTCTGAGGGCAAGGACTGCCTTTTGCCTCTTTTTGTGTTCCCAGCACTTAGAACATAGTGGGAACATAGTGAGCATTAAATAAATAAATATTGATTGATTGATTGATAGCTATTATGGCATTGGGCAAATATCTTTCTGCCTCCTCTTTTCTTAGGGTGTAAAAAGGGGATAATAATAACTAGAGTGTTACCATTCCTAAAACTATATAACTCACAATCTCTTACTGATGCATTTTCCTTTACTCTGGACAACAATTAGCTTCAGGCAAAGGCATTTACTGAAATAGTACAGTGAGAATAGTAATGGTGAAACATTACTCCATAAATCTGGAGCACACTCTTCCAAATATCTAGTACACCAATAGGAAAATTGGATGCCCATAGTGTTAACAAATAGAAAGGCACACTTGTAGAAAAAATTATTGTTGTTCAGTCATGTCCAAACTTGATGACTCAATTAGGGGTTTTCTTGGCAAAGATACTGGAGTGGTTCACCATTTCCTTCTACAGCTCATTTTAAAGATGAGAAAACTGAGATAAGTTACCCAGGGTCACCCAGATTTTAAATGTCTGAGACCAGATTTGAACCCAGGAAGACTTATCTTCCTGACTTCAGGCCTGAGCACCCTATCCACTGTACCACCTAGCTGCCTCTGGGAATATACATGTGGTCAAGTCAAGTGCAAGAAGGGAATATTCATGCCTTTGACACTGGGGTCTCAATATCTTTTTTCTCTTGTTATATCCTGGCACATTTTTTACATGCTTACTATGGGCTAGGCACTGTGTTAAGCACTTGGGATATATGGGGGGAGGGGCATATTTGTGTATGTGTAGTTTTTGAGGGCAAAAATTTACATTCTAATAGAAGACAATAGCTATTTAAAAAAGTGGTGGGCTGGGAAAGGTGTTTTGGTCTGGAAAGTCAGTGGTGACTGGAACTAAAGGGAAATTGATTTGACCTTTCCAGAAATTAATTATATTGTTGACTTGATGACTCTTCTCAGAGCACAAGGCAATGTGTCATAAAAATGGCCAGAAAGCAGCATAGTACCTGGGTAAACATGCACATGCACATAAAATACATGTATCTATGTATGCATATATGTTTATAGAGAGAGGTGCGCATGTGTGTGTATGTGTATATATGCATGTGTGTATACAGATATAAATATAAATATATACATTCTTACCAATCATGAGCTTTAAGGGGAGTGTATATATGCATGTGTTTGTCATATATGGGGTTGTTCACTATACCAGTCGAGGTTCAGGGTACAAAATGTTTCAGAGTCCAAACAAGGCAAACACCAGAATTCAAGAAGTACAGATGACAGCTGTGTTCAGATTTTATATGTGAAGTAGACCATCGAAGTCCACTTCTAGTTTCCCTTCCTTAAAGGAGAGGCTCAAGGGAGGATAAGACAAATGGAACAGTTGGGGCAGGGAAGGAAAGAGGAAGTGTGTCACCATTGTATGAGCCACTACAAATTGGTGTCACTTCCCTCCTCTTTGCTCACTGGCTGCTAGGACATGGCCATCTTCACCATCCCAATTCAGGGACTCTTGTGGTGGGAAAGATCAGCTGCTGGAAAACCCATGGAAGGCCTTGGGGAATGCCATGGCCCGAGGTAATCAGCAGGCGAAGTTATTATCATTATGCTGCTAATTAATTCCCAGCTCATTACATTTCCTGTGGCTAATTTGTACTCGCCGCTGATTTGATTAAACTCATCTCTATGCTAATAAATGTGTTTTCCATTTGTTTTAGCGACTGTAGGAAAAGGGCTTGATATTTACATATTTTGACGTTTATCAGAGAAATCGCAGCATCTGAATTAATTCCTCTCTGATTTATAAGTTTTAAAAAGGGAAATTTAAGGGTCATGCCTATTTTCTGATTTTCCCCCCACAGCAGGTATTAAAGGCTGCTATATATCCCCACCCTGCCTTTATTCCCAATATCTCTCAAAAGGGTCATAAACTATTTCCCAAATCTTTTACCACTAGGAGACTAATGCCTGGACAAGTACTAGAAAGAACTCATGTGTGTGTGTGTGTGTGTGTGTATGTGTGTGTGTGTGTGTGTGTGTGTGCATATGAACACACTACAGTAGCTATCCTCTCTGGTCTCTTCTGGTTGGACACTGTTCTTAAAAAAAAGGTCATCTATTTTATTCACCATCCCCAATCACCATAGTCATTACTTGCTTGCCTATTCCATATAGCTATATCTTGGTTCCCTCCCTCCATGCCATAGCAAAAACAGTGTCAGGGACCAAGAAAGATTCTGAGATTCTTAGAATTGAAAGGGACCTCAGAGGCCATTTAGTTCTGCCCACACCTAACCAAGAACACCTTCTCCAACATCATCCACAAACAATCATCTAATTTCTACATGAAGTCCTATAGTGATGAAGAACCCACTATACCCCATGGCAGTCAAATCCATTCAGACATTCCAGTGTCCATTCTATTTGGACAGCTCTATAAGGTTCAGGAGTTTTTCTTTATACAGAGCTTAAGCCTGCCTTTCTGAAACATCCATCCTCGTTTTACCCTCTAGCACCAGGCAGAGAAAATCTAACATGGCATTCCTCTAAATACTTAAAAAATGATGCTATACTCTTTCAAATCTTCTCTTCTCAAAGCTAAAAATCTCAGGCCCTAAAGACTTGTCTAAACTGATACAGAATATAAAGAAGAACCAAATGAATAATATACACTGTCTACAACAGAAGGTGAAGGTAACATTAAAAGGTTATAAAGCATAGGTCAAATAGAGGATGGAACTGGTTGTTAAATTTGTTAAATTTGACACATGCATCCATCCTTTTTGTTAAGAAACAGTGAACTACAAAAATGGAAATTAACATGCATTGTCTATCTCAATAATTTTATTAGGGGGTTTTATTTAACTTCTTTTTATAGGAACGTGTTCTTGGGAAGGAATGTTTGTCAGTAGTCACTAATGTATAAAATAAAATATATTCCTGAAAAAATATTTAAATCTCCACTTCCATTCATGGTTTCTCATCATATCATTTCACATTTGAAATTAGCTTCCTTTGAATAGCCTCTAATTTGGAGGTTTTGGGGGGAGAAAGGGGCCACTTTCATAAAATATAGGGAAAGAACTAAGCAAAGTGTTCTCAATGTGATCTGCCTAAGATGGAGTACAGCAGATTTCCCTCTCTTAATCGGTATGTTATGTCTTTTTTATTGAAAACCCAGATCTTTCAAATGAATTGTGGTTCAGGTAGAATTCATCTGTTTTGTATTTGTAAAGTTAGGTATTTTGGGTTTTTTAACCAAAACTATAGGGTTTAACTTTTATCCTGATTAAGTTTTATCTTGTTAAATCAGTCAGGCTCAGTGGTTCTCAAAAAGTAGTCTGGGGACTGCTAGGGACCCCTAAGATGCTTTCAGGAGGAAGCCTTATGGTCAAAACTACTTTCCTAATAATACTAATTATTTATATTATATTTAATTTCTAATATGGCAAATATAAATAAACATAAGCCACATAAACAAAAATTCTTAGGGGAAGGGGGGTCCTCATCAGTTTAAAAAGTGAAAAATAATCCTGAGATTAAGTTTTTTAAAAATTTGAGAACTGCTAGTGTAACCTGTTAAGATATTTTAGAATCTTGACTCTGTAATACAACATATTACATATCCTTCCCAACTTTATATCATCTACAAATTGAATGAATGCCATCTAAAATTTAATCTAAGCCATTGATTTTTAAAATGATGAATAACACAGAGCCAAAGACAGATTTTCTGGGGCAATCCACTAGAGACCTTACTCCAAGTTAATATCAAACTGCTTTTTGGAACCAGTCATTCAACAAGTTGTAATCCATCTAGCTCTCTTATTATGTAGACCACATCTATCCAGATTGTCCACAAGGAAACCACGAGAGACTCCATCCCACCAGAGATTCATAGCCCATTAGAACTAAAAGGAAACTGAGAGATCACCTAATCAAACCCCCTCCTTTGCCAGATGAGGAAATTAAGACCCCAAGAGATAAATGGCTTGCCCAAAGTCATACAGTGAGTTGGTATCAGTGACAGGAAAATAACCTTTGACTCCTGTGCTCTTTCCCCTGTACCCTATTTCCTCACTTTGGTGGCCTATCTAACATGAACACAGTAACCATGCTCACCATTCTGTATTCTTGCAAGGATGTTTTCTTTGTGATACCACCCTTAGCATGAAAGAGACCACAGCATAGCAGGAGCCAAAAGAACGGTCCCACTCCCTAAGGTAGCTACAACAGCATGGGCAGGAAACTCCTCCAAAGAAGACAAATTGCTGGATCCTTGCTGGAGCTTTTCCTCCAGTCTCCCCCAATAATCTTCTATTCAATGATAACTTAACATCAAGCCTGGGAAGTAGAAGCATTCTGTCTCTATTTTTCCCTGAATCTCTACCTTACCCCCACCCTACTCATTCACATAATTCTAGAATATCAGAGCTAAAAGAGAACTTAGAAGAAAGCATAGATTTCTAAAGACAACTGGAAGTGACATGCAAATGTAAAATGTTAAAGCTAGATGGGACCTTAGAACACAGAAAATAGAATATTAGAGTGGAAGGGGCCTTAGAACCTGTTTGTTAAGTCAGAGTTATAAGGGACCTTAATCATCATTTAGTCGTATCTTCTCACTTAACAATGGAGGCTCTGAAGTCCAGAGGGAAGGCTTGACCACTTTAATTCCCTTTGGCTTTGCTGGAAAGATCCCACTCAACATGAGACCCACTGTCTTCCTTAAGGGTCCCCTAATATGGCAGGGAAGGCATGAATTAATTGCACATAGGAGGAAAATGACTGAATGTTCCTGAATCACCAACCAAACACCCTAGCCTGGGTTTTGGGTCTGCAATAATCTTAGTGGGATTTAATATCTATAAAAGATCAATTTGTAAAATGAGAAGAACTTTGGTCTTTAATGGATATTTAAATTATAACGATTAAGTACGCTGCAAGAATGAAGAGGAATCTAGATAATTTGTATAAGACAAGACCATATGGGGGAGCATCTAGTGGATAAAGTACCTGATTTAGAGTCAGGGAGACTCATCTTCCTGAGTTCAAATCTGATCCCAAACCCTTACTAGTTGCGTGACCCTGAATAAGTCACTTAACCCTGTTTGTCTCATCAATAAAATGAGCTGGTGAAATGACAAACCACTCTGATGTCTTTGTTAAGAAAACCCCAAATGGGGTGATGAGGAGTCAGACACAACTGAAATGACTAAACAACAATATGGCTATATTGAGGGGGAATCTAACACCCTCCTAGCATTGTTCTCCCTTTGTTAAAAGAAAGATGTTGACATTCTATTCTTGGGGGCAGCTGGGTAGCACAGTGGATTGAGAACCAGTCCTAGAGACTGGAGGTCCTAGGTTCAAATCTGGCTTCAGCCACTTCCCAGCTGTGTGACCCTGGGCAAGTCACTTGACCCCCATTGCCTAGCCCTTACCACTCTTCTGCCTTGGAGCCAATACACAGTATTGACTCCAAGACGGAAGGTAAGGGTTTAAAAAAAAAAAGAAAGAAAGATGTTGACATTCTATTCTTGTCAGGTTTGGGGGGAAGGACTAAGAGGTTTCTGCCTTTTTTATGTATTACTTGATAATTCTCAGTAAATACAATTAAATTCCCTAGTCAGAGAACTAGAAAGGAAGACTGCTGGCTCAGACCTCAGATCAGCATTCATTTCAGGAAGTTGCTTGTACAGTTTTACAGATACACTTCCCATGTCAACTCAGGGACTGTAGGATTATGGGCCTTCCCCTGAGTCAGTGCTGACGCAGCTGCCTAACTGGGCCATAGCATGTGATGGTTTCCTAATAGGGACAAACACTACCCAGGGACTGAGATGAGCACAACTCATTTGACTTGTGAGGGTTTGCTGTAAGTGGCGTTGAAAGGTGAAGAAATTAGCCTAACTGACTGACTCACCACATCCTTGGGACTTGGATTGAAAACTTAAAATTCTCTTGGAGGGGGAGAAGGGCAATTAAGCACAGTAAGTCACCTACAGATGACTCTACAGTCCACTGTTCATTATTCTTCCTGAAAGGTTTCTGATGAGGTTTCTTCCTCTTTCAAACTGAGATTTAGGTTTGCATCACAGTAGACAACTGAAAGATAACTTTTTACATATTTATAATGTTTTAAGGTTTGCAAAGCACTTAATCTCAAATAATTATCACAACAACCCTGAGAGGTAGGTGTTATGATCTTCATTTTATAACTAAGTAAACAGATTTAAAGAGGTTAAGAAATTTATCCAGGGTCTCACAAGTAGGAAATGTCTAAGGCAAGATTTACACATGGGTCATCTAGATTCCCAAGTCCAGGACTCTATTCACTATTCCAAGTAGGGAGTCTTAGGAATTCTCTTTGTTCTTTTATGAAAAGAGATCTCTCAGGCTCCTCTATCAAAAATAGAGTTCCTCAACTTGAGTTCACATGAGTCCATAGACTGATAAATTTCAAGGTTTCCATAAATTTACATGGGGAAAAAATACATCTTTATTTTCATTAACCTTTGGTTTTCTTTGTTATTCTATATATTTTATTTTATTTTATGCATTTCAAAACATTTTTCTAAGACAGGATTCATAGACTTTTCCAGTTCCCCAAATGGGTCCCTAGGACAAAATAGTCTAAGAACACTCCATCTAAAAAAAAATCATTATCCTGGGAAACAAATGATAGAGAACAGTATCATATGCCAATTAAGAATCAAATTGGAGCAATCATGGGTCAGTCACAACAGATCATGATAGATGATGCAGAGACAAAGGCATAGGTTTGAGTCTGTGCTGAGATATAGGACAGAATAACCTCTCTGAGTTCTACCTCCCTCTCTCACTTGGTTCATCCTAGTATCTTAGGGACACGATTATAAAAGAAGATTCCTAGGACTATAACCCATACATACTTCTGGGTCAAGGATCAAAGCATAAAGACCAAAGAAGGACCAGCATCTGCTCCTTGTCTAGTCTAAGAACTAGAATCTGGAACAGGAGGCCTGGAACAGGCAGACTCTGATACTGTAGCTCCCCTAAACCCCAAGCAGATATTATTTCTGGAGATTTTTTCCTCATCTCTGACCACTTTTGTTTGTACCATGTTATCACTTCCTACCTGGTCCCAGGAAGCAAAAATAGTTATTAAATCCAGTACTTCCCAGATGATGACTTTTTTTAACCCTTGCCTTCCATCTTGGAATCAATACTATGTATTGGTTCCAAGGCAGAAGAGTGGTAAGGGCTAGGCAATGGAGGTCAAGTGACTTGCCCAGGGTCACACAGCTGGGAAGTGTCTGAGGCCAAATTTGAACCTAGGACCTCTCATCTCTGGGCCTGGCTATCAATCCACTGAACCACCCAGCTTCTCCCTGATGACTTCTTTAAGAGCTCCTTGCATCTGTAGGTTGGATTTAGGAAGGACAAAATAAAGATTTAGTATTTAGTTCATTTTAATTTGTTATTTAAATGTCACCTATTTAATTTTCTTCATGGAAAAAAGTCTTTCAAATAAGTTCAATCCCAAAATTGATTTTTTTTGGTGAATATGAATTAAGCATGTAGGACAAGACCCAGAAGGATCAATATCCTATTCGTAACTGAGATTCTATTGTTGGGGCTAGAAGAACCAGCACAAACTCTCCATATCTCTCCTTCTGTAGACCTCACGTTATACTTAATTGTCACCTTTCTTATGTGCTTATCTCTTATTTGGCACAATAGTTATTTGAGGGTGTAGGTCAAATCTTCCTTCCATGAGGGAGGTACTGTTTTGTATCTTATTTTTCTCTCTCTCCCAGTTCCTATGCACATAGAGTAGCCACCTGATAAATATTTGTTGAGTTGATTTTACTTAAACAGACTTCCAAACTAGGTAGACCTGGAAATCCATTTGAAAGTGGGAGATGCAAGATACAGTGAGATACAACAACAAAAGTCGTTACTATCACTATATTTTTTTCCAAAGGAGAGATGTGTGATACTATATTTTATCAGAAAGAAACCTAGAAATGGAAGTAGCTTATATTTTGAAAGCCCAACAAGTCAATTTAAATTCAATTCAGCTACTATTTACTGGGGTACAAATGCTACTGCATTCTCTAGACCTTCAGATCTCTTGAGACCATGCCCCAAGAGACATAACCCACTCAGCTTTGTAACTCTGCCTGGGGCTCATTCTGTCTTGATTGGGGTGTGAGTATGTGAGTGTAAATGTACATGAGCCACTATATCTAGTCAGCCTCAGATCTGTTTCAAATTCCACCTTAGCCATCTTCTTCCCAACCAACATTTTGCCTCAATTGCCACCCCCACTACTTTGCACATCTTTCTCTGAGAGCACTATAGTAGTTTTGGTCCTGCCATTCCTATTGGAAATGGCATATTAATCAGCCTCCCCAGGGAACCACTTTACCATCCCTGTGGCATCCCAAAACACCATTTCCTGGCCACCAGTCCTTTATAAACAGTAAGCTCCTAGAGGCAAAGGACTGTCTCATTTTTGTATTTGAATCCTGACTCTTAGCAAAGTGCTTAGCCCACACTAAGTACTTAATAAGTGTTTTTTCATTCATTCATTCATTTATTGAGATTCTCTTGTGTCCCGGGCCATGTGCTAATCACTTTGAATAGGATGTGATTCTTGCCCTCCTGAAGTTCCTAGCCAATTAGGGGGGATTAAATATGTACATAAGTAACTAAAATCACTAGATCATACTGTGATCATACTCTGAGCTTTCTGTCAAGGACCCCTAATGTCCAGTATGCCTCTCCCTATAGTTTTTGCAATATGTTAAATTTTTGTCAGAATTCTCAACACAGATTTCCAAGGGACTAATGGGAAGAAACAGCTTTCATCATCTTTCCTGGAAACTTCCTTTACCTTTCCCTTGGGCTCCCCAGTGGTCCTGGCTTTGAAGAAATGTGATAGGAAGTGATTTTTTTTCTTCCAGCACAAAGATGCCAACATTTCCCAGGCTTTAACAAAGTCCAGAATTGACCAGACCACAAGTTACAAGGTTCAGGATGTTGTTGCTTTGGGTTGTGTCAATGGAAGCAGAAATTAAGTCTCACATAGACTCAGAAGCCCAATTCTTGGGTCAGAGTCCAAGCTGCATTTATAAAATATTCCAATGTCCACTGTTAAGCTAAGGTCTATAAATAGGTATGTCCCCATCAAATTGTATGAAATGAATTCACAAAAACTTTATAATGGGACAAATTATTCCATAGAAAGAGGATACATAGACACATATATTTGACATATGTACATATCTATTATTCATATCTAGTGCTCCTGGGAAATACTTTGTAATGAGATAGCACAGGGCATTAGATATGGAATGAATTGAGAGTCAGGAAGCTCTGGGTTCAAATTCTACTTCATATATTTACTAGCTAGGTGGCCCTGGGTCAAATCAGTTAACTGCTCTACATCTCAATTTTCATTTCTGCAATCAATAGACCATCAGACAAATAATATCAAGATTTCCACAGAATTTCAGAGTTGCAACAGACCTCAAAGGTCATCATGCCCATCTGCAACACATGAAGACCTTCCACCCTTTTTATAATACCCACAACAACTTGGTCAGCCAATCTTTACTCAAAGATACAACCCCCTACCCCATAAGAGAAACCCACCACATCCCAAAGAGGTCCATTCTACTTGGGAAAATTCTAATTGGAGGACATTTTTCCTTGCAATTAGTCAAAAGTCACCTTTCTGTGCCTTTCAGCTGGGTTTCTAATTCTTCCCTCTGGAGCCAAACAGAACAAGTTTAATGCTATTTCTATATGATGGCCCTTTAGACATTTGAAGACAACTCTCCCTTCCACTGCCCTTTCCTATAAGCTATCATTTCTATGTTCTTTCCTCTTGATCCTCCTATGGCCTGATCTATATTCCCTTTGCCATCTGTTCATTTTTATCTGGACATATGGTAGTGTGGAAGGGTCCTCCCTAAAATGCAGTACTCAGAAGTGAACACAATACTCCAGATGTGGCCCGATCAGAGCAAAGGTCAAGAACATTAGAAGAAGCTTGGTTATATAATTTATAGCATTATATTGACTAACAACATTTATCAATGCCGTCTAATGCAGGTATTCCTTTGCTAGTAGGTTCATTCACTGTATTCATGCTTATACGTACATTGTCTTTTATTCCATGTTTTGCTTTAAACTTAGATCTCATTTACTTCAGGCTTTGCTGCCAATTGGTAAGAGACAATGTGTTTGAACATAACCCACCATGTGAATTGTACATGAAAAAATTGTCTAGCCTCATTGCTTCTACACTCTGATCACTTTCTTCTAACTAATAATAATAATAATAATTAACATTTATATGGTGCCTATTATGTGTCAGGCATTGTGCTAAGCACTTTACAATTATTATCTCATTTGATCCTCAGAGCAACCCTTGGAAAGAGGTACTATTTTTATCCCCATTTTACAGATAATGAGACTGAGGCAAACAGAAGTTGAGTGACTTGCCCAGAGTCATATGGCCATTAAGTGTCTGATGACAAATTTGAACTCAAGTCTTTCAGACTCCAGGATCAGCATTCTATCTATAGCACTACTGAGCTGCCTCTAAATCTCTGTGATATGGTTAATGATATCACGCAAATGAAACTATTCATTCCAAAATTACCAAGAATCTCGTAATTGTCAAATCTAATACCTTTTACTAAATTCCCATGTTTCTTGCTCTCTTTGCATTCACTGTCTTCCTAGATGATCTTTTCTGTCCAGTTTTATGTAACATTGTTCTCTCCTCCAACCTGTTACCACTCCTTTTCTTTCTTTTTTTTTTAACTCTTACTCTCCATCTCAATAACAACTCTAAGACAGGAGGGTAAATGCAAGGCAAATGGGGTCAAGTGACTTGTCCGGGGTCACACAGCTAGGAAGTGTCTGAGGTCAGATTTGAATCCATGTCCTTCTATCTATCCACTATCCAGGTCTATCCACTGTGCTTCTAGCTGCCCCCTTTTCTATCTCCTTTGCTGCTATGCTTCCTTAACTGTGGTAGTACCCCCAAAGCTTTGCCCTATCCTCTCTTCTCTTTTCTTCCCATAACTTTACCTTCATGAAGTTATTGGGTACCATGGGTCTAATTATCATCTCTATGCACCTGACTCCTAGATCCAAATATATAATGTTAGTCTCTCCAGAGTGTGAGTCATCAACTGCTTTTTGGTCATTTTAACCTGGATGTCTCCTAGCTCCTCAAGTTCCAAAATGGAATCAGTTTTCCTTTCCCTCAAACCTATCCACTTCCAAACATCCCTATTTCTGTAAAAGTCACCACCCCCGTTCCGGTTTACTCAGTTACTCAGCTTACAGTCTCATTGTCACCCTCTCCTTCATACACATATCTAATCTTTTATCAAATTCTGTTATTTCTACCACCACAGAAGCTTTTACATACTTTTTTCCACTCAGAGTCCCCACCATCATCATGACTTGATCACCTCTCACCTGGATTATTGAACTGACCTCCTAATTAGTCTCCTCACTTCCCTCAGTTCTTCTCACTCTATCCTCCATAGCTGCCAAAGGGATTTTCCAAAAAATGCAGCTATGGCCATGTCATCTTTTCCAATCACTTAACTCCAAGAGTTGCCTGGTTCCTCCTTTCCACTACTACCAGTATCCTCCCTCAAAGTTTGCCTTCCAAATGGTATAAAACACTATATATTTGTTGTTTGCACAGTTATTTTAATATTGTCTCTCCTATTAGAATGTAAGCTCCTTGAGTGAAGGGATTGTGTTTTTCTCTTGCTTTGAATCCCTAGCTTTTAACACAGTCCCTGGCACAGAGTGAGGTTTTAATAAATATTTGTTCATTGACTGATGAACTGGCATCCTTTTAGCACTAGAATCAAATATAAATTTCTCTTATTTGGCATTCAAAGCTTTTTGTAACCCATCTCATCCTACTTTCCTAGTCTTTATTATATACAACTTTTGGCACACATTCTGATCTTCTTGCTATTTTTTGAACATAAAACTCAATCTCCTTTCTCTGTTCTTTGACACTGATTGGATGTCCTTCTTAATTGGTATGCATTCCCTAACCTTCCAGTTTCCCAAAAGGCTCAATTTCAAATGCCATCTTCTGTATGAGGCTTTTACAACCCTCTTTTCCCAGCTACTAGTACCTCCTCCCAAGATTACCTTGAATCTATTTTGTTTATTTTGTATATACCTATTTTGTTTATGTTGTGTCACCTGTTGAATGTAAGTTCCTTGAAGGCAGAGACTGCCTCACTCTTGTCTGTAGTCCCAGACTCTACCATACTACTTGGTACATAACAGAGGCCCAATGACTGTTTGTTGATAGATTGATAGACTGCCTATACCTTTATGTTCTTCACATTTTTTTGGCAAGTCTCTGACTTCGGTAAATCAATAAAAATCCATAGAATCACAGATTCTCAAAGTTGGAATGGACCTTAGGGTTTATATAGTCTAATTCCTAATGGAAGGACAGTGCTTTTAGTCATTGGTGGTATTTACGCTTATTTTCCAAGTACGGAATTCTGTCTCCATCTCAGAAAACCAGTCCCCACAAGGAAACTCTAAAGCAGTGGTTCTCACCCTTTCTAATGCCGTGACCCCACAATACAGTTCCTCATATTGCAGTGACCCCAAACCAAAAAATTATTTGGGTGGCTACTTCAAAACTGTAATTTTGCTACAGTTATGATTCGGAATGTAAATACCTGATATGCATTATGTATTCTCATTGCTACAAATCGAGAGGTTGAGAACCGCTGCTCTAAAGTAAGCTAAATATATATCCAGAAAACTCAGAAATTATTTCTACAAGAAGAAATCATTTGGGACAGATCCTGGCTTTTCTCTTAGAAAATTGTGGGCTTGAATAGGACCTTAGGTAGAGGGAAGATTGGTGGTTGTTTTCTCAAAGAACTAGAGCTGAGCTATCACCTCCCTCCATCCCAGCTGCTGGACTAAGCCCAGTGGAGATCCCCTGAGAGCCAAGAGTGATAGATACCAACCCACCTTTGCAGCACTGACTTTCCCAAAGCAATGCCAGCTCAACCAGGATTCCAAAAGCCAGTGGAGACTGCTGTATAGCTCCCCAATTCCTAGCTTTTCTGAGGAACTGGCTTTGGCCAGCCTTGCCTGGGCTTCCGGTCGATCCATCTTTAATGAGAGATGACAGTGCAAGTTCCCTTAAGGGAGAGCATGGGCAATTTCGGTTCTGGCATTTTAGTTTATCACTAACCAGCAGTTTTCAAAAGGGTACAGCTAAAAAAGGATTGGACCTGCCTATCTGTGGAAGAAGTTGGGCGTAAAATGTGTGGGGAGGAGAGCTCTGTTGCCTTCTAACTGCTCCAGTTACTGTGTTGACAAAAAGAAGCTGGAATAGCTTTTGTTTAGAGTTTCAAGCTTCCCCACTACCTTCCCTATCCTCCCCCCATTCCCTTTTAAAGGTGTTAACCATTCAGCCACACAGACCCAATAATCCATGCGGTTTTGTTTGAGTGCAGAGGTTTCATCCATATTTTATTACTGTTGGTTTCCATGCTCTGACCATCTACCATGTCATGACAGCTGAGGTCCCAACCTTTATAGTTTATTAATCCCAACAGTTATATTCAAATAATACTCAGGGCCTGACTCCAGCCCCCATCAGCCAGGAGACTCAGAATTAAAGCCCTGGCTCTTCCCAGGGCTTCCCAATTATCCTTCAATGGGGCCTTCCTTTTTTCTCCTTCAGCACACATATGTGACCCTCATTAATTTTATGCGTATGGGTAACTCCCATTAATATTAATGGCACTCAGGCCTATGCTTTGTGAAGAGAAAGTTCTTTAGTGGCCAGGTCTCTCTCTCTATTCCCCCAATTCCCAACATGCCTATATTTACTTATTTTATTTTTTTAAATTAAGTCATTTAATCTTTCTCTCTCTCACCTCATCTCACTGGGGGATGGGGACAGAACCTTGTAACAAATATGCATAGTCAAGCAAAATAAATCTTTGACATTGGTCAGGTCCAGAAATATGTCTCACTCCTAAATCCACCTCCTCTCTATCTGGATATGGGTTGTACATTTCATCTATCCTCTAGAATCAGAGTAGATCATGGCACTGCTCTTAAGTCTTTCAAAGTTATTTGTTTTCATAGTGTTGTTATTGTACACATTTCTTTAGTTCTGCTCATTTCCTTTTGTATCAATTCATACAAGTCTGCTCAGGATTTTCTGAAATTTTCCTTCCTAATTTCCTGTGGCACAATAATATTTCATTACATTAAAAATGATTCAGCTATTCTCTAAAACTTCTTAGTTTCCAGTTCTTTGCCAATTCAAAAAGATATCTGTGCTGCCTAGGCACAAGAAAGAGGTTTAGTGTCCAGAATAAGAAGGTGACAGCTTCTGCCTTCTCCTTCCTAGTCAGAACAAGTTTGGCCAATACATTTCAAGCAGGACTTGAATAAATTGAAGGTGTCTCAGAGATAGAAACCAAGATCATGAGAGAATTAGAAATCTTACCATAAGAAAACAGGTTGAAGGAATTTAAGGTATTTATTCTGGAGGAGCAGCTATATGGTACAGTAGATAGAATGGATAGAGTACCAGGCCTGGAGTCAGGAAGATATGAGTTCAAGTCCACCCTTAGATACTTATTAACTGTATGACCCAGAGCAAGTCACTTTACCCTGTTTGCCTAAATTTAGTCATCTATAAAATGAGCTGGTGAAGCTAATGACAAATCACTCCAGTATCTTTGCCAAGAAAATCCCAAATGGGGTCATGAAGTGTCAGATATGCCTGAAAGACTGAATGACAACAACAAAGTTTTGGAGAAGGGAAAACATATAGGGATGTGTGTGTGTGTGTGTGTGTGTGTGTGTGTGTGTGTGTATATATATATATATATATATGTGTGTGTGTGTGTATATATATATTTGATACATATATTATATATAATACATATATATTTGATAAGTATATATTATATATAATACATATATATTTGATAACTATATTCAAATTTTAAAAGGTCTGTCAGAGGGTAGAAGAATTTACACTGGGGGAGAATAAGGAATAAAGGGTGGCAGCTGAAAAAAGGCAGATTTCAGTTCATTATAAGGAAAAACTCTAATAGCCTTCAAAAATAGAATGTGCCACCCTGTGGAGTAATGAGTTACCCCTCATTGATAATCTTCAATAATAGGTAGAATCTGGGGAGCTAGGTAGCACAGTGGGAAGGAGGAGGAGGAAGAGAAGGAAAAGGAGATGGAGAAGGAGAAGGAGGAGGAGGAGGAGGAAAAGGAGGAGAAGGAAGAGGAGGGGAGGAGGAGGAGGGGAGAAGGAGGAGAAAGAGAAGAAGAGGGAGGAGGAAGAAGAAGAAAAGGAGAAGAGGAGAAGGAGGAGAAGGAGGAGAAGGAGGAGGAGGAGGAGGAGGAGGAGGAGAAGAAGAAGAAGAAGAAGAAGAAGAAGAAGAAGAAGAAGAAGAAGAAGAAGAAGAAGAAGAAGAAGAAGAAGAAGAAGAAGAAGAAGAAGAAGAAGAAGAAGAAAGAAGAAGAAGAAGAAGAAGAAGAAGAAGAAGAAGAAGAAGAAGAAGAAGAAGAAGAAGAAGAAGAAGAAGAAGAAGAAGAAGAAGAAGAAGAAGAAGAAGAAGAAGAAGAAGAAGAAGAAGAAGAAGAAATTGGAAAGAAGTTATTTTAAAAGGTATACAAGAGCTCTTGAAGCCTCATGTAACTGTTAACTTTTCACCAAAATCACAGGCCTTTAGAGACTGAAAGAACCCCAGATATCATCTAGTCTAACACCTTCATTTTATAAAAGAAATGGAGGTACAAAAAAGGAAGTGACTTTCCCAAAGTCACACAGCTAGGCAGTAGAGTATGACCCTGAACTTATATCTTTTGGCTCCAAGTCCATAGCATACCTCCTCATGCTTTATTCCAGAAGTCAGTGCCTTTTGAAGATGAGAACCAGGCTGACACTGTTGTAACTGAACTTCTTTAATACATGAATGTGTCATTTGTGCCTGTCTTCCTTTCTAGAGATGTCAGTGA
Source organism: Monodelphis domestica (assembly GCF_027887165.1). Taxonomy (NCBI): domain Eukaryota; kingdom Metazoa; phylum Chordata; class Mammalia; order Didelphimorphia; family Didelphidae; genus Monodelphis; species Monodelphis domestica. Next base: position 483,126,721 of record NC_077227.1, read on the forward strand.
GCTCCAGGAAAAGGTTTACCAGGAAAGTAGACTCTTCTACCCCAGGTTTGAGGATCAGAGAATCATCTGGGCAAGAATGGGTCAAAGAGTTGTCCTTTTCTCCTTTTATGAGTTAATTATTTCATCATGCATCTGTTCATACAAATCTTCCCAGGATTTCCCTGAAAATTTTCCTCTCTAATTTCTACTTTCCCATACATTTATTTCTATAGTAAGAGTTCACAAAATATCCCAGAAGAGTAGCAAAAGAAGGGACCTTTGTGAACTTTATAATATGATCCCCTCATTTAACAGAGGAGAAAATTAAGAGCCACAGAAGGAAAATGGCTTTCTCAAGGTCTCACAGCTGCACTAAAACTGAGGTGTCCCTGCTCTCCCAACTCCCAATCCAATCCTCTTTCTACCATGTTATTTATTCCTTTTTCAAGTTTTCTCCTAGTTATTTGCACTAGGGACAAGGGAGAATAACACCAATAATTCCAAAGAAAGGGAAACCCAAAAAACTCCTGGTGGCATGATTTTCACAGAATATTACAAGTAGAAAATACCTCAGGGATCAGCTAACCCAACACCCTTCTTTTATAAATAAAAAACATGAAGTGAGGGGGGGGGGAAATCAGATTAAGTGAGTAGCCCAAGATTACCCATGTTACTATCTATGCCAGAACCAGGATTCAAACCCAAGGTACCCCAAATCCTGTGCTCAGACCCTGACCTTTCTCTTAGACCCAGGATTTTTCTTTCTTGGTATCTTAGGAGAATCTAGCATTTCCAAGTTCCAGGAAAACAGATGGTTTTGCCTGTATGGAGCACCAGAATGCTGCTCCCATGAGCTGTAGAAGCCGTCAGGAATGAGCTGATGTAGGCAGGCACACAGCATGGCACGTGACCTCCCTAGGCCCATCTCAGCGGGACTGTTTGCTTTATCCTAGCAAGAACTAGGAAGGATGTGCTGCGTACAAAGGGTAAGTTTTAGTTTTATCCCACTAAATCAGTCTTCCCCAAAATACCTCACCTTTCATGTTTGAAACATTTCCCTTTCAATAAATAGATTTCCATACAGAAACCCCCAATGAATGCCTTCCTGTTTTCTGTCTCTGCTGAGGATTTTTTTCCCTTCTTATAATGCCTTTTTTAGGTTGTGTTTTTTTTTTAATAATATTTAGGTGGCATAGTGCCCTCTCTGTAGCATGATGCACTAGACAAGCAAAGATATGGTAGTCAAGGAACCTGGGTTCTGTTGCCAAGTTCAGCTGTAAAACATTAAATTTCTAAAGCTTAATTTCTTTAAGCTTTATTTTCTTTTCTCCCAGTTTCTAGAGGCTTCCTTCCTGGTGTAAATTTCCATCCATTCTGTATCTTATATGTAGCTATTTATTTATAAATTTTATATATGCATATATATTTAGGGCAACTTACCAGCTGACTGATCTTGGAAAAGTCTCTTATCCCTCAGTTTCTTCTTTCTTCATCTGTCAAATGAACTAGAGGAGGAAGTGACAAACCACTCCAGTATCTTTTCCAAAAAAATTCCAAATGGGATCATGAAGAGTTGAAATGAATGGAATGACTAGACAACATCATTTATTTATATGTTGTCCCTCCAATTAGAGTATTAACTCCCTGAGGGCAGGCACAGTTTTTTACTCTCTTTGTATTCTCAGAACTTAACCTGGAACAGATTAAATGCTTAATAAATTCTTGCTGATTAATTGCCCACTTATTTATGTTTACTCTTGCACTAAAGTCCTCTCTTATTCCTTGTATAGTCACAGAGGCTTTCCTGGTTCCTTACTGACTATGCCAGCAGAAACAAGCTCTTATATATTCCACCAAGTCAGAAATACTCTTACTGCTGAACCTAATATTGGACTGTATGGCTTGTCTAGTGACCAGCTTCACTGCATTCCAAGTACCTCATAACCAGAAAGTCAACCATCAGCTGATAACTTATGGCCATAGCAATTTATGTAGACAAAATTGGCAGAGCCAAACTTTATAGTACTACATAAATATTAGTTATGATTATTAATTCATTTTAATCCCTAAAAACAAACTTTAACTTAAGGTTCAAGGTACCAGAATAATTAGAAGAATATTGGATCCTGCACTACCCTGAGATCAACAAAACTGCTTCATGTATGGTTTTTATTTTTGTTTTCAAATTAACTCACTAGTAACATAATTCCTGATTGACCAATTCATCGCATGCAGGTATTTAATAAATATTCCATGCTTGATTGACCTGTTGATTCCCTCCAAATAGCAAAGGCATGTGTTTATATGGATTAAAGATGTTTCCTGATCACATTTTAGTAAATTAAACTTGGTTGTCAGCAAAGATCTAATGAAAAGAAATCTTCCATCTTAGTTATATAAGGTCAACTGAGTCCTCGCTGCTGCTAGGCAAATCTTGCTACATCTCTATTATCAATGCTCTATTCCACTCCAAAGGAGCCCTTCCAGCCTTTTCCATCTCTCTTTCCCCTCCTCCAGTTCTTACAACTGAAAGAATGCTTCATTTTATAGGAAAAAAATTAACACTATTCACCACAAGCTCCCTCTTCTCCATATCATATCATTCAGATGCCTTCTTTTTTTTCCAAAACTTTCACTTTCTAGCTTAGTAACAATTCTAAGACAGAACATCAAGGGCTAGACAAATAGGTGTAAGTGACTTGCCCAGGATCACACAGCTTAGAAGTGTCTGAGGCCAAATATGAACCCAGGTCCTCCAAACGCCAGACTTAGCACTCTGTCCATTGTACCACCTAGCTGCCCTTCTTAGTTGCCTTCTACCATCATTCCTCATATTATCACTCTTGTATCTCATGAAGAGGTGACCTTACACCTTACAAATATTACCTTTCTATCTGATCAAGAGATTTCTTTCTATCCTGTCTCCTCCAACAAATATTCATCTCTGTTATTCCTATTCTGTCCCTTATTTTCAGGTTCTCTTTGTCTAGTGGCTTCTTTCCTGCTGCCTATAAGAATGTTCTTGTCTCCCTCATCCTCTAAAAGCCTTCACTAGGTCCTTCTGTCCCCACTAACTCTCATTTATACCTCTTCTGCCCTCTGTGACTAAACTCCTTTAAAAAGGACATCTCCACTCTCTCTCATTCTCTTCTTAACCCATTACAGTTTGCATCCTTGCTGCATCATTTCATGAAAACTTCTCTCTGAAAAACTACCAATAATTGATTGTCAAATCCAATGACCTTTTCTCAACCCTCATTCTCCTCTACCTCTCCATACCCTTTAACACTATTAATATCTTTTCTCTCTAAATTTTTGAGATACCACCTCTTTCCTGATTCTCCTCCTGCCTAACTGCTCTTCCTCAGTTTTCTGCTATATCCCTCTCCTAATCACACTCTAATCAAAGGTATCCTACAGGGTTCTATCTTGCACCCTCTTCTCTTCTCCCTTCCTGCTACTTCACTTGGGGATCTCTTTAGCTCCCAAGGATTTAATGGCCTTCTCTATGATGATGTTTTTCAGATCTACTTATCTTGTCCTAACCTCTCTGCTTACCTCCAAACACACATCTCCAGCTGCCTTTCAGACATTTTAAACTGGATATCTAGTAAACATCTTAAACTCAACGTGTCCAAAATTGAACTTATTCTCCCCCCCTAAAAATTCCTACCCTCATCCTATACGCCTCTCTCTCTTACTCCCTATAGCCAATCTATTATGAAGGACTACTGATTTCACCCTTGCTATACCTTTCAAATACACCCCTTTCTCTCTGATACTGCCACCACTCTAGTGCAGACCCCTCCTCACCTCATGCCTCAACTACTGCAACAGCTTGCTAGTGGGTCTGTGTGCTCAAAGTCTCTCTCCACTCAAATCTACCCTCCATTCAATCATTAAAATGCTTTTCCTTTTAAAGGTTTGACCATGTCACCCAACTTCCTACACTCAAATTCCAATGGTTCCCCCAAACCTCCAGGATCAAATACGAAAAGCTCTGTTTAGTATTCAACACCCTTCATAATCTAGGCCCTTCCAACCTTTTCAATCTTTGTACACCTCACTCCCCAACATGTACTCTTTGACCCCGTGGCACTGGCCTCTTGACTGTTATATGAACAAAATAATCCATTTCTCTCATTCAGGCATTTTTTTTCACTTTTTTTCATTTTATTTTTTTCTCCAATTACTTATAAAATAAAGAATTTTAACATTCATTTAAAGAAATATGTTTGAATCCCAAATTCTTTCCTCTATTCCCACTACCCTCACTTAGATGACTAGCAATCTGATAGATATTTTACATTTGAAATAAAAATTTTTCCATATTAATAATTTCATGGGAGAAAATTCAAAAATAATGAAGAAAGAAAGTGAAATATAGCACTCTTTGGTCTCACTTCTGGCATTTTCTCTAGCTGACCTCCCTGCCCAGGAAGTTTTCCTTCTTCATCTCTGCCGATTGGCTTCCCTAGCTTCTCTAAATTTCAGCTGAAATCCTATCTTCTTCAGGAAGCCTTTTCCAAACCCCTCTTAATTCTAGGACTTTCCCTTTTTTTAATTATTGGAAGTTATTTGCCTCTTGTCTTCCCTATTAGATTGTGAACTTCTTGAAGGTAGATATTTTCTTTTCCCTCTTTTTGTATACTCAGTGTTTGGCACAATCCTTAGCACATAAGAAATGCTTAATAAATATTTATCAAGGGGAAGTTTAGGGGGCTTACTGGAATGAGAGCCAGAGCTGGAGATGGGAGGTCTTGGGTTCAAATTTGACCTCAGATACTTCCTAACTGTGTCACCCTGGATGTCACCTAATCACTTAACTGATACTTGGCATTAATTATAAGACATGATTAGGGGAAAGAAAGAAAGAATGAAAGGAAGGTAGGAAGGAAGGAAGCAAGGAAGCAAGGAAGCAAGGAAGCAAGGAAGCAAGGAAGCAAGGAAGCAAGGAAGCAAGGAAGCAAGGAAGGAAGGAAGGAAAACTAGGTGTCTCAGTGGATAAAATGCTTGACCTAAAATCGAGATGACCTGAATTAAAATTAAACTGTATAACCCTGGACAAGTCACATAAAATCCATCAGTCTCTGTTTCCTCATCTGTAAAATAAGAAGGAAAACTATACTGATTATCTCACAAAGTTGTTGAAAGGATCAAATAAAATAAGTATTATATAAATCTTAATTATTATTATACTTTTTTGAAGACATAACTTAGACAGGTAACCTAAATGTTTCATTTTTTTTTTTAAATAGTGCTAAGGTATGAAGGATTGAAGATCTTTGCTCAACCCTAGCAGGAAGAACTAAAGTCTCTGTCTTTGTCTCTCTCCTCTTTGTATGATTTGGTTTGTTTCTTTGTATTTTGTATTGGATATGTTTCTTTGTATTTCTCTGTCTCTTCCAAAATCAAATAATAAATTCTAAACTTGTCTTATTGAAAATTTCAGGCTTTAAAATTTGAAGGAAACAATGTAGAGAACTGCATTGCAGAACCTGATTGTGATAAATAAGGAAGAACAAGTTGCTAAAATAGCAACAAATGGAATCTTAGGAGGAAGTAACCCCTCTTTCTCTTGTGACAAAGAGGTGTTATAGAGGAAAGAAAAGCTAGATATATTCTAACAGATAAATTACATTTGGAGACAGCAGAGGAGAAAAAGTTCAGGGAAGGTAAGCAGAACCCCCCCGTATAAAATGTTAAAGGTAAGTAGACCCAAGAAGGACTCGAGATTCGAAATTATGAAATTATAAAGATATAAACATATGATTCTGATGAAGAAGAGACATTCATTTAAAGAGACAGAGTCAGATGCATATGAACTTATAGACCGATATTCAAATACATACACAGAGAGAGAGAGAGAGAGAGAGAGAGAGAGAGAGAGAGAGAGAGAGAGAGAGAGAGAGAGAGAGAGAGGAAGAAAATGCTGGTAACAGAGAATTAATATCCAAAAACTGCATTGTCCCAGGACAGTTAGGTGCTTCACTGGATAGAGATCCAGGCCTGGAGACAGAAGATCATGGGTTCAAATTTGACTTCAGATATATCCTAGCTGTGTGGCATTGAATAAATCACTTAGTCCCCATTGCCTAGCCACTCTTCTGCCTTGGAACCAATACATAGTATTGATTCAAATACAGAGGATAAGAGGGTTTTTTTAAGATAGCATAGTCTTGTAGGAATACTTTCAGAAGCATAAAATCTCCAAATGATCTGGGTCTAACAGTAAATACTAAAGAGCTGTTGTAATTGTTTTGATGGTGGTGGTGGTGATGATGGTGGTAGTAATGAAGGTGTGTGGCTGTTACTGCTATCATTATTGTTATATTGGGGATAAGAGGAAAATCAAAGAAGGACTGGACCATGTCTGGGAGTCAATGGGATGGGATAATGATAATCTATAAGGGAGAGAAGGTGTAACAGTTCAAATGTGTAACAGTTCAAATATAATTTTGTATCTCATTTTTTAACAAGAAGAATGGCTTCAGACTGGAAATGATGTGACAAAAATGGTGATTAGGGACTTAGAAAAAAGAGTAGATTATAAGAGAGTACCTAATTGCCCTCAATAATAAATTCAATTCAGTTGGCCCAGATCAACTTTATTCTAGAGTTTAATTATAGGACCACAGTCAGAAGATCATCATCATAGGATATATCCTTAGATTAAGATCTGGATGAAACCTTAGAGGAAATGGACCTAGAAATGAAAGAAACCTCTGAGGTCTTCTAATCCTATTTGATCACTTTACAGATGAGAAAACTGAGATCTGGAGAAGCTGCATGACCTGCCCAAAAGTTACACACAGGTAGCAAGTGGCAGAAACAGGACTGGAATTCAGATCCTCTGCTTTGCAGACCCAGTATACCTTCTATCATAATCCAGGTCCTAAAAGAATTGCTAGGTTTAATTGCTGAACCACTTACCTAAAAAATGAAAGAAAACCAGAAAGATGCTCCAGGGCTGCAGATGGACAAGTGCTGCCTCAAATTTCAAAAAGTGGAGACTTGAGCCTTCAACTATAAACTACCAAGATTGCCTTAGAATTCTGGCAAATTTTTAGAATGTATTAAGGAGGTGGTTTGTGAGCATTTGGAAAGGAAAATGATCTCTAAGAATCCGTGTGTCTTCATCAAGAACAAGTCATGCCAGAATAACTTCATTTCCTTTTTTGACAGTATTACAAGACTGGTAGAACAAAGGAACATACATATCCCTAGATTTCAGCAAAACATTTGACAAAGTCTCTTGTGCTATCTTTGTGAACAAGATCAAGAAATGTGTACTAGGTGAGATTACCTTTTAGGAGGATTAGGTGAATGAACAGACCCAAAAAGCGATGATTGATGAATCCATGTAAACTTGGAGGGAGGTCTCTGGTGGTGTGCTTCAAGCATCTGTCCTTGGCTCTGTTCTGTTCAGCATTTTTATCAATTATTTGGATGAAGGCTTAGATGGCATGCTCATCAAATTTGCAGATGACATAAATCTGGCAGGGATAGCTCACACAGTGAATGATAGCTCAGGATCCAAAAGGATCTTGACAGGCTATAATGATAGGCCACATCTAATAAAGTGAAATTTAATAGGAATAACTGGAGTTCTACACTTGTGTTTAAAAAGAACAAGCTTCTTTATACAAGCACATGGCAGGCAAAAAGTTAACCCGATCTCAGTTTGCATTAATAGAAGCATAGAATCCAAAATGAGGGATGTGATCATCCCAACTTCATCCTCCTTTAGTCAAATGACTGCTGAAATTGAGTGTTCCATTCTGAGAATCATGTTTTAGGATGGATACTGAAAAACTGGAAGTCTAGAAGAGAGTGTCCAGGACAAAGAGGAGACTACAGATCCTATTGTATATATATCCGTTATGTTTAGCCTAAAGAAGAGAAAACTTTGTTCTGTGTTCAAATGTTTGAAGGGCTGTTATGTGGAAATGAGATTAGACTTATTCTCCTTAGCTGAAGAAGCAGAATTAGGAACTGTGGGTCAAAATTAGCAAAGCAGCAAATTTTGGCTCTGTAAGAAAAACTACCTAAGAAGTATAGCTGTTCAAAAGTGGAAAAGGGAAGCCTTGAAAGGTAGTGAGATCGCCTTATCAGGAGCTCTTAGCCCATAGCCCCCAACTAGTCTCAGAATAGATTTCAGGAGGTCTGTGAACTTGAATGCATATTTTTATTCTTACTATAATTGGTTTCCTTTGTAATTCTATGTATTTTATTATTCACTTAAAAACATTATTCTGGGAGGGAAGGGAGCAGTGTGCCTTTCTTGGTTTTCCCCCTACCCATATTACCACTCACTCTCTTGTCTTATCTGCTAGATCTTCATCCATATCATGGCCTTTAAGTGAAAGCATCCCTCAGGGTTCTATCCTTGGGCTCTCTTCTCTTCTCCCTCAGTACTACACTTGAAGATCTCAGCAACTCCCATGGATTTAATTACCATCTTTATGCTGATGAATCAAAGATTTACTTCCTGCTCCAATTTCTCTGCTGACCTCCAAACTCACATCTCTAACTGCCTTTCAGACATCTAGAATTGAATGTCCAGCAGACATCTTACATTCAACATGTCTAAAACCGGACTCATTATCTTCCCCCCCCCAGGCCTCTTCCCCCACTATTCTTCCCTGTTACTATAGAAGACAACCCCATCTTCTTAGTTCCTTAGACTCATACCCTAAGAGTCATCCTGGATTCCTCCCTATCACTTGCCCCCCAAATCCAAGCTGTTGCTAAAAACCTGTCGAATTCACCATTGCGACATCTCTAGAATATGAGCCTGTCTTCCTCTAACAACTCTAGGCCAGGTCCTCCTACACTTTGATTACTGCAATAGCCTGCTGGTGGGTCTGCCTAGTGATGTCTCTACACATTCCAGTCTATCTTCCATTTAGCCAAAAGTGTGATTCTCCTAAAACTCGGGTTCAGTCATGTCCCCATCCTATTCAATAAACTCCAGTGGCTTCCTATTGCCTCTGGGATCAAATACAACATGTTCTATTTGACATTCGAAACCCTCGAAATAGACCACTCCTATCTTTCCAGTCTTCTTATACCTTACTCCCCAACATGTTCTCTTCAATACAGTGGCACTGGTCTCCTAACTGTTACACAAACCAGACACTCAATCTCTTGGCTCAGGACTTTTTTTTTCTGGCTGTCTTTCATGCCTGGAATGCTCCCCCTTCTCATCTCTGCCTATTGACCTCCCTGGCTTCCTTTAAGTACCATCTCAAAGCACAACTTCTAAAAGAAGCCTTTCTCAACCCCTCTTAATTCTAATGCTTTCCCTCCTTTAATTAGTTCTTATTTATCTTATGTACAGCTTGTTATATATAAATATATATATATATTTTTACACTTGTTTTCTATGTGATATTGTAAGCTCTTTAAAAACAAGGACTTTTTCACTGTTTTTCTATCTCTAATACTTAGCATAGTGGCTAACACATAGGAGGTACTTGATAAATGTTTATTGATTGATTGAAACGGGTTCACAAAACAAAAAAATTTAAGAACTTCTGAACCAGATGAACATTTTTCAGATATGCTATAGGGAAATTCTTTTCAGGTAAAGGTTGAAAGAGATAACCTTTAACATCCCTCTTAAAATATTAAAAATTTTTACTTCAATTTATCTGAAGGAGGAAAATTCCTACTGACCAGGGTGATCAGGAAAAACTTCACAGGGAAGATGAACATTAAGGTTCCCTTTAAATAATGTTTAGAAATTCAATAAGCAAAGAGGAGTGCATGAGGGCATTCCAAACCTAGGAAACAGTGTAAACAAAAGCAGAAGAGCATATGGACATTTATAGGTGGCAGGGACCATAAAGTGTTTAGTTACCATTTTTATATATAGCTTAATACATACTTTTTATAAATATGTAATTAAAATAAATATGCTTATCCTATGTCCAAAAATATGTCTCATTCTTTTTTTCTCCTCCCCACTCCTCCCCAAGAAGGCAGCTAATGAGATAGTTACATATATTATATATATATATATATATTTATATTTATATATATACATTTATTTATATTTTTACATATATTTATATATATATACATATATATTATCATATAATACATACTTCCCTGCTTGTCATGCTGTGAAACAAGATATGAATTGCCTGCACTAAAGAAAAATTCATGGAGGAAATAAAGGGAAGAATGTTATGTTTCAATCTGGCATTCAGATGCCATCTGTTCCTTCTATATGGCAGTGGATATCCTTTCTCATCATGAGTCCCTTGGAATTGTCCTGGATCCTTGCCTTGTTGATAATAGTTGTCATTCACAGTTGATCGTCATACATGATTGTTGTTGCTGTGTACAACATTCTCCTGGTTCTGCTTACTTCACTTTGCATCATTTCATATAAATCTTTTAAGTTTTAATTTATTTCATCTTATCATTTCTTATGGCACAGGAGTATTCCATTATAATCATCTATCACAACTTGTTCAGCCATTCCCCAGTTAATGGATATCCCTTCAGTTTCCAGTTCTTTGACACCTCAAAAGATTCTGATGAGAAAGAATTTATTCTGAGAGACATAGAATGCAAGGAGGAGATATGGTAAAACTGAAAAATTAAGATGGCACTAGATTATGGCAAACCTTGAATGCCAGAAAAAGAGTTTGAATTTCATTCAAGGTGCAATAGGAAGTGACTGCACATTTTTGAGTAAGGGAGAGAGAGAAATGATCAGATCTGAACATAAGAAGGATTGGACTGACAGTTGGCAGGAGTCAGAAGGATCTCAATAAACTAGAATAACAATCCACATCTATAATAAAAGGATGTGTTAGAATAAGAAAAGAATAGAAGTTTTAAGAACTGTTGAAAGATGTAAAAAAACAAAAACAAACAAACAAACAAAAAGCCCTCTTCCCTTCCTGTATATTGGTTCTGAGGCAGAAGAGTGATAAAGCTAGGCAGTGGGGGTTAAGTTACTTACTCAGGGTCACACAGTGAGGAAGTGACCTCCCATCTCTCACCTGACTAAAAATCCACTAAGCCAATCTAATGACCTCTAGTGGAAGACTTTTGCAGATATGATGAGTGGGTAATAGTAATTAATGGGTGATAGAAGTGATTATATGGAGAAAAGTAAGCAAAGGCAAGAGTTTTTGTACAGGTAAATTTTTTACAAACAATAATTTATTGGGTATCAGAAAAAAAGGTATAAGAAAGAAAGAGCCTCAAGATTACAAAAATAGGATAGCATTTCATCAGGAATGTTATCGGAGAGATTTCTGCTCAGTGGGAGTTAAATTAGATGACATCCAAGATTCTCTCAACCTCCATTTTAATATTTTAATATGCCCATGCCAATGTAATATGCCAATGCCACTTTAATATTTCTCATTTACTAGGATTTGGGATTGTTTTTATAGTAGGTAACAATAATTATAATATGTTTCCTTCAGCAGTTCTGCTTGGTTTGGACTCCACAAAGATGATGTCCCAAACAGGATAAACCGATACACCTGAAATATCATCACCATATTGATCAACTCAGCTTTGGATACTCAATACCATCTCAACTCCCTCCGCCTGCTCTCCTCTCTGATTGGACGTCTGGAAGGTAGAACACCAAACTCCCCACAAAACTTTCCTTTACATAGTGCTGGGCTCTGGACTTCTAGCTCACACTCTACTTTCCATCAGCATCTCTGGTTTGGATTGGATGCAGGGTACCCCTTTCCTCCTCTCTCACTACATTTCCATCTTCTTGTTGTGAATTGTCTTTTCCATTAAATAGTAAACTCCTTGAGGCCACTGATTGTCTTTTTTCTTATTTACATCTTCAGCATTTAGCCCAGACTGGAATTTAGTAGAAACTTCATAAATGTTTATTGACTTGAATTGAGAATTACAAAGCACTTTCCTCTCAGCATCCTTTCTGATCAGGACTAGAAAAGAGGTAACTGAAGGATCAGGCAGGAGCCAAGGCAAGGGAGTGAGAGAGTTTGAGCTCGGGATTCGGGGTCCTGCAATCAGGGTAGATAAGCTGATGCAATGAGATCAAAATAGCCACCATTACCTCCCCCCAAAATACCATTAGCACCTAAGGAGATAAACTTGCTTCTTTCACTCCTTGAGTCAAAACACGGTTCCTTATTTTCCACGGAAGAGACTTCGGGATGAGGTGCCTCCCTGAACATTCTTCAGGCTCCCTGCAAGAGAAAAGAACAGTACATTCTCACCAGAAATGGAAATAAGGACCTTTTGTTTAAAATGCCGACTTAAGAGAAAGCTCTTCAGATTGATTGCTTCTTGTGTATTTAAAAGAAGGACAACTACTGGCATGAACAATCTCTTGGTAATTGAGTGGGCTTCCAATAATTCTATTACTGGTTAGACCAAAGTAAGCCAGGGAAAATCCGGTTTCTGCGAATGCTTCAGGTTTCATTTCTAGCAAGCTGCGGGGGAGAAAGTTGATGCCAACCAACTGCAAGGCACCTTCAATGTCTTCTCTTGCTGCCACCATGACCAAGAAAATTAGGGACCTTTGAGGGGGTTTTCCCCTTCCTAATTCAGTTACTTCCGTCTTAGGGGAGAAAGAGAGGGGACAGTTAGTAGCAGTTGGTGTAAAGTCGCAGCAGTTTCATGCAGCAGACTCCCTGTTGGCGAGCTTGTGGCACTTTTCTCTAAATGGTATTTCCTGATCATTAGTATTCCAGTGCCTATTTTTTAAATCATTTCAGCTTGGTCACTAGTCACTTGGGGGAAATATTTGAAAGGCTGAAAAGAGGACCATTCGTCCTTTTGGGACTTGTTTATGTCTTTTTTCCCCTTCTAGTCACTGCTCAGGAGTCACTTCAAAGATTGAACTGGATACTGGCTTTAGCTGCACCCTGACAACACATGCAATCAGACAGTTCCCAGGAGATAACTGCTCAAGGTCTATAGCTGGACCTCGGGAACAGAGTAAGGCAATGTCACTTCACAAAAGATGGAGTCAAAATGCTAAGTGAAAGAAATGCACAAGCCTCCAATTCTGAAAGCAAGTCCACATTCACAAGAATCCAAGCAGAGCAAACAATGACTTTTCCTGCATTGTACATTGTTGATGTATTTTACAGGACAATATACTTGGTCGGGTAACAAGCAACAACAATTCTCTCCATCTCTCTCTCTCTCTCTCTCTCTCTCTCTCTCTCTCTCTCTCTCTCTCTCTCTCTCTCTCTCTCTCTCTCCTCCCTCTCTTACTCTCTCTCCTTCTCTCACACACACAATATATATAAATGTCAGCTGTTATTATTACTTCATACACATACATAAACACAGAAAGAGCAAAGGGGCAGCTCATCTGAGTAAATGATAAGCCAAAACATGAATTCAGCTTAAAAAGAAGTTATCCCTCTTTTACCATTGCAGAGTTTAAAAAACAAGTCAAGACAGATAGAAACAAAAGTAAGCTTTGATGTATCTCCTTTCTAATATTGATTACTCAGATTTCCTCTTTCAGTTTAATTTTCCACTGAATTAGCTACATTGTATATAACAGAAATGTTATTTTTAAATGACTATTTTAATTCTTTGAAATTACATGCAACTTCCCCTTCGTGATTGATAGATATATTGTTCAGTTACTGTATTGTGAAAGCAATAAATATATGTAACAGGTAACGAATATTATGGGTTATGAATTTTAAAATTAAATCTAACACAGAAACTGTTTCTTGACAGAGTCTGATGAGATAATGCCTTAGGTTCCACAATTATGCAGTTCAACATTTGGATAAATCATATGAAAGTAAGTATTTAGTACCATTTTTCATAATCACTATTAATGAGACCCAAATGAGAGCTGAGGGCACACGTAAGCGAGTTTTGACAAGATAAATAGCATATGGGTAGTGTTGTCAGCCACAGAAAACCCAGCCTGCTCAGCCCCTACACAGCCGAAAAGCAGCACTGAAATGGGGCTAGTAACATTTCCTTATTAGGAACAATCTGTGCCTGCTCAAGTTTTCTGTTTCTGAGAAGATGGCTCATGTTCCAGCAGGATGTTCCATGCTGGAATCATAGAATGTTAGAGCAAGGAGGAGAAACCTTAGATATAGAATGTCAGAGCTAGGCAGGACCTCAGAACAAAGAACATAAGATGTCAGAGCTAGCCAAGACCTTAGAACAAAGAACATAGAATGTCAGAGCTAGACAGAACGATCAATGCTCTTTGTTCTTAGAACAAAGAACAACGAATGTCAGAGGGGGGAGGAAGGACCTTAGAACATAGAATTACAGAACTAGACAAGACTTTGGAACAAAGAACATAGAATGTTAGAGTAGGGTGGGGGCACCTTAGGAAATAGAATGTGAGAGTGAGGCAGGATCTTAGAACAAAGACCATTGAATTACAGAGCTAGACAGGACTTTGGAACAAAAAACATGGACTGTTGGAGTTAGAAGAGTCTTTGAGATCATTTATTCCAACCCCCTCCCTTTTTCTGAGTGAAGAAGCAGAGAATTTAAGTGACTTAAAAGTCATGTACCACATTGATGGGAGAACCAGAAAGAGATCTCTGGCCTCTAGGCTCCCAAGCCAGTGTTCTTTTTATGAAATACAGAAAACTCAAGTTTTTATAAGATAATGTCAGCTATGACCCGAACCATACATTGATATCACTAAAGGATCTTTCTGAGTCAAGTTATGAAACCCAGTGCCCACTACTTCTATAGCTGTCACCCATTCATGCATGGGACCTACCTTGGTATAAACCTTTCTGGCAAAATCCAAAGGTTAATCAAAGAACTTCAGGCAAAATAAATTGTTTAACTTATTTTCTTTTGCAGTTGTGGGAATATGGACCTGACAATCTGACTAGCCAGAGAATTCTCCATTAGAGGACTAAAGAGTATTACAGAAAGAGAGAGAACACAATGTAATGTGATGCAATGGAAAGAGAATTTGGGTTGAGTCAAATATTGATTCAATTCCTTAATTATCAGCTAGGTAGCAAAAAGGATAGTGGTGGACCTGGAGTCAGAAAATCCTGAGTTCAAATCCAGCCTGAGAAATTTACCATGTAACCCTGGGCAAGTCACCCTAGGCTCTGTCTACTTCAGTTACCTCAATTATAATTTAGAGATAACAGCACCTACCTCTAAGGGTTGTCATGTAGATCAACTGAGATAATATTTGTAGAGCACTTAGCACAGTCCCAGGCCCAACAAATTACTTATCAATACTTATTTACTCCTAGTCCATCACTTGTGTAATCATGGGGGGACTTAAATTCTGAGAGTCTTTTTTACCTCTTCTGCAAAGTGAGAAGGTTGGATTTGACCCATTATTTCTGTTTCTTCCAACTCTAAATACTAACATCATTTGAATTGGCTTGCATCCTGACAAGGAAAGAGGAAGGTAAGAGTGCTATGCCCTAATACCAAGGGAAATTTTGTCATTTAGTCATTTCAGTAATGTCTGACTTCATGACCCCATTTGGGATTTTCTTGGCAAAGACACTGGAGTAGTTAGCTATTTCCTTCTCCAGATCATTTTCCAGGTGAGGAAATGGTGACAAACAGGGTTAAATTACTTGCCCAGGGTCACACAGCTAATAAATGTTTAAGGCTAGATTTGAATTCAGGAAAATGAGTCTTTTGAACTCCAGACCCAGCATTGCACCACTGAGCTACACACCCAGGGAACTAGGAAGGCTGGAACTCACAACTGACATTTATGCTCTCCCTTTTCCCCTACAGCTTCTTTCTGAGTCAATTTTCCAGCTTTTCTGCCATTTCTACCATCTCTCTCTCTCTCTCTCTCTCTCTCTCTCTCTCTCTCTCTCTCTCTCTCTCTCTCTCTCTCTCTCTCTCTCTCTCTCTCTCTCAAATGAATGCTATTTTAAGCCAGTCTATCTTGAAAGATGGAAATGTTATTAATATTCACTTATTAAACTGAATTTTACCATTCACAGCATCAGGTGTTTAATGAGCTTTGTATGAACAGTCTATTGTATTTGATGCATTTCTTAAAAGATCTGAGCAACTTTCAAAAGCATGGTTTACTCTGATCCTCACTTACATGGAAAATCAGTGACTGGGTGTCCATTTTCTAAACAACATTTGCCATTCAGCAGCAAATAAAAGGTCCAGCCTTAAGCATGCTAAACAAGAGCAGTCCCTTAATTAGCAAAGACCATCCCTTGAGCTTTTTTCTATATACATTAATCTCTACAAAGCAACATTATCAATAGATTGTATAAAAGCCGAGTACATCCCACTTCACCCCCTCACCATCCAGTTCTTGACAAATTTGCTTTTCCCCCCAGAGGTGTGGTTCAGAGTGTCCAAATAAGAGTGGCCATTGCTCTGGTGATCTGCAAGAAGATCCAGTCTCCTTTACCACCCCCACCTGCTTAAACTCACAATATTATTATTAGACATAGTCACTGCCACCAGGGGTTTGCAACAGTTGGATGGAACCTGAAATCAAAGCTGGGGATTGCAGCCTTCAAAGGGCTCTACTGGCTTCAATATGATGCATTCTACCCCAAGTAGGGTTAAAGATGTCAGATGCATATCAGTCTGGAAGAATCCCTAAAGGAAATCTGGAAAACAAGGGAAACTGGGCCAAAATGTATAGGGGAATTCAGTACAGGCTCCCCTGCAGGCTTCAGTTGTACAAGTCAATATTAATCAGTGGGGGAGGGCATAGTAGGGTGGGAGTTGAGATCAAAAGAGTCGTTGCTGTTTTCTATAGGGGGAGAGGAGGGCTTTGATGTCATCCACTCTCTGGTACACTGCCTAATGAACTGAAATTGTGACACAGTGACACCCTGGAAAATTTGAAAGCACTTGCCACAATGACATATCTTTTGGATTTTGCCTTTCTTTCTTTCTTTCTTTCTTTTTTTTATCAAGCCATGTGCCTTCTTTATTACAATCTAAAAAGAGGGAAGGGGGAGGGAGAAGGAAAACGGAGGGAGAAAAAAAAACCTTGAACTCCAGGATGAAGTTAAAATATTGATGGGGAAGACATAGGGGTTTAGTAAGGAGAAGGAGGCTGCTTCATAGCAGATCACATGAAAGCTGTTCAGCTTACATGCACAAGAATGCACACCAGGATTCTTGCAAATGTACTTGGAGCTGATCAGATCAAGAAATCTAAACAAGAAAGAAGAAGCAGAATTTTCCTTCCTACATTCAATCCTATCTCATCTGCTCAAGGAGAGAATGCAGAGCTATGGAAAGCCAAAATTGAAAGCATCTCCATAATTCCCAAAACAACTTCAAATGATACTTCTATCTTGCAAAGGCCCCAGCATCCTCCACCAGGAAGTCAAGCCAGAGAATCATTCCTAAAGGTCTTTCTCTTCATTCCCTAAAGCATTCCTAAGAATAGTCAATCCTAAAGGAACAAATTAGATTTAACTTTCTTACTTGTGATCACATCACTGCTGGATGGGTCTTTCAAACAAAGCATTTTAAGAAGGATTAACATTTCTTGTCATTTATTGCACTTGGTTTCCCCTGTCTATGGTACTGACCCCTGTAAAACATGCCCTAATGGACTATAAGCAGCTTTGCCAGGTTGTATCCGGTTGTTGGATATAAAACCTCTCTCTCCTGAGGTGGTTGGGGAAGGAGTTAACACTCATTGGGTCCTATTCAATGAACAACTACTGGGTCAGGTTAGTGAGGCCTGCTTTCTGTGACAAACTTCTTTGTCTACTATGCTAATTCTTGGTTTCTATTTTAGCAAAGGACCCAAAATAGTTGCATGTGTCACTGGATGATAGCTCTAGAGATGGAAGGGATTCTAGAAAACCCTTCATTTTACAGATGAGGAAACTGAGTTCTTAGAGAAACTAGATGACCTACCCAAGATCACATAGGTAGGAAGTGACAGTGTTTGAGGAGGGGAATGATGGATAAAGAAGTTATAAAGCACTAAGAAAAGCTCTTTCTCTTTCCTCTCCTCATTTCAGAAAAGTCTCTGCAAAGGATATTTTTGAGAGGAATTTTCCTTAGCCAATTTTCCCTTTTTAAATAAATCCCCCTGTCATTTCTAAATAAATCCCTTTTTTTCAATACTGAAGCATACAGATACTCTTCAAAAGCAACTTTCCCAATGTCAAGAACAGACATCTTAGAGCACACAAGGCAAAAAAAAAAACTGCAGCATAGGATTCCAAAAAGAGGAGGAGGAAGAAAAAAAAAGAAAGAAAGAGAAAGGGTATCCATCTTTAACTGATAATGCAAAGCAATAGAAAGGACAGGGTCATAGATTCTCCCTGGAAGACAAACAGCATAATCTTTCCTGCTAAGAAACTCAGGAAAGCAAGAAAGCTCTAGGCAAAAAAGGGCTGTTTACAGGAGTCTATGTGAAAGAAATAAGAAGCCTTCAGTGAATCAGTCTTTGGTTTCCTGAAGAGTTACTTGACTATTTTAATATATATTCATTTGGGCTACTTGACAATGCATTTTCTTAGGTGTTGGAACAGCCTTTGTATGATTATGCTATAGAGAACAGTTTCATTTGGTGGCTTCCTCTGGCAAAAATAAGACAATAAAATTGACCCTCCCCCAGGTTTGGTGATTTGGGAACCTGGAAAAACTCTCAAAGTAAACTGTGGCCAGTCACTATAAGCCAGCTCATTGTTTCCTATTTGTGGTCAATTTAGTTCTTTTGACTTACTAGTAGAGCAGCTATTTGAATAGAGCTTCATTTTCATCGAATGATCTGACCTGTTTCAGCAAAAGATAAAGATCTTCCTAGACATAAAATAAGGAGGAGCTCAGCTATTTCCAAGGGGAAAAAAAATCTGGATCTGAAACCAAATATTTAAAAAATTGTCTATTTCATGTGAAGGACTGAGGATGATATATTGGAAATTTTATAATTTCGTAAAGAGTTAATATTCTGCTTTTGAGGACCTTCCTTATTGAATATAACATCCCCCCATGGAGAGAAATGAGAACTGAGAAATGTACAAGAGTACAATCATATATATTGTCTAGAGGCAACGTAGGGTATGGTGCAAAAAAGCACTGGATAGGAAGGCAAATGATCTAGGCTTATCTTTGCTGCTTACTAGTTGTATGACCTTGCACAAATTGTTTCCTCACTCTAAGGAAAAATCGGTTTCCTTACCTCGAAAATAGGATTAATGATAATCATACTACCTATTTCCCTCTCAGGTACTTTTAAATAAAGCATTCTATGTAAACTGTAAAATACTATAGAAATGTCTATACTATACTATACTAATACTATAGAAATGAAACATAGCTTGTAATCCTTCATCAAAATATAAGAATATTTTAAATAGATCATCCTGAAAAATAAGCAGGGCTTAGACCAGGAAGTATTTCCAAATGGGAACAGAATCAACCAGTCACTGTGTATTTGTGTGCATTTACACACTTGCAAATATCACATATTCAGAGAGGTTCACAAGAACCAAACTAGACTTTCCAATAACTTGACTTCCTAATAATCGAGTTTATCATTAGAAGAAATTTATGTTGTTCTGGTGTTGGGGAGGCAGGCCCTGAAGGAGAGAGAAGGAAGGGGCAGAGTTTGGGGCTTAGGGACTCTGAGAGGTCACCACCATTACTCTCAGCTACATGTGCATGTCAGCTGCGCAGAAGGGCCTGAAGGAACCATTGATCTGTCTCTGTCACCTCTTTAAGGGAAAAGAGAAAGCTACGGCAAAATTAGAGAATATGGAGAATAGAGAGAAAAGAGCTTATAGCTGCTCATGAGCCATATATCCCTGAGTGACTCAAATCCACCAGTCATTCCTCTTTTGCTCCTTTCCCTGTAAATCCACAGACCACAGCTGCCTAGAGGCATAGCGCAAAGAAGAAAGATTATTTTTGTTCCCTAGCCCTCTCTGGCTTTTTCCAAATCATTTCTGAACCCAAATAACAAAAGAGAAGCTTTCCAAGGAGGTTGATTTCAGAGTACCTACATATCTTTTTTTGGAGGGGTAAAAGAGATTAAAATTCTTTTTGGCTGGCCCAACTCCCCACCCACCATAAAAGAAGGCAAACAGGGTTAAAAAGGAAAGCAGGGATCTGAACTTCAGGTCATTTGAATAGGATCAAATATGAAGCCTGTGTAATTAGAAGATATGTGCTCCTCCTCTCAGTCAGAGCCATTTGTTAGGACACTGAGCAGCTGAACCTGGCCCATACCCATAGCCGCAGTTCCTGATATTTTGATGCAGGAATCAAATCATTCCTTTCTATGTAGGGCATATCTACCTCTGTTCAGCAACCCTGACTCCAGTGAGCTGCCCTTATGAGGCTAATGCTTCTAAAGAAAATGAGCTACAGTTAACTCCTTCTTGCCTGTGGCAATGTCACTGCTGGGCTTATAATTTTTAATAAAGCTTTACAAGAAATACATGGCATTTCATGCTGGCAACCACAATTAGACTATTTCAACCCCATTAACAATGTCCCTATAAAATCTGCTTAATGTGACTAATTGAAGGTACTTTTGATGCCACATTTTCCTCTTCCCTTCTTGTATTTTATTCATCTTTCTTCAGTCAGGGCATCCTTTGCATTTGTAAGTAGAAAAAAATATTTTTATCTTTCATGGAGCCAAGAAGCCATGTAAGACACATATGAAACAAAGTAATTTACTCTCAACCTCCTTCCCTTTTCTTTGTCAAATGGTTCCTCCCCTCCAAACTACACAAGGAAATTTTGCCTTTCCAAGACCACTTTGATTAGATCTTTTCTTCTTTCTCCCCTTACCATACCTCCTTGGTTTTCCTGTCGTTGTTGTTGATGTTATTTGTTCGTTTGTTTTTTAATGCCAAGAGAACCTGCCCATTACCTTTGGTAAACAGGGGAAGGTCTAAAATGGGGAAGAAAACAAGTTTTTGTTGTTGTTGTTTTCTGAAGCATGTGGAAGGAATAAAGTATTCAGACTAGATCTTGGCTAAGGGATGTCTTCCTTATTCTACAGCATCGACCAGATTGAAACTGAAGCTTTACAGTTAGCACTCGCTCGTTTTCAACAAGGGTCGCAGCATGAAAGAGGCCACTGCTTCCCAGGCCTTGCTCAGGAGACCTTTTCTCTCAATGAACTGATAGGATTGCTATAAAATATTCATCTGGCCAGCGAACCGATAGGATTGCAAAACATTTTTCTGGCAAGAGAAGCCCGGCTGCCCATCTGAAGCAACAGAGGAGAGGCAGCGACAGCAGTAGCATGGGATGGCAGAGTCCAATTGATCACCTGAGTTCAACTTGGCCTTATCAGAAAGCTTTACTCGCTGTTAAGTTGATAATACAGCCAGCTGCAGAGAGCCAGTTGTAAATTAGCCCCGAATCACAGTCCTTTAACTTCGATTGTCTGTTATTGTGATTGTCTCTTCGGTGGTAATAGGAAGCGACCCTGATTCGGGTGACAAATGTACCTGTCCTTTTCCGACTGCGGGCTTGGCTGAGAGATAAAATACCTGGCCAAGCGGGGCTCGCTCAGCGCGGAGTGACTGGCCCAGGATGGCCAGCACAACCTAGACCCGCAGCAAGAAGGAATCCACAGGAATACGCTCCCCACCACAGGCTCTTTTCTCTCTGCAGTGAGAATGGCTTGCCTGCCTTTGGGGTACATGGGAATCTGTGTTAGTCCATTAATAACGCAGACCTTACATTTCAAGGTACATGTTTCTAATTCGGGTGAAGCTTTCATTCTGGCTCTCTCCATCATCGCCACCCACCCCCCTCCTTTCCTCCCACCTCCTTCAGCCACTCCCGAGTCAGTGCTGCCCCCTGCTGGCCCACAGGGACTCGGCAAAAAAGGGGGAGGGGGAGGAGAAGAAGGGTACGAGGAGGAGGAGGGGATGGAAGAGGAGGGAGAAAGAGGAGAGGGAAAGAGGAGGAGGAAAAGAAGGGGTGGAGGAGGAGAGAGGAGAGAAGGGAAGGGAGGAGGAGGGGTGGTGAATTGGGACAGTGTCAGCTCCTGTCAGCATCATCATTCTGGTTACCATGGCAATGAGAGGGGGTGGGGGAGATAGAAGGGGGTTCTGCTGCAAATCCTTTCTGCCGAGGTAAAGCCGAATTCCTCCCGCTTGGCGGGGAATGAGGCCCCGGGAGCTAGGATGTGGTAGGGGAAAAGGGGAGAAGAAGTCGGGGAGGAGGGAGAGTGAGGTGGGGGAGGAGGCGGCAAGGAAGGAGGAAAAGGAAGCTTTTCCATCCCCAAATCCCTTTCCCCTTCTGCGGAATATGCAAATTCATCTCCCACCCCCCACTCCCCAATAAATCTTGGTGAGATGAAATAGTTACTCTTATATGGATGAGCGTTGGGGGAGGTGGGAGGAAAGGCGGGTCCAGGCACGTGGGTAGGAGGAAGAGCAGCGCAAAACTTCTCTCCTTGGGCGAGAGCTGCTCAGGAGGCTTGGGTCTGTCACACACACTGCACTGCCGCTGTGGGCAGCATTCACCGTGCTATTTATACAGCCAAAACCGCGGCTTTAGCAGGGACACAATTAGCAACCCCATTAATTCCACCTAGGCTCAAGCTTCCTAATTAGATTACTTCAGACTTCTTTCAGAGCAATATTTCTACTATTAAGCATCTGTAGCAGTGTAAACCCATGTGCTTCACTATCAGGGCTCACTTCAAAAATAATTAAGTGTCTTTCGGAAATGACTTGTGCACTCAGCCCAGCGAAAAGACACGGATGCCGCGGCAGCCCGAGTTGTAGAAGGGGCAGGGCGGGGCGGGGAGGGGCGGGCCCGGTGGCAGGGCCGCGGGGCAGTGGCAGCGCCCTAGGAGGATGCGGACTGTAGCCGCAGTGGGCCTCGTGGCCACCGACGGAGCCGCCCCAGGGAGAGGGCATTTCAGCGAAGGTTGAGCTAGAGCTGTTCTCCAGCCTGCTCGGGAGATGGGATCCCAATTACCAGCCTCTCCCCGAGCTAGCTCTCTATGAAGCCTGGCTTCACAATGATGATGAGGTCGATAACTATGGTATATTATTGTTATTGAATGCCCAGGCCTCTCTTGGTCTGGTCCTTTAATAGAAGAAAAAGCTGGAGTTGTTGGCAGATGCTTAACCGTAGCAGGACCGAAGAAACCCCGATAATAGTTCCCGACATGTTTCTACGAAGCTGCGGAAACATTTCTGCTTGGGCAGGCAAGAAAAGAGAAGCTGCCTAACGAGCTGCATTTGAGTCAAGGATAAAGAGGCCTGGCACCCCAAACAACTGAGCCACCCCTATCCTCAGGAAGCGAGGTGACCATAAGTAGGAACCTGCCATCCTGTAGAATGATTAGTATTCAACTCACAGGCCCTGGGGGAGGGACACACATCCCAGCATGCACCTGGCCCCAAATTGCGGACCATCATCCATTGCTTGTGCTGCAGTGGCCATCTGGTTTGAAAACAACAGGCCAAACGGTTTAAGCATAACGTCATATAATCCACCATGCCGAGTGGGAAGGCGAAGAGGGATGGAGCAGGGGGAAGAAAATGGAGAAATGCCCGCAAGAGAGAAAAGAAACGCAATGGAAGAAGGGAGGGCGGGGCGTTTGGTTTTACTGCAGAGTAGAGTCTGAAAGATAAAATACCTTAACGAAATGGTAGGAGTTTCTGAGGAGAACGTGATTCCGCATACAGAATCTAGGGCTGCTAACTCTGAGGGAGGTGAGAGGAAACCATTCAACAGAAAGGTTTGCGCCTTATTCATATCAAATCTCCGCAGTGGGGTTGTCATTATGGGAAATATTCAGACTCGCATCACACCCTTCCCTGACTGTATACAATACATTAAGGCTTGCGACGACTCCCTCATAAATTAGAATCCCCTCGATGTTACATTCTACATAAAATCTCCTCTATTTCTTCACTTATTGCTTTATATAAACAAACATGAGAGCTGCGTTCTAAATAAAGTTATTTGTCTATGTAAATTAATATATCATATTCTCTCCTGAAATATAGAGAATTATTTGTCTCTAGAGAAATCATGTTAAAGACTGACATAGTGTATAACCATGTTCATTTGCATATGCAGATATGTCTAATTATTCAACTTGCAATTAAAGGCTTGTGTGTCAGCAAATGAGACTAATTAGATACATTTATCTATGATAATCAGCTTTATTACAAACAAAATAGATTCCCCTTCATTTCACAGGGAAGTGTTACATGGTGGATGCAGAATGATGGTCAAGAGAAGAGAATAGGAATTACCTAGAATGAGACCCAGAACTCCAAGTATCTGTGAATTATATTGAGGACTCTGACATGAGGAAAAGCACGAGTAGTACCTGTCTCAGAGTTAAGAGAATTTCGTTTGAATGACATTTACAAGTCTAATTCTGGAGTCTAAATTGGCTGGAGGGAGTGAAGCAGTCACTGCAATCTTTCATTCAATCTTAATCTGCTTTCCCAACAGCCAGGCTGCCAGAGAATGGGCCTGACACACAGTTTTTGGAAATTCTAACTTGTTTCCCCTTATTCTTCGGTTTGCTGTTTAGGACATTAGAAACGTTTTCAACTAATGAGAAAGCCTGTTAAGTCATCATCACACTGAGTCCAAGCAGTCTAGCAATAAGATGAGACTTGTTAGAAATGCTAAATCATTCCTAACAAAATCATGTTTCTGTCCCTAGAGAAGGGCAATGGGGAGTCTATCACTAGTGGGTCTGGAGGAAGCTGCTAACCTCCCTTTCCCAGGTGAAACCATCCTGAGAAAAGCTGAGTAGAGTCCAGTGGGTGTCTTCATGGAGGAGAATAAAAAGCTCTTGAATTCCTCTTAAGGGAGGAAAAGGGAGAAAAACAGGAAGGATAAAGGAGAAAAAGAGAGAGGAGAAAAAACTCATTTGTTCTATGATTCTCTAGTAGGGTTGCTTGGCTAGAGTTTGAAGTTTTATTGAGTTTTTTTAAAATATGAATTGATGAGATTGTGTTCAGATCCAATCTTCACTGGTTATTTGCTACCTAGCTGTAGGAAGGCTGTACATTTTTCACTCAAATTGATACAGACTTTGTCTTCATTTTACTTCCCTAGGAAGGTCTCCTCAGGAAGGCAATTTTGTAAACAGACCCAAGGGGCCAGAGAAAGTTGAGCATCTCTTTACAGGGACCCTGTCTGCTCTGATGCAACTAGTTGGAAATAGTTTGAGATTTCCTTCTTTATATTTTCTCTCTAAAGAAAGCCTACACTTCTCCAGATGTGGAAAATGTCACTGGGTATCAAGTGACACCTGGACCATATTTCAGAACAAGAACCCAGTTGGTGGCCCCCCTTCCACTCATTTGGGTTCATTCTAAGATCCTCCTCTTTCAAACATTCATCTAATAATCACTTATTAAATGTATACTGTAGGCAGGGCAGTTATGCTAAGTACTCTGAGGTAATTAAAGATTATTAAGACATGGTCCTTATCTTCATGTAGCTTATAGTCCAACAGAAATTTTTCCAACTTTTCTCTCCTTTGATTCCCCTAATGACTCTTACTTAAGGAATATTGACAGGCTATAGAAGACAGGGATAGTCAAAGTTTTAGCTTCACAATGGCACTCTCATACTGATAAATTATCAGTCAGTACTATTTCCCCATCTAAATACTTTTATCTGACTCTCAAGGTACCTCATGTCATGGTCCCATCTCTCCAACACAGATCTTTTATTCTAATCAATCTGTACTCACTTTCCCCTGCATGGACCAAGTTTACTTCCTTTGTTCAGAACAATAGAGGTAAGGCCTAGACATATATGGGCTCTGCTTAGGATTTACAGCCCTTCAAAAATAGGGCCATTCCTATATTTCCAGTCTTCTTACATCTTACTACCCTCCATGCACTATACTGGACTATAAGCTGTTTCTAAAACAAGACAAGATATTACATCTGACATCCTGCCTTTTCACTGTCTGTACCCCATGCCTGGAATATTCTCCTTTCTCCTCTTTTCCTTCTGGCATCCCTGGCTTCCTTCAAGACTCAGTTCAAATCCTACCCTCTATAGGAGGCCTTTCCTGGCATTCCTCCCTAGCCTCTCCTGTTGCTATTGCTGAGATTATCTTACAGTTATACTACACTTCAACTAGATATATAGATATAGATGATAGATATATAGATATATACTAGATATATAGATGTGTTGTCTTCTCCATTCATATGTGAGCTCTGAAGTGCAGGGATCTTGATTTTGCCTTTCATTGTGTCCCTAGTGGTTACTACAGTGTACCTGGTATGTAAGAAATACTTAATAAATGTTTCTTGACTCGATCAACTAACTGGACCTGTGATTTCACTGGTATAGAGAAGTACCAGATGGTGATTGCCTAAGTTTGAATTCCTCAAACTCTAAATCCAATGGTCTTCACACATACACACACACACACACACACACACACACACTCCTAAAATACTTTTCCTTACCCATATCCAAACGTGACCCATCCCTTAAAGTTCCATATCCTTCAGGAAGTCTTTTTCTGGAAACTCTCAATGAGTATCCTACCAGTAGGATCTTTTTTTTTTTTTTAATAAACCCTTACCTTCTGTCTTGGAGTCAATACTGTGTATTGGCTCCAAGGCAGAAGAGTGGTAAGGGCTAGGCAATGGGGGTCAAGTGACTTGCCCAGGGTCACACAGCTAGGAAGTGGCTGAGGCCAGATTTGAACCTAGGACCTCCCGTCTCTAGGCCTGGTTCTCAATCCACTGAGCTACCCAGCTGCCCCCTTCTGTAGGATCTTAAAATGGAAAACACTCAATGATCCAGAAGTCTGGTTGGATTTACATTTGTACCGCACCACACCAATTAAGAGTTCCTTTTGTTTGGTCTTATATCATTTGTCCTTGGTTCATGTATCTTAGCCTCTATCTCTCTAGCTAGGCTATAATAGGGTATATCTTCAACTTTTTTGTATCCCTCAGTGCCAATTATAAGACTGTACATATAGAAGGCATCCAACAAACATCTGATTCCTTTCCTCTCCCCCCCCACTTCTCATATATATATATATATATATATATATATGTATATATATATATATACATGCACGTACACACACACACACATTCTCATACCTCACATAAAGTAAAATTATGGTAAAGAAAGGAGATTAGGAAAAGAAAATGAAATGAACAATGTTATAGGCTATAATAACATTTTATTAGAAAATCTTAGGATGTTAGCTAGAATGGACCTTAGGAATCATCTCATCCAATCCTGACTCATACAAGAATCCTTTCAACAGACGTGATAAGCTCAGCCTCTGGTTAAAGACCTCCAAAGGACAAGGCTTTCAAGAAAAATTCAATCTTCTCTGGTCTCTCCTAGGGATTGTTTTTCATACCTCTGGTTTGGCTGTATTTCCTTCTGCTTAGCCATACCTTTCTTTCTAATTCTTCTTCTTGGCATATATCCAGTCTTCCCAATGACATTGTGAGCTCCCTGAGGGCTGGGACCACATCTTATTTCTATATTCCTCCATGGCTCCTAGCACAGGGCCTTATCAGAACTGGTGACTAATAAAATTTGTCAATAGAATGAACAAGAAAATAAGAAGGAATAGAAAAAGACATTGGCAGTATTTATTAAGTATCTTCTTTGTGCAAACCACCTAACAAGGCAGTGAGCACAGCTGCTTTCTCCTTAGGTTCACTGATTTCTTCTCTCTCTCCTCTCAGAATAACTTCCATCTATTCTGTACATATCTTGTATTTACTCAGGCATTTACATGTCATGTCTGCCAATAGAATGTATGCTCCTTGAGAGCAGGAACAATTGCTTTTTACTTTATATCTCTAGCACTTGGGATGGAGCTTAACACATTATAAATGCTTAACAAATGCTTGTTAACTTGGCTGATTTCTCTGGTCAGGTGCTAATTTCTTTTGAGTTCTTGTGACTGTCCCACATTTCCAAAAAGAGAAGGCTATAATGAGCCCTCCCTATTGAGGAACTTTGATTCTGGCATAAGTAGAACCAAGTCCATTAACTACATTTTTCTCTTTTGAATGTAATATATTTTATATTGGATTTCTATTCAATTATTACTCACTTTATATAAACCCAATAGGTAAAAATCCAGATTTATGGATAGATGTATAAATACATAGATGGATGAATATTTTGGGGTGTAATGAATCAGTTTGCAAAAGAATAAGACCCAGACTTAAAGAATATCAAAACTAGAAAAAAGCTAGAATATCATCTAGCCCATCTCCTTCACTTTATAGAGAAATAAACTGAGGCCTAAAGAAAGTAACCCAGTTGGGCACCAGGGGATATGCATCAATATTTTCAGTTCTCCATAAGATCATCTAGCTCATCAGAAAAGGAAAAGTTAATATATAGCCTTGAGTTTGTAACTCATTGCAACAGAATGATTTCCTAAGTAGGAGAATCTTAAAGATTTAAGGGGGACAGGGAAGGAAGCTATCCAGAAGTAATAAAATGGACAGCAGCCTATAGAGAGAGTTTCAATGGCCAAGAGAACCCTTTGCATCTAGACATCACTGGATCAAAAGCTCCTCTAACTTCTTTTTTTTTGTTTGTTTTTAATTTTTTTTATTTGGTCAATTTCAAACATTATTCCTTGGTTACAAAAATCATTTTCTATTCCTCCTACCCCTCCTCCCACCCCTCCCATAGCCGATACTCAATGTCACTGGGTATTACATGTGTCCTTGATCAGAACCCATTTCCATGTTGTTGTTGGTGTTTGCATTAGGATGTTCATTTAGAATCTACATCCCCAACCATATCCCCTCGACCTATGTAATCAAGCAGTTGTTTCTCTTCTATGTTTCTACTCCCACAGTTTTTCCTCTGAATGTGGATAGTGTTCTTTCTCATAGATTCCTCCTAGTTGTTCAGGAACACTGCATTGCCACTAATAGAGAAGTTCATTACATTCGATTGTACCACACTGTATTAGTCTCTGTGTACAATGTTCTCCTGGTTCTGCTCCTTTCACTCTGCATCACTTCCTGGAGGTTGTTCCAGTTCCCATGGAATTCAGCCTCTTTATTATTCCTTTGAGCACAATAGTATTCCATCACCAACTGATACCACAATTTGTTCAGCCATTCTCCAATTGAAGGGCATCTCCTCATTTTCCAATTTTTGGCCACCACAAAGAGTGTAGCTAAGAATATTCTTGTACAAGTCTTTTTCCTTATTATCTCTTTGGGGTACAAACCCAGCAGTGCTATGTCTGGATCAAAGGGCAGACAGTCTTTTAGTGCCCTTTGGGCATAGTTCCAAATTGCCCTCCAGAATGGTTGGATCAATTCACAACTCCACCAGCTATGAATTAATGTCCCCACTTTGCCACATCCCCTCCAGCATTCATTATTTTCCTTTGCTGTCATGTTAGCCAATCTGCTAGGTGTGAGGTGATACCTCAGAGTTATTTTGATTTGTATCTCTCTGATTATAAGAGATTAAGAACACTTTTCATGTGCTTATTAATAGTTTTGTTTTCTTTGACTGAAAATTGCCTATTCATGTCCCTTGCCCATTTATCAATTGGAGAATGACTTGATTAGACCTTTGTCAGAGGTTTTTGTTATGAAGATTGTTTCCCAATTTGTTATTTCCCTTCTGATTTTGGTTACATTGGTTTTGTTTGTATAAAAACTTCTTAATTTGATGTAATCAAAATTATTTATTTTACATTTTGTGATTCTTTCTAACTCTTGCTTGGTTTTAAAGTCTTTCCTTTCCCAAAGGTCTGACATGTATACTATTCTGGTTTCACATAATTTACTTATAGGTTCCTTCTTTATGTTCAATCATTCACCCATTCTCAGTTTATCTTGGTGTAGGGTGTGAGGTGTTGATCCAAACCTAATCTCTCCTACACTGTCTTCCAATTTCCCCAGCAGTTTTTATCAAAACTGGGTTTTTGTCCCAAAAGCTGGGATCTTCAGGCTTGTCATAGACTGTCTAGCTGAGGTCACTTATCCCAAGTCTATTCCCCTGATCCTTCTTTCTGTCTCTTAGCCAGTACCATATTGTTTTGATGACCACTGCTTTATAGTATAGTTTGAGATCTGGTACTTCTAGGCCACCTTCCTTTGCATTTTTTTTTCATGATTTCCCTGGATATCCTTGATCTTTTGTTCTTCCAAATGAACTTTGTTATCTTTTTTTCTAATTCAGCAAAAAAAATTTTGGTAGTTCGATGGGTATGGCACTAAATAAGTAAATAAGTTTGGGTAGTATGGTCATTTTTATTATGTTACCTCATCCTACCCATGAGCAGTTAATGCTTTTCCAATTGCTTAGATCTAGTTTTAATTGTGTGGAAAGCGTTTTGTAGTTGTTTTCATATAGTTCCTGTGTTTGTCTTGGCAGATAGATTCCTAAGTATTTTATATTATCTAGGGTGATTTTAAATGGAATTTCTCTTTCTAATTCCTGCTGCTGAGATGTATTGGAGATAGATAGAAATGCTGATGACTTATGTAGGTTTGTATCATACAACTTTGCTAAAGTTGTTGATTATTTCCACTAGCTTTTTAGTTGATTCTCAAGGATTCTTTAAGTAGACCATCATATCATCCGCAAAGAGGTGATAGCTTGGTCTCTTCATTGCCTATTTTAATACCCTCTAACTTCTTAAGGAAAAAAGGGAAAGAAGAACACACACAAAAATTTGATATTACCAGGGAATACATTGACCTATTTGCTATAGACTATGATTCAAACCTAACAAATCAATGATGGATTCTCTACATGACACTGCTAGATCATATTTTGAGAGACTAAGTTAAGACAGGAACTCTTCCACCAATATCTGAAAGTGCACTTTTCATATATAATGTAACCAATATGGTGGGTACAGTTGCTGCAGAAATTAACATATTTTCAGCCTTTTTGAAGTCAATGTTGTCATTTAATTCCTCTAACTTTTTTTTTAACTACAATAATCTCAAAAGCATAGAGCATCAGAAAGAGGAGCGAGAAAATCAGCAACTGAGTTAATTATGTATCCCTCATATGAAATATCATTAATCGTATGCTCATTTTTCATTAAATAGGTCTGGAAACTTTTGCAATTGCCTGACAAAAAAGGAAAGACTTTAAGGCTTTATTTGGTCTATTCTAATGAGAGTTACTCATTTTAGGTCAATTAACACCAAATTGCAGACTCTGATAACCAGAGGTTTTACTCTTTGTTAAAAATAAGTAATGAAACTTTTTTTTCTAGCCAAGTTTTCTAGGTAGCACTACTCAAGATAATAACATATTTCTCAGAAACTTTCAGAGGAAAAAATCCAGAATTCACCCTTGAATATCGCCTCAGAGAAATTATGGTTCCAAAACCTAGGCTGACTACCTATCTCCTTCTATTCTCACTAGTTTATTCTTTCCCAGTCAATAACAGAGCTCCTTCCTCTACTTACAGTGTGATTAGCCATCAAAACTTTCTCCAACCAAATTAACAAGAATGTAGGGCATGTGTGTGTTAGTGTGTCTCTCTGTCTATGCATGTGTGTGTGATGTGCGTGTTTTAGGAGACCTAGAATGGAAAGGATTCAGACTTCTGAGATGGGCAAGAGTGAGGCTGTTCACATGTTGGAATATGGGCATTTTGCAAAAAGACATGGACACTATAAGCAAAGCTGCTACTGCTTTAAATTAAATGCTGCCTCAGCCAGTCCCTCTGGAGTTGATAGAAATCTAATTAGTCAGACAATCTGGCACCAAATGTCCTAATTTCCTCAATCCATGTGGGACTTGAGTGCTCTCTTATTCGCTGTAGCTCTAAATTTCATCCTGTGCCTTTGTAACCTTTCTCGTTTTCCACACAGACCTGGGATTGGATAGAAGGTGATTCCTATCAAAACCCTAATTGTTTTTCATAAACCTTTAATTAATTAGACTCAGTATCATGAAAGGCACTTAAAATGTCCACAATTTGTTTAGAGTAGAGGGGGGCAAGAGAAACAGAGAGCTTTTCCTTTGTAGAAACAACTGAAGTTGCTGTGGAGGTGAGAATTTTACCCAGAAGTGAGATGCATGCTAATCTGTCTGTCCTGAACTGTCCTTGTGTGGCCTACATTGCCATTAAAACCAGCAGGAACTCATCTTGGACCATGTGAAGGAACTCTCAGAGTCTAAACAACTTCCAAAGACACCAAACAGGTATGGTCCTGACTTGGGACTTTTATCCTAAATGCATCCTGCTGTCCTGTGATGCCACAGGATTGAATGATATACATACTCAAAACAAGGACATCAACTTAAAAGACTTTTAAGGGAAGAAAAGGGTTAACTCCAAACCATCTCTGCCTTGCAGTAGCTTTCACATAGGACTCAAGCATAAATGGGACAGTCCTCCATTAATAATCTGGTGTTGAAAAGTGCATAGATTTATTATTTTACTAAAAACTTCCCCCCCCCTCACCTTGTAGCTGAGCTACCCATTTCAAGAAACGTGAAATATATTAAAAAACTTCAATAGAGTAAAATAATTTCTAACTTTTCCTTAAAGTTTGATGAAAAGAAAATTACTCAGTTCTTACCTAATTCTCTCAATGGGGATCTAGTCAATTGTTCAGCTATTTGACAAATATTTTTGAGTACCTACTGTGTGCAAGGTCTTGTGCTATTCATAGCAGATGGGTAGTAATAAGACCCTGCTCAGTGGCTAGTAACTAGTCTTATATTTCATAAAGGGAAGGAAGTCATCTTTTCCTGGTAATAAATTCCCTTCAATCAAGATTGTTCTGTCAAAACAATGGCAGCTGTCCAAGGTCATAGAGAAAAGAGAGAATAGATGTGCATGACATAAGGATGTGTGGTCAGGTCCATTGTTTCTCCATACCATATGTGCAACATTACAGCTATAAAATCCCATTATTTCCTTCTCTCTCCTAGTCCCCTACTTTCCAAAGTTCCTTCCTCTTACTTTTGAAAGTATATACCAACCAAATAGTCCCTGTGACAAAGGATGAATAAAGGACAGCAGCTAATGAAAAGATGGCATGCTTTCTAATGTAGCATGTCCCAAACTGAATGTTTTGTGGAAACATCTTCCTGAAGCTAAGGCTAGCCTCTACATACTGTCATTCTACTCAATGAGAAAAAATTATTTAGTTTGAGAGATGCTCTATTAATAAGCATCTATTTGCAATCTGGCCTCAGCCACTTCCTAGCTGTGTGACCCTGGGCAAGTCACTTGACCCCCATTGCCTACCCTTACCACTCTTCTGCCTTGGAGCCAATACACAGTATTGACTCCAAGACAGAAGGTAAGGGTTTTAAAAAAAAATTAAAATAAAAAAAATAAGCATCTATTTGCAAATGAACTTCACATTAAGCAAATCCAAGTCAAAATATCCAGACTTACAAGAGAAAGGTTAGAGGTAAGATTTCATGAATGGATCCTTTTAAATAACAAGCTCCCTTGTTATGTTTTTTAAAATTGGATTTCCATGCAACTTTAAGGTTATGCATCTTTAAAGGAATATGATAGCCCCTATTTGAGGGGCATTCGAATGAAAGAGGAATTAGACTTATTCTGCTGGGCCCCAAAGGGAGCACTGGATGGAAGAAGTTGTAAAATAGAGGTATATTTAGAATTGATGCAAGAAAACTTCCCAACAATTAAGATTATTCAATAGAGTAATATGAAGCCTTGGGGAGTTTCCCCTAATTAGAGGTCTTCAAACACAAACTAGATGACCTCTTAGCAAGTATGAGCCAGGCTAGATGGTTGCCAAGATCTCTTTCAACTCTCAAGAATTTTAGTAAATAAAGCAAAGAATCTTCAATATGTCAACCATTAATTTTCTGGCATATCTTATATGAGTCCTAGAATTAAAAAGTTTGTCCCTGGTGAAGGGAGGTTTTTATATGAAACTTAATTTCAGTGGAATTCATCACATGGAGTTGGAGATTCTTTAGCAGTAATCACTACTTTGGAGAAGGGTTTGTTAGCCTTGGTAGAATTTAAATAATAATAGCATCACAGCTCTAAACACAGAACATAACAGTGTCATTAGTAGTCCTTGGATTTTGGCACAATGCCTCACTTCCAGGTAGAAAGGGGAAATATAAAGTACTTAGGGCATTTTACAAGGCATTATTGATTCAATTGGTAGATACTGTGATGCTGACTCTGAGTGTTGTAGACATTCATAGGCTCTTAGAATCTAGATCCTAGGTATAGATCTGGAAAGGACCCAAAAGGCCATCTAGTCTAAACTCCCTCATTTTCCAGATGATGAAACAGAGATACTGGCACATGAATTGATTTTCCCAAGAGCACCCAAGTAGTTAGAGTAATGTTTGAATCCAGGACCTCTGATTTCATATCCAATGCCTTTTCCACTATATTATACTTCCTCCCCTTTGAAGGTAGAAAGCATTTGGGGCCAGAGAAGTAGTCAATAAAGTATCTACAGAGGAGATAGGATTGGAAGGATAAGTGGAGGTTCAAAATGCAGTGAAGAATGTGGTTAAATGGACATAGTGTAATGCTTTGATGCCAACATCTCTAGGGGGTACACCATCACTCTACTTCAAAATTTTCTGTCTGACCAATGACACCATTTCTGAGGGTACCATCCTTTACCTAGAATTTGTCTTCCTATACCATTATTCCCCTCTTCCATTGGAATGGGCCACCCCTCCCCCTCTCTTGAAATGAATGCAACTCGACAGAAAAGACTGTCCTCTGCCCATACTACCCTCTTGCTGATGAGCTCATAATCAACAATGCACAATCCCAGAACTCTTCTCTAGTCTATCTCCCTGCTTTCAGGATATACCCCCAAAACTGTACTTGGCATATGAAATTCTTATTTTTAAAGATGACTGGAAGAAGGAAACTCCATAATGAATGGAAATGATAATATTTTGAATAATTCCAATTGAACCCCATCTGAATTTGGTCACTTCTAAAGGGAGTTTTCACCTGAAGTTCTGTCCTCGAGTTTTTTCTTTCAACGAACTTTTTTTACAAGCTCATTCATTCCCATAGCTACAACTATCACCTCCAAGTATGTTTCACAGCTTGATTTCTCTAGGCCTGTCCTTTCAACCAAGACCCAGATCGACAGCTCTAACTGTCTATAAGAGAACTCTACCTGTAGGTTCTATCTACATCTCAAATACATGTCCAAAATCAAGTTTATTATTTACTTCAGAAGACATTCCTCCTCCTTCCAACTTCACTGTTTTTATCAGTGGCATTGACATTCACCTATTGCCCCGTGTTGATAACCTTGGAGTTGTTTTGTACTGTTCCTTTTTCCCTCTCTTCTTATTTGCTATCAGTTATCAGTTACCAAGTCTATTTGCACAATATTTTCCCCATTCATTCTATTTTCTATTTCCACTGTTGCCACTGGAGCACATGCCATTGCTGTAGCCTCTTAATAGGTCTCTCTATCTCCTCTTTTTGCTTCCTCTATTCCACACTTCACACTGTCAAACTGTTCTCTAAGTTTGGACATGCAGTGTCTGTCTAAAACCCTTTAAATGCTCTTTATTGAATACCATATTAAGTTAAACTCCCTTTTTTGGCACTCAAAACCCTCGATAAGCTAACACCATTCTATCTAACCAGTCTTAGCTTATATTATTACTCTCAAAATACTCTATGTTTGTCAGACTATAACACTCCCCATGAATTGATTTTCCCAAGAAATTTTCCTGCCTCTAAACTTTTGCTCCTGATATACCTGGAATGCCCTCTTCCACTCATTTAATTACTAGTTGTTGTCATTCAGTCATTTTTCAGTCTTGTTAACTCTTTGTGACCCCATTTTCTTGGCAAAGATACTGGAATATCTTGCCATTTCCTTCTCTAGCTCCTTTTATAGATGAGGAAACTGAGGCAAACAAGTATAGATAATTTGCCCTTGGTCACAGAACTAGGAAGTGTCTGAGGCCAGATTTGAACTCAAGAGGATGAGTCTCTCTGGCTCCAAGCCTGGTACTCTAACCACTGTGCCACCTAGATACCCCTTTAATTCCTAACCATTCATTAAACTCACTAAATTGAACTCTAAATGTTACTTCTTCCCTCATTCCAGACTTCATATTTCCCTTTCTTTTTACTCCTTATCAAGCACCATTTTGAATTATAGTTATTAATATATTTGCTAAAACTACCTATTAGATTATAGGCCCCATGAAGACAAGGATTGTATCTCATTTAAACTTCTTTAGCACCTAGCATCAATAATCTACATTATGTGTTCAATAAATCTTTGTTGGATTAAACTGAATGATTATATTGGGCTGTTTCTATTTAGAATGTTCTAAGAAATAAGAAAGTTCCATAATATACTTTGAGATCTTTGGATGGCTGATATCAGAGAAAGTCTATCTAAATGTGAGTGTCATGAGCTGTGTCCCCAGGGGAACCCAGTGCCATAGATCACTGGCAACCCACCAATCCAGCTAGTGCTGGTGACAATATAATTTGTTGCCATGGCGAGCATTGTGATATCACACAGAGGGGGCATTCTGACTCTGGCATGATAGATTTAAGGGTATCAGGGACAGAAGGGGGACTATAGAAAACAAAATCCAACCCAATGAAGACAGCCAACATCCATCATTCTCTAAGTCTGTCCTATAGAAGATTGCTTACAAAGTTCACACTGGAAACTAGGGCTTTAGCATCCTTATCCTCAAAGAAGAGGTGGGGGTCAAGGTGATTATGTTCTTAGTAAATCACTTTCCAGAGGGGTTTGAGTAAATTGTAAGATACATGTTGAATTAAAAGCAACAAAAGAGAAGACAGTGATTCCTTGAAGTAGGGTTTATTTCTAAAAATTCAGAGTTTTCCCACATTATCTGATCATCCTCTACTTATGACAAATAGGTATGTGCTCAGGAGAATGGTAGCTACTATTATTTCTTATTTAAAGATGGGAAAAGTGAAAGACAGAGAAGCAGCATGACTTATGCAAAGTCACAAAATTGGTCAGTAGTAGAGATCTTCTGCCACCTTCTCTCTCCTCCCCCAAAGCCAGGGATTTTTTTTTAATCCCCATCCAAAAGCTCCTCACTTATGGCCCTGAAAGTAAATGTAAAACACCATACACAGTTCTACATCTTCAAGGAACCCTGGAATTCTCGTTTGTCAGATTCAACCATATGATCCCAGAGAATTCCTTTTCTATTCCTTCTTCCCAAGCAAACCCTTCTGTAGCATATTTCATATTTCTCCACATCCTTTATTCCACTAAACATAACACAGGATAACACAGGTGCAAAGATGGTAGAGAAGGGGGAAGTCAAAGGGTTGAGAGGAAGGGTAATTTATATAGGCAGCATCCTAATTCAAAAGGTTGTATCAGTTTGAAAATTACCTTTGCTCTGGGCCTCCCCAAGTTATTAAAAGTGTGGTTCAGGAGGGCATCTTGAGCTGTGAATCACTTGTCATGAAGAAAGCTTTTGACTCTGACCTCCTAAGGATTTCTGCTAAAATTGCATATTGCATTAATAAATAAAGTGACAAATTAGGAAAGAATGTTGCCAGGGTATCTGGGAAAATAACTGGGAGAAGCAACTTCTAGGACAGTCTGTGCCCTTATACGTGCCAGGGAACGTTCACTGTCATGCTCAGTTGTTGTGGAATGGCCTTAGTGGGCAGAGTCTTTTTAAAGCAGGTTCCATAGGCAGTCATTGGATATTTAAATGGACATTACAGACAACAGCTGAATGTACTAAACTATTGAGGCATGGGCCAATTCCACTTCCATTCTAGTTCTTGGCACAGAATTAGGTCCTCTGGGAGAAAAGGTGGTCAAAATAGTCCCATAGAATCTTTGAAACTCAGAAATGGGTCTAACCCAATGAGAAAAACACAGAACAAGGTATAAAATGCTTACCACTAAGAAAACACACCTCTCCATTAGTACAAAGCACTGAGATAAAATTTTAAAATCACTGGTGTGATAAGACCACTATCTACTGGGGTTTTCCCCTCCCCTTGCAAAATGGAGTAGGCTAGTTTTTCCTCTAAAAAAGAGATATAGATGGTCCCAGAATTTAATGGGTTCAGAGGGCCAAGGCTCAAGCTGGGTTTTCTTTTGACACAACTTCATGGTAGCTTCTAGTCATTGCTTCCCAAAAGTATAAAAGCACAGAATTGAAGGCCTTAAGGCTTGGCAAATACCCCCCAATATATTGTGACTCTCCATATTCTGCCCTGCTGACCAGATCCATTTCCATTTGGACAAAAGATTGTGGGGGCTGAGGGGAGGGTTTGTGCCTATCCTGGCTAAGGGTTGGAGTATCCTTGTTCAATAATTCTGTCATGGCTAATTAAACCTTTTATAAGCTGTCAAATGCCTCATTTTGTCCCAAAATTGAACCTGAGCTAACAGGGTCTGACCTGAGTCAGACCTGTCCCTAATAACTGGATTTGGAGTCAGAAGACCTATGTGACTTTAGGCAAATCATTCCTCTTTCTGGGCCTCAGTTTCCTTATATGTAAAAGAAGAATGCTAGACTAAGTATTTTTCTTCACTCTTTTGAGCAATAGATCCTATTATCATGAACTCTCTTAGGACAAAAACTATACCTCCTACTTTTCTCCTTCTCCCTCCTATAGTGCTAAACATACATACACACACACATGTGACTGATTGATTAAAGCTGGCCTTAACATCATGTTTGAACTTTTTGAATTTTTTTTCCTATCTCCTTCACAAGTCTAAAGTTCCTTCCAGCTCTAAACCTATAATCCTCAGATCATGAACAAGGAATAAATTGATTATCCAGTGCTTTTAAAAAATCCCTTATCTCATCAGTATAAATACTCTCTCTACCCAAACAGATTGTGGGCTGGTTTCAGGAGAAGCTGTAGCCAAAAAAAAAAATATCCCAATGACCCACCTTTTGGTAACAAGCCTCCTGGAACCTAGCTAGGCGGGTCCTTAGACAACAGGAACACAGAGTCTATCCCTGGCCTGTTGTTGACATGTTTCCAGTTTGGCAGGAGCAGCCAGAGCTTGCAACCTGCTTGGCTTAGTCTCTGAGAACCCAGCTTCATCTAGAAACCCACTGTGAAACACTGAAGGACTTTAGTGCAAGAATTATACAATGTATTTTCGATTAAATTTAAAGTCACTTTTCCAGGTATTGTATTCTAGAAAAATAAAATTGATGAAAAGGGGGTTCCTCGCTGCCCCACATTATCAATGAAATACTGGTCCAATCCCTATGCAGTTATGTAGGGCACTGGATAACTCAGAGATCTACAGTCCAGAAGACCCAAGTTCAAATGCTGCTTCAGATACTATCTGTGATGGTAATTAAGGCAAGTCACTTACCCTTTCTCCACCTCAGTTTCCTAATCTGTAAAATGAGACTAATAATAGTACCTACCTGCCAGGATTGTTGAGAGGCTAAAATGAAATAAAATTTATAAAATGTTATATAAATGCTAGTAATTATTGTTATTATCTGTAGCAGGCAGGCAAGACTTCCTTTTAGCCAAACTACTCTGTAGCCCCTGTTTTCTGTCCCTTTGAGAATTAGCATAACCAGTTTTCCTTACCATCCAAGTGAGTAAATTCAACAACTCACAACTAGTAATCACTTAATAAATAATTTTTCATTGATTCATCTACTGTGTATGTGTGCAGCACTAAGCTTAGAGAATGACTTGATGAAGCCTTGCACAATACCATATGCATAGAAAGCGCTTAATAAATTTAATAGAATTTAAGCTAGAAGATCTGGATTCAAAATCTAACCTATTTATTTTCTACAAAAGCTCAGGTAATGTGACCACTATGAACCTTGGTTTCCATGTGGATAAAATGAGGATGATTTCTAAAGTCTCCTCTAACTCTGAATTTGTGATCATGTTACCACAAGGTCCCTTCCAACTCTATGATTGATAACTGATTGATATCGTAGTAGAAAATGTTCAGCTTGGAGTCAAGAAAACCTGAGTTCAAATGCCGCCTCAAACATTAGCTTTGTGATCAGTTTTCTCATCTGTAAAGCAGGCACAGCAATATCACCTCCTTCATAGAGTTTAAAGGAATGTAAGGATAAAATGAGATAACTTGTGTAAAGCACTTTGTAATCCTAATGAGCTATGTAAATACTATTATTGTTACATGGTCTATGATTCTATGTAGCTTTTATTCTGACTAAAACAAAGATAATTTTCTAATGCAAAAAAAAATATGATATATGTTTAAGTATGCAAAATGCTATATCTGGCTGAATGGAGAAAAAACATTACTAAGGGGAAAATAATGGCCTCTAGATCTATACCCCCTAAGATTTGCCCGATACTTTTTTCTCAGAATAATCCTGTGAGGTAAGTAGTATCTATAAGTGTTATAGACCCTACTTTACGTTGAGGAAATTATGACTCTGAAAGATGAGGTGAATTGCCTGGTTACATAGTAAAGTTAATATCTGAGATGGGCTTTTAAGCCAACTCAACTGGATTCCAAGACCAGTACTCTAGCATCTCTTTCTTTTCATATAGCCTCTTACGAAAGACTTCTTGGAGGAGGTGGGCTTTGAAGGATAGAAAGAACCAGAAACAATGCCCTGTCCTCTTGTTGGCTCTGCTAGAACTCAGGAGAGAATATCCAAATGAATGTGTCCCAAAACTACACACCTTCATCTGTATCTTCTTGTGGTTACAATTATTAGAGGCAATTCAAGGAACAGTATCCAGATTATTGGGTTTGGAATTTTTTTTTTTAGTCTTCCCAAAGTTAACTGGTTTTGGAATTGTCTGCAACACCTGCACGGTGAGATAAGTCAGATGATGTATTCAGAAATGCTTTGCTTGGGAAGGTTACATCTTTCATAAGCATGGCTCTGAAGTCTGTGTTTAAATATAAAATAAAATTTTCCTCCTGCTTTACATATATTGATGAATCTATTTGAAAGGTGGCTGAGTTCCTCTGTGCTGGGGGGCTTTGTTTTCTCAACACCCAGATGCCAAAATCACAAGTCCTTTTGTTATTCTCTTGCCTGTTCACCTGCTAAACACAGAGACTTTCTCATCACCTATCAGAACTGCTTTTATAGATACATCACACCAAATCAGTGTCTGGTAGGTCTGATTTTCCTATGAACACATATGGATTTATGTACCTTCCAAGATGGAACTAGCCCCAAAAACAAGCTACAAAAAGACTCAAGCTATTTTAAAGTCTCTTCTGAAGCAAAATCTTTTCCTCTCTAAAAAAAATAGCTGGTAAGGAAATGACTTAAAAGTTGTATGACTCCAAGATGGG
Organism: Monodelphis domestica; assembly: GCF_027887165.1. Classification (NCBI taxonomy): domain Eukaryota; kingdom Metazoa; phylum Chordata; class Mammalia; order Didelphimorphia; family Didelphidae; genus Monodelphis; species Monodelphis domestica. The sequence continues at coordinate 483,167,913 of NC_077227.1, forward strand.
TGCTAAGTGTCTGTATATCAATACACATGTTAACAGTACCCACATATTTAAAATGTGGGACCATATGGCTAGCCCTTCATCCATTATCATTTTACCAAGTATCATTGTTAAAACCAGAGTGACCAGATATTCTGGAATAAAAGAGTCTAGAATGTACCCCTTCTCTCTCATTAAAAGAAAATTCTACCCTAGGAATCCAATAGCAAGTTTTCCATGCTATGACTAACCTATATACAGGGAGCTAGTAGTCACCATTACAGGGATTAAAGTTAAGAAAACATTTTTTGATTGGCAAAATTGGAAAGGGGCATAGAGACTGCGAAAGGGAGAGAGATGCTGTCCTTTCTTTCAGGAGAATCTCTAATATCCAAATCAATCCATAGTTTCATCAAGTGAGATAATTGTGTCCTCTTGACTATTAAAGGTAAATGCACTAGTGGGGGATTCTGAGTTTTAGGACTACAGCTTCACAGGGGACCTTGCACCTGAGGTAGTTAACCCCTGGAGTTAACTAGATAGCAATAGAAATTGTGTCAACATACACCCTGTGAAGCCCCCAGTCACATTCTACCAAAAATTTCACTTTCTATTAAGAAAATGCAAAAGATGAAAATATAATTTTATTTATTTTTAAACTCTTACCTTCCATCTTAGAATCAATACTGTGTATTGGTTCCAAGACAGAAGAATTGTAAGGGCTAGGCAATAAGGGTTAAGTGACTTGCCCAGGGTCACACCGTTAGGAAATGCCTGAGACCAGATTTAAACCCAGGACCTCCCATTGCTGGACCTGCTCTCAATCCACTGAACCACTTAACTGCTCCCCAAAATATAATTTTTAATTAAGCAAAATAATACAGCAGGGACAGGGTATAATTATTCACTTTATAAAAAGGTTTACTGAAAAGGTACTTTAAATATAGAACTTCCTTCATGGAGTTAGTTGTATTTTGATTTGCAAAATTTGACTCACTTGCAATATCTCATATCACGTTTATCAAGTTAAGTCCACCTATATTTAATTAGCATTTGTATAGGGTAAAAATCTCAATTGAATTACTCAAAATATCATATTTTCCCTTTATTTTCCAGACATTCTCATTCCTTCCCCCCCCCCTCATTATATGAAACCTCAGGGGAAAATAACAGTAGTTCAAAGTCCCTTGTGTCCATTAAACAGACTTGAAAATCAATAGCAGGGATGGTTGCCTGAGGACTAGGGAGAGTACCATTTTCACTAAACCCCAGCATGCTCCTGGGCATATATTCCTACCTCAGTGCTGATCACACATGCTCAGGTACATACTTTCACCTGTGATTTCATTCTAAGATTAGTGCCTAGCAATCAGTACAGTTAATATGTTACTACTAAATAAGTTAATTACATTATTACTTTCTGACATTGCAATCACAAGATTTTTATGTTTTGATGCTAAATCTGGTAAAACTTTAAATTAGAGTAATTAAATAATTAGCCAGAAGATGTGACAAGCTAACAAAACGATTGCCCTCTTTTTATTTATCTATTATGCCCTGATGCACCAGTCCTGGTTTCTTCTTCAGAGTGAAGGTCCCAAAGGCAAATGCTGCAGGGAAGGCATTTCCTGTTCAAATGACCCAGCTGCCATTGGAAGTCCATCTTGACTATTTCCCACTCAATTGCCTACATTCCATGAGCATCATTTTATTCTGTCCTGGCACCGAAGTTTTCTCATCCTCCCTAAAGTGGCTCTTCCTCCTCTGGAATTCTTGTACCTTTTCTCTCAGGCCATACAGACAGGCAATAATGACTTTTTCTTCATTGCCTATACATCTCAGCACCTGCCTGTAGGTTTGTACCTTTGGCTTTGAGCCTTCATTGCTTACATGCTGTACCATAGGACATAAAGACAAATGAGATAAATGGTTATTTTCCTTTTTCTTCCCAATGCCTTCCTATTGCAACAACAGCAGGGTTTAGAGATGTTTAAAAATGAAAATATCTCCAGTAAACACAATCACACCACATACACACATGCACACCCCACATACCACTCATACACTCACACACACACACACACACACACACACACACACAACAAAGCAATCTACAGCCTTGTGTAACATCTTGAGTCAAAGATATTTGTCACATAGAGACTCAGAACAGTCAAAAATCAAATAGCAATTTAGATGCCTAGACAAGATTAAATCCAAAGCCCCTACCTTTTCTTCTTCTTCCTCTCCCTTAATTCTCTAGCTCTTGCTCTTCCTCTTCTCCCACCCTCCCATCTCCCTCTATTCACCCTTCCCCCCAAATGAGACAGTTCGCTAACTGGCAAATTATAGATTGTTCGTGATCATGGGATTCTGGGGGGCCTTAAAGCAATTTGAAGAAACATCAAGCTTTCAGTCAAATTTGATATATGCAAATATTTAGGAACTAGATGCTCAAAAAAGCAATATTTATAAAGCTTTTGGCACCAGCTGTGGTGGTATTTTTTTCTTATCAGGTGATTTCTCTTTCAAGGTTGTGTGTGAGTAAGAAAAGTCATAGTGATTATTGCATAGGCTGCTTCATTTAGAAATGAAAGAAAACACTGTATTTTTTTAAAGCACAATGTGACTCTCTATAGCAACAAGAGGCCACCTGAACAGGTACTGGTTATGGTTGTACTTCCAGTGCTTTGGGAAGAAATATCGACAGCTGTAGCTTGTTTTCCTTTGCAACTTCTTGCTTTAATTTCTGTGTCTTTACCCAAGATGTGTGAAATCATCTGTGTTTGGGGGAGGCAAGAATTTGTTGTTCCTATAGCAAAATGAAAAAACCCCTTCCTTCCCAAACCTGAAGCAAATAGGAAAATATTTTGTCAGGAGGCATTTTATTTGAAGGTGATGAAAATAACGACAGTTATTATTAGTGTATGGCCACAAAGAAAAGAAGTATTTTTAGAAAGTATTTTCCCAATGGAATCTAATATTATTATATTACATCATAATATATTATACAATCTAAATTATTTCAATGTTAAGGATCTCCAAGAAGGGATAAAGAGCACCAAGGATGAAGGTTGGACTTGATTTTTCTTTAAGATTTTAAAAAATATTCTTATTTTCAGTTCAAAATTCTCTCCCTTTCCCACCCATTGAGAAGGCAAGAAATACAATTCCTCTTATACATATGAAACATGGAAGACATATTTCCACATTAGTCCTGTTGTAAAAATATTAAATAGGAAGAAAAATAAAGAGGAAAAAGAACATCGTTCCACATGTACTAAGAATCCATCTCTGGTTCTCCTCTGGAGGTGAATAGAGTTTTTCACCATAAGTCCGTGACCATTGTACTGATCAGAGTAATGAAGTCTTCACAACTGATTATTATTAAAATTCTACTATTACTATGTATGATGTTCTCCTGGTTCTGCTCACTTTACTCCACATCAGTTCATATATATCTTCCCAGGTTTTTCTGAAACCATTCTCTTCATCATTTCTTATAGCACAATAGTATTTTATCATATTCATAGACTATAATTTGTTCAGTCATTTCCTACTTGATGAACATCCCCTCAGTTTTCAATTCTTTGCCAGAGGGTTGAGCTTTAATTAAAACATATCACTTTTATTCTTTGGGGGGGGGATCTTAAGATGCTGATGAGGCTCCATGCCATTTAGCAGGAGAGATCCTCTGAGAGATTAAACTGAAGTCATAGCCATCAATGCAAGTTATGGATACAATAGCAAACGGCAGCATCACAGCACCAAAGTATGAGATTTTATTTTTCATATACTGTATTATTTCCTATTTATCAGGGAGAATTACTCTGTGTTCCTCTATCTGGGATCTGAATCAGAGATACCATCTAGTCTGCTACTTTTTACATTTTCTTTGTTCTTGAGAATCCAAAGGAATGTCTTTCTTTTTAACAGATTTTGTTTAATAATTAAAGGGGACAAGGGCTCTTTCCATGTGATGTAGGTATAAGGATGGGTAGACAGGTTGATGGATCACCTCTTAAATCATCTATCACCAATTAAAAATGTCTGAGAATGGTCAAGGGAAGGGCTGAATAATGAGCCCTTAAAAAAATATATAAAACATTGCCTGAGGCAGTGCTGGTCATCCCTAGTCATGAGAGACAGCCATGGAGACTTATACCACTTTACCAGTTAAGAGGTTGGCTTAAACCATAAACCTGATATAATCAATAAACTTATACTCTTATCCGAAAATTGGTCTCTTTAGATAATTTTTGTTCATAACAAGAGCCAACCAATAGATCTGTTGGTGACATCCAGATTATCACCTAATTCACCAGGGATGTGAAGCTCTAGTGCATTCTTCATGGATGCAGTTAGTATGTGCCTATATATATATATATATATATATATATATATATATATATATATATTGCACTGACTACTATTGAGTCACAAAAGAAATATGAGACAAAGCCTCTGCCCACAAATAATGTATGGGACATTATATATGTAGGATCATTTCCAGACTCCCCCCCCTACAACAGCACATCTAGAAGATCACTACCACAGATTCAAGGGGATAGTTGGTGGGTCCAAAACTACAGATCATCACCCCCAACATGCAACACATCTTTGAGGCTGTAAGGTCCCCATTTTCTCTTCTTATGGTGTCCTCATGCTGCTCCTCTGAAGTACAGTATGTCTGTTGGGTATGTCATTCCACTGGGATCTTCTGGCCTTGCTCTTGATGGGCACAGTATTTCCTGCGGAGTGAGTAGCTACAGTGTAAGACATCATGGCTATTCAAGGGGAAGAGAGAGAAACTTCTTTACCCCCAATCCCAACCCAAAGAGGCAAAGAGTAATTCCATCTTGGGTTTTATTCTTCTTCTGTAACTGGATTTATTCTTGACTGCAAGAGGTCAAACTCCTCAAATCTGTCTCCTCCCTGACTTACTTCTTAGATAGAGTATAACTTGCTCTTTATATTTTTTAACTTGCTCTTTAAATGCCACTGGGTTTTTACTGAGCTTTTAGCTCACCAATGGATATTCACCCTATAATTCAATCAAATTTGAATGAAGAATTTCTTCATGCCTTGTAAAGGGGTAACAAAGTATAAATGTTACCTTATAATTCATTTAAGACCTTAATACTTGTTGTCCCTTATATTCTATTACTTTTATCAAAATTTATTGGTAAAATTATCAACTCCCCTGTCAGTTACTTGCTTCACCCCCTACAATCTGTAGTTTCATCAAATAGGCTGAGGAAAAAACAACTGATGAGGATTGTATGATTGACCTTCCCCACTACATACATATGTAATTTTATATGCTAGTCAGATCCAGTCCATGACAGACATGGGTCCAAAAACTCCTCTGAGTCATATTCCTGCTAAGGAAAACTATGAGAACATCTGTATCTTATTAATGTCTTTTTCTACACACAAAAAAAGGACTTTAGGTTCCTCTGCAAGTATTTAGGACCATGATGGTGAACCTGTGGCACATGTGTCAGCACGGACACATGTAGCCATTTTCCATAGTACACAGCTTCATGCAGCCTCAGTGTACCTTGGGGCCCAGGAGCTGCCCGGGGAGCTGTGCACCCGCAGCTGTGGCCATGGCCATGCCCTGGTCCAGCCTCAGGGGAGGGCTGCTCCATGTGCTGGCCATAGGGGCAAGCAGCAGGCAGTGAGCAGCAGGCGGGCACATGCCAGGTGGCTGGGGCACATGGGGCTCCCGAGGGGGTGGGAGGAGGAGAGTGCACAGAAGGAGCATGGGCAGGTAAGCAGACTGGTGGGCAACGGTCGCTGCTCTCAGCACCCCTGGGCCAGCTGGCTGGGGAGGAGTGGCGCTGGCTAGGCTTGTAGAAGACTGGGCGGGGTTCTGGCCCACATACAAAGGAGGAGTACCTGGAACTGATTACCAGACACTTTTAGCACCCTGAGAAATATAGCAATGGCTTTACTCACAATTTTCCCTCTACCTACTTTTGTGAGACCTTATTCTCAGCATTAAATAATATCAAAACCAACAAAAGAAACAGATTGACAGATGAAGTTAGAAACACTTGCTTGGGCTTGAAGGGTACAAAATACCAACCTTCAATTGAAGATTTAGCAACAAAAAAGTCACTAATAGGTAGGTTAGTTAAAGAATTCCCTCTCTCCACTACTTATCTTAGTTCACAGCATCCCACACAAGTTAAATAATATTAAGACCAACAAAAGAAAGCAACTGACAGATGAACAGAAAAGTCACTAAGCAGGTAAGTTAAGTAATTAGTTTTTGGTTTATTAATTACAGTTATATATTACAATTATACATTTTTGTTATTTAAACTATAAATATCACAAAATTATGGTTTTTTCCTCAAAGTGGCACACCACCTGAGTTATGCTTTTTTTTTTTTGGCAAATTTTGACACACCAAGCTCAAAAGGTCACCCATCACTGACTTAGGACCTGTATAATTCACATGACTCACAATAGCAGCAGTGGGCTAGGTTCAAATCATTCCTCAGTCTACACAATTACCTCCTGTACCAGTTCTTTAGTCCTAGTAAAGAAAAGGTCCTTGGAATTGCTCATCCTTATCAGGCCTCTTTCATAATTTCAGATTCTCTATTTGACAACAGATTCTCAGTGAATATAGTTCTCTGAAGGATCCACATTGTTGCACAGGCCTTTCCCAAGGTCCTTGGAAACTCATTTTCTCCATCTTTTCTCCTCATGTTTTATGTGTTCCCTCTAATATTTAGAAGCAATTCATATCTTATGTATGTATCATAGGTATATAGAAAGATAACATTAAGTTCAAATTTGTTGCTGTTGAGTCATTTTAGTTATATCCAACTCTTCATGATCCCATTTGGGGTTTTCTTAGCAAGGATACTAGAGTAGTTCGTATTTCCTTCTCCAGCTCATTTTACAGATGAGGAAACTAAGGTAGATGGGGTTGAGGGACTTGCCCAGGATCACATGGCTAGTGTCTGGGGCTAGTGTTTGAACTCAAGAAGATGAATCTTCCTGACTCTATCTACTCTATCACCTAGCAGCCTGTTTAAGTTAAGATATCTATATCCATATTAATTATATTCTAGAGTATTGAAAAAGCTTACAAATGTGATCTTAGAACCATTATTGCCTATCTCTAAGAAATTACACTGAATTAGAAAAATAGAAGAATATTAGAGACTGCTATGGGTTCTAATTTTCAAAAATCCCTGATCTCTAAGAGAAATAACATGGGGAGACAATACAGAAGAGTTCAGCTGCTGAGCAGTTGGGAAAGCCCAGTGATTCTTAGAGTAGAATGGCAGAGAAAATGCTAATGCATCTTCTTTAGCATCATTTCCATTGATAGAACCATGTCCATTTCTGATGCTGAACCATTTGAGAATGCCAAGGACCTTGGGAGCAAAAACTTTACTTCCTGGGTCTTTTATAACTATACCTGCTGACTGAGATAGTAGTTTGATCCACCTAGGACATGCTGCCTCCTGTATTTCCTTCAGGGTTCTATAGACCAATTCCCTTATGTTATAAATAAGGAAAATGAAGCCCAGAAAAACCAAATAAGCTGAAATGGACGTTAATCACTGGTTAAGTTTTAATAAGAAAAAAAATCAAAAGACTGTCCCAGGGAATAAATCACTGATGATGAAATTTCAGGCACTAGAAAAGATCACTGGGAGAAATTGGGGGGGCATTTGACTATGAGAGGGTTACTCCAGAGGTACCCTGCATATTTTAGTGTCTTCTTTGCCTTGCCTCTTGAAAACTCTTGGGTTAAAAGGAGGGAATGACTGTGCAATCTGGTGATACTAGGTCCTTATACGCAAGACTGCCTTGAAGTGTTACTCTCACTTCCAAACATGTTTCAGACAATATTTTCCTTCGGCACACTAACAAATGGACAATCAGCATTTCTAGAACTGAAGCATTACCACTCAGAAATTTTTCTGAAGCTACCAGCATCCAATCCAAGAGCATGAGTGGTATTAAGTTGAAAACTTAGGATAAGAAGGTAATAGATAAAAAAAAGAAGTCAGATCTTGCAAGAGCCTTATTTCTGTCATCCCTGAAAGGAGCTGGCAAATAACAGGAAAGGAAACTAAAAGGAAAAAGTCGTTAAAGTCCTTGACTCAAATAATGCCTCTATTAGCTGTAATGAGCAACTTGTCAGGGTCAGTGCCCTAGAGAACTTGGTACTGTAATGATCTCTCTCTGTCTGCCTGTCTCTCTCTGTCTCTCTGTCTGTCTGTCTGTCTCTGTCTGCCTATCTCTCTCTGTCTCTCTGTCTATCTCTCTGTCTCTGTCTCTCTGTCTCTCTCTGTCTCTGTCTCTGTCTCTCTGTCTCTCTCTGTTTCTCTGTCTCTCTCTGTCTCTCTGTCTCTCTGTCTCTCTCTCTCTCTCTCTCTCTCTGTCTCTCTCTCTCTCTCTCTCTCTCTCTCTCTCCCCCTCCCCTCTCTTAATATCTTTGTCTATCTCTCTTTCTCTCCCAGACTTTACTTAACTCTTTGGCATCACTTCTATGTTCCTATCTGCTCTGTTGTTTCCTTTTCTCTCATATGCTGGATGTAGACAAGTTTCTGTCCTCAGTTTACACATCTTCCTACTCTTCTCCTCCCATTGAGAACATCAGACCTAACCCTAATGCTTTCTTGTGTGAAGACTCCCTTTCCAGCACCACCACTATGACCAACCCCAGCATCTCCAAGGATTCATGACCACTAAAGACCAACAACATGACCAGTTTACTGTCATCATGGCCAAAGGTCAAGGGGAGATATTAAGCTATTCTCCTTTTAGGTTAATTTGTAAAAAATGAGGAATAGGAAGAAGCAGGAAGAGGACAATGAAAAAAAGAGTGAAAGGGAGGAGAAAGAAATGGTCCTTAAAGAAATCAACCCCCTTGCTCCCTCCTTCAAATGGGATATTATCATATTCAATGGTCCCATCTCCTTTCCCATTCATTCCACATGTTGCATTGCAATTATTGCAGAGTTTTCTTGGATATTTGGTCTACATTACAAGAGAAAACTAAAAAGAGCGATGCTTTACTCAGAGGAGCAAGCAGACTTGTGATGATTCTCCAGTCTAAGCACTTTTAACCTTCCCACTTAAAAAAAGTGTCAGTTTTTTCTTCATATCTTCCCCAATTCCAAATGATCCTACTCTCTGTCTCCTTCAGAAAGATGAAATCTCTTAGATTTATCTGTCATCCATTCACTTCTTCATCTACTCTGTTATTCCCTCAATGAATATTTAATACCATCAACAAAAAGTACCAGACCTACATATATGATAGTGTAATTTGATAGGAACTGGAAAATATGCCTCCCATCCTACATCTATATATTAATAGTGAAATATAGATATAGTTATCTCCCCTAGCAGCTTCTTATTGTTGTCTGAAATTCCATATTTAGAGCATGATTCCTTTGAGTCAAGCACCAGCTTCTTTAGGGTTTTCTCTTTAAATTTAGCAGACACATACATGAAACAGTTCTGGAACAATTTCAGGACTATACTTAGAAGAATCAGTGTAGAATCCTAAAATGTCAGAAGCTAAGGATCATTTATTTCAACCTTCTCATTTTACAAATGAAGAAACTGAGGTTCAGAAAAGGGAACTGTCTTGCCCGTGATCACATAGCCTCATTCAACTGCATTAATACAGGCCTGGGCCTTTCTGGGTGAATTCTTAACTTTTTTCCGAAGAATCACTACAAACTAATACAAGGCCAAAGACTGTGGTGCCAGGTGGCGGCTACATTTCCTACTGTGAGAGATGATCTCCAAAACAAACCCTGATGCAAGCCCTGGGTGGGGGACAAGGCCTTAGGTCATAAAGAGGCAGCAGAAACTTAAAAAAAAAAAAGTCTATGCTCTATTTGGTTGATCAAAAACTGATTTTCTTTTTAAGGGCCAATTTGACCATTATAATGGGTTGAATAAATCACGTATGTGCAAACAGCTGAAGTCTTCTTGCGGCTTTTTAAAATACCAAATGCAAAATCAGAAAGTTACCAGTTTTAAAAAGAAGGGTGCATTTTCTTTGTTCCTTTTCAATCCTCACCAATTGCAAGAGCTTAGCCTTGAACTGAGACAAAATCAAAACAAGGCTAATTCAGGAAACAAATGCATAGAATCTGTCATTCTATCCAAAAGGAAAATGCCATTCTCCTGGAAAGTAACTCGTTTTTATATTTGGGCTGTGGTTGAATATTTATACTCAGCTTCCAACTTGAAATTTCTAGATGTGAACTTTGTAAACTCATCTCTCTTCACAGAACATAATGTTTCTTTCTGTGCCTAAGCTAATTGCAGGATTCCAAAGCCAAAGTCGCAGTAGGGAACAAAAAAGAGGGAAGAGGAAAGAAAGGATCAAAACTTGTATACAAATAGCTCTGGCTAAAGGAAAATAGGTATCCTGCTTTGTGTGCCAATTCTCATCCCAGATAGAAAGAAGAATCATTGGAAGGAATCATAAGAGGGAAGGAAGGAAAGAAGGAAGAAAGGAAGGAAAGAAGAAAGAAAGGAAGGAAGGCGAATAGAGAATAAAGAAACTATTTTGATTTTTTTCTAGCAATAACCACATTCAAATGTACTATTTAAAAACTACATTTGCACTTTCCACCCTGCTGCATCCCATGATTGCAGTGTGATTATTAAACACTTCATAAATAATAATGTGACATTTTCCGATTGTGCATCTGATTAAATGGCCATTCTTCTTTCTGCCTGAGTCCATGGACAGATGAAATTGCTGAGGACAGGACATTTTCAAGTGGCCTCCATCCCCCTCTGCTGGTCCCCCGGGATAAGAAGTCACTGCAGTCTCCCAATTAAATGTGTGCAGATGTGAACCTCACCAAGCGTGAGGTGAGTCATTCTCTCCAGGGCCAGTTTTCTCCTACAGCAACCTCTTTCCTTTCCTTGGCCCAGGACACTGACTTTGTTTCCAAATAAATTTTTGGGATGATTTTGCAGCCCCATTCATTGGTAATACTATCCATCCTGGGATGGCAGAAAGGTGGACAAGCTACAAGCTTGGCCAAGCTTTGCTACCCTAATTCCATAGCTCCCACTCCTAGCTCCCCAGAATTGATAACTTTGGGAAGTCAGCACTGTTTGCTGAACAAAGAAAACTGCAGGTATTCTTGTGCTGATTCCCCAGTGCCAGGAAGACTATTCCTTTGAAAATCTCTCTTTCCACTATTTCTCTTCATTAAAGCAAAATCCGCTCCACCCAGTTTAGATTTAGGACAAGTTTCACCCCCCTGGAAGGAGAGAACGCTTTCCCCAGCATAATCACCCTCTCAGAAAATGACTGAAGGAGACAGGGCAGGATACCAAGCCCAACCCAGCCATCTGCCTAGACAGGGTCCTCTAATATCAGAAAGGGGGAAAAAAATTGGCTTCCATTTTGGGGTTATCATATTTGGATGATACTAGATCTACCCTAGTGATCGCTCCTCTCCTCCTCTTCCTCTTCCTCCTCTTTTCATCAGTTATGGAATTGTCTCTGGCTCCCACTTTAACAATAGAGCTACTTTATCTCTCCTTTGGGTGGTCAAGGTTGCTGCAGTTTCAGCTTGACAGGCTCTAAAACTGACTTCCCTTTATACCCCCATGCCAGAAACCTTTTTAACTGATAATTTCAGGTTAAAAGAATTTCTATCACTTCTTTGTCACCACAGGCCTAGCAAAATGAGACAAAGAGAGAGATGATCTTTGACCACACAAGCCTTTCTGATAGAACCTGTCCTGTTCGGCTTTATAACAGAGCTGCCAGCCTCTCTCGATCACTGTTCTTTTATCCTTGTTTTTGCTTCAGATAGTTTAAAAGCTCACCTTTCTCCTGCAGGCCTCACCTAGCATTCCCTTTTTGCACTTATTGTGCCTAATTATATAATACAGTGATTTGTATGTGTTTCCTATCCCAAAGGCAAGCTCTTTGTGGACAAGAACCAGAATGTTTCCTGGAGAATCATAAACCTCAGAACCTTAAAGGACCTCGGAAATTGTTGAGTTGGATACCTCTTGTATTTCCTTTTGGAATCTACCTTCTGAGGCGTCCCATTCTTCTTTTGGATATATTAAATTATTAGAAAGCTTTCCTTATATGGAACTGAAATCTACTTCTCTGAAACTTCCATGCATTGTTCTTGGTTCTGCCCTCTGGGACCAAGCAGAACACATTTAATCCCTCTTTTCTGATAGCTGTTCAAAGACAGCCATAGTGGTCCTCCAAGTCTTCTTTTCTCCAAGTTCAACATCCCAGTTCCTTCAAGAAATCATCCTATGAATGCTGATCTACACAAAAAGGGTCAAAGTCAAGACTGCTGCAAAATGTCCTACTGTGGTCCAAATCAGATTGAAATGTAATTGGGAAATATTTAACAAAGTAAACAAAAATGCAGTACAATATAGATGGAGCAGCTAGGCAGCACAGTGGGTACAGCACAAGACCTAGAATTGAGAATATGAACCTGGGTTCATATTTGGCCTTAGATACTTCCTAACTGTATTACTCTGGGAAAGTCACTTACCCCTGTTTGCCTAACCCTTGCCCTTCTGTCATAGAGTTATCACTAGGACAGAAAGTAGGGGTTTAAAAAATACAATATGAATAATGTTCATTTGTTTTCTAAGTCAATATGAGAACTGCAGGGTTTTTCTATTTGAGTTTGATATTACTGATCTAGGCTAAACACTTCTAGACAAAAAGTGATGAATTCAAGAAGCAAAATAAGATATGCATTTCTGGATAGAGACAATTTGTTACAAGAGTTTTATTTTTCTCTTTTTTTTCTTTTAAACTGAAGGGAGAGAAAATAGGTGCTTGTTAATTGAAAAAATAAGTGAGATTTTTTAAAAATTCTCTATGATGTGGTCTCTAGTCTCTTTACCAACCTGGACATCTTCCTCTGGTCAGTCTTCAAGCTTATGAAACTGGATCTGTGATTTCATTGGTATTCATTGGTATAAGAAACTCTTATATAAGGGAGGGGTGTATGGAGTGTCCAGGGAGGGGTAGTATCTCTGGTATGGAGGGCTTGTCGTGCCCTCCTGGGGCAGCTCTCCAGCCTCTGACCCCCACCTGACACCCAGCTCTCACTTGTGGCTCCCAGTAGCTGCTAGCATGCAGCAGCGGCCACACCCCGGGCAACGGCTTCAACAGGCCGGCTAAACCTTGTGAGGGTAGCCATCTGGTCGTCAACCCCTGGTGAACCAGGGCTTTGCTCACCCAGCATGTGAAGACTGCTTCGGCTGAATAGATGGAAGAAACCAACAAGAAGGTTCAACGGCTGAGAGGGCGACGCAGCAAAGCACTGTGGAGTGCTTAGGGCGTGTTGGAGCACAAAGGACAACACGGCCATCCAATGCAGCTGAGGAAGTCTCCAGGTGTAACGACTTTTCGTGCCACTGGACCCAGGCTTCCAACGCCAAGAGAGTGGGACTGTCTCTGTGCATCGTCTTTTCCACTTAAATCTTCATGCACAAGTGTCTTTGTGCACAAAAACGCACAGACAATCGTCATCCTCGGTTACCGAGAAACTACTACCATTTAAGGGAATTCCCTCTACCAATACAAATTAGTATATCTTCCACAATGTATAGTGGTATTTAAAAACACACACACACACACACACACACACACACACACACACACACATACACACACACACACACACCTTACTTTCTGTCCTAGTTCTGAGGTAGAAAAAGCAGCAAGGACTAGGCAATGAGGTTTAAGTAAATTGTCCAGGGTCTCACAGTTAAGAAGTGTCTGAGGCCAAATTTGAACCCAGGTCCTCCCAACTCCAAGCCTGGTGCTCTATCCATTGAGTCATCTAACTGTCCCTGAAATGTATAGTCTTTGACAGTTGCCCAAAGTCCTGAGGGGCCTAGGGTAACATAGCCAATATATATCCAAAGCAGGCCTTGAATCCAGTCTTCTTGGCACCAGGGCAGCTCTTTATCTACTTTACAAAGGTGCCACTCTAATCAATGCCCCACCTACAATGCAGGGTGTAGTACTCCATATCTGATATGAGCAAGGCACATTGAGAAACTTTTTCTCTATCCCAATGGTGATTACAAAACTCTTCACCAACATGCATTTAATAAGCATTTGTTGAATTGACTTGAGCATAAATTACCTTCCAAGTATATGGTTTTATTAGCAGAGGACCATTAATAATTAAGTGGAGAGATGCTTAGAAATTATTCCTAGAGAATAACTGACTGTTCCTTCACTTCCCCAACCCTACCCTGCTGTCATGATGATAGATGAGACCACAAACAATATATTGGGGGTGACTAGCCAAGGTGAGGTGATTACTGTCCTCCCCAGTTCCCTGGGGGGTAAGGGAGGGGAATATTGCTGATACTAGGCAGAACTAATAGCATTTCCCCTCTGCACTTAGATTGTCAACATCAACAGACACCATTAAAGTGAAAGAGAAGGGGGCAGCTGGGTGGCTCAGTGGATTGAGAGTCAGGCCTAGAGATGGGAGGTCCTGGGTTCAAATGTGACTTCCCAGCTGGTGACCCTGGGCAAGTCACTTGACCCCCATTGCCTAGCCCTTACCACTCTTCTGCCTTGGAGCCAGTACACAGTATTGACTCCAAGACGGAAGGTAAGGGTTTAAAAAAATAAAAATAAGTAAAGTGAAAGAGAAGGGGAAGCTAGGTGACACAGTGGATAGAATGCCAGGCTTGGGGTCAGGAGGACCTGGGTTCAAATCTAGCCTAATATGCTTTCTTATCTGTGTGACCCCAGGCAAGTCACTTAACTCCTATTACCTAGCCCTTGCTGCCTTTCTGTCTTAGAATTGATAAGGAAGGCAGAAGGTAAGGGTTTGTTTTTTTTTTAGAGTCTTTTAAAGTGAAAGGGAAAGGTGAGGGGACAATTGGAAAGAAGAAAGAAAGGTAGATTAACAAGCTCTTGAAAAGAAAAATTATTTCCCCAGACTCAGCATTTCATCTCCTATTTTTGCATAGGAGATGCAATCCAAGCCATTCCCCAAGCTTGGCATGCATTTCCTCCTCATTTGTTTACATTTCTTATCTTCTTTCAAGGTTCAGATAAGGTGCCACCCCTCCATAAGCCTTCCTAGATTTCCCTTATTACTAATGTCAGTTTTCTATTCTAATTATCTTATATTATATATGCTGTATTCCTTACAGAGAATGGTAAGACCTTGGAAATTGGTAACTAGACCTGTATTCGAATCTTGATTCCACTTACTTGCTGTATGACCAAGAACAAAGTGATTTAACCTCACAAAACCTCAGAATTGTTTCCCAGTGGATGGAATAGTGAACTAGGAGTTTGGTCTACCTGAATTTGTAGACTTTAGAACATTAACTTTATTAGTGAGGGATGGTAATAAGGAAGTGATAAAAGATGTTATAGGATGCTGATTGGGAATTGGAGGCAATAGAATCAGAGAGTTGGAAGAAACTTCAAATGACATCTATTCAACCACTTCACCTATCTAAATAACAAATCCATTCTGTAGCATCCTCAACAAATGTTTATCCTTTTATTTAAATACTTCATGAGTATACCACATGAGTGGTATACTCATGACCATGGAATTCAAAGAGAAGATGAAGAGAATAGTGATAGGTAATGTGCTGATGGAGAGTTCTTAGGAAAGTAGTAAGGAAAATGATGGAGAGATGTGTTTGCAGCATGGTCAGAAGCAGAAATAGGGAAGTGATAAGACCAAGAATGGGAAAGCTGATGCAAGTTACTTTTAGAGGCACTTGATGGATGAGAGATAGAACATTCCAACTTATTCTCTTTATGTGGCTTATTTTCTCCATCTATAAAGTGTGATTGTGACACCAGACTTATTTCCCCTTTGGAGAAGCTGCACGTTGAAAAAGATCACAGCTTAGGAAGGTGATAGTCACTCCTGAGAATGGAAAGATCCCAGGAAAACATGGCAAATAGTTTTAGTCTATGAAACAACAGAGTCAAATCTGTTCCCATTTAAGGAGATCCTTTACTTAAGCTCTCTGAATGTCATATTTGCCATTTGTAAATTAGGGGTTGGGGTGGACTAGATGACCTCTAAGGTTTCTTCCAATTCTTTCAACTCTAAATCTATGATCTCTTTGGCCACACTGGTATGGTACCAATGCTATGTAGGTAACATAAAACCAATTCTCAATCTCCTTTCACCAGGAAAAGTTTTAATGAGATCTTTAGTCTTATTCTGAAAAAATAAAAAAGGAAGGAAGGAAGGAAGGAAGGAAGGAAGGAAGGAAGGAAGGAAGGAAGGAAGGAAGGAAGGAAGGAAGGAAGGAAGGAAGGAAGGAAGGAAGGAAGGAAGGAAGGAAGGAAGGAAGGAAACAGAGAAGGAGGGAGAGAAGGGAGGGAAGGAATGAAGGAGGGAGGGGAAAGGAAGAGAAGGAAAAGAGAGGGGGAGAGAGGAAGGGATGGGGGGGGGAGAAAAATCTTTCCATTACAATGGAAACAAAAGGGACCATACACAATTAAACTAAACATCCAATTCTTTTTCCACTTCTAGTTGATCCAGATAACATACACACTGTTCTCATTTCTCTCTGATGTCTGGTCTGACCATGATTAACCTCAAAGACCTTGAGTAGTGAAATGAATCCCCATCATTTAGAATATTCCCATCTCTAACCCATAACCTAAACATTCCATGGCATGCCTCAGACCTTAAAAAAAAAAAAAGAAAACCAGGCAGATGGGCAAATGGTACAGCTGAGGAGAGAAATATCTGCTGATTTCTCTAAAAAGAGGAGGCAAAAAAAAAAAAAACCTTCTCACCCCCTTGTGCTAAGGACATTCTGAGCAAATACTACTTAAGGAACAATCTTAATTTTGACTGCTCCCAGGAGAGCAGTAAGCCGGCTCGGAGAACTTCATTATCCTGTGCATTAGTGCTACCCCATTTGCTTCTCCTCCCCCACCCCACCCCCACTCTCTCTCCACCCCCGCAACACAGCTGCCCTCAGTCAGAGACCAGCTGAGTTTTCCAATCAGATGACGCAGCAGACATGTGCCCTGCCTTTTTGGACCAGGTTCGGAAATAACCGAATGTTCTCACCCCTACCCAGGTCAGATCTAGCATCAGGACACTGGCATTTCGCTTCCAGTCCTGTAGGCTTCCTAGTCAGGTCAGTGGCTGCTGTCCAGGTTAGTTACAACAATCTCAACTATTTCAAATAGATTTTGCTCCTTTTGCAGATGGTTAATACTCCATGCCATGTGGCACGAAGGGCTCCAAAGCACTCCCTGCCTCTCTCCTGAGCAGTAGCAGCAAGCTGGCTGGGCAGCAGTCTGAAATAGCCCCGGTTTTGTGGTGCTTGTAAGCAGTCTTGATTAGGAGGGGTGTGGGCCCAGGCTGCTGAGATTCTCCCGCCATCCAGGAGCCCCGAGACCTTTATCTCCTATGTGTGCTCCTCAGGGCTGTACTGAGAGAGTACTGTTGCTGTCTCGTCATTCCAAGAATGGTATCTGAGCACACTGACAAAATGGGGTAAGAGAAAGAACTCCAGTCTTTCTGGAGCCAAGTTCAAGTTCCATTTCCTCTATTCCTTAATAAATGTCTAACCTGAGTTAGCTCCCTCATCCTCACACAACTGACTTCACAGGCCTTGCAGGAAGAAAGTCTTTGGAAAAGCTTAAAGCACTATATAAAAGTGAATTGTTATTAATAAAATGACAGAGGGTGAAAGACAACAGAGAGGCAGAGAGGAACGGATTCTTCATATGGCTGATGGCAGATTCAGAAGAGATGTCTAAATTTATCTACCTCTGATGCATCTTCAGGAACTAAATAAAGTAGGATTCCCTGGGCAGGAGGCTACTCACATTTATCTCACTGCCAGTCATGTGGGTATTGGTAAATATATTCAGTCCAGCATTCTTCATACTGTCAAGCCGCTAACCAACAGATTTATTTGGGTCTTTAAAAAAAAAGAATTTGACAATTTAGGTAAGATTTTCCAGCTAAAAGGATTGATTTTTTTTTAAGTTTGGATTTTGTACAATTTCACACAATAGAAAACATTCTGAATTTTAGAGTGGGAGACTGAGATTTTAGTCCCAACCCTGATACATCACAGCTTTATGACCTTGGGCAAGTCATATAACAAACCTCAGTTTCCACATCTATGAAACAGAAATACTGCTACTTGCATTATGTACCTTATAACCTTTTTCAAGAAAGGAAAGAATTCTTTAAGCCTTTAAAAATGCTAAAGCAATACGAGTTCTGTTTTTAAAGGACTATTTCCTAAGTGACCTTGGAAGGTCATAGTGATTTCCCTGCCATCATGTGAAATATGTAAATAAAGTTATTTTCCATATTTAATTTTTCTCCTTTGCTTCTTAAAACATGAACTATTGATCAGTGATCAAATGAGCCTTCTACCCCTTGTCACAGGTCATAAGATCTCTCTGACACCTTAACTTTGCTTGAATCTATTTTCATGAAGGACTATCTCATTGTCTAGAGGAAAACTTCCTTTGCTTCTATAACTTTTAGTAGAAGATCCTTAGAATTCCCAGCCCTTCAAAGATTGCTAAGGGGTGAGATACTGCCTGTCATTTTCTTGGAAAATCAATGATTCTATTAATCTAACCCTGGAAATGTGTTTCCAAAAATCCTAAACCTGAGATATGGGTAGACCAGAACCTCTGATTAGGATATTGACCTGAGACCATTCAGAGACTTTCTTGATTCTACTTTAAAGAACTATAGTAAACATATAATTAAGACAAAGGATAAGAGAATCTGATCTGAATCCTAAACAAAGTCTGACTTGCCAAATATTTAAAAAGAAATGCAGTTCAAGGACAGCTAAGTGGCTCAGTGAATTGAAAGTCAAGCCAAGAGATAGGAGATTCTGGGTTTAAATCTGGCCTGAGATATTTCCTAACTGTGTGATCCTGGGCAAGTCACTTAACCCCCATTGCCTAGCCCTTACCACTCTTCTGTCTGTGAACCAGTATAGACTCTAAGACAGAAGGTGAAAGCTTTTAAAAAATGCAATTAATACTTTCAAATACTTGAAAGTTACCTGACCAGCTAACAATGTGTTGCCAAGTATAAGACCTTAGGGGGACTACTTAAGCAAAAATTCATTCATATGTAACATCCTGTGTACAAGTAGCTACTACCAAATGTTGGTTCTCTAAATTAGATCTAAATTATGCCCATAATCTTTACACTGAATTTTCTTAACAAACTGATTTCATTCTCTTCTTTTTCAGAAGATGACCTCATTCTCCTATTTATCCAAGAAAAAAACAGGCCATCTGTAACTAGGGCAGGGCAATCAGGGCTTTGCCCCAGGGCAATGAAACTCAGAAGGTGCTGACAGCATTTGTACTACTTCCACAGAATCAACTGGGCCTAGTACCTACTTCAAGACTAATTAGCTAAAATTGGAATATGCAAGATAGTGTTTCTTCTTCCCATCCCCCCTATAGCTGCCTAAATCCACATGAGCTCCATTCTAGGCCTCCCTCCAAGGCTGAAGTTTCCCCAGGAGTGTCCTTGAAATATCCTTGCATCTCTACCCATTGTGACTGGTGTTCTGAGATCTGACTCTCCTAATAGAAGTAGTGTCTCATGGTCTTTTCATGCTTTTAAATTAATATCTCTTAAAAAGTTGAATTTAGGACACATAATGCCTGCCCATGCACCAAAATTTCTAGTGAACTCAACTGGTGAGCTTCTTCTTCTCCCTTCTCTATATTCCTCAAAATCCCTTAGTATCATCATGTCCTTTTCTCCAGTCTCTGAAGAAATTATCCTCCTAAAAATGCCAACCCATCTTGGGCCTAACTCTTCTGTCTCTATCAAGAGCTTTTCCCCATCAGTCATTCCCTCCATTTCTCATCTATTTCTCACTTTCTGACACTTCCTCCTCTGCTGACAACAAATATGCCTAGGCTGACTTCATCCTTATGAAACTTTCATTTATCCCTACTGTCTTCTCAAGTTGCTATCCTTTATCTTTTCAACCTGTTTGCTGCCTCCACTTCTGTAATACCTATTATTTCTTATTCCCTAACTTCCAAATTCACCACTCTACTGGAACCTCTTTCTCCAAGAATTAACTGCTAGACTTGACAGGCTTTTCTAAATGCTTATTCTACTAAATGATAGCAGCTTTTGACATCACCACATCCATCCTCCTGGAAGTGATTTCCTTTCAACTATGGCTACTCTCTTGTGGTTCTTTCTACTTGTATGCTGCTTCCTTTGCTTTATCATTATCTACCTTCTACCCTTAAGCATGAATGCTCCAAAAAGTTCAGTCCTGGTCCTCTGTCTTCTTTGCTTTTTCTATACTTTCTTCCTTAATCATCATATATATTCCTTGGTTCAGTGATCATCTCTGGGCAGATGACTCCCAGATCTAGTCCAAATCCAGGTCTAATCTCTCTCCTAAATTCTAATTTCATATTACCAACTGCCTGCTGGGCATCTTCACTGTATATATCTTGTTGCCTATTTCTGCTGAGAGTTCTGTCATTGGAATCATCCTTGACTCTATACTCTCCCTTACTCTAACACACACACACACACACACACACACACACACACACACACACCCCAAATCAGTTGTCAAGTCCCATTTACCTTCACAACATGTCTTATCAGTGCTTTTTCCTCCATTCAAAAGGCCATTACACTATTTCAGGCTTTCCTCATATTTCTCCTGCTCTATTACCAGTCTATTTATGTTACTTCCTTTTCAAAAACTTTCAAAGTGGCTCCTCATTAATGCTAGGATGAAATACAAATTAAGCAGCCTGGCATTTAAGGCTTTCCTCAAGTTGGCTCCAATCTACCTTTCCAGATTTAATTCATATTCATTACTTCCTATCATATACTGTTTAGTGCATGCAAGCTGGACTACTAGTTATTCCCTAAATTTATCAATCACCTCCCACCTCCATGCATTTGTACAAGCTGTCCCCAGTACCTAAAATGCATGCCTTCTTGTTCTCTATTTCTTAGAATTATTATGTTCCTTCACAGTTCAACTCAAATGCCAGCTCCTTCATAAAACCTCCTCTGGTCCTCATGGTCCTTCATCCTCTCTCCTTAAATAACCCTGGATACTTAGTAATATATTTGTATACATGTTGTATCTTATCTCTCTGATAGAATGTAAACTCCTTATGGGAAGGAACTTTCATTTTTGTCCTTAGATACTGAAATATTAAACTGAACAGTGCAAAGGTAAAATTCAACCCAGTTCCAGCTAATAATATTCCAAACATTCTTTTCCATAAATTCACCAAAGGGTTTCACCATCCTGTTTCCACATATGATTTTGTACAACATAGGACAATCACCCCAGAGCTAGAAGGAAATTAGACTAGAACTAAAAACATAGACTTATTGGCAGCCCAGAATCTATATAAAGATGGAAATTTTCTGCATCTTAGCCATGACTCTGCTCTTCTTCCAATAAAGGTCATTCAGCTGAGCTAGGTGTCCTCCTAGTTCATGGGATGCATTATCCAAGAGAGGGGTAGGATCCAATCAGAATCTGCCTCACTATACCACCCTGCCCAACTCCAACATTGTTCCCTGGAAGGCAATTGCTGCCATAGTGAAATTTTTAAAAATGGAAATTAACTGAAAATAAATACTACCCCATTTCCCAATTCCCAATTTTAAAACCAAAGCAATGACTAATTATTAGAGAGAATAAGGTACAAAGGTGTACAGATCTCTGGAGACAGGGTGTTGACTTAATTGTAATCAAGTGGGTCTGACATTAATCAGTCAACAAAGATTTGTTGAACTACTCTTGCTTGGTCAGCCCTATTCTTAGTGCTGTAGGGAGGACAGAGAAGAAGATAGGCTCTCTGCCCTCCAGGAGCTCTCAATCTTAATAATGAATGGAGACTCACAGGCAACAAACCATTATCAAATCATAAAAGCCAGGGTGCTCTCAGACACTCAATCCACTGGATTTTAGGACTGGCCACTTCCAGGTGGGGCAGGTAGAAACTGCAAAGCAGAAGTCCAAATGGTGTCCTATGGCAGTCTGGAAAACAAAAGGTTATTGGCTAATAATCCCATTGGGTTTTTGAAGAAAACACCAAACATCACAAGTGTCCCAGGGCTGGTTGGCTCACCTTGGCACGTCAGTTGATTCTTCCCTCTATGGGGAGGCTCCCAAGGGACTCCCAGTCCTCTGAAAGCAAGGCAGTCAGCCATGAACACATTGCTCACAAAACCTACTGGCAGGCCTAGTCTCCATTCATGCAGAATATTGTCCTTAATAAATATTTATAGGTCACACTACAAGGCTGGAGCCAGCCAACCCAGAGACGTTCCCCTACCCCTGATACACTACAACTGAGTAAGCAGCAAACCTCATGAACAGCTACAATTCCACACTACCCCCTCCTTCCCTCCATCCCTTCATACCACCACAAAAAAAAAAAATGTAGGTTTCCTTCCCCTCCTCTGTATGAAACCTGGACTTAATTGAGGATGTAGCTCTTTATTTTCTTTCCCTCACTGGGCCCAGACCATGAAATATTTATTTCTCTCATCACGCCTCTGTGCTCTAACAGGCTAAAAAAACCCAATTCCCCATGGGCCCAGAGAGTAAATTGTTAGTCAATAAACCCAAATAAGGAAATGCACAAATAAAATTGGAAGCCAAGGCTTGCCTCCGACAGAACCAGAAACCTGATTCAGCAGAAGGGCAGAACAAGGAAGCGTCATAAAAGATTTACTGTGCTCACTCAGCAATGTCCTCCATCCTCTGATTGGGATGCATCCAGCGTAATTATTGTAGAGAAATGCTCTCCTTTCCCTTGCTTTAACCACCATGCCAAAGTACAGTGCAAACCTAGTGAGGTTTTATGGCTGGATGGAATTTACATTAATTCCTTTGGGCCTAGAGGCCCAGCCCAGGCTGACAGGGGCAAACTCATCATAAATATTCAAAAAAAAATTTTTTTTGCATTTTGTGTGCATATGCACAAAGAGAGAGGCTCCCAGAAAGTGCAAAGCTTAGAAAACAAAGCCCAAATTGCCATTAACTGGCTTTGATGAACATGTCCAGCCTCTTGCCTGCATTGTTTCTCTCCCTCATTAGGAATGAATTCAGATGTGTGTGGTGGGGGAAGGTGGGAAGGGAAGGAAATATGTTAAAACAGTGACTACACTTGGCTCTTTCAGTTCTGATACCAAAGTAAACGGAGGAGGGAGACTGGGGGCCAGGGGTAGTAGATTGTCCATAGATACTTTTCTGTATTTAATGTTTAAAAATATTTTTAAAGAAGGCATTCATTCCCTACCAACACCAAGAGTTTAATGAGTTAGAATGCCAGTAGAATGTAGCCTCCATCAGAGCAAGGATCCTCTTGTTATCTTTGTATCCCCAAACGATAGCCCAGTGCCTCATATGTGATAGGTTCTTAATAAATATTTGTTATACTACATTGGATGAAACTGAAGATGAATGTTGGAGGTCATTAAATAAGATGTTGGAATGATGACTGCATCTGGAGTCAAGGGTTCAGGATTCAAAACCTGGCTGGGCTACTTCCTACACTAATGACCTTAGGAACTTACCCTCTCTGGGCCTCAGTTTCATCTGCCCACAAAATGATTTAGCTAGTTCCAGTTCTTTCTCTGGTTCCATAGATTCTAATTCCATAAAACCTAACTAACTCTTTCATCATATGGATGATTTTTAAAACCCTTATTTTCTGAATTAGAATTGATACTAAATATCTGTCCCAAGGCAGAAAAAAGGCAATGGGGGTTAATCGACTTGCCCAAGGTCCCATAGCTAGGAAGTGTCTGAAGTCAAATTGAACCCAGGACCTCCTATCTTCAGGCCTAGCTTTCTATCCATTGAGCCATCTAGCCACCTCATATGGACTTGTTTTTTAAGGCAAGACAGGAAAGCTTCAATTCAATGCAATTCAATAAGCATTTTAGCACCTTTTCCGTGTAAGGCACTATTCTACTTGCTAGGGATCACAAGCATTTATTAAGTATTTAGTATGTGTCAGACATTGTGTTAAGCTTGGAAATAAAGAATTTCAAAGATAAAGTGAGAGGCACTGAGGTAGTACAGTGGATAGAGCACTGGGTCTGGAGTCAGGAAGACTCATCTTCCTGAGTTCAAATCTGACCTCAGACACTTAATAGCTATGTGACCCTGGGCAAGTCACTTCACCCTGTTAGGCTCAGTTACTCATATGTAAAATAAGGCAGTGATGGTAATGGCAAACCACTCCAGAGTCTCTGTCAAGAAAACCCAAAAGGAGTCACAAATTTATAGACACAACTGAAATGACCAAACAATAACAAAGCAAAGACAAAAATGAAAAATAGTTCCTGAATTCACGAAGCTAATACTTTACTGAATGATCTCTGAAGTCTTTTTCATCTATAAATTCTTTAACCCCAATAATTCTAAATTTAAAATGGAATTAGGGAAGGAAAAATTTTATCTCCTTGAGAGCAGGGCCAATGTACTACCCAATAGAGCTCAATATATGTTCATCGAAGGAATGAATAACTGTAGTGGCTCGAAAGGAAGAACAGAAGTTCAACCTAAATGTTAGACTTAAGGGAAGAAAAGAAGGTGAATCCACTACCATTAAGTCAGCTGGAAATGAGTATTCATCCTGATGCTTATTAGAAAATAATTATAGATTTAGAGCAAGTCTTAAAAATTGCCTCGTTTACCTCCATTTTACAATGAAAAAAACTGAGTCATAAAGTGAATTACCCCAAGTCACATGGGTAGAAAATAGCAGAACTAGCTTTTGAATCCAGATTCCCCAAATCCAGCATTCTTCATGTTAGACCAAAAGGCCTCCCCTCTTCTAAGAAGGAAAGTGGCCCAAGAATGAAGCAACGTTGTAAATAGAAAGAACACTGTAGTGGGATCTTTCACAAAACTGAACAGTGCAACTGGGTCCCAACTGCAACACTTACAAGTGGTGTTACTTTGGACTTAGTCATCCTGACTCAGTTTCCTCATTGATAAAATAAGAATAATATCTGTACTAGTTATTGGAAAGAAAGTATTTTGCAAACTTAGAAGGATGTAGAAATATGCTTTTTGTTTGTTTGTCTTCTGGCTTTGCCACACAGTACAGAACTGATCTTGGGCAAATTAGCAAATTCAATTCAGTTGGGCATGCATTTGTTAACCTCTCTGAGAATTAGTTTCCTCATCCCTAAAACAGAAAAAATAAAAATCACACCCCTCTATCCTAGAACTATGGCAAAGATCAAAGAAGGATTAGTATCTATAAAACAAGCAGCTAGATGGCACAGTCAAAAGAAAGCCAGGCTTGGAGTTCAAGTCCAGCCTCAGACACTTACTGGCTGTGTCACCCTGGATAAGTCACTAAACCCTATTTACTTCAATTTCCTCATCTGAAAAACAAAATGCTAAATCACTCCAACATCTTTGCCAAGATAAGGGATCCTGGAGTCTAAGATGGGACTGGTGATGGGGTGGGGGTGGGGGGGTGGGGAGGGGAATGAATCCATCATCCCAACCATCTATAAAGTGTTGTTTAGCCTTAAAGCCCTCTCTAGGTGTAAGCCATTGTTATTTGTATTCTCCAAATAGCTGTAGCAGAATGCGTCTTGCTGAGGGATTAGCAGAAAGCATTCACGAGGGTCGTATGTGGCTCAGAGCAGGTGAATGCGGTAAAACCTGGCTGACTCTGCCTTCAGAGCGACTTTGTTAAGAGAAAGGGGGGCAGGGAGGATGAAAAATTGAAATTCTGTTGTCAAGTAACATCACGCTTTAATTTCATGCCACATTATGGCAATCTGGTCGGCAAAGCACTCCCAGAGAGTAAGTGCGGCCCGCGTGTTATAGCTTTTGCTGGCAGCCCCACAGGCCCTGGAGACCCAGAGCCCTCCACTAATTGTAAACCCGATTAAATAGCAGTGTGAAGAAGTTTGATTAATTCAATCTATCTCCAAGCATCAGGACCGGCAACCAGACATGGCCAAAGCCCCATGTCTTCCCAGACTCCCATCCTTTGTTCTTTGCACTTAAAAGGGAAAGGGAAGACAGGATGGGAAATGAGGTTGGAGCGGAAGGGGGACAGACAGGGAAGCACAATGGGAAAGTAACAAAATTGTGAAATATGAGAAACAATTTCGTTTTCCTTTCTTAAGAATGAACCTTCCATCTTAAAAAAAAAAAGGCATTAAAATGATCATTTCAATTAGCATCTTTCTGCACTTGCCCAGGCAAATTACCATATTAATAAACTTCTGATAGACTTTCAAAGGCTGCTTAGCTGAGGGCTTGTGATCAAGCTAAATTCATGGTCCCTTGGACAGGGGGGATTTGGACTTGATTAATTTTTGTTGCTTTGCTTTAAGTGAAAATGTCGATCTGGCTCCATGTGTGCTGTGTGTCTGCACCAGGGTGAGTGTAAACCAAGGAAGCTGACAGTGCAATACCAGGACCCTCCTTTTTTTTTCCATGAGAAATATATTTTATTGATAAAACCTTCCTTCATAAGCAGCCTTAAAACAATGTATGACATTAGACTCTGCAAGTAAAAACTGTGCTCCAAGTCAGTTGATGATAAAAACCAGTCTTGACACCTTATTTTAAACACACATACCTGTTAAAGTAGGATTGGGGGTGCAGCTGGGTAGCTCAGTAGATTGACAGCCAGACTAGAGGTCCTAAATTCAAATTTGGCCTTAGATGCTTCCCAGCTGTGTGACCCTGGGCAAGTCACTTAACCCCCATTGCCTAGCCCTTACCACTCTCCTGCCTTGGAACCAATACACAGTATTGGTTCTAATATGGAAAGTTAAAGGTTTTTTTAAAAATAAAATAAAATAAAGTTGGGTTGGGGTTCTGAGAGGTAATCCTGATTTTTTTAAAAGTCTAATTCAAAAATCGAGCATGACTATGAAGCACTATCATGCCCCTTCCCTGAAGTCTGCAGCAAGGTGCCCACATATCAGTTCTTGAATAGTTATTTTAAAATAGGAATCAGGACAATGCCCAATAGGGCTGGCAATAAAAATGACTTTGGAAATGGCTGTTTTCTTCTGCAGCAAAAGAAAAATCTGACCCAGGAGAAGGTCAGGTAAGTGAAGTTCTGGGAAATCTGGGAAACCATTTGGGAAACCCTTTCCTGAGTTCTGTAAAAAAGAAAATAGAAGGAGCACACACAGTATTAATATGAGTCCATATCAAGGCAACAGGGCCCAAGTGGGGCCACTCTTCCAAGAACCAAGAGTGGGCCTTTCCCATCTCTAGCCTCAAACACAAGGCCTCTTCTTTTGGGTACTTAAGGGGTAAGCTGTTAGCCTGCTTGATGGCTGTTTGTAAAAAACACAGCAGCCATGACCCCATTAGTTGCCTCTTCACTTATTTTACTCCAGGCTTTAATCATAAATGTCGGTACAGATTTCAGCTTATGCGTCTGTGACTCATTCCTCCTGCTCATATAATAATAACATAAAAATAGTTCACATTTATATAGCGATTTGAGGTTTTCAAAGCAATTTGCATACATTATCTCATTTGATCTTCACAACATTGATTGGCAACCTGTCATAGGGGATAGAAAGCCCACCTTGAGTCAAGATGATCAGGGTTCAGGTTTTGCTTCTGACATAGATGAGGGCAATCAAGTCACTTAACCTCTTAATGCTCCCAGCAACTTTCTAAGACAATTGTAGGATAGTCAACAATCTACAAGCATCTTTAGAGGGAGTTTCCTCACTGAAATCACAGGTCCAGAACCATTCAAAAAAATCTTTAGAACCACCCTGAGAAGAAAGAGTTGTTATTATGTTCACTTTACAAAAAGAAAAACAAAGTCAAAGAACATATAACTAACTTGCTACGGGTCACACAACTGGTAAGTATCAAAGGTGGGATTCAAACACATTATCTTCATGGTTTCAAGTCCAATGTTCAGTCTACAATACCAACTTCCATTTCCATAGCACTTCAGGATTTGTGAAACATTTACAACATGTCTAGGAAGACAATGCAAGAATTTATTACCCCTGGTTTAGAGAAGAAAAAAAAAACTGAGTCACACAAGAGACATGGTGTGGCGGTGAAGGACTGGCCAGCAGCCCTCACACTAAAGGAAAGATAGAAGTTTATCTCTAGGGGAACCAGGATCTGAAGCAGGGAGGGATGGCAAGAGAGAGACCAGACATCCAATCATATATAAATCGAGCTCCACAGACTTAAGCTCCGGCCTTCCACTTCATAGCTACATGAGACAGTGAGAAGACCACAACATAACATCATGGGCATCAAAAATGAGCTTAGAGATCAGGAGAGACAAAGCCCAGTCCTCAAAGCCGAGCTTTGATCACGGACTGTTACGGCTTAATGATAGGAGTTAGAGCAGTAGAGGTGAAGGAGTGAGCATGGCCGGAGGCCTGCCCCCTGAGAGAGAGAGATAGTAGTAAGGAAGAAAGATGAGTGGGTAAAGCAGGGCTGGGCCTGTGGGCTCGTCTATTTATTGATTATCATATGCAAAGATACATAATACATAGTAATTAATGACATAGGGGATTATCATTGGTAGAAAGGTAAATTGTCATAAGATAAGGGTGGATCCTTCTTCAGCCTGGGGAGAACAAAGAAACCTACTTTTGCGCCCAAACTAGTTGGGATCAAAGTTCATTGCCTTACTGGCCATGCACAGGACAGAGAATGCGCTCTTCTCAGGCCTAACTTTATTGCTTAATTATCTGTCTTGAGTAAACACAGCTGTGGACTACTACACATGGCATGCCCCAAACCATAATAGTGTCATAGTCAGATCTCAAATTCAAGTCTTCCAACTCCAAGACCAATAGTATAAAGTGTCAAAGATAGCACTTTCATGCCTAGACTCACAGTAGCATTTTGGGAAACACTTTCATTCTTCCTCTTCACTCTAGCCACAACTTTATGGAGCTTCATCTTTTGTTTACCAATAGTTCCTATTTGTAGCTGTCCAGCAGAGACTACTTTGAATGGATTCATAGATTCCTGAGATGATAGGTTTTACAATAGGGAGTATTCATAGATGGTTTAGATTATGAGGAATTTTGGAGATCTAGTCCAATTCATTATTTTATAGATAAGGAAACTAAGGTCAAGAGAGTAAAATTAACTCCTCCAAGCTTACTCACACTCACACACATAGAGTTAGCTAGATAATTAGTAGATCTTTCCATCATACAATGTCCAAGAAGGTGTGGGATTAATAAATGAATAACAAGCCTATAACAGGTCATTGAAGAAAGTTTGTCACAATTTTCTGGGTAGAATCCCCTTCCCTCCAAGTGAATTCTTTATCATTATAATCAAGGAAAAAGAGATGTTCACTTCCTCCAGATCAAATCAAAGACAACAATTCTATCCCTTGGTCCCCCAAGCCCATTCTAGGAAGGGGCTGTCCAAACCATCGAAAGGGAAAGGAAAGCTGAACTGAGGCAACTAGGTAGCACAGTGGCTAGAGAGCCAGGCCTGGAGTCAGGAGGACCTGTATTCAAATCTGGTCTCAGATATTTCCTAGCTATGTGACCCTGGGCACGTCACTTAATCTTGAGAGAAAAAGAAGGAAGGAAGGAAGGAAGGAAGGAAGGAAGGAAGGAAGGAAGGAAGGAAGGAAGGAAGGAAGGAAGGAAGGAAGGAAGGAAGGGAGGGAGGGAGGGAGGGAGGGAGGGAGGGAGGGAGGGAGGGAGGGAGGGAGGAAGGAAGGAAGGAAGGAAGGAAGGAAGGAAGGAAGGAAGGAAGGAAGGAAGGAAGGAAGGAAGGAAGGAAGGAAGGAAGGAAGGAAGGAAGGGAGGAAGGAAGGAAGGAAGGGAGGGAGGGAGGGAGGGAGGGAGGGAGGGAGGGAGGGAGGGAGGAAGGAAGGAAGGAAGGGAGGGAGGAAGGAAGGAAGGGAGGGAGGGAGGGAGGGGGGGAGGGAGGAAGGGAGGAAGGAAGGAAGGGAGGGAGGGAGGGAGGGAGGAAGGAAGGAAGGAAGGAAGGAAGGAAGGAAGGAAGGAAGGAAGGAAGGAAGGAAGGAAGGAAGGAAGGAAGGAAGGAAGGAAGGAAGGAAGGGAGGGAGGGAGGGAGGGAGGAAGGGAGGGAGGGAGGGAGGGAGGGAGGGAGGAAGGAAGGAAGGAAGGAAGGAAGGAAGGAAGGAAGGAAGGAAGGAAGGAAGGAAGGAAGGAAGGAAGGAAGGAAGGAAGGAAGGAAGGAAGGAAGGAAGGAAGGAAGGAAGGAAGGAAGGAAGGGAGGGAGGGAGGGAGGAAGGAAGGAAGGAAGGAAGGAAGGAAGGAAGGAAGGAAGGAAGGAAGGAAGGAAGGAAGGAAGGAAGGAAGGAAGGAAGGAAGGGAGGGAGGAAGGAAGGGAGGGAGGGAGGGAGGGAGGGAGGAAGGAAGGGAGGAAGGAAGGAAGTGAAGGAAGCGAAGGAAGGAAGGAAGGAAGGAAGGAAGGGAGGGAGGGAGGGAGGGAGGGAGGGTAATAGAAGGATTGGGAGGGAAACAGGGGAAATGGAAGGAGAGAGGGGGAAATGGAGAGAGAGAGAAGATTCTTCTTCCCCTCTCTTTTTCTGGAAGAGAGATAGCCAAGTCTTGTCTCCCTGACAGAGTGAATATGTCGCCTCAGAAGATAGTTCGATAGTTCTGGGAGATGGAAGACAAGAACTGGAGAGGTTAGCTTTGGTAAGATGACCCACTGCTTCCCCTTTGGTCCCAGTTATTGTTGAGAGGCAGGATGGATTCTTCTGCCTCTGGTCTCCTTAAGTACACTCACTGTCATTTCCCTCCAGAAACCTGGGGTCACATCACTATCAAAGAGAGATGTTGTTCCTTGGGTTAGTCAGTTTGGATCACTAGGATCCTGAGCTAACCTTCCCTTTTGGGGGAGAGATGTGATTCTCCCCAAATCTTCTGTCGCCTTTCCTAGTATCAGAAAACAGCCAGACCTAATTCTAAAGTAGCAAACAATTTATTTAGGTTCACGCAGGGAAGGAGAGGTAAGGGTGTCAGGAAAGGAAAGTGGGGAAGTAGGAAGCCCTAACACTTGTCCCCTCTGGCAGACTGGCCCCCAAGTTCTCTGGTTTCAAGGCTGAATGCCTTGAACCCTCTTCTGGCCAGCTGCTGGTTGATCTCTATTCCTCAGCTAACTAGCTTTTAATTCACGAGTCCAGAAACAGGTCAGGGAGAGAGAGAAATCTCAGGGAAAGATCTGGATGACCCTGGCCTGAGTGAGTCCAAATCCAAAACCCCCTTGAGAATTCAGGTAGTTCTTGAAGAGTCTTAGTGGAGGTATTTTTGGGTCCCAGAAGGAATAACAGATCCCAAACGGATGGGCTCTTTCTCAGCTTCCAGGAAAACCACCTTCCTTCTTCATCTCCCAGACTGGAAGACAGTTGACAGTTGGCTTCAGAGTTCTAACCCCTTTAGAACTCTCAGGCTTCTCTCTCTGCCCCTCCTCCGATGCTCTTCAGCTGATCTCTCCTTCAGCCTAGCTTCTCATTGCAACCCCCTGGATCTCTCTTTCTTTCCATTACAAATACCCCTTTTCGTCTTGTGCACTGTTAACCAAACAGTGCACTGGGGTTTAACAAGTAACTCAATATTTTAGTTCTTAACCCTGACTACTTTACTATCCCACTCCCAAAAGAAAAAAAAAATCTCTCTTTCCCTCAACTTTACCTTACTCTTATTTTACCTTACCTAAGCCTATATATATACTAAGACAAAGCTCTGGGGAAATATCCAGGGTAGGTGTGGTTTTGTTACACAGGGTTGATACAATTGAATAACATATTTTGGACTAACAATGTCCCAGAACAATATGCAACAATATTGATTTGAAACTACTTGGCAACAATATCTTAATGATCTCTAAACTATGGTAACATTTCCTAACTCCTTAGGTTATCTTTAACTTCTCTAGCTATTACAAATTCTTTAATACTTTAAGATATTTAAGTTGTCTATATTATGTACCCTGTTCTTTCCCTGTTGATGGTTCTCTAAGCTTTGAACTTCCCTTTTCAGGCCTGACTATTCTCTTTCACTGATATAAGTTATGTTAAGATAATTGATTGATTCCTACCTTATTTTGGTATGTTAGTTCTCTAAAATGTATATTATTTATATTATGTACATGTATGCTTACTGTACAATCATTACAATATTACAATAAATACAATCATTACATATACATGAGTTCTGCTTTGGAGTCAAGCAGACAGAAAAGGTTTTTTCTGGTTCTTTTCTACCTGTTTGAGTCTTGCAAGAACTTTATTTACAAGTATATACATTTTTAATTATCATGGGCCTTGCTTATTTATGACAAGGCTCCTAAATCAGTGTGTTTTATGGTTATGTTCTAAATATATTCTGTGGCATGTATATACTTACTCCCTGCCAATGGATCCTCTTCCCATGTTGACTGGCGTGTCTATCTTCCTTTTATTCTGGGTTTATATATGTGTTGCATGTGTGTCCTTAATGTGAAATTAATATATATGGTGCTTCATTTCATGTGACATGTTCCTTTTATTTCCTTTTTTCCTATATAATTCATGGGTTAAAGTTCTTTTGCCTGTCTCTTATTGTTTATTTAAAGTGAATGATGGTCCTGGAAGGATTCTTCCTCGTCTTGATCTTTAGTTGAACTCTTCATCTGTGCAGGAAACATGCTTGACTGTTGTCTCACCTCCATTATAGATTCTTTTGTCTTCTTTTACAGGAACGTGTTTGTGGGTAAGATTTGTGTCCAGTAGGGTGAGTGTGTGTGTAAGATTGGTTAAGATTGTATGCATGTGAGTAAGAATGCATGTACAGTCTGGATCTTCCTATCTCATCCAGACAGACTGAAAGTTTAGTGGTCACTCGTAAATCCAACCATCATAATACTGATGGGCACAGAACTTTTTACCTCCTTTTCTAACATTTCTAACATGGTCCAGTTCACTCTTCCTTAGGCATCCTCATGGCCCCCCAAAATATTGATACCAGACTTATTGTGGAAATCAAATCAGCTTTAGTCCTATTGCAGGCAGCTCAGAACGCCCAAACTTAAGCAATACACCAGCCTCAACCCCACCCAGAGTAGGAGTTATAAGTGTGTTCCATGAAATCTAACCCTCTCATATTCTCTTTATCCCACCTGTTTAGATAGTAGAGAACCCCTATAGCTAGGCATTGCAAGACTATTATACAGAGTATCAATACTGAACAGAGAATTGAGCAAGATAAGACATGAACATAGAAGAATATATAAATTGTATGTCAAAGAGATTGGTATATCTTGGCTCAAACCACTCTATATGTAATAGTAAAAGAAATTGTAGTGAAAATGACAGCAAGAGAGGGACCGGATGAGGCTGAGATTTGTGGTCTAGCTGTAATACCTGTGGTATTTAGTCCCTGTATCGTCACTGAACTGAATGAAGTTGTTCACATGTATCTTTGTCATTCCATGCTGCTCCAAAAATTACGGTGTGCACCACATTTGAAGGAGAAAACCATGGCAAAACCTGTGATTGAGTCAAACCTAGAGGTTCTAAGAATAGTACCTACCAAAATTATTCCTAATTTCCAATCCCTAGAGAAGGATACCTCAGAGTAGGCATGTAACAAAGAAGAAGAAACAGGTATGTTTAGTGCAGACAAATCCTTAGCTGAAGCAGGGTGGCCATAAGGCAAGCTGTGCTGGGAAAGGATAAGAGAGAAAATTGAGGACTTTGGGGATGAAAACAACAGTTGGAAGAGCAACCTGAGAGGCAGGTGGAGAAATCTGGATTTGATTCAAGGGGTAATAAGGACCCACCATGAGTCCTTGAGTGAGGATAGTGGTGTGAAAGAAGTGGGGTTGAAACCTAGAGAGATCTGGAATAAGAAGCATAAAATACAATTACCCAAATGCAGTATCCGTGTTCCATAGTTTGGACTTCATCCAGGTAATGAAGGCTGGTTAAGTATTTCACACAGCACATTCTCAACCACTTCCTGGAATTTTTCATCAAATAAAGCAGTATTAAATTAGTATGAGGTCTATTGTGGTATGGAAATGACCCTGAGCTCTCAGAGTCTCCCTAATGATCTATTCAATATTTTCTCCAAGATTCTACCAAGCCAGAAGGCTTTGAGAACAGGCCCAACACAATAAGTAGCTGTCCAATAAGGACCAGTATAGCTAAGTACAAATATCCCCATTAATAGATGATGGACTGTGTGGCCACAGAAATATATGACTGGCTGTCTACAACATCAGAGAATTTTACACTATATTCTTAGGTGGAACGTACTCCCCAAATGTTATATATATACATTCATAATACACATATGTGGTTTATAGATATATATATATATATGCATATATGTGTATCATTATCTGGATATACATGTTTATATGTAGGTACCTATGCACTTTAAGTAATTTAATCTATATATATAGTGTGTTCACATGTGTGTGATTATCCATCTATATTTACCTACGTGCATGTACACATGTGTAATTATACACATACATGTGGTTGTATATAGATCTCTTTGTTGTACACATATGTATGTAATTACATGTGTGTGTATAGGTAATTCATATATAGTTGTTTGAATGGTGTCTCTTCCAATAGACTCTGAGTTCCTTGACAGTGGAGACTCTTTTTTTGCCCTTCTTTGCATCCTTGGCACTTAGCAGATTACCTAGTCCATAAAAAATGGTTAATAAATACTAGTTGACTGATAGATAATTTAATACAATGTAAACTCTCATTATAAGCCTAAGAGGGATAGAATACTAACTACCAGGGACATTAGAAAAGTCCTCATATACCTGTGTCATATTTTAAATAAAAATAGGGAGAGGCAGAGTGAGGAGAAAAATACATTCCAGGTTTGGGGGACAATTTTGCAAAAGCATAAAGGTGGAGGAGGAAAATGCCGTGTGTGAGGTAAACCTAGCAGGCCAGTTTGACTAGAACAGAGAGTGGGAGGCAGAAGGCTTTAAGTGCCAGGCTGAGGATTTGGCATTTTATCCCTTAGGTAATACAGAATCATTGAAAATTCCAGGACCAACCCAGATATTCTAACTCCAAATCCTGTGTTCTCTCTCCCCTACATGGTGCTGCCTCCAAAAGAACACCAGATTTGTATACTTTAATAAAGATCCTTTTTTGTGATCACTCGATTTCAAATAACAGAATTGCTAATCCATTGGGTATCAATGACACTATTTGTAGCATCACTGTCAACACAGTTGTACATAGAGTGATATTCAATTACTATTGCTATTCATCAGCAGCCTCTGAAGGAATGCTGTTCAATCCAGCAAAGTGGTTTCCTGGAGATCCTGGGGACCATCATTTTAAAAAAGCATATCTTTGCGGCTACCTATGGACCTCCATTCTAGGGAGAATGATGATGCCCTTGCAGGAAGGCACTAAAGCTGATTCAATGACAACTGCTAAGCAAGTAGGGCATTCAGAATTCTTCTGCATTTCATCAAAATGAAAGGCCATTTACCTCCCCCATCCCTGCCTGTCCCCCTTCCCCACCTCCTCCTTCTTCTCCTCCTCCTACTCCTCAGCACAGAATACACCTCAGGACTCTGGGACCTGCTGTCTCTCTGGAATGTATTTCTTTCAAAGGCCACTGAGCCTCACATTACAGCTACACGGTGAGAAAAGCAGGGAACAGTAGGAAATGATAGTTTACACAAATGGATGTGGAAATGCATTTTCTCCTGTACTTAGAGAAATAACAGCTTTCAAAAGAGATCTAAATCCTAGCAACAAGCACTTCATAAATGCAAAAGGTCCTTCCCTTTTTTATGTAACAGCTTAAAGAGGCTTCTCTTCTGTGTAAACTCATTTTAAAAATATCCACCCTATCCTATTTGGATGGGCTTAAATTATGTGATCTGGAAAGGAGGTGAATGTAAATTCCCTTCTCTGAGTTCTACCCGTGGGTTGATACTGTTAACTAGGATGGCAAGGTACTGGCTCATCCAAATGTCAAATAATTGAGCAGAATTTTTTCATTGTAAACTTAGAAGCCAGGTGCCTTGGAATTTTGAATCATCAGTGGTGAATATCTGAACTGTGTGTTTCCCACAATCTTCCAAGATCATTAGGTTATTAAGAATCCCAAAAGTCAGGAGGTCTTATTGAAGCAGGGATCCTCTCCACACCAACCCTAATAAATGGTCTGGTAGCCTCTGCTTCAAGAACTCCCACGATGGTAAGCTTAACTCTCTCACAAGGCAGTGCGTTCCTTTGGGGAATAGCTGTAATTGTTAGTAAGTTTTTCCTTTTATATTTCTCCCAACCCCCAGACTCACTCTCCCAACTCCTCATAACCGAAGGCCAGAACCCTATTGCTCACAAGCTCCTGTGCAATGTGCTTTCCCTAGTATCAATCAACCAGCTGATATCAATTAGCTTTAACAAAAAGAAAATTTCCTGGGAAGGTGTAGCTAGGACTGGAGTTATAAAATAAATCAAATGTATTATGTTATTGTTATGTTATATATTATATTATGTTATATAAAAAATATAAAAATAAATGATAACAAAAAACAACATTGCATCTAGCCCATTGGTACATGTTTCTTATAAATAAAAGTAATATTCAAATGTTTAAAAACATTCTTCCTAGTCAGGAGTTGCAGACTTCCCATGCAATACACAAGATCCTCAAAGAATCACACTAATGAGGCATACTTGTAGGGAACATGTGGGACCAAGAGATAGTTTACATCTCCTGGACCTTGGAATTCTTTTTCCCTTCAAGAAGGCTACACCTTGGTTGCTTCAGAGAGTGGAATAATCCATGAACAAGTTCCTTTCTGGCTCAGCTGGGCTGATTCCTTCCAGAATTCAACACACAGGTCAATCCATTGTTGTTCTGAGTCAAGCAGAATCCTCCACCTCCTCCAGGACTCCAGTTATTGGTAGAACTTCAGATGGCTTTGAGGGATCTCCTTGTCTCACTATTTGAATCTGAAATCCTCAGAATATTCATTTAGTATTACCTAAGATCATAAAAAAAGGAAACACAAGAAACAGAGGCACCATGTGCTCAGGAATATATGGGGGTTGGATTGGGGAATACTACTTGCCTCTGCCTCTCCCACATCCAAGAAGCCACAGCAGACTCCTTCACTCAAAAACCACCAAAAGACAATGAGAGCTCATCTTTGTGATTTTTTTAAAAAATGTTCCCTAATTTCTGGTTCTTCAGATAATTAAAAAATCATTCATTATCAAAATACCAGCCTCTCAGTCACTCATGGCTAGAAGAAAGCTCACAAAGGCTCCACATATTGGATTGGAACCAGAAGGGAATATTACATGCTCCAGGAAAGAAAAATCCACACATGCTCCAAGGACTGGGCTCTCATTGTCTAGTCTCCACCATTATATTTGTCTTTGTTAGATGAAGGGAGTTTGATTAATTATTCAAATACAAACACACATACACACACTTCATCAATTCATCTATGGATCTATGGTCTGAGTGATGTGGGTGTCTGCCCCCACCCCAACTAGTGGATTTTGTGGATCTATAGTTACATACAATATGTTGGTTCCACTGTTGGAGTCTGATTAAAGACCAAAGCATGCCCTTTTTCACTTTATTTCCTTCACGAGTTTCTTATTGTATGTGTGATATGTGTTTTCTTTCACATGATATAGAATATGGAAATATGTATGGCATGAAAGCACTGGTATGACCTATATAAGACTATTTACCACCTCAAGGAGGGGAGACAGAGTGAGAAAATCTGAATCAAAAAATGCCAGATAATAATTATCAAAAAATTTTTTCTACAAGTAATTGAAAAAAAATGTTTAAAAATATCTTGGTTCTAGTCCTGAATCTGGTACCTACTAGCTGTGTAAACTTGATCAAGTGAACGTTTCAGAGCCTCAGCTTCCTCATCTATAAGATGGGAATATCTATACACATCTATATCCCAGAGATACACTACAGAAAATACTTAATTAAACAACATATAAATTTGTTTTATATGCACACTATCTTGAAAAAAACTAAAAATTTAAAGGGGATAAATATTTTTAGTACAATTGGAGACACAAGTAAAGCAGCATCCTCTTTCCCCTCTCCCTGGCCCACCAAAATTGTCATAAATTTCAAATGCTTCTTGGAAGATTATCTTGTTGTCCTTTTTTTTTAAACCCTTACCTTCCATCTTGGAGTCAATACTGTGTATTGGCTCCAAGGCAGAAAGAGTGGTAAGGGCTAGGCAATGGGGGTCAAGTGACTTGCCCAGGGTCATACAACTGGGAAGTGTCTGAGGCCAGATTTGAATCTAGGACCTCCTGTCTCTAGGCCTGGCTCTCAATCCACTGAGCTACCTAGATGCCCCCCTTGTTGCCCTTTTTCAGAATGAGGGTCTAAGAAGAAGTAAGAATGAAACAACCTAACCAAAATGGAGCAGTGTGATGTAGTGGGCAGAACTCTGCCCTTGATGTCTACAGACCTTAGTTCAAATCCCACATCAAACACTAGTTAACCGAATGATCATGAGTAAATCATTTAACCATTCAAAGATTCCATCTCCTTGTTTGTAAAATGAAGTTAATAATACTTATGTTACATGCCTTATTTATTATTATTTTTAATATATTTTATTTATACATAAATATAAATGTTTTATTTATGTGTTTACATAAAAATATTAAGATATTTTAATAATTAATTATTAATGGGTTAATATCTTGGGTAAGAGAACTGAAATCATAAATATCACCAAGAAAATGTATGAGGGGGCAGCTGGGTAGTTCAGTGAACTGAGAGCCAGGCCTAGAGATGGGAAGTCCTAGGTTCAAATCTGACCTCAGGCACTTCCCAGCTATGTCACCCTGGGCAAGTCACTTGAACCCCATTGCCTAGCCCTTACCACCCTTTCTGCCTTGGAGCCAATACACAGTATTGACTCCAAGATGGAAGGTAAGGGTTTAAAAAAAATGTATGAACAGAGAATAGGATAGATTATTCATGCAATATAAGGCCAAAATAACTGCTTCTTGGATATGGGGGGGGGGGGGGATGGGATGAGGGGAAGGAAAGAACATGAACATGTAACCATAGAAAAATATTCTAAATCAATTAATTAAACAAAAATTTTCTAATTAAAAAATAAAAGGCCAAAATAACATAAAGAGAGCCCAAGAACTGTACTGGGCTTAGCAAACTATTAAAGGCACCAGAGGAAGTCTTCGGGCTGCCTTCGCCTTCTTCCAAAGCCTCCCTTTCCTATGCTTCAAGGAAAGAGTGAGCATTCTGGGAAATATTTACAGATAGACATGGACAGATTATATAAAACAAGAAGGGGAGAAAGGGGTGACGTCTATACTAATCAAGGAAATGTTTCCATCAATGAGACAGTAGAGCTATTAGAATATCATGGTCATATTATGGGAAAATCTGGGTCTGAAATGGCAGAGATCACTGAGGATATGTCATTATCCTTTCTTACAAAAACATACCCCCCCCAAAAAAAAAGAAAACATTAACACAATCATTTTCCTATCTGTAGGATGAGAAGATTGGACTTAATTATCTCTACTTCTAATTTCTATGATATTTTGATTCCTTACAGACTATCTCCCATGTGCCCAGGTCTCTATAGGGCCATAATCCTCTTGGGCCCCCTCCTCACTTTCTAGACCTTGTAACCATGCCTCTGCTGCTTTTTCAGCCTGGAACTTACCTCAGTGGCTGAGGTCTTCTTGCACTGGAACATCCAGTGGCCTTCTTATACTGGAATATCCTTTTGTAAGTCCTTCTCCCCATTGGTGAGTTCTTCCTGGGGTCTCCATTTTGTGAAAGGGGACAGACTAGTCAACCTTCATTCTCTTCCAGCCATGTTTCCATCTTCTAGACTTCAAAACCCTGTCTTTCTTTGGACTGAGTAGCTTCCTCTCTTTGCCCAGCCCCTACACATACACACACACTTTTATATCATTTTCTTCCCCAAGTAGAATGTAATTTCCTTGATATAAGAGATTGTCTCTTTTTAGCTTGTATTGGTATTTCCAGCACTTAGTTTGGTGCAGAGAACATAGTATTTCATTAATAAATGCTCATTTCCTTCCCTCCCTCCCTCCTTCCTTCCTTCTGAGGCAGCTAAATGGCACAATGGGCAAAATGTTGGACCTGGAGTCAAGAAGATAGGAATTCAAATCTTGCCTCAAATACTTAATAGCTGGACAAGTTACTTCACCTGTCTGACTCAGTTTGTTCAACTATAAAATGGAGATTATAAACCTCCCAGGTTTGTTGTGAGGGACAAATGAGATATTTATAAAGCCCTTAGCATAGTGTCTGGTATAGTGTAAACACTTTATAAAGGCTTGAGCCCTTTCACCCCACCACACCCCTGCCTTGCTATTGCCAGCTACAATATGGGAAAGAGAAGTTCCTTCCAGTTGGGAAGAGAAAATTCAAATTTATGGAACATTAAAGAATAGCTCAACTAATATGAAGGTCCAGTTTGGGTAATCTGAACAATGCAGGAAATAAGGTTAGGGAGGGTTTGTTAAATAGGGACTAGAATCATTGGGGAAATCTCAAAGGTAGAATGGACCTTGGTGGCAATCTGGTTCAACTCACACCTGAAAAAAGCATCTTCTCCATATTCAAGAAGGGATAGGTCGGATTTTTTTCTTAAAGTTTTTTTGGGGGGGAGGGGGAGAAGACTTCCACAGGCAATCCATTTCACTTTGAGATAGTTCTACTTGTTAAAAGTTCTGGGTAGCTCAGTGGATTGAGAACCAGGCCTAGAGATGGGAGGTCCTAGGTTCAAATCTGGCCTCAGACACTTCCCAGCTGTGTGACCCTGGGCAAGTCACTTGACCCCCATTGCCTAGCCCTTGCCACTCTTCTGCCTTGGAGCCAATACACAGTATTGACTCCAAGAAGGAAGGTAAGGGTCTTAAAAAAAAAAGTTCTGTTTTTTCATTTTTTAATTTCCTGACATTAAACCTAAATTTTTAACTTTGGCACTTCCATTCATTGTTCCTAATACTACCCACTAGAGCCAAAAATAACTCTCCCCACCCCCCACCCTATAGAACAGTACTTGAATCTAAATATTCTTTTCTACAATCTAACTATTTCCAATCACTATATAGCATGACCTTAAGTTCTATCATCCTAGTCATCCTTCTCTGGAAGCTTTCCAGCTTGTCAATTCCTTCCTATGGTGCCAGACTATGGGCACCACGAACATGTCAAAGACAATGTCTAATGACTCATGAATATAATGTATTATTTGGATCTGAAGATGGAGAAGCTATAGAAAATGTGGCTATAATGGTCTCATACACAGTCTGGGGGTTGTATTCTGGATTAAATCCTTGATATTTATAGAGGTTTATTTTTCTATTTTCCTTACTAAAAAAAAAAAAAACCCTCTGGTTAATCAAGGATACTGGCTATTTGAGATTCTAGTTAAATGAATTTCTGCTGTCCTTGGACTGGATGACAGCCCTCAGATCAGAATTAGAGAAAAACAAGAGAGCTGCTGCTAGTGAACGCGCTGCCACTCCAACCGGGTATCGTTAAGCCCCATCAGAACTTCATAATCACGGTGTTTAATTAAACAACACGGGCATGCTGCTATGCATTAATAATGAGGCCTGGCACTTTCACATGTCAAGCTAAATACAGTTTTAAATTAATAATGTCGCACCACAGCATTAGTGCAAAACTGAAATCTTATTAACAACTTAATAAAATCTCTTATTTGCTGAACTTCCAGCTATGGGAAAACTAGAACTTGGTTTCCTCTGGGATTGCCCTAGAAGAAAATGGCCTCCATCTCACTCTCTGTCCATATTTCTCAGAATTTTAGCAGAACCCTGGAGAAGTAATTGCTGATATCAGTGGCTTCCTCCCCATACTCCCTCAAAGTTTATATGCAATGAGGCACTTGAGCCCCTTTCAGATAGCATGGGACCACCTGCTCTAACAGGTTCCAGTGGGGTTATTTAAAGAAATAGCAATAGCTCATGTTTATAACTCACTTTACAGCACACAATATGCTTTTTTTTTTTCATTATGGCTGTCTTGGCTGGCAAATGAGTATAAACCCATGAAACACACAATATCTAGCCTATCTAACCAGATCATGTTTCATGTTCTATTCAGATGTCCACCTAGATCATCTTTTCATTCTCCCTGCTACTGCCCATGCTCTACACCCCACTTCACCCCCTCTACTCCCATTCTACCACTTGCTTTAGGCTCAATAATCAGTTCCAGATAAATGTTGCTCTTGGAAAAACCATGTCAGTTGGCTGTCCTGTGGATCAACTCAATTTCCCCGTTACTCCCCAGACATAACTCCCTTTCCCTGACCACCATTCCCCTATGTGTTGTGTCCCTCATTTAGAATAGAAGCTACTTGGGGAAGGCTCTATCTCACTTTTTAATTGGTATTACTAACACAATGCCTAGATAATACTCTTTTTTCATTCATTCAATAGCCTTGTGATATAGAGGATAGACCTATCGTTATCTGATTTTAGAGTGAAGAAAGCTGAGATTTAGAGAGTTGAACCCCAAATCCCAAAGATAGAAAATAATAGATCCAGAACTCAAATCCAGATCTTCTGTTCCTCCAATACTATGCCATGCTGCCTCATTGGAAGAATACATAACAATCCTCAGTCCACAATGTCAATGCAAGGAAAGCAAGCAACAGATATTCCAGACAGCAAGTAATATAAACCTCATTTGTCACAGAACCATTCAGTTCTGGTCAACAAATTTTGGGAAGGGCATCAATAATCTGAACAGTATCCAGAGCAAGGCATGATTTGAATCATCAATGCACCATTTAAATGAGTGAACGAGTAAATTAAAAGACATTTATTAAGTGCTCCTATGAAGCCTTTTATAATATGGCTCTTAATAGCTTGGATTTCTTCTCTTGAAAACTGCCTGTTCATATCTTTTGATTATTTATCAATTGGGAAATGATCTATTCTTATAAATTTGGATTTTTTCTTTATATATCTCAAGATCTTTATATGAAGAATTTTTTTTGCAAAGATATCCTTTCAAATCTTAGCTGCATTTAACCTACAACCTCTTATTCAACTTTTAAGTGATGAAAATATGCCTTCGTTCCCTTCTATCTCTACCAACATTGACAAAGAAAGGAAAAAGGGCCCTTGTAACAAATATGCATAGTCAAGCAAAACAAAGTCTGGCATTGGCCAAATAAAAAAATGTCCTAATTTACATTCTGAATCCATCACTTTTCTGTCTACTTTCCCTATTATTCTCTCTGTCTTTTCCCTTTTCCCTACTACTTTATTCAACAGGGAAGCCCTTCCTTTGACCAATTAAAAAGAAAATGAGGAGCAAATGTCACCTCTCCCCTTCCTCCCTGTTTATATAATATTCTACCTGTATACCTTAATTATTTGAGATAATTTCCCCCACCCTTCTCCCTTTTTCTTTCCTAGCATATCTCATTTCACATCCCCTTTCTTTTTAAAAAAAATCATAAAAATTCAAAAATCAGTTCTAGGCCTTCTGTCTTTTTTAGATGTCCTTTATGATGTTTATGATGATAGTGTTCTGAGGGAACACGAGGGGGAAATTCATTATATTAGAAAGGAAAGAGTTCATTGTTATTTAGACCCTTATGACTATTGACTCATATTTACTATTTTAGGATTTCTTTGACTTATGTGTTTATATTTTCAAAGTTTCTACATAGATTTCTTTTCATTAGGAATGCACAGAAGTCATCTATTTCATTAAAAATTCATTTTTATCCCTGTAGGATTATATTCAGTTTTGCTGGATAAATTATATTGATTTTAAGCCTATAGGTTTTGCCTCCTGGAATATCATATTCAAAGCTCTTCAGTTCTTTATGGTGATGGCTGCCAAATTTTAGGTGATCCCCACTGTGGATCTTCAATACTTGAATTCTTTCTCTCTGACTGCTTGCTCTATTATTTCTTTGACATGGCAGCTCTGGATTTTGACTAAAGTTTTCTGAATAACCAGTAAATTGTATCTATTTTCATTTCTTCCTCTGTTTCTAAGAGATCTGGGCAGTTTTTTTCTATCATTTCTTAAAATATTATGTCTAGGTAATTTTTTTGGTCATGGCTTTTAGGAAGTCCGGTGATTTTTAAATTATCTCCATGTCATTTTAAAAATATGATACATCTTGTGTTTTATTCATTTTTAAAAACCTTTTAACTTTGTTTTCATTTGTATTGTTTTTCATGGAGTCATTAACTTCCCATTAATCTATTCTAGTTTTCAAAGAGACTATTGCCTGGGTAAGGCTCTAATGCCAAATTGTTAATCCTCTTTCTCCTTCTTTCTTCCATAGCTTTCATTTCTTTTCCAAAATTTCCCCTAGCACTCCCATCTATTTTCCAATTTTTTTTCCTTTTATACTCTTAACTCATGTATAACAATTTTTTAGCTATTTTAATCTTATTTCATCTCTTCCTGGAATTCTAATTAAATTTGCATCCACCCTATATT
Organism: Monodelphis domestica; assembly: GCF_027887165.1. Taxonomy (NCBI): domain Eukaryota; kingdom Metazoa; phylum Chordata; class Mammalia; order Didelphimorphia; family Didelphidae; genus Monodelphis; species Monodelphis domestica. Next base: position 483,212,447 of record NC_077227.1, read on the forward strand.
TTTCTTTGAGGCTTTGCTTGTGTTTTGAAATCATAATCTTTCTCTTGAGTTTGTGTCTTAAAGCATCTCTATCTACATCACCATAATAGCACTTTGTGGTAGGATTCTTTTTTGTTTCTTTCTTTCTTATTATCTTATTCAGACTTTGTCCAGGGCTTTCAAGATTTCTGGAGGTACTCTCTACCATCTTGGTCCAAATTTTTATGTCCTCATAGGATCCACTGCTACTTTCTCAGGGTATTATGTGTTGTGTCATTCCACAATCTCAGGGACAGTTCAAGCTGAGGACCTAGAAACTTTTAGTGTGCCCAAAGTGGTTTGATCCAGAGAGAAGTATGAATGCTGCCCTTCTGGTCTGAACTCTGCAAGTTCTCATCCTGACTATATATCTAAGCAACATACTGGAAGGCTTTTCCCTAGAACTCTAATCAACTACTGCTGGACTCAGCCTCTATCAGTCATCTGTAAAGCACTACAGGTTCAGGATGACAGAACTTCTCTTTGACCAGGGCTTCTTGCCCTGGTAATTCTGCTGCAGACTTCAAAATGGGCTGAGAGCTGATTCTGAGACAGTGTTTTACTCTCAAGGACAGAGTCATTCAGCAGCTACTTGTTTCTATATTTCTCATTCAATATACATCCAAGGGTCTAAGAACATTCCTTACCCAGCAGGAACATGATCTAGGTCCCACACTTAACCATCTGCCATTCAGCAGTAGATACTGAGCTGCCAGTTGACTCCTGTTTCTGCTCCTCCAAAAGGTCAGGTCCTTTTATTCCTGATCTGGGACTTCTTGTTGCCCTGGTTCACAGGCAGACCCTCATTAAAGTTCCCTTGCTGAAATGTTCCATTCAGCACACACCTGGACAGAGTCCATTCCTTATGTCTGTAGACCTCTCTGTCTGTCCCCCTGTGTCAAGATGGACTGGAAAAAAAGTGAATCACTATGATTTTTTTTTCTTGGTTTTCTCAAATAGGACTCAGTCTCATGTATTTTATTGTTCTTAGAGTAGTTATGGAGGACAATTCAAATCTAGCATTTCTTTCTTCAAGATCATTTTGGCTAAACTCACATCCAACCATTTTCCTTAACCATCCCCCAATCCTATAATGCTTTTTTCCCCTCATCTCCACCTCTTGGCTTCCTTCAAGTCTCAACTAAAATCCTAACTTCTGCAAGAAGCTTTTCTTGGATGCTAATTTCTTAATGCTAATGACGTCCCTTTCTGATCATCTCCAATTTATCTTGTATTTATCTTGTTCATACATCAGTGTTTGTATCTTGGTTCCTTCTTGATATTATGAGCTTTTTGAGGTCAAGGCCTATTTTCCCTTTCTTTATATCCCCAGCACTTAGCTGAATGCCTGGCACATAGTAGTCATCTAATAAATACTTCTAAACTTGAACAATATTTAAATAGCTTACCTTCCATAAGATGTGACTGGTGGATAGAAAGGTGAGCCAGACTAAAATAAAAGTCATGATGGAAATTCCACATATAAATAATGGATATCTAATTGTATTGCAAACTAAAAACTAGCCTTTAAGCACTGGATCAATCAAAATCTGATCCTGACAATCTATTTTCATCCATCCTTTCTCATTTTTCAGGGAGAAAACTATAGCCCACAGATGTTAAGTGATTTATTTAAGGTCACACTAGTAATAAGTAACAGAACTGAGATTTAAACCCAGGACCTCCAACTCCAGTTCAGTGGTCCTTCCACTACATAACACTGAATCCCTAAAGAAAGCACATGGCAAAACCTAACAGAGCTATCAGTAAATGATGAAACAATCTATTGGGTTTTATAGCACTGTTCTCTCAAAGTTTTCCTCCTACCTTTCCAACCACTCCTTCTTAGTTTCTTTCCTAGATCTCCATCCAGTTCACATCCACTAACAATGTTTGGCAAGGCTAAGTTCTGAAATCCCCTCTTTTTACTGCCTCTATACTCTCTTTCTTGGTTAACTCATTAGCTCCTGTGGATTCAATTATTATCTTTATGCAGATAATTATCAGATCTAGCTATCTAACTCTAACCTTTTTCCATAGACATTTCAAACTTGTCATGTCCAAAACAGACTCATTGTCTTCTTACCCCTTCACTAAACCTACTCTTATTCTCAACTGCCTATCACTGGCAAATGTACAATTATCCTCCCAGTAACACAGGCTTGCCACCTCAGTGAATGTCATCTTTAACTCCTTGCTTGCACTCAGCCCATATATCCTATTTCTGATGCCCCAGCATTTAGCATAGTGACTGTCACATAATAAATAATATTTGTTCATCAATTGAAATGCTATTGGCTGGAGGCTTCCAAAAACAATAAGACTTATTATTGATATTTAATTCATATTCCTTCCTAGAATGTTCTTCCTCACCTCTGTCTTCAACTTACCCATTCTTAGAGGTTATGATGAAGTTCTATTTCCTCCAAGAAGTTTTCCTAGTAATTTCTCCCTCTTTTAAACTCTTACCAGCACTTGGAAAAATACAAGATATTCTATGACTAAGTCCTAAGTGGTTTGGTTGAGACACTAATAAGTTTATGGGGTAAAGCCTAACAGATCACTTTCAGAGGTCACTGTGGATCATCCCAATGTGTTTCTCACAAGAGTCCAAGACAAATAATTCATCTTGGAAAGCAGCTCCAAGCCCCAAACTTAATAAAACATCTTTAGTCTTCTTGAAATATAGCAAATAAACACTTCTATCCTTTATGGTGATACAATAAAAAATCATGAATACAGCTTACTGTCCCATAAATGACCCTTAAGTCTATTGTCATATGTGGATGAGCTAAAGGAACTTGAAATCTCTAGCTTGTAAAAGAGAAGATTCAGTAGGACTAACTAATCTAGACATTAAATCTAGATTCAAGTATTAGAAAGCTCTCGAGGTAAGAGGAGGCCATTGATGTTTACCATTTATAAAGGTGACATGTTCAGATCTATATTTAGGGAAAATTCCTTTGGCCAATGAATGAAGATCACAATGGAGTGGCAGAGACTTGAGGCAGGGAGAATATTTGAGAGGCTGTTGCAATCATCTAGGTTAGCTGCAAGGTGAAGAATTTTTTTGCCACAACAGCTCTAAGAGACTGTCTACTCAAGTTTTAGAGGGATGCCATCTACATTTGTGAAGGGAGTACTCACATACTGAGATCCTTGAATCCACAAGTTATTGAAATTTTGAAGTATTAATCATATTGAGTCAGGGAGTTCTTCAATAGAACCTAGCTCCATTCAGCTAATAGGCAGGACTTTAGGCAGGCAAGACCCAGAAGGTCTTAAAGAATAGAGTGACAAGAATAGCATAATGGAAAGAACACTATTTCTGCAAAAGATCTATGTTTAGATCCAGTCTCTGCTATTTATTACTCATATGATATTGGGCAAGTCTTAATTCCTTTGGCCTCAGTTTCCTCCTCTATAAAATAAGAAGATTGGACTAGATGATCTCTAAGGTCTCTCCCAGCTTTAAATCCTGTGACTATGGAGCTCTCTTAACACTTTCCATTATATATATTCTAAAATCCCTCCCGATTCTAAGATTCTTCTCTCCCCTTCTTTCATCTTTCCCAGAAACCATAAACCCTAGAAACTTTGCAACTGTTCCTTCTCCTTACTTTTTCTCTCACTTTTCCTGTTCTCCTTCTGTCTTACCCTTCTCCTACACTTCTTTCTACTCTTCATGTCCCTCCTCCTTTTCCCTTCACTATTTCTCACTCCCTCCTTACTCTCTAACTTTCTCATTCCCTTCTCTTGCCCTTATATCCTATTTTCTTCCTCTCTTCCCTTATGCTCATGCCTCCCTTTCTCCCACTTTTACTCATTTTCACACCTTCCTCCTTGTCCTTACCCCCTCCATCCCTTCCTCCCATTTTATTTCCCCCCTTCCTGGTCCTTTTTCCTGCATCCTTTTCCTGTTCTTTCCCTCTTTCTGACTAAGTAGTTGTGCATAAACCTTAAAGCATTTTAGATATATTATTGTTATTATTATTATCTAAACTCCTCAAAGACAGGCATTACCTCTTTTTCTCTTTATTCTCCAATGCCTAGCATGGTACCTGACATTAATATAATACTTGTTGACTGATAGTCTCCTCAAGAAAGCAGGACACTGTTCTCAATAAATCTTCATTCATTGACTGCCTGGCACCTTTCGTACGGGGTCATATGTATCACTGATTACAGGGAAGTCAGATGATGGGCTCACACACACACTTTAGCTACTAAGAGGGCATCTCCCAGTCAGCTCATCGAATGGCTTTGTTCACAATATGTAATATGGTACTGGATGTTCTTTTAAGTAATAGGATCATAGATTTAGAACTAGAAAGGACCTAGAGGTTGAATCAAATCCACTCATCCCCTCATTTTAAGGATGAGGAAACTGAGGCCAAATGGCTTGCTCAAGATCATTCAGAAACTAAGTCCTCTAACTCTAATTGCATCTATCTTTGCACTGTTCCATATAAAGAATGCAATTCCTCCAGACTAACAGAGCTATTGAAAAAAGGGAAGTCTATGTAGTACAATGAAAAGAAGGCAGTGATTTGAAGACATCTGAATCATAAACCTTTTTTTGGACCTGAGCTCCTTCAACTGTAATAAGAGGAGTTTGGACTACATGACTTTAGAGTTCTCTTCTCGAAATCTATGTTTCTATTGATATAAAAATCATTGAATGTCTGTTTCTCTCTGTGTGTCTTACCATGGTAATTAATAAATAATAAATAGCCCACCTAATAGACCTAGTCAGCTTGGGAGAGGTAATTTCCCTAAGTCAAGGTGAATCCTCACCCATCACTCTGCCTTTGGCCAGAGAAAAGTGGAAGCCAAGATCAGTTAATATCTCAAGATAGCACTTGAGTTGTTATATCTTAATCATAAAATTTAGACCAACAAACTTGCTCCTAACATATGCCATTAATTTGCTTTTTAATTGTGCAGTAAGCAGCTGCCTAGGGACCAAGAATGTCTCTTTTTTTAATTTTCTATGTATTAATATTTAATCTCAACCGAGTATAAAATCATTTGTGCAATAACACAGGAAGTGCAGAAATAGAAATCAATAGCCAAGTTCACAACACATATTCAATTCACTATTAATCCATTCTCAGCTGTTCCCTTGCCATGCTTGCTCAAAAACTTCAAGTCTCTGAGAGGCATCACTCACAGAGGACCTCTAGGTGCAGATGTAGACTAAACATCCCCACCACTGCCACTACTGATAGAAAAATGGTGCAGAATGGAATTGGAGGGCCACTCAAGGGAGCCTCACAACAAGGTTTACTTTCAGAATATTCTGGAACCTTTTATTCACTCTTCATAACCCAATGCCCTATGTCTTCTTCCCTTTCCCTGATATCAAACTTGTTCTCAGGAAAAGCATTGTTGTTCTCAATCTCTCAAGCCTGAGGAAGAAAGCAATATTCAGTGGAAAGAGCCAGACCCTGAGACCTGGACTAGAATTCCAATTCTGCTACTTTTTCATTGTGATCTTTGGACAGGTTATTCCAAATCCCATCAGGAATCCCTGCAGTAGAAACTCAACTTTGATCAGAGAACAGGCAGAGACCTTCACAAGACCCAGGAGGTCCCAGGCAGTAGAGAAACAGTAAGATACAGAGGAAAGAATTATGTATTTATGCCAAAGACCTTGGTTTGAATGGGGCTAAGGGAAACTCTTTAACATTTTTTATATCTCAATTATTTCTCTGTAAAAAAAAAGAGGAAGTTGGACTAGATGATTCCTAATATATCTTAGAACCACACTGAGTGATTCAGAATTTGAGTAGAATTACATTGCTGGTGATACATGCATAGGAGAGCTATAAAGTTCAATCTCCATCATTTTACAGACGAGAAAACTGAGACTGAGAAAGGTTAAGTGACTTGTCCATCATCAAACATCTAGTAGGCATTGAAGGTAGAATTTGAACTAGGTCTTCTTCAACTCTAATTCCTGCTTTCTTTTTTCAGCCCCCAAGACCCTGAACCACCTAGCTAAAGAGTAGAATGAAAGGAATTCTTGTCACTGGATGAGATATATTGAAAACAAACCTGAGTCTGAGACTCTAAAGCTATCACAGCCCTGATGGTGAATTCCCAAATTCTGACACAGATTCCTTCCCAGACCCATCTCCCAATCATACAGTAAAGTCAAGCTGCACCAGGTTTAACAACATCCAAACTCAGCGTAACCTAGAGCAACAGCCAGCAGAGGGCAGCAAAGACAAACCGCCCAGGGGACCGATCATCCCCTCTCCAGACTGCAGCTCAAGATAAAAACAAATTTACTGTTTCTGACTAGCTCTCAAGAAGCATCTACCCTATCTGGTACAAAGAACAGCTGCTCAATATTCACCATTCCCCGAGTAAACTCCTTCCTAAATGAGTTCAAATCCTGAAGCACAGGAAACCACTTGCTTTCTCTCCCAAGAAGTAGTCACAGCAAATCCTCGAAACCTGTTTTTTTGCTGCCACCTAATGTCGAGAAGAGGAAGTTTGCGCAAAATGAAGCTATTCAGACTGAGCAGTGAGCTACCTTGAGAATTTTTTTCTCCAAATTTTTAGAAGTCACCACTCTGCTCTCTCCAAAGACAGGGGATTACTGAATTAAAATATATCTATTTTCTCCCTTGAGTTTTTTTCAACTAGATATGATAAGACTCAACCTAACTTTTGATCACTTTGTTATATTGGAGGGAAAGGAGACCCCAAGTTTTATATTCAGGATTTAACTCCTTTGCTGCCAGTTCTATAATGAACACACAAAGCAAATAGAAACTCATTTAATCAAATTGTAGAAAAAATATAAATCAAATAAGGCATGCATAGAATATATTCCAGATAATACAGAATGAAGGAACTTTCCCATTGGAAGTGAGGTAATGAAACTCAACTAGAGAAAATCCTGGATTTCCATCAAGGGAAAACTTCCTCAGAGGCTCTAGAGAAGCAGCCTGATGTCTTCCCAAAGTCTTTTTTTCTTCAGAAAAAGTATTGTTGGCCTCTTCCATCTTCTCTCAATCCAGCAGATCATGAAGCAACTCAACACTTGAAGAAAACTTGAAGCTTGACTCCTCCAAAGAAGACGGGCCCTGAAGAATCCCACAGGGCAACTCAAAGGAGACTTTCTCTTGAAAAGTCCCAAAAAAGACTGCTGAAAACTGAAGCTGTTTCTAGCCAACTCTCCTTCACATAAATCAGTGCCTTCAGCTCCACCAATAAAAACAGCCTTACACCAATGGGCTCTGGGACAGGGGTTACATATGTAAAGCACTTTATAATCTTAGAGCACTATATAAATATTGTTATTATTTGTTATAGATTTGACTTCTTGATTTAGAAGCTACCATGGTACCATGAACTTTCAGAGTTTGAAAGAGCCTCAAAAGGAATTTAGTAACCCCTGTCTGAGCAGCAATCCTCCTACAAAATCTGACAAATACTCATCATGAAGCCTCTGCTTTAAGTCCTCCAGTGATTGGGAATGTAATACTTCCCAAGGTAAGTCATTCCATTTTGGGATAGGTTTCAATTGTCACTTCTTCCATATTTCAGTAAATTCATGATGTTATGTAAGATTCCACATGTAGGAAGCAGCTGGGTAGCTCAGTGGATTGAGAGCCAGACCTAGAGATGAGAGGTCCTAGGTTCAAATTTGACCTCAGATACTTCCCAGCTGTGTGACCCTGGGCAAGTCACTTGACCCCCATTGCCTAGCCCTTACCACTCTTCTGCCTTGGAGCCAATACACAGTATTGACTCCAAGACAGAAGGTAAGGGTTTAAAAAAAATAACTCTTCAATAATACACTGATTAACAATAGCAAATAAGAAATAAACAAGGAGACATAGTCATTGAGTCGGTTAATAAATATTTGTTCAGGGTCTCCTTGTGCCACACACTATGCTAGGCACTGGAGATAAAAAGATAAAAATGAAGCCATTTCTGTCCTCAAGAAACTTTCATTCTATTGGGGAGAGAAATGACCCATACACTAATAAGTAAATATGAAATACAGGGTCTTCTAACACTTTAAGCTATAGTAGCTCAAAGCTTCCCTAGGACTTTAGGGAAACCCTGTATATATGCATAAATGCAATGTAAATTTTGAAATGAAGATTTATTAACCCAAGCCTCATATAGGAGGTTATTCTTGAACTTCCTTAAAGGCAGCAGGGGTTTCTAATAAGAGTTAGTGGTGAGAAGTGAGTGTATCCTTCATATGCCTCTACAAAGACCTGGAGACAGATGGACATAATGTGAGCTAGAAACAGAGCAAGTTACTTTGTCTGGAACTTGGACTGTATGCAGGGGAATAGTATGCAATAATTTTTAAAAGGGATTCTAAACTCATTCAATAGAGGGTTTTAAATGCCAAACAAAAGATTTATAGTTTATCCTAGAGACAATAAGGAGTCACTAAAACTTCTTGAGCAGAAGAGTGACATGGATAGTTCTGAGTAATTTGGCAACTCTATGGAGTATTGATTATACAGGGAAAATATTTGAGGCAAGGATATCAATTAGGAGACTATTGCAGTGGGTTAAGTAACTAGTGACGATGACCTCAGTGAAAATATTGGCCATGTAAGTAAAACTGTGAGAGATGTAGAAGTAGAGTGGAAATGTGTGTGTATTTGTATGCATATGAGAGAGAGAAAGTGATTTAGAGGAAAAGATAATGAGTTGTGTTTTTATTTTGAGATGCCTAGGATGCATACAATTGGAAATGTCCAATAAGTAACTGATGATGATGCACTGCATCTCAGGAAAGAGACTAAAACTAGGTGTATAGATCTAAGAGTGGGACTTCTTCTGTTAGTTGTGTGACTGACAAGGCATTCTGTAAAATGAGGTATAGAGAAAACAATTTGCCTGCCTTTACATCATTATACAAAGGATACTCTCAATATTTATCTGTCATTCTCAATTTTTAATGTCTTTCCTGAAATGTGGTTTCCTAGAATAATACAGTATCCTAGATTGCATCTGACCAGGGAAAAATAAAGTGAAATAAATATGTCCCTCGTTTTGTCAATGGGCCTTTCTTAATCATTACCTAAAATCACATTAACTGTTTTTTTTTTTGTCTGCCATGTCATATTTTGATTCTAACTCACTGTGCAATCTATTAAAACCCCTGGAGCTTTATCATTGTCATTTGATACTTTTCCCATATGGTACTGGTAGAGGTGATTTTTTTTTTTTAACCCAAGTGTAGGACTATATTTTTTTAGTGTTTAGCTTACTGCTTGGCACATAGTAAGCAAACCCAAATTTCACCCAAGGAGAAATTCCCTGCAAGGTAATTTGGAGATGGTGACATGACTGAGGTGCCAGCTCTTCCCACTGTCTTTCTCTTCCTTCAGGGACCTTTCCCTGAAGAGAATCTGGAATCCTTTGCTACTTTTTCAAAGCTAGAAGCCTTCAAAATGAGAAGGATCTTTCTTCCTTCAAGCACTATCCCCTCTGCCCCAGAGCATTAAGTAATTATTCTCCATCAATTAAGTCTTATGCAAATTAATTTGAACCAGAGATTATACAATTAGTAAATGTACTTTCTCCCTTCTTTTCTTTTGTTCCCCTATCCCTGTGATGGCAAACCTATGGCAAGAATGCCAAAAAGGGCTGCCTGCCAGAGTTCATTACTAGAAAGCCAGAGGAACTCAAGGCAGAGCTATTCCCCTCCTCTTCTCCATGGGCACCTGAAGACATTCCTCACTTCACCCGCCCCTCTGCCCAGAAGCCCAATCGGAGTACTTCCTCCCTTCCCTGTCTGGGGTAAAGGGGAGGAGGAAAGGAAGGTAGGGAGCTAGGCATGCCACTTGGTCTGGAGAGTGGAGGGGGCAGGTCCTGGCCCTCCATCTCTAAAAGGCATTACTATCCTATTCTATTTACAAAATTGTTGTTCAGTCATTTTCAATTGTATCTGATTCTCCATGATCTCATTTGAGTTTTGAGGTTTTCTTGGCAACTGTAGTGGAGTAGTTTACCATTTCCTTCTCCAGGTCATTTTATAGAAGAGGAAATTGAGGCAAACAGGATTAAGTGACTTGCCCAAGGTAGCATAGCTAGTAAGTGACTTATCTGAAGGGTTACATTTGAATTCATGAAGATGAGTCAGTCTTCCTTATTCCAAACCCAATGCTCTATCCACTGTGCCATCCAACTGCCAGCTATAAAATACACTATTATATATCAAATGAGATTATCTCTAAGATCTCTTTGAGTTCTAAATTCTATCTTTTTTTTAAACTCAGCTCCTTGCTCTATCCTTTAGTGACCTAAAGTGGCTCTGGGTGATGTTCAAGTAAGTTTGCCTTCCTTGACCTCAACCTGGTTTGCCTTCCTTGACCTCAACCTGACTGAAAATGTAATGGAAGCAAGGGAAGAATGATCCACTGGGGAAGTAAGACTGGGAATATTGTAAAAAATACTTCACCTAGATTTTAGCAGAGCATCTGATAATGTCTCTCATCATAATCTTTTTTTCATTCTAAACTTAAATGTGAACAGGTATAAACATTTCATTACAGAAGAAGAGTATTACATGCTAAATTGTGAGTTATTATATATAGTTTGTTTTAAAAGGTATGTATTGGGGGCAGCTATGTGGCTCAGTGGATTGAGAGCCAGGCCCAGAGATGGGAGATCCTGGGTTCAAATTTGACCTCAGACACTTCTTAGCTGTGTGACTCTGGGCAAGTCACTTGACGGCCATTACCTAGCCCTCACCACTCTGCTGCCTTGGAACCTATACACAGTATTGATTCTAAGATGGAAGGTAAAAATAACATGGAAATGAGTTCGAATTGAGGACACATCTGATACTCAGAGGAATCATGCATGGCCAATGGGAGGGGTGGTAGGAGGGAGGGAGGAAAAGAAAATGATCTTTGTTACTAATGAATAATGTTTGAAAACGACCAAATAAAATAATGTTTAAAAAGGGGGGAAAAGATGGAAGGTAAAGATATTTTAAAAAATAAAAGGTGTATATTAAATTTAACACAATAGTGATGAAAATTCCCTGTTTATTCAACCTTTTGAACTTCCTTCTTCTCTCTTCTCTCATGCTATTCCTCTGGAAAAGAGGTAAATATAAACCAGACAAAATTATAGCGTTATGGAGTGTGGCTAGCTCCACCATACTCAGCAAAATCATAGTTAAGAATTGTTAACTTGCAGCTCTTTGAATGGGAAAGGGCATTAGTATAACCCACCCCTCACTGCATTGTAGCTCTGGACTGTGAAGATGGTTCTCAAAGGAGTCAAAGGATTGAGCAGAAGACTTTCCATTATCAAATGCAATAGGTTCTTCTTGATTCAATATGTTGGTCTGCAATTAGTGATGTTAATTGATTTGAGGAGACAGATTTCGGATTATATTAGGATTTACAATGAATTTTTTCTTGCAGGACTTCCAATAGAAATGGGCATTGTCTTCCTTGGAAAGGGAGCTAAAGTGTATCCTCGAGTGCTAGTAGGAAGGTAGTTGTCTGGAAGTATATCGCATCATTTGACTAGAAGGTGTAGGAAGAGATTCTATAGTTTTACTTTTTTTTTTTAAACCCTTACCTTCAGTCTTGGAATCAATACTGTGTATTGGTTCCAAGGCAGAAGAGTGGTGAGTGGTGAGTGGTAAGGCCTAGGCAATGGGGGTTAAATGACTTGCCCAGGTTCACACAGCTGGGAAGTGTCTGAGGCTATATTTGAACATAGGACTTCCTGTCTCTAGGTCTGACTCTTAATCCACTGGGCCACCCAGCTGCCCCTATAATTTTACTTTTGATTTTGCTCCCTTTCGCTTTTCCCTTTCAGCCAAGTATAGAATAGCAGCTTCCTTGCAGTGTTTCTATCCTTCCCTCTTCTTTTCCATAAAGGAAAAACCTCTTAACTCTATTCCTGCCCTTCATTTCCCTTGATTGAGCAGAGTTGGGGAAAGTGGGGAAGCTTCTTGGTTCTGCTGTTCTCTGTCTCTGTATCTTTATCTGCTTCAGTTTGTCTGTCTGTCTCTATCTTTTTCTTTCCCTCTCCAGGAACTAGATGGGAAATTCACATGGTCTCATGTTCAGGTAACCTCCATCCCTGTCTCAGGCTTTTTTTTTTTTTCAGATGATATATTAATACAATTTTTAATAATCATTTTCTAATATTTTGCAATCCATTTTCACTCCCTCCCTCCTACCCCTTCACCTCCTCAAGACAGCAGGTAACATAGATTGCATATATTTTATCATATGATATATATATATTTCTATGTTGATCTTGTGATATGTATTTCCTACACTAGGAAAAAATTCATGGGGAAAATAAAATAAAGGTTGATATGTTTCAATCTGCATTCAGGCTCCATCAGTTCCTTCTATGGTGGTAGATAACCTTTTTCATTGCCTTTCCTTGCCTTATTGAAGTCTTTCATAGTTAATCATCATAAAATATTGTTATTAGGCACAACATTCTCCTAGTTCTGCTTACTTCACGTTGCATCTCTTCATATATCTTTCCAGGTTTTTGTGATAATTTTGCTTGTCATTTCTTTTTTATTATTATTATTAAAACTCTTACCTTCTGCCTTAGAATCAGTACTATGTATTGGCTCCAAGGCAGAAGAGCATCAAGGGCTAGGCAATGGGGGTTAAGTGACTTGCCTAGGGTCATTCAGCTATGAAGTGTCTGAGGCCAGATTTGAACCCCGGAACTCCCACCTCTGGGTCTGGCTCTCAATCCACTGAGATACCCAGCTTCCCCCCTTGCTTGTCATTTCTAATGGCGCAAGTGCATCCCATTACAATTGTATAACACACCTTGTCCAGCCATTCTCCAATTGACAGACATCCTTTCAGGTTCCAGTTCTTTGCTACCACAAAAAGATCTACTATAAATATTTTGATACAAGTAGATCATTTCCTCCTATCTTTGATCTCTTTAGGATGCAGACCTAGTAGTGGTATTGCTGGATTAAAGAATACACACAGTTTTATAGCCCATTGGGCATTGGTTCCAGATTGCTCTCCAGAATAGTTATATCAATTCAAAGCTCTACCAACAGTGTATTAATTTTTCCACAATTCCCTCCAATTAATTTCCAATATTTCCATGTCTCTTCCAACATTTATCATTTTCCTTTTTTTTTATCATGTTACCAGTCTGATAGGTGTGAAGTGGTACCTCAGAATTATTTTAATTTGCATCTCTCTAATTAATAGTGATTTGGAGCATTTTTTCATATGACTAAATATAGTTTTAATGTCTTCATCTGAAAATTATCTGTTCATATCCTTTGATCATCTGTCAACTGAAGAATGCTTTATATTCTTACAAATTTAATTCAGGTCCCTAGGTTTGAGAAATGAGGCCTTTGTCAAGACATTTGCTATAAAGGTTTCCCCAGTTTGTTGTTTGCCTTTTAATCTTGGTTGCACTGATTTTGTTTGTCAAAAAACTTTTTAATTTAATGTAAGCAAAGTTATCTATTTTGCATCTTGTAATGTTCTCTGTGTCTTGTTTGGACCTAAATTCTTTCCTTATCCATAGGTCTGAAAGGTAAACTATTTTGTGCTCCATTGATTTATTTATAGTATCACTCTTTATACTTTCTGCCATACTGTTTTCCAGTTTTCCCATTAGTTTTTGTGGGAGAGTAAATTTTTCTTCCAAAAGCTTGGATCTTTGGATTTGCCAAACACTAGTTTACTATGGTCATTTTCTAGTACATGTTGAGTGCCTAATCTATTCATTGGTCTATCACTTCATTTCTTGACCAATACCAGATTTTTTTTATGGTTACCACTTTATAAATATAGTTTGAGATCTGGAATAACTATACCACCTTTCTTCATACTTTTTTTCATCAATTCTCTTGATATCCTTGGCCTTGCGTTCTTCCAGGTGAATTTTATTATCCCATCTCAAACAATATTTCTAGGATTATTTCTAAGAATTCTGTTTTCAATGTGTAGAATTTCTTCTTTTATGAGGTAATGGTTGCAATATGTTTGATAGTCCAACTTATACTTGTTATTGAGGTATAAATTTCTCTACAGTTTATATGCAAATAGTTCTTATTAAACCTTTCTTTCTCAAATAAAATCACATAATTATTTATTGGGGTAAAGCTTAATAGATTGCTTCTGACCAAGGCCTCAAAAGATACCAAAGTAATTTGCTCTTTGTGGTGGCAAAAAAATTTGGAAAATGGGGGGATGCCCCTCAATTGGGGAATAGCAGAACAAATTGTGGTATCTGTTGGTGATGGAATACTATTGTGCTAAAAGGAATAATGAACTGAAGAGATTCCATCTGAACTGGAACGACCTCCAGGAATTGATGCAAAGTGAAAGGAGCTGAACCAGGACAACATTGTACACAGAAACTGATACACTGTGGCACAATAGAATGTAATGGACTTCTCCAATAGCAGCAATGCAATGAACCAGAACAATTCCGAGGGATTTATGAGAAAGAACACTATCTATATCCAGAGAAAAAACTATGGGAGTAGAAACACAGAAGAAAAACAGTTCCTTAATCACATAGTTTGATGGGGATATGATTGGGGAAGTAGACTCTATGATCACTCTTTGCAAATATTAATAATATGGAAATAGGTCTTGATCAAAGATATATGTAAAACCTGGTTGAATTGCTCATTGGCTATGGGAAGGGGGAGGGAGGAAGAGAGGGAGAGAATATGAATCATGTAACCATGGAAAAATATTCTTAATTAATTAAATAAATGAATTTTTAAAAATTAAAAAATATACCAAGGCTTAAAAAGATCTTGGGCTGCACTGATAAGCATTAAGCATGTTCCAGTTTAGAAAGATAATAGACTTGTTATACAACAACCTAGTCAAACCACACCTGCAGTACTGTGCCCAGTTCTGTACATCACATTTTAGAAAGGCCATTGGCAAGCTGGAAAAAAAGACAAGCATACCAAAAGGCCTTAAAATTAATTTATATAAAGTCAAATGAACAAAAATGGGTTTTTCATTTTGATTTGTCTTTGGGGGTTAAGAGTGTAGCATCCCAAGCATATTCACATCTATGAAATATAAATGACTGTATGGCTACTGTGTCTCCAAGCATAAGGTTATACCAATGAGGCTTGTGAATGTAACCTTGAACTGGCCATGTGGCCCTTGGCTAAGACAAACTCATTAACATGCTTTTTGCATCTACAATCTGCACGCCCAAAGGTGTTCCCTCTACCTTGCCACCCAATCTTAATTGTCTATACTTTGTGATGTGGTTACTACGTGCTTAGGAGTACCGCCCAAGCAGGACATGAATAAATTCAGAGGCAAACCCATGAACTTCCTCTTGGCTCTTGGCCTTTCTCCCCTTCCATGGAGCTCCACTGGGCTCCTCAATGACTCGGTCTCTCTCCTCTTGACCTTCTCCTTCCCCGAGGCTGTAACCATCTCGGCCTGCATTTCCTACCTTAATCTCCTCCTCCACCTCGTGTTCCTTTGTACTCATATTTTCCTATTAAAGGGAGTATCATAGGGATTGCCTGCCCTATCCAACCACTGACTTGTCCGTGTCTTTCATTTCCACCCTGGTTCTCGGTTCCTACCTCTCCTCGGGTCCCATCACAAAGGTGAGCCCCTTCCCTTGTGGGACCCTGCTGGTCAGGGAAGTCCATTAAGGAAAACCCCACAAAGAGTATGATCTCTGCAGTGAGGTGATTGAGAGAGATTAAACTTGTCCTGCTTGACCCCATAGGGCATAACTAGAAGAAATGAATGGAAAGTGCAAAAAAGACAGATTTTGGCTTGATATAGGGGAAATCTTTCTAACAATTAGGGGTGTTCAAAGTAGAATGAGTCCCATCATGAGGCAGTGAGTTACATCTCATTAAAGATCTTCAAGAAAAGACCAGATGGCCACTAATCAGATACTAATTCTTATGCAGTAATGTATTATACTTAATGGCCTCTCAGGTCCCTTCCAACTCTGAGATTCTGGGATTCTATAAATATCCAATATGGATAATCCACAAAATGAATAATTGGGAACTGTAAAAATTATTCTGTTTGTGGATTTGCATATCTTTCTTGGTGACCAACAAATTTTTCTCTTCTTCACTTAGGGAACTCTCTAAAGAGTTCTTATGCAACAGTTGGGTAGCAACTATTTCCATCTTCCCCATAAGAAAAGAGTTTAAAAGTGGTCAGAATGGAGAGATCCAGGATATGTGTAGTGAGGGATGGGGAAAATGTTGGGGAGACACAAATCACTGAAGGAGATTTGAACCTATTTGTCTATTAAGAATCACTCTTCTGGAATGACACAAACATCTTAACAAACCTTTCCTAAGTGTGTATATAAGAGAGAAGATTAATGTGTGGACAGATCCCCAAATAAGCTGATAAAAGCATGAGAGTGTTCAATCAATCTGCTCTACAGTGAATGAGTCACCTAACTCATGCTAGACATTGGAGCCTTTGCCTAAATCCCAAGCTTTTGTTTTTCATTCTGACTCTTCATGATCCCATTTGGGGTTTGCCATTTCCTTCTCCAGCTCATTTAACAGATGAGGAAACTGAGGCAAAAAGGGTTGAGTGACTTGCCATGGGTCATATAGCTAGTGACTACCTGAGACCAGATTTGAACTCATGAAGATGAATCTCTGACTCCAAGCCTGGTGCTCTATCCACTGTGCTACATAGCTGCAAAATCCCAAGTTAGCTGCCTTTTCTTCCTTTTTTAATACTCTAGATCAGTCCTTAGCTTTCTCAAATAAACATTGATTTCCTTTAAAATGTAGTGATACTGAACCCTCCCCCAACCCTTGTTGAAATCCATAGGTGCTACATCCATTTTACTGAGTATATGTTGTTTGATGAGCAATAATAATTGGATTTCAAGCATAGTCAGAATGAGTACTTTTTCAGAGATGCTACAGAGGTAATTCCTACATTGAGTAGGAAGTTGAACTGGCTAAGCTCTGATGTCGCTTCCAACTCTCATTCACAAATACCTGTTAAGTGCCTACTATATGCCAAGCACTCTGCTAGATATTGGGGACTTGGAGCAAGAAATGAAATAATCTCTACTCTCAAGGAGTTTATATTCATTTAAAAGAAAACAACATGTATCCAGATAAACATGAAGCAGATGCAAAGAAGCATCAGGTGGTTGCTAGGAAAGTACTAATAGTAGGTGACCTTGGGTGGCCTTTTAAGCCCTTGAGCTTCTAAAAGGTGGAGATAAAAATGAAAAGCATCTCAAGCCCCATGAGAACAGACAATAGAAAGGTGTGGAGGTAGGAGAGGGAATATTTTATACAACAAGTATGCCAGTTTGGCTAGAAAATAGACAGAGTATATAAAGAGGAAACCAGAGCATGAAGGCTTAAAATGTCTATTAGAAAAGTTTGCATTTGACCCTAGGGAATAAAATAGAACTCAAGATTTTTAAAGTCTAAAAACCTGTGCTTCTATGATTCTAAGGTTCTTTGGATCTCTGCCCGCAAAAAAAAAAAAAATTAAACTCTATCCTTGATTTTACAACCTGCTCAAGTGATTATCCATCCTACATTTGCTCCCTCTGTTTTCTTACAATCCACTTACTTTTCAATAGCCTGATCCTGCTCCCATTCTATCAGAACACCTATTCAACTGAAATTTATCTCTTGAAGGTTACCTCCCAATTGACAAATTAGAGAGATTTTTTTAGTCTCCTCCAAATTTTCTGAAGAATTTGATACTATTACCAATCCTTTCTTTCTTCTTTTTCTTTAAACCTTTACCTTCTATCTCAGAATCATACTAAGTTCCAAGGCAGAAGAGGGGTAAGGGCTAGGCAATTGGAGTTGTGACTTGCCCAGTCACACAGCTAGGAAGTATCTGAGGCCAATTTAAATCCAGAAACTCCCATCTCTAGGCCTGGCTCTCTATCCACTGAGCCACCTAGCTGATCCACCCCTGACCTTTTCTTTCTTCATACTGTCTCATCCTTGATATATATGACATTATTTTGATTCTCTTCTTACTTCTATGACTTCAATTAGCATTTCTAGCTTGAGATCCTTTGCTGCTCATCTCAATACCCTACTAACTTCAAACTCACTATTCCCAGAACTGAACTCCTCAATCCCACTCCACTCCTACCACCACCATTCATATAACATTAACTCACAACCTTCATATTATATATTGATAACCTATTGATATCATCACTATCCAATAAGTCAGCTAGGCTCTAAACATCAGAATCATCTTTCATTTTTTTTCTTTCCCTTGTACTCTTAATTCCTGTTAATTTCTACCAGCCTATCTCTTATGTCTGTCCTCTACCTTTTACTCCCCCTCTAAACACTCAAGCTCTGCATCTCATTACTTCTCTCTCACCTGGACCACTGTAATAGTTTCCTAACTAGTCTCTACTACCTCAATTCTCCACCTATCCAATTAATCCTTCATGTATATACCAAACTGACTTTCCTATTTAAAAACCTTCAGCATCTTTATAATTTTTATCCATTGTTCCCAATTCTACCTTTTGTGACCAAGCAGAACAAGTCTAACCCCCTCTTCCTTCTTAGACTCCTTCACTAGATCAGCAACCTTATTGTTTCTCCTAGGTATGAGTGTATCCCAAGACTCTGTCCTGGATCCTCTTCTCTTCTCTCACTCCCTCCTAGTGACCTGAACAACAAAGATGGGTTCAATGATCCTCTCCATACATATGACTCTCAGGTATGTATAACTAATTCTATATTTTCTCCAAAATCCACTCCTGTATCACCAGTTCCCAATTGTATTGGACATTTTGAACTAGATATTCAAAAAACATGTCAAATTTAGTGTACACAGAGCAAAGCTCATTAGAACTTTCCTATTTATGTTGAGGGCAACATCATCCTTCTCCAGTTTGCAACCTCAGTTATTCTCAGCTTCTTCCTTTTCCTTAGTCTTTCATAACCAATCACTTGCCAGATCTTTTTTATTCTTATTCTACATCTCACATGCACAATATTCTCTCTGTTTAGCACGTCTCACCTGGACTGTTATGAGAGCTTCCTAGTTGGTTTCTTTGCCTCAAGTCCTACCCCTCTCCTATCCACTCAATTGTCAAAGGAATTTTCCTAGTGCAGAGTTCTGATTATATCACTTCCCTACTCAATAAACTCTAGTTACCTTAGGATCAAATATTAAAATTTCTGTTTGACATTAAAAGTCCTTTACAAACCTGACCTGAGTCTACTTTTCTAGGCATATTATGCATTCCTGTCCTTACTATTCCTCCCACACAACACTCTACCTCTGATCTCTCTGTCTTTACAATTAGATCCCCTAAACCTAGTATACACTCTTTCCTAATCTCCACCTCTTAAAATCTTTAGTTTCCTTCAAAATTCACATCAGGTATCTTGTACCTTCCTGATTCCCTAAACTATTAATGCCTCCCTCCAATTATTTGTAATTATTTTGTATATACTTTACTGAAATACATGCATGTCATGTGTATCTACATGTCCCTCATTTAATAAATCTAAAGTCCCTGAGGGTAAGATCTGTTTGGGGTTTTTTGTTTTTGTATTCCAAGCACTTAACACAGTGTGTAACATAAAACAGATATTTAACAAATATTTGGTGACATAGATTTTCCCACATGATAGCCCTTCAATTCATGAACACAACTTTGTTGTGCCTCATTATACTTTGTTTCTAATGAGGTCAAATAGCATCCCTTTTTTTCCAGGATCCTCATATGGCAATATTTCAGAACTTTTCATCATCCTGGTCACTTTCTTATGGGAATACTCAATCTAATCAATGTAAAAATATAGCTTAAGAGACATATTGCTGTATTTTGAAGACAGAAAGAACATTTGCAAATGTAAACTATAGGCATATAATTTAATCTTTGTAATCCTCAGTTTTCTTACCTGTAAAATAGCAGTAATGCTTGCAGTACTGGCTTCATTGGGTTGTTATGATATTCAAAATGTACAGGGTATCCTAAAAAGCTTTAGTGAAGTTTTCACCTTAATATACTTAAACATCCTGTGTATAATGTGCTCCAGAAATGACTTAGGAAGAGTTAGGAGTAGCAGCAGCAATAGTTCTAATATGCAGTATCCAAAAGTCATCACAATATTCTAGATGTCATCAGGCCATGGTAGATTAGAACAGAATTATATAGTCCAGAGTCCTAGATATTATGTCAATAAATGTAGTCTAAGATTGAATTAGGGGTTTTTTTGGCTGCTACACCATTTCATCTCCTCATGTTGAATTTAAAATCCACTAACAACCCTAAATTTTCAAAGAAACAAATATTGCCATGTTTCTCCAATCTTGTACTTGTCAAATTAATTTTTTAATCCAAGAATGAGATTTTGTACTTAACATTATTAGATTTCATCTTATTAGTTTCAACTAATTATGATCTGTCAAGATCCTTTTAAGAAGGATGAAAAGACACAAATATTTATTAAGAATGTTCTGGGGTGGGACAGCTAGGTGGATCAGTGGATTGAGATCCAGGCCTGGACTTGAAGGTCCTGGGTTCATATCATACGGGGTATTGATTTTAAGATGGAAAGTAAGAGTTTGTTGTTTGTTGTTGTTGTTGTTTTTAAAAATGTACTATGGCCAAGATAAGGGCAAAACAGGTCCATGATTTAAACAAATAGGGTGATACCATAGGCAAATTAGGGTAACATGGAAGAGTTGCCTGCCAGATCTATGAATAAAGGAAGAATTTATGACTAAACAGAAGATAGAATACATTATAAGATGTAAAATGGATGATTTTGATTTTATCAAATTAAGAGGGTTTTGCATAAACAAAACCAATGCAGCCAAGATTAGAAGGAAAGCAGAAATTTAGGGAAAAAATTACAACAGGTGTCTCTGATAAATTCCTCATTTCTAGAAAATATAAAAATTGAGTCAAATTTGTAAATGTACAAGTTATTCCCCAGTTGATAAATGGTCAAAGGAAATAACAGAGAGTTTTCAGAAGAAATCAAAGCTCTCTATAATTATATTTTAAAATGCTCTAAATCACCGTTGATAAAAGAAATTCATGAACATGTATAAACTATATCAAATTGCTTGCTATCTCAGGGATGGAGGAGAGGAAGAAAGGAGAAAATTTGGAACTCACAATTTAAAAAAAAACTAATGTTAAAAATTTTTACCCATAATCAGAAAAAATTAATTATTTCTTTTTTTTTAATTTCAGGTATAGTGAGCAACTAATGGAAATGCCTACAGATGGGAAATGGAACATTGTGTGTAAAAAAACAGCAAAGAGGCCAGTGTCACTGGATCACAAACTATATTGCTGTAAGTTAGGTATAAAAAGACAGGAAAAGTAGGTAGGGACTGAGTTATGAAAGGTTTTGAACATCCAAGAGATGATTTTATATTTGACTCTAGAACTGTTAGGGAGTCCCTACCTCCTATTATTAATAGGACTTCTCAATTACTATTTTTCTTCCAACATTGTAGCTATGCTATGGTAGGTAACTTAGTAATTATGTGGGATAGTTTTTTTCCCTTCAGCTTATAGACCCTTTCATTAAATTTGTAAGCATCTAGGTCCTTGTCATAGGTATTTCTTTCCTGGTCAAGATGGACTTAGTAAAGAAGTCAGACTGGGAATACTGTAGATATAATTTATTTAAATGTTCATAAAGCATTGCTTATTGGAAAAGATAGAGAGATGCAAGCTAGCCAACAGTACATTATTATGGAATTCCCATCTCCATGCTCTTTGGTAATGGCATAATTGATACTGATACCTTCTAGATATTTAAATGAGGTGAGGGCAGTAAAATAAACCATCCCTTGCCCACCTGAGTCCAGACAATGAAGATGGCACCCACAGAATTGATTGGAGGATTTTCCATTGTCATAAAGAGCCAGCCATTGCTATATTTCAAGCTCAGCAACCCAACAGTACCTTGGACATAATTATGCACTTAATGTTTTTAATTGAATTTTAGGATTAAGGATTCAATTATTCTAACTTACTGATGACCTTTGATATATTAAAAAATTCTTCTTTATTTGTTATGGCTCTGTGTATAAAATTCCTTCATTAAAAGCCAAAGTGCTATCCTCTATTTCTTGTATGTATCTCTGTGGTGCACATGGGCAAGGGCTACTCAGTATTGTATTTATTGTCTCTGGACATTTTGTGAAAACAAATGACCACAAATGCCCTAAAATTACAGGAAATAAAGGCATCTATTCCTTCCTGGTTGCCAAGATGACACAATTCCCTAATTAATCACAAGATGGCAGTATTTGACTTTCTTTAGATTCCACTCTCCCGAGTTTCTTTGCTAGTTGTATCCCAACAGGGATGAATTACGTAAGTGAGATTGATAGAATTATGTACTGAAGCAGCTACTAACGGTACCTTACATTTCTATGGCATTTAACATTTATGAAAAATTTCTTAGAACAGAGCATTTCAATACTTTAAAAAACTATAATTTCATTGCTGTAGTTGTGATTTCCAATGGTCCAAATGTAGAAATTCATGCTACATTTAAAGTCATAGGATCTTGGTGCCTTTGCAAATTCTGGCAAAGCAATTAAGTTCCCTGGACCTCACTTTTTTACCTGTAAAATGAGGGACTTCAGAGATCTATCCCAACCCCAAACCTATGACTCTGCTATTTTTGTCTTGTGTTCTTTCATAAATTCCATACAGAGAATCTATCCAACATATCTTCCTCTAGGTAACTGTCAGTATAATGTACTATCTATGTGTTATCCTTTCACCTCTGGAAAAAAAATATGAACCTCTTCACTTAGCATTTAAAGCCCTTTATATTCTAGCTTTAGTCTCTTTCTAGACTGATTTTCACATTATGCTTCAACATATAATCAATATTCTAGCCATACTGCCTGACTTATTATTCTCTTTCCCTCCTGCCTTTCTATCTTCACATAGTAATCTAGTGTATGACAAACCCAAAAATCCAAGATTTGGGGACAAGAATTTGACAAAAATTGCTGGGAAAACTGGAAAGTGGTTGGTCAGAAACAAGACATAGCCCAATATCTCACATCATATACTGAGAAAAAATCAAAATGGGACATAATCTAGACATAAAGGGAAATAGTAAAAGTAAATTAGGGGAAGATGGAATATTTTACCTGTCAGATTTCTAGAAAGAATTTATGACCAAAGAAAAGATAGAGAGCATTATAAGATATAAAATGAATAATTTTTATTACAAATTTAAAAGGTTTTGCACAACAAAACCAATACAATGAAGATTGGGGGGGGGAAGCAAAAAACTGGGGGTAGGCCTCATTTCTCAAAAATATAAAGACCAAGTCACATTTATAAGAATACAAATTATTTCCCAATTGATAAATGGGCAAAGGGAATGAATAGGTAGTTTTCAGAAAAAGAAATCAAAGCAACCTATCGTCATATGAAAAATGCTCAGTCATTATTGATTAGAGAAATATAAATTAAAACAACTCTAAGCTACTACCTCATACATATCAGATTGCCTAATATAACAAGAAAAGAAAATGATAAATATTGGAGAGTATATGGGAAAATTGGAACATTAATACATTGTTACTGGAATTGTTAACAGATTAAACCATTCTAGAGAGCTATTTGGAATTATACCCAAAATGCTATAAATCTGTGCATACCCTTTGACCTAGAAATACTATTACTAACTCTGTACCCCAAAGAGATCAAAGAAAAAAAGGGGGGCCTATATATGCAAAAATGTTTATAGGAACTCTTTTTTTGGTGCCAAAGATTAGAAACTTGGAATGCCTGAACTAGTTGTGATTTATGATTGTGATAGAATACTATTTTACTATAAGAAATGACAAAGGATACAGCCATAATGGTGGAAAAAGTACAGGTACCCATCTGATTTCTACCAAATTACACCCCCCCCCAAAAAAAAAAAACTATTATAAAATGCCTCAAAGCAAATTCTGGAGCAGCAAAACCCACAAAAAGATACAGTGAAGTAATTTTTTCAGCCCAAAGACCAGCACAAAGGATCAAGTACACCAAAGTGGAGGTGGAGCACAGTGGATCAGGGCAGCCTCCTCCCAGACAATTGGCCTTGGGTACATCTGAAGCAGCAGCCAGAACTTCCAGAACTCTCAGCCACTCAGGGTAAAGGGATTAGACAACTGCTCAGAAGGAGATTATAGGGGGCTCTTTGCTGTCTCTTTTGGGAGAGTAGCAATGTATTACTATAACCTTTTAGCCAAAAAATGCTGTATAGAAAGAAAATTCTTTTTTCTTTAAATACCAATAAAAATGCAACTATTTTGGAAAGTAATTTAAAATTGTATTAATAAAATTATTTTTAAAATCCAATTCTTTGACCCAAAAAAACACTGCTAAGAAAATACCCGAAGGAAGGTTAATCATAAAATAAAGGTACAATATATAAACAAAAATATTTATGGTAGCATTTCTATTACCAAAGGAAGGGAAACAATGTACATGCCAATCAACTGGAGAATGACTAAAGAAATAATATTATGTGAATGTAGAATGATATCATTATGATGTAAGAGATAATGAACATGATAAATACAGAATATATAAACTAATATAAAGTCAAGTCAGCAGAACCAGCAACATACAATTATACCCCAAGAATGTACAAAAAGCAAAAAAAAAAACAGTGAAAACAATCAAAATTAAATTTTGTGAAATGTAAATATCCAAACATGGCCCCAAAGAAAAGATATAAGAAAATATCTCTATCCCTTCTTTGCAGAGGTGGGAGAACTATGGATGTGGAACACTGAATTTAACATCACACTTGGCTGATGAGTTTGATTAATTTTTCACAACTGCCCTTTTTTTCCCCAATTCTATTATAATGGCTGACTCTAGGAGGTCAAAGGGTACACTGGGAAATGCAGATTATGTAAAAACAAAAGATCTAAATAAAAATAATTTAAATTAAATTCATGCTTGTTTAGAAAATATTTAAGACCATTGTGAGACTTCTTTAAATAAAAGGAAACATCCTTGAGATATATTGAAATGAGGGCTTAAGGTAAGTTATTTCTCAATGTTAAAGTAATCTTCATTCAAAATAGCACTAATCTCTTCTTCTATTCAATTTCTATACCTCCCTCCTCACCTCAATACCTTCATGCTTAATCTTGAATAGGTTTCTGATTTTGGTTCTCCCATCTTATTATATTATAAAATTAATGCCTTTGAATTCCAAAGTTACTACCTTCAAAACCCATGGATAGCTTCAGACCTATTCACCTCTCAGTCTCCTAAAAAAAACAGATAAGAATTCATATATATAGAAAGAATTACATTTGACCAGTTTTTCTGCCTATGTTGACATAAAGTTGCATTGTCATAGTTATTTTTTAGACCATTCTATTGATTCTGCCTTCGTTCTGTATCACTCAATATGTCTTCGAATTTCCCTCTGAATTCTTTATATTCATCATTCCTTATTGCACTTTAATATTCTATTACATTTGCAGGTCATAATTTCTTCACCAATTCTCTAGTCATTTGGCAAATGTTTTGTTTCCAACCTTAATTTATCAGAAATGATACTATTTTAAAACTTTTTTGCAATTGAGTTTTTCTTGCTGTCTCTGGATAGTTTGCTTTTAGTGACAACTTCCAAAAAGGAAACACCCTTGTGGACATTATGGCAAGTATTTTGCCCATCTGAACTAGTCAAGAGAAAACATTCCCTGTAGGTTTGCACTTCTTTCATTCAGGTTTCACTGTACTCTCTTGAAAAGAAAGTATACTGAGGTCCTGGCCTCCCTGCTGTTCCTTGAACAAGACACTTCATTTCCATATCACTGGATTATCTTCCTCCACATATCTACCTCCTTGGCTTCTCTGGCTTTCTTTGAGAACCAACTAAAATCCCACCTTCTATAAGAAATTTTCTTAATCCCCCTTATTGCTAATGTCTTCTTTAGTTGATGAGAGACAGAGAGAGGGAGAGAGAGAGCTGTGGAAATCTTAAGATGCATTCACCTCGAAGCATCCTGATAAAGCAGTTAAGAAGTTACATTTACAGAAAGAACAAAAATATGTATACAGACACACAGATATATATGTATCTTATTTGTCCATAATTGTTTATATTTTGCCTCCCCTTTTGACTTTTGAGTTGGAATTTTTTATCTTTCTTTTTATATACCGAGAATTTAACATAGCATCTGGCCAATTTTGTTCAGTTATTTGAATCATACCCGGCAGTTTGTGACCCCATTTGGAGGTTTTCTTGGCAAAGATACTGGAGTGGTTTGACATTTCCTTCTCCAGCTCATTTTATAGATAAGGAAAATGAAGCCAATATGGTGAAGTGACTTGCCCAGGTTCACACAGCTAGTAAGTGACTGAAGTAGAGATTTGAATTCATATTCCTTATGCCCAGTCTAGTGCTCTATCCACCACACCACCTAGTTGGCCCCATATGGCCTATAGTAAATGCTTAATAAATGTTTGTTGATTGACTGTTACTCGTGAAACTGTCTATACTTCTTTCCATCTCATTTACAAATTTAGACTCCCTTCAAGGTAACTAACAGACTTTTAAATAAGTTTACTCCCCACTTTGATTTTTCCTTGATCTCTATATTAGAAAATTTGACTTGATTTACCAAACTCCCCTCTCTATTTCCTTAGAATAGTTTTAGAAGCATAAACATAGTGAAAAGAGGACTGAAATAAGAATCTGAAGACCAGAGTTCTAATCTCAATTCACCAATAGCATGACTTTGACCAAATTATTTAACCTTTATGAATCTTAGCTTGCTCATTTGTAAATTGGGTATCATAGGATGTAGAAGTGGAAGGAAACCTCTCATTTTACATGCTAGTGCTATCTTGACTATGCCTTGTCAGATGTCACCCTGAAGATCATGATATTAGTGATGAACAACCAGTGGTATTAGAGGTTTCCCAACATTTCTCCCTCCTTAATCCCCTGGAAAGTTTTTCCCTAATCTTGGTCATTGTGAAATAGTCCTATTTTACTGACAAGATAGTCCCTCCCAACCTAAGGAAATGTGGAGAAGGAAAGACAGAAGAAGCTAAAGCTTGTAGAAGTTGGAGAAAAGCAACAGGAGTAGTAGTAGCAGAGATAATGTTCAAGAACTTGAAATTAGAAAGAGAATGAGGAAGGAAGGAAGGAAGGAAGGAAGGAAGGAAGGAAGGAAGGAAGGAAGGAAGGAAGGAAGGAAGGAAGGAAGGAAGGAAGGAAGGAAGGAAGGAAGGAGCAAAGGTTGTGGTTTCCCAATTGGTTGAGTACTGGGTACCTGTAAAATTGTCCCCAGACTTTGTTTCAGAGGAAAGTCCCTCCCAGAGAAGAGGAACCAAGGGAAATGGCTAGAGGTAAAGTCATGCCTGAAGAGAAAAGTAGCCAAGCACAGAGTGGAAGCAAATAAGTGTGTCTGATCAGTCTTGCTCAAAAGCATAATACCAAGATATTCTTTGACATAAAAGGAGATGGAAACCCAAAGGAGTTTAAATGTGTTGTCCATAGACATAGAGGTAAGTAGAAGATCCCAAAATTATCCCAAAATTAAGCACGATCACTTCAAATCCATTTTTCTTTGCATTGCACTAGGCTTTTTTTTTACTCCAAAATACCGCTTTTTATAAACTACCCAATGGGTAGAGAAGGATAAAATTAAAGGTGATTCCAAGGTTGTAAAACTGGGCAACTGGAAGGATAATGTATCACCAAAAGAAATGGAGAAAGGTGGAGGAATAATGGGTTGGGGTGGATATGAGATCTAATTTGGGCATATTGGGTTTAAAAGACCTATATGAAATGAGGAGGAGGAGATATCTGGTAGGCAGCTATTAACATGGTATTGGAGTTCAGGGAAGAGATTACAATTATATATGCAGCTTTGATAACTATCTAGATAGAAACAAAAAGAATCTATGGGAATGGATGCCAAGTGAGATAACATAGAAAAGAGGAGAGGATCCAAGACTGAGTGTGGGAAAAGCCACGGTCAATGAGGAAGAGGAGGAGGAGAAGAAGAATCAAAGGGGACTAAGAAAAAACAATCAGAAAGTAGGCAAAAAAAATTTTTTTTAACTAAGAGAAAGCAGTATACAAAAGTAAAGGGAGAAGAAAATGTCTGTTAGGAGAAGGGACCAATAATGTCAACTTCAGAAAAGTCAAGGAGTGTGAGTCTTGAGAAAATACCATCCAATTTTGCAATTAAGAGATTACCAATAGTGCTCCACTGCCAAGAGAGAGAACCTGTGTCTGAATGCAGATCAAAGTATATCAAAGTATATCATTTTTCACTTTATTTTTATGAGCTTTTTTCTTACATGTATCTTCTTTTATAATATGACAAATAAGGAAATATGTATTGCATGAGAATAAATGTATAACTTTTATTAAATTTTTTGCCATTTCATGGAGAGAAGGGAAGAGAGGGAGAGAGTTTGGATCATGAAATGTCCAAATATTAAACTTGTTTGACAATGGGAATGGATTTCAACCACTATCTAGTCCAACTTATTTTAAAAAGGGATTCTCTATGATATATAACATCCCTAACTTGTGGTTGTTCAGCCTCTGTGTTAAAGAAATTCAAGGAAAAGGAGTCTACCATCTCTCTAGAAAGTTCATTCTATCTTTGGAGAGCTCTAATTTTCAGGAAGTTTTTCCTGAGATCCTCATTCCTCAACTATGCTTCTTTATACCTTCTCCTCAGTGTTCCTGCTAATACACTATTGGGCCAAACAAAACCACTCCTCATAATAACCCTTCATATAAAGAGAGTTCCCATTTGATGGTCTATGTTTTCTCATTAAAATAGAAGTACACATTCTCTGCTAAGAGGGAAGGAGGAGAAGAAAGTGTAGGAGGTCTGAGGAGAAGATTTAAAATAGTAAATAGTGTATGATAGAAAGTCAATAGGGAAGAAATAAATACTTGCCTTGTTTCCTTCACAAAAGTATTATGGGGAATGAAATGTGATCAGACTATCATGTTCAAAGGAAATTCAACCTTACTTCCATAGGAGGAGAGGCATATTCTTCTATTTTCAGATAATATTGTGCTATTACCTTGGCTTCCAAAATTTTACAGGGTCTCTCCATGAGAGTTATGATAATTCAAAGGAAATAGGCCCAGAAATCCTCCCAGGAAAAAACTAAATGAATAAAAAATAACTATTGTCTATACTATAACCAGCAATTGAACAACCAGTTCACTGAATGTGTATGTGTGTGTTCAAGGTACTATAGGTGCATAATGATCTTAATCCAGAAGATGTGAGGAGAATAGATTATATCTGGGAAACTGTATAGTACTTTAATGATTACAACAGACTTCTGACACACACACACACAAAAATTCTTATTTCTAATACAAATATTCTTCTAAATAAAAACAACATGAAATAATGAATAGAGACCTGATCTCAAAGTCAAGAAGATCTCAGTTCAAGTACTGCTTCTGGCATAAACTAACTATATGACCCTGGACAAGTCACTTGAACATTCATTGTCTCAGGTAACTCTCTAAGATATTAAGTTGCAAAGAAGTTGCTACTCTGTATGAGTAGAAGTAGCTCCTCACTGGAAGCAGTCTATGAAGATCTAGCTTCAAAACCAAATTCTCAAGAAACAATGAACTGGAGGAATTCCATGTGAACTAGAACCACCTCTAGGAATTGATGCAGAATGAAAGGAGCAGAACCAGGAGAACATTGTACACAGAGACTCACTGTGGTACAATCGAACGTAATGGATTTCTCTACTAGCAGCAACGCAATGATCCAGAACATTTCTGAGGGACTTATGAGAAAGAACACTATCCACATATAGAGGAAAATCAGTGGGAGCAGAAAAGCAGAAGAAAAACAACTGCTTGCTCACATTGGTCAAGGGGGATATGACTGGGGATATAGACTCTGAACAATCACCGTAGTGCAAATATCAATAATATGGAAATAGGTCTTGACCAAAGACACATGTAAAACCAGTGGAATTGTGCGTCAGATATGGGAGGGGTTTGAGGGAGGAGAGGGAAAGAACATGATTTTTGTAATCCTGGAAAAATGCTGTAAATTAATCAATTAAATAAACTTTTTTTAAAAAAAGCAAAAAAAACAAAAACAAAAACAAATTCTCCTAGGTAATGCCATTTGGATACATTGGAACACAGTTTTCAAAGAAACAAGGTTGCAGATAACTCAAGGAGCAATGTAAGATGCATGATGAGTATAAGTAGGCTACATCACATATCCAAAATGACCTACCTACAAAAAGTTTCTAAAGAGATAACAGAAAATATATGATCAGAAAAGGTTTTAGGTTAGTCATTTAAAGAAGTAGCCAGGGATGATAGATTGTTACTCTCTGAATGCTGTGATAGAATCTATAACATGTAAAAAACAAAGATCTCCAGTATGTCTAGATCATTTCTGTAGTATCTTTGAGAGAACATGAAAAAAAAGAACTGCTCAGGATGTGAAGGTGTGGATGAGTTTCTATCTGTATCAATGGAGAAAGTAACCACAATAGCATTTACATAGAAGAAATATTTGAATTTGTAATGTGATTTGATCCTTACAACACCCCTAATGGGTAGATACGATTCTTGTCACTATTTTACAGTTAAGGAAACTGAGGCAAAGAGAGGGTAAGTGATCTGGCCATGGTCCCACAGCTAGTAAGTGTCTAAGGCTGGATTTAAATTCAACTCTTCCTGACTTTAGGCCCACTGTGCAACTTAGCTACACTGTCTTCACAAATTCACTGTAGCATTAAAGTATTTGAAATAATTGTGGTGGCAGAGAAACCAGATATAGCTTTTGCTAGTCTCTACACATACGAACAGTTCAAATCAAAGCCTGGCAGTTATAATGATATTTACAGCAGAAAGATGAGACAGAAGTCATTTAACATTAGTACAAGAGCTATTTTCCTTGATTGCAACTATGAAGACTTTCTTTGGTGGCTAATACAAAGCCTAAGAGTCTAGTAATGCCAGAGACAGTGAAGGAATCTAGGAATCCATTTCTGCTTTCTGATACTTACTGGAAAGGAGGTAGAAAGGAATCCTTGGCTTGAAATAGAGTCCCTCTTGACTATTCTCTAAAATATCTCATTCCCATTCCTGCCTCTCATCCATACATATTTAGGTTAATTTTTTTTCTTCTGATAAAGATAATAACCAGATAAAGCCACAATTCCAGTAACATCAGGTAAGGGAGAAAAGGTTTTAGGAGGATCCAAGAATTAGCATTACATACATACTCCTATCCCCTACCAATATAACCCTCACCCCAAGAAAAAATTAAGCCAGGTTGAATAAGGTTGTGGGAGAGAGAAAAGGAAAGAAGAGAGGAAGAAAGGAAGGAAGGAAGGAAGGAAGGAAGGAAGGAAGGAAGGAAGGAAGGAAGGAAGGAAGGAAGGAAGGAAGGAAGGAAGGAAGGAAGGGAGGGAGGGAGGGAGGAAGGAAGGAAGGAAGGAAGGAAGGAAGGAAGGAAGGAAGGAAGGAAGGGAGGGAGGAAGGAAGGAAGGAAGGAAGGAAGGAAGGAAGGAAGGAAGGAAGGAAGGAAGGAAGGAAGGAAGGAAGGAAGGAAGGAAGGAAGGAAGGAAGGAAGGAAGGAAGGAAGGAAGGAAGGAAGGAGGAAAGGAATAACTCTGGGCTCTCTTTCCTGACTGCTGAAACAATTATTTCTATCCTTTGTCCTCTCCTAACTCTGAAAGCAATTTCTTTCCATCTCTTTTTTTCTCTGCTCTTCTTACTCTTAAAAAAACAAAAAACAAAACAAAACAAAACAAAAAAAACCCTTACCTTCTGTCTTGGAATCAATATTGATTCCAAGGCAGAAGAGTGGTGAGGGCTAGGCAATAGGGGTCAAGTGACTTGCCCAGGGTCACACAGCTGGGAAGTGCCTGAGACCAGATTTGAAACTAGGACCTCCTGTCTCTAGGCCTGACTTTCAATCCACTGAACTACCCATCTGCCCCCCTCTTCTTATTCTTTAATATATCTCTCTCTTATCCCTCTCACTTCTCTTATTTTTCTCTTATCTCTCATCTCTCTCACCTCTGTTTCTCTCTTATCTCTCTCTCTCATCTCTATCTCTCTTATCTCTCTTTATCTCCCTTATATCTCTATCTTTCTCTTATCTCTGTCTCTCATTTCTCTGTCATCTCTCTCTTATCTCTGTTTCTCTTATATCTCTTATCTCTTTTATCTCTCTTCATCTCCCTTATTTCTCTTTCTTTCTTACCTCTCTGACTCTCTTATCTCTCTTACAATTGTTAACCAGAAGTGTGGTTGAGAACCCTTAATTCTCTCTGAGTAGATTAGTTTGAAAAGAAACCGTGTTTCTCCTGCCCCAGCTTCTCACTCCACCCCCCCACTCCAGAGCTGATGATGCCTGTTGCTGCCAATCCAGCCTCCTGCTGCTAACTCCCTGGGTGGTCCCAGCAGCCTGCTACTGCTCCTTCTGCTCTTGTTGCTGCTGCTACTGCTGCTTTTTCTATTGCTGCTGCTGATTGGAGCAGTTCTCAAGAGGCTTGGAAAGTATAAATCCTTTTTTCCCTCACATTGCCAACAGCTGAGTGTTTGCTTGCTGCTTGCCTTGGAAGCCCAAGTGTATTTCCCTTAGAGACATCTCTTATCTTTCTCTTATCTCTATCTCTTTTACCTCGATCACTCTATCTCTTATCTTATCTCTATCTCTTATCTCTTTATATCTTATTTCTCTATATCTCCTTCTTATCTCTTTTATCTCTATATCTTCCTCTTGTCTCTTTTTTATCTTTCTCTTATCTCTGTCACTCTCTTTAACCTATCTGTTTCTCTCTTATCTCTCTTGCCTCTCTCATCTCTACCTCTCTTAGCTCTCATCTCTTACTCTCTCTCATCTCTCTTTCTCATCTCTCATCTATCTTATCTTTTAGCTCCATGATCTATCTCTTTCTTATTTCTTTCTTATCTCTTATCTCTATCTATCTTATTTATCTTATCTCTATCACACTTTTTCTCTCTTATCACTTATTTCTCTTATCTCTCTCATCTCTTTCCTCTCTCTTATTTCTAGCTCTCTTATCTCTCACTCTTTCTCCCTTATCTAACTCTCTTATCTGTTTCTCTCTTATTTCTCTTATCTCTATCCCTCTTTCTCTTATCTTTATTTTCCCTTATCTCTCTTTCTTATCTATCTTGTCTCTTATCTCTCTTACCTCGATCTCTTTCTCATCTCTTTTATCTCTTTCTTATCTCTATTTCTTTCTCTTATCTCTCAATTTCTCTTATCTCTTATTTCTCTTATCTCTCCCATCTCTCTTATCTCTTACCTCCCTTATCTCTCTTATCTCTCTTTCTATCTTATCTCTTCTTTCTGTCTCTCTCTCTGTGTCTCTGTCTCTCTTTCTCTGTCTCTGTCTCTCTGTCTCTCTCTCTCTCTCTCCCCCCGCTTTTTCCTCTTTCCTCTCTCTTTGCTTCCATGGCTCTAGGTTTTTCCGCTATGCCCTCTGTCTCCTCATCTCTGTCTCTCAGTCTATGTCTGTCTCTCTGGTATCTCTCATTCTCCACTCCAAAATCTCTCTCCCGTCTTGTCTTGGTCTTTCTCACTCCTCCCTTTAATTACAAGAGGACCTTCTGATTGGGCAGCCACCAATCCCGGAGGGCTAGTCCAAGGCATATAACGAATGCTGGTGTGAAGTAGCATCTAGATCCCGCCCCTTCCCCCAAACTGGATACATCGGCATTGGCAGTAGCGGGGGAGGAAGTGGGTAGGGGGTAGGGACTGGAGGGACCGAGGACAGACGAGTGGAAAAGGTGCAAGGGGCTTCAGAACAGATTAGACACATCTCCTCCTTCTCAGGTACCCCCACCCCACCCCAGCACACCCCTTCCCCAAGCTCTCTGGCTTTAAGTCAGAAAACCGCACAGAGGTTGCGTGCAGGGAGGGAAGGGTGAGGGATTGTTTCCCCTTTTCTGAAAGCAGCGCTTCGGAGTGTGGGTAGCTCCCGATTGGAAGCTTATATGCTCTGATGAGTGTGGGAAGAGGCGACCTTTTCCCCGGCTCCGCCGAGCTCCCGGAGAAGGCTATGGCGGAGCTCAAATCTCTGTCTGGTGACACCTACCTGGCCCTAACCCAGAGCTACACAACCTCTGCTTTCCCTTATGGCTCTGTCCGCGGTGCTGAAACGCACAGAGGCTACAACGCAGCTTCAGCGGGAGACTTTCACGGAGCTCCTCTGGCCAAGGGAGGGGCAGCCGAGAGCAGCGGGGAGCAGAGCGGTGATGAAGAGGACACTTTCGAGCCTAGGAAGAGGAGCTCTGGCTTCGACAACGACTCCAAACTCAAGGCGGGGACTCTGGCCAAGAAGCCCAAAGAACAGCGCTCCTTGCGCCTGAGTATCAACGCCCGAGAGCGGAGACGCATGCATGACCTGAACGACGCCCTGGATGGACTCAGGTCGGTTATCCCCTACGCACACAGCCCATCAGTGAGGAAACTGTCGAAAATTGCCACCCTTCTCCTAGCGAAGAACTACATCCTGATGCAGGCCCAGGCTCTTGAAGAGATGAGGCGGCTGGTAGCCTATTTGAACCAGGGTCAGAGCCTCACTGGCCCTATTCCGGCCGCATTGACTCCCTTTGGCCAGGCCGCAGTATATCCCTTCTCCGGCACAGCACTGGCCGCCTGTCCTGAGAAATGTGCTGCCTTCTCGGGGACTCCCTCTGCTCTTTGTAAGCACTGTAACGAGAAGCCGTGATTGGGTGTGTATCTAACCCTGTCCCCACATCTCCCACCACCACCTTCCCTCCAGTCCTTTGCCCTCTTCTTACCTTGTCCACTGCCTTTCAGCCTCCTCGCAACATCGTTTCAGTTAGAATTGCTAAAACGCCTGTTCTGATCCTCACCCTCACCCTTTCACCTTCCTCGACTTCTAAAAATTGTTTAAGTGAAAAGCAACAGAAGGAAAGGATAAAGGGATAAGCTGATCTCGGTGTAGTTTGAGTGTTAAACTGTTTTACGAAATCACTTTCCCCTCCTGCCCGGGCTAAACAAGTCAGAGAAATTTCTAACCCTTCGGCACCCGACCCCCAGCCTTTTAGCCCCATCTTAAAGCCGCTCCCTCTTTGACACGGAAAAATATTCCTTGCAACAAGTCCCCTGGATCGGGGACTGACCGTAAGGAGAGCACGTGGATTTCTGAGCGGCCGAAGCCTAACCTAGTACACTATGCAACGCAGCCCCCACCAATCGCCCCAGGTCCAAGGGAGTGAGACCCAGATCCTAGGCCGGGCTTCCTGTCCCATGTGTGTTCTATTTCCAGGGACCTTTAAAGTTCCCAAACCCCCAGACGCTAAAGTTCAGTGCTGCTAGCCGGGTTGTTTGAGCTCCCGCAAACCTCACCAAGCCTCATCCTGTAGAACCTTGACTGTTAATACGTGGGTTTGTTTTTGTTTTTTGTTTTGGAACCGAGAGGTGACATTCTGCTTCGTACCTCTTCCCAGTGCTTGGCCTCCTCAAACCAAAGCCTTCTGGCACCCTGGAAAAGCGTCTTCTTCCCAAACCATTGTTTGCATGAGGAATAAATGCTGAGAGCGAGAAACTATTCCGGGGAAAAGATTTTCAATAAATTATCAGATTTAAGTCATATAAAAGTCTGGTCTGCACCGCTGTACTATAGGCCAGGTGAGACTGACGGTGTGCTTGCCTCCTGAACAGCTGAGATTAAAGACTAGTCTAAGTGGTCTAAAACCACGAAAGGTTTCACTCTTCCAGTTCATGGGATTTTCTCGTCCCTAATCCGAAGCTAGCCCTAACGCAGGACAAGTCTGTGCGTGCTTTTGTCAGGTTCTCAAAAACTCAGTAAACATTACAGACTGGTAGTTGGAGTTTCCGAAATCCCAGGGTCAGCACGTTAGTCAAACTAAACCTCGACCTTGTCCCCAGGGACGGAGAATAACTGTTCTAGCCCAGGGCAAACCGTGAAGTCTCCACGCCTGCAGCATCCCCACAATTTGACAGCAATTTCCAAAAGAAGTGTTGTAATTTCTAGGTAAGTCTGTGTCATCGAATCTCTATCCCTAGCTCGGATTAGATATATAGAAAATACTGGAAAGGATGCTAAGCCTCTCACTTTAAAGATAAGAAAACTGAGGCTTATAGAAGTTAATTGATTTGATCAAGGTCGTAAAATAGTTCAGTAAAGATAAGAAACCAGGTCTTCTGACTCTAGATTCAACGTTCTTTCCATTCATCGTTAGCAAGAACTATTGACTAACATTTTTTTCTTTTTCCTTAAAAAAAATTAAGATCATCTCTGCAATTCTCTGTAGGGGTTAAAATTTACCAAAATGAAAAAAAAAATTGATAATAAACCTGTAAGCATTATCATTATTGTTATTGTCCCCATTTTACAGTAGAGAACACTGAGATCAGCAGGGTCTAGTCAATAAATGGCAGAGATGGCATTCAAAACCAAATGCTCTGGTTCCATATCCCGTGCCTCTCTAACCACATCACCCCAAGAAAACCACCACCAACCACCCAGTGTCAGCCACCATGCAACCTGGTACAGCTACAGCTCGAGGGGGTGGATCTGTCCAGGATCATTTGTGTTAGACTCAGGGTGTAACTGTTTGAGATTATTAAACCAATTTCCACGCCTGTCTCTGGTGTTATGCTAATAGGAAGAGTACAGCCACCGCTACTAAGCGGCTTGTCTATAGTGGTTAACTTTAATGAATACATTGCAAAGGGACTTTTTGTATTTGCAAAGTGAGGTGTGTGATTAAGTCTCATTCATAAAAAGACATATGCTTAGTACTGGTTTCAGCTAATTTCCATTTTTATTCTTTTTTTTCCAGCTGACTTCAGAAAACTGAGGCGTTTTTTTTTTTGTTTGTTTGTTTATTCGTTTGTTTGTAAACTGATTTCTAAGACTGAAGATAGCCCAAAGTATTAGGAAGGGCTAGGAAACCCAAACGACTTAATTTGGGGGGATGAGGAGTATGCTGAGGTGCTCTTGAACGAGCATCCCAAATAATGACAAATTTAGATATTAAGGGAAAATAATCATTTTGATGGAAAGTGCCAAAGATGCACTTGACATATTATTTAGATACAAAATAAATAGGTTTTGACTTAATTTTGTTTTTTTTACAAATAGTGGTAGAAAGATTTATAATAAAACAGTGAGTTTAATGGTTCACAATGGAATCTATACTTTCTCTTAAGAAATTGGCTAAAATGACTTCTTGTTTCTTTAATCTCATAGCTCAGAACATTCTCTGGAGAAGCAGAAATTTTGAATATTAATAACCATTTTTTCTTTGCTGAATTTTCTAACTTGGAAATTTGTCATTTTTTTCCCCTTTCTAATCTTAAGTTTAAAATCAACTTTTTTAAAAACTGCCCTGAACTATTTGGGAGAGGGACTCTGATTTCATATGTATTAGAAGCTTCATTTGAGGGATCTCTCTTTTAAAACAGATCAGTAACTCTTCTGCAATGTATATAATCTTAGAGCACTACATACAGAACAGAGATCAAGACTTGCCCAGAGACCCACAGCTGACATAGAAGAAGAATTTGAACCCACTTTTTCCTGACTTCAAAAATTATTTTCTATCCAACATTCTGTGCAGTCTTTTCTCTACCTTTAGCTATTGGCTTATTTAACTATTTGTTGAGCTCCTGGTTTGGAAACACCCTCCACAGATGAAGATAGGTATTTTTTACATATAAACCTTTTCAGTATAAAAAGTTACATTGGGAGCTTTAAGAAAATAATTTTACAAATCTTTACAGAACTAGGAAGTGTCTTACCTTGGTCATACAACCACCAGACAGGATTTAAACTTAGATCTTAATGACTCTTAATGACTCTTAATGAATTAAAGGTCAGAATTCTATCCTCTATACCACCATTGCCTTGCTTAAGTATTAATAGATATCATAACACCACCTGCTAAATTAACTGTTTTCCTGCCTAAAAGGTACTGAAGTAGGTATTAAAATATAGTGTCCCAAAAAGTCTTCATGCAGTTTTAAACTTTTTAATAATTTTAATAGCTTTTTATTAATTTTTTAATGTATACTCCTTATGATGAAAGTTTTAGTGAAGAAATCTAATACATCATAATTTTTTTTTAATTTCACATATAAATTCAGTACTGGATGTCATGCAAAAAAGAGACAGACAACATGGTGTCATAGAAAGAGAAATAGGATCAGAGTCAGAGGGACTGTGTTTGAATCCCAGCCTTGCTACTTACTGCCTTTGTGACCCTGGGGAAGTCATTTTACCACTGTGGTTCTCAATTCCTTCATCTATAAAATAAAAGGACTGGACTAAATTCCTTGTGAGGGTTAAATCTATGAACCTAAAGGAAATAGAACAAAAAATAAAATGTTGTACTGATGTTAGTTTGATAGGCAAATGAAAATTTCCTATTACAAAGTTAATCGTGATGTAATACTGTCAAGCACAGTAATTGGTTTAAATTAATAGGAGAAAATAGTACTTAAACTTTTCCCAAGATACATGAAGTTTCCTCATACTCATTCACTTAACTTTCCTATAATGGTATAATTAAAGTAAATTAAGTTATGATTATGTCTACATGACCCTAAAATAGATAGTTAGAAAAGTTAAAATTCAGTTATTGAACATTTTTTTTCTTTATAATGTCAAACACCCAAATATTTCAGGAGTCCAGATGAACAGCTGAATATTTTGCACTTTTTTCCAATGTCTGCTTTCCTTTCAGGATACTTGTTGAGGAAAGAAATAGATCACAAGAGAATAAAATAATTATTTCTCACCCTCTATAGAGGAACATCTTAAATAGACTATCTAGAAACCACAATGATTTCTTCAGTATTTAGTCTGGAACTTAAATATAGATATAATATGCATAAACACATACAAGAATGTTTCTTTATTATATTTATATGCTAGTGTTTTTTAGCCTTTTTAATTCATGAATTCAAACTTTTTTGCTCTTCGAAAACAAAAAATAAATGTTGTTGGACCATTCTTTGTCGGTGAAGTATAAGTATGTGCTACACAAATATTAAATGGTTTCTCTGACCTGACCTACATGGGTTATACAGTTAGAGAACCATCAAAATCAAGTCTTTTTCTTTCACAAGATCAGGGAATTGTTCTTCTGTTTGAAAAGTGATGGTCCAGATGGAAAAGTTCTCAAAATGTTGTTTGGGGAGCCCCTGATGGTCCCCCAAACCCTTTCAGAGGGTCTGTGAGGTAAAAACTTTTTTCACAATAATAAAACATTCTAATTTCTAATTCTGTAATTATAAATAAATATAAATGCAAAAACAAATGTTCTTTGGGAGGTACTCAATAGTTTTTAAGATTGTAAAAAGTAAGGTATAACTTTTTAAAGTGCAATCAAAAAGTTTAAGAACTACTAGATTAGAGTTATTCATGTTATAACTTTTACCTAGGTTTTTTCCCCCTAAACTCTGATTCATATGCTATCTTACTTATTTATCTTTGAAATCCAGAAGTTATTGATAGCTAGTATGTACCTCCCTAATGACTAATGATCAATAGTCAGCTATTTGCATTTATTGTATAAATGAGATCTCTGACTATAGCTTTCTATTCAATTAAACAAAAACATAATCATAGTGAGACAATCAGTTAAAATACAAAGGGCATATTCTATGTTATAAAGGTTACATGGATGCCCAGCATTTCTTTCCATGGTTTGGTTAAAAAGCTACTCTTCAACTCAGTGGGTCTCATTTTATAGTGAAAATTGAGCAGAAAGGAAGAAAACAAATTCATAATCAGCACTGTCACTGCTAAGGGCCCTTCTGAAACAATTCAATAAAGAAATGTCTCTCTTTGGTTATCCTAAACCAAGTCTCTCCCATCTCCCTACCCTGTGCAACCCTGAGTAGTAGGAGTGGCCTCTAGAAAAACTGAATTCAGTGCTTCTAATCACTATTTATGGACATATCACCAGGCCAAGTCTTTGATTCATCCACTCAATTTTCTTTCTAGTTATATCCATGGCTTTCTTACCTGGCTATACAAATCTCTCTAGGTGGTTCTTCACTTCTAACCTAGTCAAAGGCAACTGAGTTAACCAGCTCATGCTTAATGATCCAGGAATGAACCTCAAACTAGCCCACCTCTTCTTTACCCCTTTCTCCTCAATCCAGATGTTTTAAAGTAATATTATTATTCTTCCTGCCCCCAGTCCCAGACTGTCTTCATGACATCAAGATTTCTATAAAAAGACAGAAAAATCAGCCAATCTGTTGTTCTAACCATTTCTGATCAGACAGTTTCACTCTTCTCTCCATTTCCCTAAGCTGATGAATTATTTGGACCTGGTCTATAATTTCATAGTTTGTTAAATGCTAAATTTGCTTGTGTATTCTGTGTGTGCATGCACACACAACACACACATACACCTTAAGAGATTTTTGTTTTCTTCATGTTTATCAGAAATGTCATATGAAGCATGCATCAGAAACCTAGCATAACCAGAAAAGCATATGCTGAAAATATGCCCCTTGAATAAAGCACTAGAAAATATTGAAAATATAATAGAACTCTTTGAAACACAGGGGGGTTTTTTTAGCCTAAGGGAAGTCCATTCTCTAAGGCACCAGTACAGGAAAAAAATGATTCCAGCACAAAACTATTGTACATAATAGATCCTTAATAATAAATTGAATAATATTCAAATGAAAATCACTTTCTGAACAGTATTGATCTTAAGAGTAAATGGAGTAGACATCAAGCCATTGTGGGAGAGAGTAAGGGCTTCTTGCCTAGAAATATATCCCCTACTAGACTCCTGAGGACATGTCATTCCATCTCTAGAGATCTATTCCTTTGAGCTAAGATTTTATCACATAGCAACTCAATACTGGAGTGTCTTGTTTCAAAGCACATTATTCACAACTGAAACCAGGACCCCAAAGCATAATATTTCTTATGGTGCGTAGTTTATTGTTGTTTTTTTTCCATTTGCTTTCTTGGTGCTCTGGTGCAAAGATAGGCAGCATTTTGCCTCTGCTGCAACTCAGCACAAGAGAAGATGCAAAGCTCAACAAAATGCAATTCAACAGGACTTCTATAATCACAAACAATATTACAGCTGTAGATGTTTATTTTACCACATTACTAAACAGGTTACCATTTGGTTTGGAAGCCTATTTTGACCAATTTGCATTTCTCTCACTTCCCTTCCAGGCTGAGAAATGAAATATCAAGTGAAAACCAGCCTCCTCATAAAAGGCAAATATTATTTTCCTAAAGGGAGAGTGAAAATATGAAGACCATCACTGTCATCTAAGAGTCCAGGTTTGCTTCATCATCTCTGTTGTGAACAAGTTCTTTTTGCCCAGAATCAGAACATAGTTCCTAAGCCCTAAGTATTACAGAGGACAATGATTGCAGTGCTTTTTCTAATGTGAATTTGTTTGTGACATGTTTCCAGTCTTTAATCTCTTTTGGCATCCCATTTACAAAGATGAAAACAGGGATTTATGATGTACTGAATTGTTTCTGTAACAATTACCTCTTTGGATTCACGGATCTGCAGCCCTGGCCAGTCTAATGCCTCCAACAAAAGTATATTTATTAAAATTATAAACTTAACATGCTTTCAGAATGAAAACTATTATGTGGCAGTAAAATTCCTAAAAGAACAACATCTATGTTACTGTAAATATAATAGCTAACATTTAACCAGCAGAGGAAATTAAAGAACATCCTGTGTTTCAATATTCATCTCCCATAGAAATAATCTCAATATGATTACTCCTATGAAAAGAATTTTTTTCCTTTCCAAAAAGTAAATACAGATTCATTTAAAAATAATTAATGAACAATCTTTATGCCTTCTCAATAGTCCTATCATCTAAAGTGCTTTAAATACTTATTCTTATAAGACAATGTATGGAAACTCTGTTAACATTGCTCTTTATCTCTCACTGTAAACTTTAAATTGAAATTATACCTACAGGTCAGAAAGCCACAAGGCCTAGAGATTAAGGCACACACATGGAGATTTTGTTACTTAATGTGTATAGTTTTTATTGTATTTTCCTATTGATGTTTTCATTTCATACCTTCATTTCTATGATCTGCAAAAAGTAGTTATCTGAATAAGACATATTGAATAGAAAATCATCAAACCTTTAAAGTTGGAAGAGACCTCAGAGATCATTTAGTAAGTAGACGTCC
The DNA here is from genome assembly GCF_027887165.1 of Monodelphis domestica. Classification (NCBI taxonomy): domain Eukaryota; kingdom Metazoa; phylum Chordata; class Mammalia; order Didelphimorphia; family Didelphidae; genus Monodelphis; species Monodelphis domestica. The sequence continues at coordinate 483,254,699 of NC_077227.1, forward strand.
ACTGTTAAAATAGAAAGAAGTCATGGAATGATCTTTCCTCATCCAAAGAACCAAATCAGTGAGTCCTCTATTTCCAGTGAGAATTGATTTTCATTTTTTAAAAAAGTCATTGTTGGAGATGGTACAGATAATTCCAACCAGTAAGAATAACTTATAGTCCAACAAAACAAGAAACTGTTCTCCCTCTACAATCAATGTAACTGAATCATGTGGATGTTACCAATATGGAACTGAGCTAATGTCTTGCCTTGACTAAAGTATTTCACAGAGAAAACATGGCTGAGCTTTAAAAAAAAAAAATCTCTTTTAAACCATCCCAGTTTATTCCTCCAAGCTCCTTTTTGTCTAAAATAATGAGTCCATAGTCAGTTTCCTTCCAAAGCCTTGTGATTTAGTCTGACGGGCTGTGAGACGCCCCAGATCCGTTTGGACTGCATTTGTTATTTTAATGAGACAAAGGCAAATCTGGTTTTTTGGCCGCAAACCCTAAGATACTAACAGGAGGATGCTCAGTGTTTCCTGATGGCCACAAGGCATCTGACATGATAGATTCTTCTTGCCGCCACAGCAGGGCTTTCACATTTGCCACATCTACAAAGATGTTTGGTCTTCTCCGCCCCTCCTCACCTCCAATGTACCCTCTTCCTTTTGACTTAGGGCAGCACAAAATTGGAACCTACAATTACTGCATAGGAACAAAGTCTCATTTTGCAATTCATACAAACAAGTCATCCCAAGAATCCAGTGGCCATCAAGAGCCTCATGCCCAAGACTGAAATTCACTCACCCCAACCAAAGGTCATTCTCAGCTGGGTGTCAGCACCAGTGGGTTCCACCAGCTCCAGCTTGACATTGTATCTGAAATGACAATGAGCCTGGCATATCTGTGCCCTCCCAGTAATCACAGTAATAGTGCTCAGGAGGATTCACCAAGCTGAACTTCCCCAGTGATATGGCGGAGAGTCTGCCTTCTCTAAGAATACCAGTAAGGGGACAGACAAGTCCTGATGTGCCTTGCAGCAAATAGTCCCCCAGCTAAGATGCTAACAAGAAATCTTTACTAGCTTAAGATTTTCTCCCCCTACTTCCAGATATACTGAGCATAAGAACAAAAGAAAAAGACTTAAAACCATCCACCCATTTCATTTCAAATCACATCCAGATAAATTATTTGATTACCTATCATTATGTTTCATATATGCACAAATCAATGAGACCCTACCATTTATTAATGAAAGAATGTAAAAGAAAGACTTAATGAACATATCACTTCCTCAATGAAAAATCTTTTTTTTCCTTCCTTGACCTCTTTTAACCTCCCAAACTAGGTATAACAACAACAGTTACCAAGAAATTTATACAAAGAGGTATTCTTTTGGGAAAATACTCTCAGCAACTTTTTTCTTTGGTCCAGACATGGAATCTCATTTATACAGGAATTCTGGATGCAGAAATTCATGCTATAGATACAAATCAACAACTCATCTGAAATTTAGAGTTGTAAAGAGTTACCTAAGACACTGAGACATTAAGCAACACACGTGTGGTCATGAAGCCAACATTTGTCAGAGGCAAGATTGAACCTAGGTCTTCCTGTCTTCAAGGAAAATTTTCTATTCACTGTGCAACACCACTTCTAACTTTCGATTACACCAGTTTTTTATTCATGCATTTATTTGATGGTTAGGGGGGAAAAAGTTGATGTCCTTAAAAGTTGATGTCTTTAGGGCCCAGTCTTGCAGAAACAATCTGAATTCAATATTTAGGCAAACAAGTAGGTAAATTAAATATTTTGTAGCCTAGCCTCTTTGTTATATGACTATATATACAAGGGACATCTAGATGGCTCAGTGGATTGAGAGCCAGGCCAAGAGGTGAGAGGTCTGAACCCAGATTAGGTTTAAATCTGGCCTCAGACACTTCCTAGTAATGCAATCCTGGGCAAGTCACTTAATGTCTATTGCTGCCCTTCTGCCTTGGAACCAATACAAAGTATTGATTTTAAGATAGAAGGTAAGGATTTTTTTAAAACTACATACACATATATATGTAGATGTTATATATACCATGCATATATACAAGTATATTTATACATTATATATACATATAGATCCAAATTATCAAGGAAGTCTTTCTTTTATATGTATATATTCTTTAAAGTATATATGATGTTTCTTTATACACATACACACACACACATATACATTTTTTCTTTGAGAGAGAGAGAATGTATGTTTGTGTGTGTATGTGTGTTTGTAATCTTTAATCAGTATAGTTGTAGTGGAGGAAAAAACTGGCCTCAAAGCCAGAAAGGCATAAACTCAAGTCCCATTCCTGATACATGCTGTCTGTATGATCCTGGGCAACACATTTAATTTCTTAGGGCTCTAAGTAATTTTCTAAGGCTATAAATAACAGAGATGGAGCCAAACTCCTAACACCAATTTATCACAGATCAGGTTCTGAGCCCTGTGCTCTCAAGTACCACCAAGATTTTTAAAATCCTTCAGGTTTGATTTTTTTTCTTTTTTCTAGCAGTTCAGCTCTTCTCTTAAATGGTCATTGCAATAAGCATGATCTCCCCTTATAAATAAATCAGAACCATTCATTAAGCAACTCCTATGTCCCAGGCACTCTACTAAGAACTGGAAATACAAAGACAAAAGTGGAAACAAACCCTGATTTCAAGTAGTTTTTAGTCTGAGAGAGACAACATTAACTTGTATACAAAACAGATACAAAATAAATTTGTGGGGTGGAGGTTGAACTGGAATGGAATGGCATCAGGAAAAGCCTTTGTCTCTCCATTGCCATTTCCAACCTCTAAGGATCAAGGAGAATAATTTTTTTTAATGTTAAAATGAATACTCACTCAGAGTTCTCATATATTCCTACCCACTCTACCATGAAACACATACATGAAGGTTCTTGTTTCATTTAACTCCAATGCCTGAAAAGCTGGGGGTAAGGAGGTTCATTTTTGTTCTTGCTATCCAGCGCTCCTTCTTTGTGTCTTATAGCACAACAGAAAAGGCCTTCATCTTAAGAACCTATTGACTGGTTCATCAATCTGGGGATTAAATATCATCATCAAGAAACCAGTTAATAAAGAAGACAAGAAAAAAGCAGCAAGTCAGCACATAGATTGTGTGTGTACAAAAAAAAATGGAAAGGAGGAGGAGTGAAATTATATGTTGGATAATGGTGGCTATAATTACAGAATCATAGGTCTGAAAGCTCAAAGGGGTCTCAAAAGATCATTAGATCTAATTCCTTATTTTCAAGAAAGTAAAGTATTTATTCTATTTTACAGATGAGGCAACTGAACTTGATGAAAGTGTAGCATTACTAAATTTTGGATATACCATAGATACCACAATGAGATGGACAGTAGAAATTTTTTTTGCTCATGATACCTGAATGGGACAAGGGGAAGAAAATCAAGAATTATTTGCTATTTCCTACCTCATATTTTTTTCTTTTAGAAGGAAAGACCCACCTGTATCATGCCATTCTCTATTTATCCTGGTAAGCTGGAATTCTGATACCTTGCTGGCTAAAAATACCACAATGGAAAGCACCATTGTAATGACATGATGACCCCTGACTTTTCCAGGGATTTCAAAGGCAAAAGTCCAAGGTGATGAAATATAGGGCAGAGAAAGTCAACTTGGAGTCAGGGTAATATCCCCATTTTCTGTGATTCTTCTTGTAACCAAGGGTATCAGTTAAATAAAGCAAGCTTGAAAAATGGTTAGAAGAATCATTAATATTAATGAAAAGGAGAGGTCCATCTTTTTTCCCCAAAAATACTTGTTTATATTAAGGCTAAAATCACTAATGAGGAAGAAAAACAACAGATTACAGGCATAATACTGAACATGACTTCCTAAAATACTTTGCACTCTGTGCATGCATTGGGCTGTTCTAGTAAGAAAGTCATAACACAGTATGTTATTTGTCCTACTGCTCTGGTATGTATTGTAGCCTCCATAAATAGACATTAAGAGAACTGGGGGCTGTCATCATGTATAAAAGCTACTTATACATTGCAACAACTGTTGTTAGGCATTTATATTGGGCAGGACCATTTGAAAAACACAGTTCCACCAACAAAGAACTTGCAAAATCACAGGATGTGTCTATTTTCAGGCAGGTACATCCCCTCATTTTAAGCAAGATAATGGTTCTGGATTTGATCCTGAAAACCAGGCAGGCTTAGCAGGGCTCAGTCCACAGAGTAAGTTTAAGACCCTGTTCCTTCTCAGTATCTATCACCCATTTCTGATTTCACTCCCCAAGAAGTCACAGTATCACTTTGTATCACTAGTGAGTCCCTGGGTTTAACCAGGAGCAGTGACTGCCTTCATCTCATTTTACAAGGGCACAAGGCAAAATAAAATGAATTCCATCAGGAGCATGTGTCTTCTAGAAAAAAAAGCAGGGATAGGTTAAGAGGAAAGCAAATGAAAGGTAAGATTAATAGCATTTACGATGGCAGATAGACTAGCAGTTTGCTAATTAAAGATGTTAGAACACAGAAGCAGCCAAGGATCAGTGGCTTTTAATGAGGATGTTGTAGGGGTGATTTTGCTCCAATTTTCTGCTTAATAAGGCTGGTTTAAAAAGTAATTTTGTTGGGATGTGACTCCCCTAAACCTGTTCATTATCAGTGATGGGACTTCTCGTCGACACTTCGGGAAATGTTGTGCTTAATTAATATTGTGTCAGCGAGTGGCTATGCTGACAGATGAGGGGAAAAAAATTGATGAAGAACTTTCAAGGACACTGACTTCATTAAGCCGCTTCATTATCAGCTGCATAACTGACTAAATATGTCATTTACAAGATAATACTAGACTTTCAATGGATTTCCCCCTCTTTTTTTTCTTTCTCTAATATAGGTGAACATATAATGGTTCCCAAATTTTTTTTTCAAGAGAGAAAAGCAAGGTCAGCAGCCTGACCAGATGTTCTGTCTTGTCTTGCCATCACTAATGATAATAATTTACAATTTTATTGTGTTTTATGATTTACAAAATATCTCCTATACAACAATTCTAGAACATTGGTAGTGGAGTTATGATCCCCACCCAATGAAGGAAGAAACTGAGACTTGGAAAAATAAAATGACTTGCCCAAGATCACACAGTTATTAAGTGTCAGAGCTAGAACTGAATTTTTAGATTCTGTGTCCCAGCCTCTCCATTTCATGAGGCTTTCTTTCAGTAAGAACAGAAGGTCTTCAAAACAACACAGTATCGGTCACTGAGCCGGTCACATGAAGGGGATTTCTGTGCTCTTCCTGTGAGCTAAATCAGCCAATGGTGATTGGTTATATCATCTCACACCTCTATGTCTCTAAGCAGGACAAATTTTGGCTTTATGAGGAAAGGACTTTGGAGACCTCTAGATATTTGAAAGGTTAGTCCATTCTTTGGTCCAGTCTCCTTATAACCAGATGGTTTTTGTTACATCAACTGCCTACTATAAGACCTTGGAAAAGTCAACTTAACTCTCTTTGCCTGCATTTCTCAATCAATAAATATATAACCAATGCCATCACCACCACCAATCCTATTCCAGTCTTCATGAAAGTTGGGAGGGTTAGAGTATTCTCTAGAGGCAGGTATGAAAGAATTTAATTAATGCAACCTGTGCCCATGTCTGGAGGGCAATCTCAAGGAGAAATTATTCTTAAGAGGGGAAATAACTATTTCCTATTTAAAAATTAGACTGGATAAATGATATCTGCTTAACAGCCATCTGATTAATTGAGAAGTAAATGGAACTGAGAAACAGAGATGTGGGTTATAACTCAATTTCTGCTACTAACTCACAGTGAGTGAACTTGTACAAGTCACATGACTTCTTCTCTGGACCTTGGTGGAATCATCTATAAAATGATGGCTTCAGTCTGGGTAAATAGTAAGGCTCCATTCACTTTTAATAATCTATGCTACTTTATGGCAGAAAATAAACAGTTGGCAGATCATGGTCCTAGTCCTGGATCTGTCATTAAACGTCTTATGTGATCTTGAACAAACTTCTACGATTTGCTAAGCTTTGGTTTTCTCATCTATAAAAAAGAAGAATTGAACCAGATGCCTCACTGCAGTTTGGTAGCTGATGGGTTATTTTGTATGAATTCTGTAAATGATAGACATTACAGATTGCTGCCCTGAGTTCAATTATTAAAAACCTTCTATGTCCTATGTCCTCTAGAATATAAAAGAAGCCTTCAAATGAGCTTGTGCTTCACATGTCATCAAAACACAGGTGACGCAGTGACTGTTAAAGTAATAAATTATCATATTATCTACCTGATGTTATCAATATGCAATTCTTATTTATTTAAACTAAATCTTCTCAAAATTTCTTCTTTAATTTGATGCTATAATAATAATAATAACACTAATATAATACTTTAAGATTGTAAAAGGCATTTATAATGTTCATTTGGTCTTCAAAACCTCCATGAGAGATAAGTGCTATTAGTAGTCCCATTTTATAGGTATGGTAACTGAAGCTTGATGGAAGCTAAGTATCTAGCCTATGTTCACATAGAATGAGGGAATAAGACAACATTCAAACTCGGATTTTTCTGACTCCAGGTCCAGCACTGTATCCACTACATCACCTAGCTGCCTTACACCTAGCTGTCCTTGTCTTTGAGGTATTCAAATAAATATACCACACAATGACTGAAATGACTCCACCAAGGGAAAAACAGGACATGGCAGTATGGACATTTCAAGCAGAACACATCATGCATATTATGTGTGAAAACCATAATGACAAGGCTGAGAACTCTTGTCAGGTCCAAATAGAAAACTCCCATGTGTACTGTGAGGCCTTTATGATTGAGTCATGATCCAGGTGTATGAAGCCCAAACCATCCAAGTAGACCTCCAGTTATATCGGTTTCTAGCCCACCTTCAATTCCAGTGTTTCTTTTCATTTCTTCTTAAATGGCTAATATCAATTGGTCATATGAGATAAACTCAAACACAGAACTTGGCCTTAGCTGAGTTTGCTCAATCGGCTGGCTTATCTCATCTTAATGATGTAGTAATTGGACACATATATGAAATTCATTCCCTCCTAAAATTCAGAGAATCGTAGATAGAATACAAAGATGGAAGAAGGGAATCCCCTTTTGCCCACAGAATCTCCCCAAACACATTCAGTCCTGGCCAAATTTAGCACTACCTTCATTTGCAGCCTCTGAAGAATATTCTCCAGAATTTTCGAGGAAACCAAAGTACTTTCTCCAGGTAGTGGAGTAAGTAGAGAGACTTCTGTCTTCAGAATCTTTTTTTACCATGTTTACCATGATATGCCTTCCCCCATAAAATGGAAGTATAAAGTTATCTATTTGCATAGATAAGTCTATTCAGGTTCTCTTGCTCCTTGTATCCCCTCCTATTCCCAGCCATTGTTTGATTCTTATGAACAGAACTGCTAAATAGGCAGTCAAAAGAGAGAGCATTCACTACAAGAGGAGGAAAATGCCTGCAAGCTCTCAAGTTGAGATGCATGGCCAGAAGATGACTGAATTCTCTGCTCCAAAATCTTCAGACATCCCCATTATCCACCAGATAAAGTGTAAACTTCTGATTCTACCTAGCTAGTCATATTTCAAACTACTTACTTTTTTTGTCTGCCTTGCAACTATAATCAAACAACTGCTCACTCTCCTGCATTATTCTGCCCTCTCCCATTTTTGTGTCTTTGCTCCATGGTCCAACCCATCTAAAATGGACTTGCTACTTCCTTAATGGCTAGAATCTTGAAATCCTTTCTAACCCATGTTCCATGACTTCTTTGAAGGCTTTCCTGATTACTTTCAACCAGAAATGATAACGCACTCCATTTTCTAAAAAGCACTTTATTCCTCTCTCTTGCTCATTTTGCTTTGTACTTTGGCAGATAGGGTACCTGTCTAATTGCCCTTGTTAGATTAGAAGCTGAGGAGTGGAGAGAAGGGAGAGGAACTATATTGTTTAGCAGGGAAGAGAGGGCTTATCTTCATATATCTCTAGTGACCAGCATGAAATCTTGTACATTGTAGGCACTTAATAAACGTTTGTCAAAATGAATTGGCTAGCTTGTACAGAGAGAGAGAGAGAGAGAGAGAGAGAGAGAGAGAGAGAGAGAGAGAGAGAGCAGAAAGAAACTGGACCTCTGTGTATATGTTTGTGCAGGTGTTTTCTCAAGAGATGTGTCCTTCAAACAAAGAATCCAAGTACTGTTCACAATCACAGTTTGCCTTCTCCTGGTCCCTCCCCTGTAGGTCCTGGACAACAATGATAATCAAAAAGCTCTCTTCCTAAATAGGAGGGCCTTTGTAATCGCTCATAGGGCAGCACAGTGATTTGACTGCAACATTGTCACATTATGGATGAGGTTCTGATTAAATTTTCTTGTGTAATGACCCTAAGTAAATCTTTGCAATTTTCATTTTGCAGAGATTTAATATAGATCGGTTGCCCTGTAGTTTGGCCCCATTTTAATCCTAAGTCAGTCATTAAATTGGGACCAGGGAACATCTGATGGTTACATTCCATGGACTGAGCTATGAACTTAACATATTAAACCTACATTCCAGATGGGTAGAAGCATCTGTTCTCATTATAGTGATTGGTGTTAATCCGAAACCCTGACCTGCTTCTCCCAACATTATACTTATTAAATTCAGGACCACGTTCAAAGAGATATTAATATCAGCAGCATCACTTCTCAAGTATCTCCATGTGTGTGTGGCCTGCTCTGAATAGACAAACCTTCTTCAGGGTTGGTTAGGCACAGAGATTCTCAGATGGAAAGATGTTGAGAAATTATTTCATTCTCAAAAGGACAACTCTTAGGTAACCGGCAAAATATCTCAAACCCATATGCCTTTGACTGCTGGATACTGTGGGGACAAAAGAAAGGTATAAGATTAGGTCCCTGCCTTTAAAGACCTTATAGACTCTCTCTGTCTCTGTCTGTCTCTGTCTCTCTTTCTCCCTCTCTGTCTGTCTGTCTGTCTCTCTCTTTGTCTCTCTTACTCACACACAAATTCGGTAGCAACACAAGGCAGTTTATTATAAATACTAAAAGTGCTAGATACAGACTATAAGTTCCATAGATGCTCAGATGAGAGAAAGCTGATTGCAAGATGGATAGTTAGAGAAAACTTCACAAAGAAGATAATACTTTATCTCATCCAAATGTGCATAAATAGAAAGAACTTTTCAAGTAAACAGAGATTCATGCCCAAAGAAGGCAATGAGTATAGCAGGTATAGGAGGAGGAGAGTAGTTCAACTTGATTCCCCTAAGAGATAAAAATTTAATTTCAGAGTCAGTGAGTTCATGTTTGTAGAAGGTTAAACAATTCCATTATTTGTTTTGTTTATGTGTTCTTATTTTTTAATTATTTGAATCTGTACATAAAATGACCTCTGTTTTTATATGTTGTCGGTTCCTTTGAACTCCCTCCCATTTGAAACTTTATACAGAATCAAGGTCAGACCCACAATAAGCACTGCTTGAAGACAATTCTTCAATCCTGCCCCCACCACCACCACCACCACCACCACCACTTCTCTTATCTCTCAGTTCCTTCAACTGACCCACATATAGCATGTTTTCCAGTTACAAGTTTAGGCCTGTAAATAATATCTATAAAACATTTGAGTCAGAACTGAGCTACTCACCCTTGTCCTACCCATCCCTTATTCTAGATGTGTCCTGACCAAAGAGGATAATATGATTCCCTTTTTATAGATACTATAAACTTCTGCTAATGCTGACTGGGACTGAATTAGCTTTTTTGGCTACTGTGTCACACTGTTAAACTTGTAGTCCACTAAACCTCTTTTTCATATAAATTGTTATCTTTATAACTTTATCCTTATCCTGTATTTAGCTTATTTTTCAAACCCAAGGGTGGAACTTCATAATCATCCATTTTCAGTTTCATATTAATTGATCTATTCCATTTTATTGCTGACTTATTGGGGAAAAGAAAAATTTCTTTATGAATATGGAACTCCCTTCCACTGGGAAAGGAAAGTTTCCCCGAAGAAAGAAGATGTTTCTATGTCCTCTTTTTTATCTGCCATCAACTTTGGGCTGTTAAATAAATTCACTTCTTAATAATAGACCCTTCTCTGATACCTCAGCTCATCTACATCTATTTTCATGTGCAGAAAAGACCACTATGATTGAATCAATAAAGCAATTCAATCAAACAAGTCATGCAGTCAAAATAGGTAAGGTAAAGTGTCCATTTGCTCAAAATTACTGGTTAATTCAGCCAAAATGGTTGAATCAATTGTGCAAGAAGGCAGTCTACAGGAAAATGAAATTCATCATTAAACATCAATCTGGTTATGAGGAAGTCTGTAAGAACTTTGCAAAGAGAGTCTATCTGGATCATTTAAGGTTAAATTTAAATGTGTGTAAATGATGCATTTTTAATTCAAAAGAATAATTATATGCCTTCACTTACTCTTGAGGTAGCCAGTAAGCCTCAATGATTCTAGATTTCTGGTTTCTTTCCCAGTGTCCCCAAATGCTCCTATATGGTCACACACATTTTTCTTTGGCCATATAAACCTGAACTGTAGAAATTTCTGTCTATCCCTAGTCATAATATCAGAAGAGAAAAGAGCCATTCAATGCAAAATAATAATAATAATAATAATGGCGCTGGAGTCAAAAAACATGAGTTTAAATGCTATCTCAAATCAACCTTCCCAGGCCTCTGTTTTTTTCTTCTGTAAAAATGAGGAGGTTGGACTAGATGGCCTATGGAGTTCCTCTCAGGTCCTATTAGGAAGAAAAAGAATCTTCAGCGGGAAACAGAGATCATAAAATGTTGTCTCCCATGACCTAATAGCAGCAAGAATTAAAAAAGAAATCAAACTTTTTTCTTCAGGGGAGGAATAAATATTATAGACAAAATTTGTGGTGGGTGGCAGATAATGTTTAAAATGCTTAAGAGAACAAACTTCCTTGGCACATTAATAGAACCCATTTGAGTACAAATAGTGAAGCTATTCATTATAAATAATCATCCACTCTATCACAGATGCAAAATGACTCTATTAGGCCACAGTTTGAATGAACATTGGCTTTCTTTAAGTTTCTGTATCTAATTAAAAGTAATGAAACATGTTTTTTAAGAATATTTTACAATTCAAATTCATCATTCACTCAAATTATTTTATATTAGTAAGGAGATTATTTTTAGTAATCTCTTTGCAAATCTACAATTATTCTAGTTATTAGAGAGGCTTCAGTCTCTAATTTTCCATGATATATTCTCTAGGGAAAGCTGGCTGTTATAAAAGAAATTATCAGCAATTCTATATATCATTGGCAAAACCCAGTGGAAAGAGCTAGAAAAATCCCATTTCAATTGACTATAGAATTTTTAAAATATTTGAGAATCTACCTTCAGAGACATAAACAAGAAAGATATTCATATATGGTTATATTCATACAACTACAAAACACTTCATAGAAATAAAGGCAGACAAATAATGTCAGAAATAATTATTGCTCATGGTAATCAGAGTCATTATGATAAAAATTACAATAAGACCTAAATTAATATCTTCAATGCCATGGCAATAAGACTACCAAAGGATTACTTTAGAAAGCTAGGAAAAAAAATTTTTTAATTAATCTGGAGGAAACAAAGGTCAAGCATTTCAAGGGAAATAATGAAAAAATGGGGAAAAGGATCAACTACCCATGCCAGATTTCAAACTATACTCCAAAGGAAAAAATCACAAAAATTACTTAGTTAAAAATAGAGAGATCAAAAAAATTGGTCAGTAGAACAGATTAGTTATACAACATGTAAGGTGAGTATTTAATAAACCAGAAGACATAATTTGCTGGGATAAAGACCCACCATCTGACTAAATGGTCAGATAACTAAAAAGCAGTCTGGCAGAAATTAAGTTTAGTTTTAGACCAGTACCTCCTACCATATAACATGATAATCTCCACATAGATATATGACTTAGATATGAAAGGTCATATAATAAATGAATAAGAAGAGCAAGGAGGAAATTATCCTTCAATCCATAAATCAGGAAAGAATTTAAAACCAAACAAGGGGTATTGAGTTGTACAAAAGATGCTCCAAATCACTAATAATTAGAGAAAGGTAAATTAAAGCAATTCTGAGGTTCCACTTCACAATTTTCCAATTGGAAAAATCCACAAGAAAGCAAAATGACAAATGTTGGAGATGCTATGGGGAAACAGGCATATTAATGCACTGCTGATAGACTTATGAATTAATCTAGTCATTCTAGAAAGCAATTTGGAACTGTGTCCAGGAAATTAGCAAACTGTTATATATCCTTTGACCCAGAGATGATATTACTACTACTGCTATACCACAAAGAGATGAAAGAGGAAAATGACCCATACCTACAAAAAATATTGATAGCTATTTTGTAGTGGCAAACAACTGGAAACTAAGAGAGTGATAATCATTTGGGGAATGACTGAATAAATTATGGTACATTAATATAATAGAATATTATTGTATCATAGGAGATGAGGAAGTGGACAATTTCAGTGAGACCTGGGAAGTTTGTATGCACTAATGTAAAGTGAACAAAACCAAGAGTTGATTATGTAAAAACAACAATCTTGCAAAGATTTAAAAACTTTAATTGGGGGCAGCTGGGTAGCTCAGTGGATTGAGAGCTTGCCCTAGAGATGGGAGGTCCTAGGTTCAAATCTGGCCTCAGACACTTCCCAGCTGTGTGACCCTGGGCAAGTCACTTGACCCCCATTGCCTACCCTTACCACTCTTCTGCCTTGGAGCCAATACACAGTATTGACTCCAAGATGGAAGGCAAGGGTTTAAAAAAAAAAACTTTAATTGATGCAATTATCAACTACGATTCTAAGATGCCAATTTTGATGCATGTTACTTACCTCCTAATAAAAAAGTTATAGACCCAAGATGTTGAATGAGACATGTAGTTTTGGATGTGGCCAATATGTGAATTTGTTTTGATTAACAATCCATATTTGTTTATGAGGGTTTTGTGTTCTTACCTTTAATGGTAGAGAAGGGAAGATTGAAAAGTGAGGGAATAAATATTCATTAATAGGAAAAATAATTTAAAAAAGAAAGCAAAGAATTAAAATGCTGTAGAGAAGCCAAAACTTTACATATTGACTTAAACTTTTTTACTCCTGCCAACACATGACACCAATCCTACACCTTGTGGAATGAGTTGGTTACATTATCTCCTAACCAGAGGAATAGTTTAAATCACACCACTGTTGGTTCTCAGGCCAAATGAACACTAAATAAACCCTTTCTTAGGATAAGAGCAAGTTGAGTTTGCCAAGTTTCTTATGAATAAATGCCAACTTGCTATGGAAGACCATTTTCAGAGGGCTAGTGGAAATGTAACCTTCTTGATTTCTAAGTGATGCCAGAAAGAGAAAAATGGAAATCACTACACATGTGTGCAGCTGCTGCCCTCCATCCAATCCAATCTCCTTTCCATGGTTCTGTGATCCAGACTATACCTCCAGTCAGAGACTCCACCTACTGCCCTGAGCTCCTGATTGGTGAGCCTTCCCCATTATTGCCCCAATGAGATTCAGTACTTTGCCCCAACCCCTACCTCCACTTCATCTCCAGGGACAATAATCAAATAACAAATCAACACTATTGCCCCTGGAAAGAATGTTTCAATCAATTTTCCTGTGGCTGCACTCACCATCCTTGTTAAAGTGAGATAAACTAAGTCATTGACCAGAAAAATCTGGTCAAAAAAGAAAAATCAGAAATGAGCTTTCCTGTGAAGGTCAGTCAGCTCAGAAGTTAGAATCCATGAGAAAATAACTCCCTTACTGCTGGCAGCTGGAATAAGATATACAAAGAATGCCTTGTACCCCACACCACTGACCAATATAGCTTCTAGATGATAAGGCTGCTTGCTCCATCAAGGTTATGTCTCATAATGAACATTGTTTGCTTTGTATCTTGCATCCTATAAAAACTGCATTGTAATTTCAGTCTGGTGCAACTTTCACTAGGAAGGTTGCCTTGGCCAGTTAGGTATGCATTATTAATCAATAGATTAATAAATGAATTTTGGTTCCATTAATTGAACTTCTGGGTGTCTGGACTCACTTTATGAAGTGCACCACTTCACTTGTGACTTCCCAACCTAAGACACCCCTCTCTGACCACACCACTCCATAAAGTGTTGTATTCCCATATTAGAAAGTCAGAGACTATCTTGCTTTTTTAAAATTTGCTACTTATTTTGTGATTTGTGATATGCTAGCAGTATAATATCGCTAGCATTTAATATAGTACCTAGAAGAAAGCACTTAGTAAATGCTTTTTATTCACTCACAGCAAAAGAAAGAGCCAGACCAATGGCCAAGTAGTTCAGTGACAGGCAGCCCTTCCTGAGTGAGAGCAAGAGAAAGGGCCAGACCAGTGTCCATTTGACAGGCACAGAAGGGCAGCACCTAGGCAGCCAGTTCCTGAACCACAACAGGAGAAAGGCCAGTCTGACACAGAAACAGCACAGCAATTTAAAACACGTTGGACAATAGGGCCAGACCAGCACCCAGGAAGCCCATGACTGATCAAGAAGCCCAGGCCTCAATTACAGCTTTTATAGGAAGGGCCAAATCAGTACTCAGAGTCCAGATAGCCCGTAGCTAAAGCACAGTAGAAAGAGCTTCAGGAGAAAAGTCCAGGATAACACTGGAGAAGCAACACACCTGAGGTCCTACAAGAGGTCCACCTTCAGTGTAATTGAGAACAACTCTGTGGCCTGCCAGTATCAAGTAATGGAGCTAACTCTACATTCAGGACTTTGTAAGGAGAAGGAAAAAATAAAGGGGTCTAAGTCAAGCCATCAGCCACAAGGACACTGAGGCCAAATCCAGTAATCCTGGAGAGGATGAGGCCTAAGTAGGAGCCACTTCATCCAAGTGATATCCGTTCAAAAAGAGGTTGCCCATATCATCCGAGACTATTGAGGAAACAGAGTCTAACCCAAGCACAAAGCCCCAGGTTGAGATTAAAGATGTGAGTAAAGAGGAAAAAAATTATAATCAATGCAGAAATATGATGTATTAACACTTTTCAAAATGCTTTGCTTATTTTATTTTATCTTCAGAACAACTCTGTGAGGTAGGGATTATTATTATCTCCACTTTGTTGATGAAGAAATCAAGGCTGAAAGAGATTAAGTGACTTATCACTAACACAGCTAGTATCTGAGGTAGCATTTGAATGCAGATATGCTTGATTCTAGGTCCAGTGTTGTATCCACTGAGCAGAGAAACTCAATAGGTAAACCCAAAATAAGAAAGTAACTTCATAAGTACAAGTAGTCTCAAAGCAAAAGAATACCTTGGTCCCAAGGATTATAAGAGAACCTATAGAAATTAAACAAGAGATTTTTAATGTTATGTTTAATAGAACAAGAGCAATTGAGGAAAGAAGGGAAAGGAGAATTAATGATTTGGAAAAGGAGGTTAAAAAATCTTGCCCCCAAATATGAAATTTTAGCATGAAAAAGATAGGTATGACTTAATGAGACATAGAAATATTTTAAATAAAATCAAAAGATAGATCCAGAAGACATTTTAAGATTCATACTATTAAAAATCACTGACCTTAGCTTGAGTTAGCTTTATTTTTCTTATCTTTAAATACATATATATATATATATATGAAAATATATATTAAAATGTTCTCTAAATATTTTCTGCTTTTTGCAGGTCTCTAAAGTAGATCATGGCCCCATCCACTTTCAGGCCCCACGTCCCACCCAAAAAAAAGAAGCCTCTCTATAGCAAAGCAACCAACTTGGCCTAGTCCCAGAATATCTTGCCAGCCTTTGAAGGATCAGATGTGTGTAGATGGAATGCAGGGCATGAGGGAAGGCTCACAGTATCTTTAGTGTGTTCTCTAGTTGCTTCCTTGGGTTGGAATTTCTTGTGTGTCCTAAAACTTTAGGATTCTCTCCCCTTACTCTACCTAATGTAACTAGAAAGAATCTCAACATTCCCTGGTAGACTGAAGATACAACTGTTCACTCTCTTGTTCTCTGCAAGGATCACCTTGCATGGCATATTTCATCTCCAGCTTGAATGACAAGCTCTTTCTTTCAAGTGACCTGGGAGAATAGCCTTTTGTCCCTATCTAATTCCACCTTAGATTATCCTTACCTCTCTGGTTTCTCTCTTCTTGACTTTGCTCTCAAATTTTCTGGGCTAGGCAAATTTTGAATAATCTCTAGACTCCTCTCTTTCCCTTTACTAACTGATGACAGTTTTTGCTCAGCAAATAGTTAAAAAACCTAGGTGTTTCTGGAATTTAGCCTGCTGAGAATTAACTATCATACCCTTCCTCATGACACAGGGCAACAATAACTGGGTAGTGTGATGTCATGTTTTTCCATCAGGCACTGGATATGTTGTAGATAACACCTATGAAACTGGCTAGAGTCTGGGGATAAAATTAGTTTAAAAGAAATTATTTGGGGGGCATGATCTCTTCCCTTCCTTCCCCTCTTTTTAAAAAATAAATGGATAAAAACTAAATAATTCAAGCCCTGCCTTCAAAAATAAATTTTAGTATTGTTTAGCAAAAACAATAAAACCCAAAATTTTAACCATCAAAAGAAACACTCACCTGAAAAAAACATCAAAGAATCATCAGACTCTACAAAAACAATGACCAAAAAAAAAAAGCTAGATGCTATCATGTTGACAAATCATAACTAAAACTTCCCAGATCTATTAGAAATGGAGGGCAAAGTGAAAATAGAAAGACTGGTCCTCTTCACAGGAAATTGCCATGGGTATCCCAGTGCATGGGCTGTCATACAACAAAGAATTCCTTACTCAAATATGGGCTTTGGAGACCATTTTACCCAGCCAGGAGTACCTAAGACTCCCAGAACCAAATCATACAATCTCCTTCTGGCAGACACAATTGCCAAAATTATACTTTGCATCCAAGCAAAAAGTATTTGAAAAGAGTAATTTTTAGAAAGAAAGGGGTCTGTGGAAGCAGGCCCCCAACTGCAGCAGACATCGGAGGGTAGCACCCAGCTATGGTTGCTAACGATGACAAATGCTGCAGATAATTTAAAAACAGGCAGCTAACACAAACACCCAACTCAGCTGCATTCGACAGGCTTCAGTGCGGGATAGCTGGCAGCCTTTCAGTCAGTCAGAATAAGGTGACAGGCACCCCCACTGCGGACAGTGGGGGACAGGCAATGGAATGCAAGGTTCTTGCCCATCAGTGCCAGAGCCTCCCAGTACAAACAGAGATGGGTGGAAGAGAAGGAACTAGGCATGTCAGAGTAGAAGAGGCCAAAGTGGGCTCTTAGAGGAAGCAGCCCCAAGAGAGAGATGAAATGACTTTGAAAGTCTTTGTAAAGATGAAGACCTAAGAGGGCCAGGACTGCTTTTTACCTCTTTTTATATCCTGTAAAAATTAAATTTTTATCTAGTAATAAAAATATTATATTTTAAGAGGTTTATTAAGGATTATTAGAAATCAAGGAATAAAGAAGATACAAATAAAAAAAAAACGTGCCCATGGCTGATTAGCCCATTCAAAATCCCCGTGGTTAGCTTAGTTTACCACTATATACTTCCTACATCATTGCAATGACAGAGCGCCCTAGGCATTACTGCCAGTTAAATACTAATTGTGATCTCACCCAGATGGAGACTTAGGTGAGATTACAGGGAATTCTGGGAAATACCAAGGACTTCTGGGGATTGTAGTCTAGGGTTCAAAATCTCCATTTTTACAATCCCCAATACACAGTGCCTGGCAAAGAGCAAGTGCTTAAGAATTGTTGACCGATTAATGGATTACATTTAACATCAAACATAATTGATGGTTTTGCATTTTCTCCCTCTTTTTTTTTTTGCTCCAAAGAGCAAACTACAAGAGATAGCTCATTGCATTAGGAGAACAAATTCAGAAATAAAGAACATAGAAAAAAGATAATAAAACTTTTAAAAAACAAAACAGTACTGTGATAGGTTTGGTTTGGTTGTGTTGTTCTACTGGCCTGGAGTCAAAGATCCATCTTTGTCCAAAGTCATCTTCTTTCTCCATCAACCCACAGTTTTTCCCTACTGATGAGCATCCTCACTGATATTTTTCCTGGCTGGGGTTCAATGGACAAATGCATTTATTTCACTAGTCCCAAAAGAGTCATTTAAATTATCTCAGGTGAGCATTACAAAATGAAACACTGAGCCTGCAAAAAAAAAATGGCTACTGACCTGATGTTGGGAATAGGATACTGCCTAAATGTGAGTACTTCATCCTCTAAACACTAAACATGGTGTTCAAGCATCTCTTAGAGCATTTGCTTTTTACTTTATGTTGTAATTTTATGTGAAACAGGGTAGCCTGGTGGATAGACAGCTCAGCTCAAAGCTAAGAAGACCTAGATTCAAGTTCCTAATGATCAGAGCTTCTAAATCTTTTGAAGCTGGCTTTACTTACTATTTTCATAGAAATTGTTCTGTTTTTTTCACTTTACTCAGCATTAGTTTATAAAAGTCTTTTCACTTTTCTCTGAAACTATCTTCTACATCATTTCTTATAGCACAATAGTAAAAAATATCACTCTGAGGGGCAGGTAGGTGGCTCAGTGAATAGACAGTCAGGGCTGGAGATGAGAGGTCCTGGGTTCAGATTTGGTCTCAGATACTTTCTACCTGTGTGATCCTGGGCAAGTCACTTAATCATAATTGACTAGCTCTTATCGCTTTCCTGCTTTGAAACCAATACTTAGTTTAGATTCCAAGACAAAAAGTTAAGGTTTAAAAAATATACCACTTTGGAAGGTAAATGGATTATGGATTGGTGAGGAGAGAGATAGAAGGCAGGGAGATCAACTAGGAAGTTATCTCACAAATCTAGGCAAGAAGTGATTGAGAGCATTCAGTCCTCTGCTTGGTTTATTGTCCAACTGTAGTGCAGTACAATATACATATATTATAGTCTAGTAAATTAGTGTTAGATTTGGAGTAAGGAAAACTTGGGTTTAAGTTCTACCTGATAGCTGTGAGCATAAGCAAAAAATTAACCCCTCAAAGTCTTAGTTTTCCCATCTGTAATAGCTATAGCACTAATCCCACAGAATTATTATTAGAATAAAATAAGATAATGAATATAAAGGACTTCCAATTTTTAAAATTACTTTATGCATGTAATTATCATGATTATGATAGACCAATTCTATAGTCCACATAACCAACTGTATATCATAATCAGAAAAATAACTAGTTGATTTTTCCTATGTAGATTCTTGGGCAGAAGTTTTTGGAGTGATCGAATATTTTATTTAGGAAGCAATACAGCATTTTCAAGACTCCACAAACAAGAATATCTAAAGGTCTCACGTATATTAAAGACTCCCAATTTGATTTGGTCATTACACTGGGACATTGTCCATGACACTTTCAGTCACTTTTGGTCTCATGAGAAAATAAGAAGCAGGAAAGTTTAGAAGACACAAAGTGAAGCTAAGCGATAAAGAGGATATAAAGAAGAAAATGGATATAGAACTGGGGTACTTTTTTGGGTTATCTCACTTCCTTACTCCTACTGGTGCTAAGTAACACTTGACCTTCCCTCACTGATGCAGTGCCAAAGTTTTCCAATATCGATGCAACAACACCTTGCAGACACTGAGGCTTCACCCTTCTATTGAAAAGCAGTGGCTGATGAACCCCAAGGCATTCTTGTGCCCATAACAAGAAACAGAGATGTCCCAGGCATTAAGACTACAGCATTTATTGTCTGATCAAAGTACCATACCTTTTCTGCTCCATATCTTGCAATAACATCATTTTATAAAGCCAATAGAGGGAACAAATAGATAAAAGTAGCTGACTCCTTTATATGTTTATATGGGTATATATGTGTGTATGTATGTAGGTATGTATATAAACATACATTTAGGTGTTATTTGTAAATTAAAAAGATGAATACAATTTTTTTTAATCCCTTAACTTCTGTCTTAGAAGCAATACTAAATATTGATCCAAGACAGAAAAGTGGAAAGGGCTAAGCAATTGGGATTAAGTGACTTGCCCAGGGTCACACAGCTAGGAATTATCAGAGGTCAAGTTTGAACCCAGGGCCTCCCATCTCTAGGCCTGGATCTTTATCCACTGAACTACCCAGATGCCCCATGAATACTTCTACAGTCCTTATGAGGCACTGGAGACCAAGTCTAAATGTGTTAGTTGATTTTGTAAAGATTAAAATTAGGGAATATGGGGAGACTGAGGCAGATAGAAATTAGTTTCTCTCTGCAAGGAGTATTATATTTTTTTAGAGGTTTATTAAAGGTTAAAGATTAAAAAAATATACAAGTAAGAAACATGTGCCTAGGCCAGAGGCCTAGACAAAATAACCTCACATCACGCAAGAGACTGCCTGCTCCAAAACGCAAGTCCAAAAAGAGCCCAGAGCCCTCAAAAGCCTTTGAATCAGCTTAAATATCTTCTCGATCTCAGCCCAGGTGAGATTACAAGGCATTCTGGGGAAGTGGAGCAAAGGCTCATGGGGATTGTAGTCCTGTATTCGAGTCTATTTTTTACAATTTGGTGGTTGCTATTATGCTTTTAAAAGAAAGAATGAATTACTCTAGGGGACAAAGATCCCAAGCCAGTTGAATGGTGAGTAAGACTCTGTGGAAAACCTATGGGCAGACATGGACAAGGGTCACACAAAATGAACAGCTGAATGTGATACTCATTGTTGGAGGGAATATCATTACTGATAAGATCATAGATCCACTAAAGAGTTGTACATGCTTAATATAGATATGAATATATATATATACATATCTTCACTAGACTCTACCATTCCTTCATGCTACCACACACTATCTCTCCTCCTTTCTGAACCAGAGTCCCAAAAGGAAATCTGTCTATATTTGCTAACTTCACTTCCTTTCCCTCTCTCATTTCTCAACCCTTTACATGCTAGTTTCTGACTTCATCACTTGACTGAAACTGCTCTCTCCAATGTTACCAGCAATCTTTTTCTTTTATATTTTATTTAATTAGTCAATTTAGAATAATTTTCCTTGGTTACAAGAATCATATTCTTTCCCTTCCCTCCTCCTAACTCCCCTCCCATAGCTGATGCACAATTCCACTGGATTTTACATGTGCCTTTGATCAAAGCCTATTGCCATATTATTAATGTTTGCAATAGGGTGATCATTTAGAGTCTATATCCCCAATCATATCACCCTCCTACCCATGTAATCAAGCAGTTGTTCTTCAGTATTTCTACTCCCACAAATTTTCCTCTGAATGTGGATAGTGTTCTTTCTCATAAATCCCTCTGAATTGTTCTGGATCATTGCATTGCTACTACTAGAGAAGTCCATTACATTCGATTGTGCCACAGTGTATCAGTCTCTGTGTATAATGTTCTCCTGGTTCTGCTCCTCTCATTCTGCATCAATTCCTGGAGGTTGTTCCAGTTCACATGGAATTCTTACAGTTCTTATTCCTTTGAGCACAATAGTATTCCATCATCAACAGATACCACAATTTGTTCAGCCATCCCTCAATTGAAGGGCATCCCCTCATTTTCCAATTTTTTGCCACCACAAAAAGCACAGCTATGAATATTCTTGTACAAGTCTTTTTCCTTATGATCTCTTTGGAGTATAAACCCAGCAGGGCTATGACTGGACCAAAGGGCAGACAGTCTTTTAGCACCCTTTGGGCATAGTTCCAAATTGCCCTCCAGAATGGTTGGATCAATTCACAACTCCATCAGCAATGCATTAATGTCCCAACTTTGCCACATCCCCTCCAACATTCATTACTTTGCTTTATTGTCATGTTAGCCAATCTGCTAGGTGTGAGTTGGTATCTCAGAGTTGTTTTTATTTGCATTTCTCTGATTATAAGAGATTTAGAACATTTTTGTGTGCTTATTAATAATTCTGATTTCTTTGACTGAAAATTGCCTATTCATGTCCCTTGCCCATTTATCAATTAGGGAATGGCTGGATTTTTTGTACAATTCATTTAGCTCTTTATAAATTTGAGTAATTAGACCTTTGTCAAAGGTTTTTGTTATGAAAGTTTTTTTTTCCCAATTTGTTATTTCCCTTCTGATTTTTGTTACATTGGCTTTGTTTATAAAAAACTTTTAATTTAATGTAATCAAAATTATTTATTTTACATTTTTTTAATTTTTTCTAACTCTTGCTTGGTCTTAAAATCTTTCCTTTCCCAAAGATCTGACAACTATACTATTCTGTGCTCACCTAATTTACTTATAGTTTCCTTCTTTATATTCAAGTCATTCACCCATTCTGAGTTTATCTTGACATAGGGTGTGAGATGTTGGTCCAAACCCAATCTCTCCCATACTGTCTTCCAATTTTTCCAACAGTTTTTGTCAAATAGTGGATTTTTGTCCCCAAAGCTGGGATGTTTGGGTTTATTATAGACTGTCTTGCTGATGTCACTTACCCCAAATATATTCAACTGATCCTCCTTTCGGTCTCTTAGCCAATACCATATTGTTTTGATGACCACTGTTTTATAGTATTGTTTGAGATCTGGTACTGCTTCCTTCACATTTTTTTCATTATTTCCCTTGATATCTTTGATCTTTTTTTCTTCTAAATGAACTTTGTTATCTTTTTTTCTAATTCAGTAAAAAAGTTTCATGGTAGTTCAATGGGTATGGCACTGACTAAATAAATAAGTTTGGGTGGGATTGTCATTTTTATTATGTTAGCTCATCCTACCCATGAGCAATTAATGTTTTTACCAGCGATCTTTTATTAACCAAATCTGATAGTCCTTTTCCCAGTCCTTGCCCTTCTTGGTCTATCTTGTGCATCTGATATTGCTGACTGACATTTTCACCTACGTGCTATCTATTCTCTGGGCTTCCTTGATATTTCTGTCTTCTGTAAGTGTTCCTCAAAGTTCTGTCCCAAGACACTTTGCCCCCCCCCCATGTCTGTGTCTTTGTACATTTCTCTGCCTCCCTGTCATTCTGTCTCTGTCTATCTGTCTGTCTGTCTCTCTCCCTCTCTTGCTTTTGTTAGCTCCAATGAGTTTATCATCTCTATGGCAATTATAGATCCAGCCCCATCTCTCCCCTGAGTTTCAGTCCCCCATCACTGATTGTTTATTAGACTTATGAATTGGAATCCTAGAGACATTTCAAATTCAATACTCACAAAATATACCATTATTAAAAAAAAAAAACAACCTTAACCTGCTTTCAGATTTGCCTATTCCTTCAATGTTATCACATTCTTCCAGACTCCCAGGTTCATATCCTCATCATTATCCTCTACTCCTTACTCTCCCTCATCCTCCCTCATATCTAGTCAGTCATTAAATATTGCCATTTCTTTACCTACAACATCTTTCCTATCCTATCTTCTCTACTCATGTAGCTACCACATTAGTTCTAGCTATTGTCCATCATCTCTTGCCCATACTGTTGCAATAGCCTCTTAATTTGTTTCTCTACCTCATCTCTTCCCCACTCTAACTGATTCACTACACTGTGATTAACACATGATTTTCTTTAAGTACATATCTGAGCATGTCATTCTCCTACTCAGTAAATTCCAGTGGCTCCCTCTTACTTCTGGGAAAAAATATAAACTCTTCTGTTTAGTTTTTAAAACCCTTTCCACCCTGATCTTAACCTATCTTTCTATGTTCATTGTACATTACTCCCTTTCCTATAGCCTTTAATCCAACCAAATTGGTCTCTCACACTTCCTTACATGTGACATTTAATTTTTCATTTTTGTGTCTTTGGACTGATTGTCCTACATGCCAGGAATGTACACCCTCCCCTGAAATTCATGGAATCTCTCTCTTCCTTCAAGACACAATGCAAGCATCACCATTATTCTGAAGCTATTCTTGATGTCACAAACTTCTAGTGCCCTCCCTCCCAAACTACCATATATATATATAACTATTTTGTATAGTATTTGTATTTATTCTCTTCATATTTATTGTGTGTATTCAGATTTGTTTTTGTTGTCTCCCCCATTAGAATTAAGCTCCTTGAGGATATATTGCTATTTCTTAACAGGGAGCCTGGAAAACAGCATTAATAAATAGCTGTTGATTGCAGTCAATTTCACATAGCTGCATACAACCACGTTTGGTAAATTCTTTGAATGGTCTTTTTATCCTGACCAAAATATGAAAAAAATGCATTTTTAATTTGTAAGCCAAGAAAAAAGTTGAGTCTTTAAAAGAGGAACTTTGGTTTTAAAAAAGTAAGAGAAGATAAAAATATAAAAATATAGAAATAGTTTTATAGACTCAGAACCCCACTTTTTAATTTACCTATTAACGAATTATTTGACTCATCAATTGACTTAATGTGCTACTTTTTCCTAAGAAACATGGGTACATTTTAACAGGAGTCTTTGGAGACAATGTCTTAACACAAAAAAAAGGTTCCAACATTCAGATTATTTTATGCCCTATTTTACTATAATTAAGGAGGCAGAAAAGTTGGGCTGTGGGAATATGACAACAGTTCATAACCATAAAAAGGCACCAGGCTGACTATAGAAAATATGTAGGAATAAAACCAAGGCCTTTGAGTTGGTATTCATTCCTAACTTGGTCTTTATATTACATATTTTGATAAGTTACCTGTCTCCAAACAAACAGGAGTCAGGTGAGACTCAGTTGTAATCAATAGTATGCCTATGGCAAGTCTGTTTACCTGCCTATATCTAAATTTCCTTGGGAAAATCCTATATATGGGGCTATACTATGAATGCTCTATGGTCTTGGGCACGAAATAAACAAAAATTCTGGACAAAGATCTTGGTCAAAAAGCCTTCAAATGCTACTTCCTTGGTCATTTTTTAACCATTTCCTTCTTTCTCTTTCACATTCCAATATCTAAAGTTATAAGTGTTGATGCCATAAGGCAAGCTGGGGTGGTTGAAAAGATATTTGAAAGCAGTGAGAACTTTCTGTTCTTCATAGCAAACCTCATATTAGGCACCTTTCCCATCCATGTCCTGTTGCTTCAACTCAGAAAGTAATGAACCCTGGTCTGATTTGTTCTACTTCTGGGCACTGATTTATAAGTCTTCTGACAATTTCACATACTGGTTCCATAAAGACTTTGGAAATTTTTTTTTATTATTATTATTCAACTGAATAGTTCAGCTTTTTGGACTAGTAGAAACCCTTTGCTTGCCCTAACCTGCTCCTATAGGGCATAACAGGTACCAATATTATATATTCTTATCCTTGTGAAACTCCCATCTTCACTGAGACTTCAAAAATATACAGATATATTGATTCTATAAATCCCCTGATATTATCTTTTATTGGTAGTAATAAATGTCCATATTAATTAACTTAATGGGTTTAACTGCAGTAATGACTTTGTATTAAACTAGTACCCATTTCATGTCCCATATAAAAGCTGCAATAATAAAATTTGCCTGCAGGATTTTTTTTTAAAGCTCCCATTGTTCTGAAACAAAGCAAATAGGCTGTTGGAAAACTCTGAAGTTGTTGGTGAAAATCCATCATCAATAGCTACCTTTTGGGGATCAGAAGTAAAAGGATCAAGAAAATGATAGGTGTCAGTTCCCTTTGCTCTCAGAGGACATTTAGATGATGTATCACAAGACTCAAAGTCAATAAGCAAAGATTCCTTTGTGGCATCCAGTTATAGCCGATACTCCCCAAGGAATGTCTAGAGTAGCTCAGTGTCATAGAGAAAGATTTAGATTTGGGGTGAAAAGACCTCAGTTCAAATTCGTTTCATAGTGGGAAGCAAGGTGGCCCAGTAGTTAGAGAGCCAGGCCTAGAGATAAGGGATCCTTTGTTCAAATCTGGCCTCAAGACACTTTCTACCTGCCTGACCCCTAGGACAAGTCATTTAGCCCCCCCCATTGTCTAACCCTCTTGGCTATTCTGCCTTGGAACCAATGCACAGTATTGATTCTAAGACAGAAGATAAGGGTTTTAAAAATTCATTTCATAACATTTAATAGCATATACCCCTAGATGAGTCACTTTCCCTCTGTGTGCTTTACTTTCCTCAACTGTAGAAAGGGAATATTATTTAATTCTATCTACCTACCTCACAGAATTCTTTTTTTTTTTAAACCCTTACTTTCCATCTTGGAGTCAATACTGTATATTGGTTCCAAGACAGAAAAAGAAGAGTGGTAAGGGCTAGGCAATGGGGGTTAAGTGACTTGCCCAGGGTCACCCAGCAGGGAAGTGTCTGAGGTCAGATTTTAACCTAGGACCTCTCAATGGTCCTAGTGGCTCTCAATCCACTGAGCTACCCAGCTATCCCCTCATAGAATTCTTGGTAAGAAAATGCCTTGTAAATAAATGTAGAGTTATCACTACTATTATCACCCTAGTTGCTGTGGCTTGATGATTGGTGGAGATTAGAGAACTCTGAATTTCCTCCTAAGCACATTGTTGAAGAGGCCCTTGTGGATGAGGGGGAAGAATGGCACATCTGAGTCTTGAGCACTTACCTTCTTACTCCTGAAGAGTTTCAACTGGGTCAATTTAAGGTTTTTGAGGGTTCCTAAACCAGTCAACTAGGTTCATAAGGTGAAATAGGAATTTCTTTCTTTCTCATCTAGTATGGACAGTTAATTTGGGAAAGGGGGTGAGCACTTAAGTGGCAATCTTAAGAATGGCTACAATGCTTACTTGTTTGCTCTGTAGAGACTTTTAGATACACTTTTCCTTAAAGCAAAAATCTATAACCATACCACTGTTACCCTCTGCTGTTGTATTCTGATTCATTTTGGCTATAACCTAGTTAGCAGCCCTCTTCTTGGGTCCTATTAACCCTCCCCAGAAATCTCAACAAATCAACTTTTAAACCTCAGAAGCTTCAAGTCTAGAAGACCCAGAGGAAATAAGGTCTTTCCCAAGTTTTCTAAGTTGAAAGCTGCTTCTCTTTCATTTCCTGATTCTGACTTAACAGCTTCACTGGAGAAGCTAAGGGAATGAATGGGCAAGTTGGGCAGATAATATATGGAGCTCAAAAAAGTGAGAAGCAAGGTAAGATTTTAAATCAAATCATGCTTTTGCATCGGACTATATTCACAGCACAACACATAGATGACTGCACAGCACAGTCTATCACTATCTACAAACCCAATTCTGTCAATAACTCTGGGTAACAAATTCCCAATAACATCTTTGATACATAATAAACAATGTGACTTAATAGGGAATAAAGTTGCAAACAGCAACAAAAACCCTTTAGCATCATTTGGCTAACTCCCCAAATTACTGTGTAATTTGTTACTTCCTCTGACTTAATTCCCTCTCTGTAAAATAAAAGAACTACATGTGGGGCAGTGGATAGAGAGCTTAGATGCTGAGTCAAGAGAACCTAGGTTCATATTGACCTCAAACACTTCCTAGCTGTGTGACCCTAGGAAAGTCTTTTAATTTCATTTACCTAGCCTTTGCCCTTCTGTCTTAGAATTGCTACTACGGCAGAAAATAAGGATTTTTTAAAATTTTGATAAAATAAGGGAATTGGTCATTTTGAAGTTCTTTCTATTTCTAACATTCTGTGATTCTAGGATTGTTCCTAAGGATATATCTGCCCTGCAATGTAATTTACCTCCTTTTTATCCTGGAACCTATCAAGGATGTTAGACAGAGTTTGTCAAGCTATGAAAACCCAGGCTTACAATCAATAGATGAATGAGGGTTAGATGGCTATTGCCTTTATTTAAAGAATCATATTAAGACTCCTTGAAATAGATATTCAAGGTAAGATTTGAGTTTTTAAAATTCAACTTACACAATAATTCTAGAACACATCTATTATATAAGATTTGGTTTTATTTTTTAAACCCTTATTTTATATCTTAAAATTGACACAAGTCGAGGTAGTTAGGTGGCTTAGTGGGTTTAAGAGCCAGAACTAGAGACAGCAAGACTTGGGTTAAAACCTGGCTTCAGACACCTCCTGGCTGTATAACCCTGGGCAAATCATTTAATCACACTTGCCTAGCCCTTACTGCTCTACTGCCTCAGAACCAGTACTTAGCATCAATTACAAGATGGAAAGTAATGGCTTAAAATTTTAATTGATAAGAATATTGGTTCCAAGACAGAAGAACAGTAAGGGCTAGACAAGTGGAGTTAAGTGACTTGTCCATGATCACACAGCTAAAAAATATCTGGGGCTAGATTTGAACCTAGGACCACCCATGTCTAATCCTGTCTCTGAACCACAAACTATCCTTGGTCATGTTTATTTAAAGGACAACTAGAGCTATCATTAGCCATTTCATTACCTATGAATAAGGAATTTATTAACCAAAATAGAAGTGCAAATAAGACTTCAAGAGGAATAATCTTCCTTCTTTAGAGTCCCAAGATGCAAGTGGTTTAGGTTTGCCATCAAATCATATATATTCATTAAAATAGCAACTTCCTTTAGGTGCCTATTTAGAAATGTTCTTAGTAGCTGGCTTGAGAGACTGTCTCTTTTAATTAAGTACCTGCTATGTGAAAGGGAGTTTTTCAGACCCCAAAGAAACAAAGGCCAAAAAAATGCAATTTCACCTGCCCTCAGAGAGCTTATTTTCTACTAAGAGGTATAAGATGTACATATGGAAAAATAAAGATGAGGTAATTTCAGGAGGGAGGGATTAATAACAAAAAAGAATATCCAAAAAGTAGAAAATAGTACCCAAGCTGAACCTTGAAGACAGCTAAAGATTCAAAGCAGCAGAATTGAAGAAGGAGTGCATTCCACAAATGGGGTAGGAGAGAGAGTCAGAGCCAAGGCACAGAGACAAGAGGTAGCAAATTGAGGTTAGAGAATAACTAATGGGCCAGTCTGACTGGCACATAGAATGAAAGAAGGGGAATGCCAAGAAATCAGTCTCGAAAGATAAAGAGAAGCCAGATTGTAGAGAGCTTTAAATGTCAGTCTAAGAAATGTTATATTTTATCCTGGACACAAAAAGAAACCTTCAGTGGTGTAGTTTATAGAACACTGGACTTGAAGTTAGAAGGACCTGAGTTTAAATCTGACCTCAGACACTAGTTGAAGGACCCTGGGCAAGTCATTTAATCCTGGTTGCCTTAGTTTCTTCATCTGTAAAACAAGATGGAGATGGAAATGACAAACCACTATACTATCTTTGGCAAGAAAACCCCAAATGAGATCACAAAGAGTCAGACATGATTAAAAATGATAAAACAACAGCAAGGATTTTTTAGTAGGGGACTAACAGTGTCAGATCTGTGTTTAATCTGTATCCATTTGAATTTTTCAATCTATAGCTTAAATTTTCACTGAGTCAGTAATATTATTCTCTTATTCCCGCCCCCCACATACCTTATTTAAAAATAGTCTTAATAAGAAATCCCATTTCTCACCAAATCTCTTCACAATGCAATGAAAACAGTCTATGCTTCTTACTCCCAAATTGCAAATATGGAAAGACATGAGGTAATGGATTCTAACCTACATATGGCTGGCTAGTCTTTGTGTTTGCATGATGATCTCACTTTGCATGAGGATAAATCTAGTCTGTCCTCAAACATCACAGAAAGTTGGGCTCTATTTAGAGAAGGCTCTCTTTTAAAGGATTATGGGAACACATGCTCCAGGAGACCAGGACAACAGCTCCTTTCTTTCCATCTAGGAAAGAACTCACTCTATTTTGTACACTATCCATCTATGCATTTCTCTTGGTAGTAGATATTTAGTGATTATTTCTCCAGGAGTACATACAATTAGACTTGCCAAGAAAAAAAGAGTATAAACATGCATATACATACATACCACAGAGTTAGTTTCTCTGTAGCTGCCTGTTACTTTCTAAAATATCACTTTCAGCTTGGGCCCCAAGCCCTGTGCCTGCAAAGCAGCAGTACTCATAAATATTAAACATGGCTTCCAAGCGACTCCTCAGCTCCTTTTAAGGCACAAAGCGTGGAGATCCCAGCTGAAACCATTATGTCCTATCACTGGTGCCTGCTGAAAAGGGGACAGCGGCTCCAAATATTTATCAATGCTTTGTTGTATTGGGAGAGTGCTCACTGACAGATGGACACTCTCTTTAAAACCTCAACGTATGCAAATCGCCAGACAAAAGAGCCCAGGATGTTTTTAATATCACACACTTGCCTCAGGACATGTTTTTAAATCCCCGTTTACCTAGAGCCCTGGCTTTTTATCAGTCAAACGCCTTAAGCACTATGTCAACTTGGACATCTGGCCGCATGTTTAAAAAAATGTTTTATTTGCTAAAATATTTAGTAATGTGACAGGGGTTTTAACTGGGGACATCGGCTGTAATGGCATATGTTCCAACCCAACTGCTCTGACAAGGAAACTAGTTCGATACCCTGAGACTCAATATCCAATATCGGCTAGATAGTAAGCGGAGAAATAGTTTTATTCAGGCACTTTTAATATAACCAAGACATAGCAGCCAGCACATGAATAATAAAATGAGATTAGCTCCTCAGGTAAGTGCTAAGAATGGCATGAGGGGCAATTGGTGGATTAATCGTCCAATGTGTCACTCTATCCAGTGCCTGAGCACTTTCTAAGCTTTCCAATTTAGGAGCAATGGAGAGAATCTGGGCAGGACTATGGAGAGGATGAAGACTAGCCTTGGAAGAAATGCCTAGTAATTGGCGTTGGTTAGCTTGAAGAAGAAAAAGATGAGAGATTATAAAAAAAACGAATTCTCTGGGAACAGAGTGGGAAGGAAGATTGACGAGGTGATAGATCTAGTAAAAAACAACATCTCAAAAAAATGGTACAATAGAGGCAGAAAGATGGCTGGGTGGAAAGATCACTGGCTCTATCAAGTTCAAAAGTCTTAATGTTTGAATCTAGCCTCAGACATGTAGTAGCTGTGAGACCCTGGGTATGTCATTTAAGCTCTGTTTGCCTTAATCCACCAGAAAAGTAAATGGCAAAACACTCTGGTATCTTTGCCAAGAATATCCCATGGGCAGCATTGGTTCACTGTCATATCCACAAAATTACAAAGAGTCAGAAACAAATGAACAACAACAAAATATTAAATGCATCTTGAAAGATAAAAGCTAGCTATCAATGAGACTTCCAATGATATTTAACTAAATCGATGATGGATGTTGTTGTAATAGATATATTAAAAGGGAGAAAGAGTGAGAAATCTGCCTTTTATGGGACAGATTTTTCTCTTTAAGAGACAAAAAGATTTTCTTTTATCTGGGGGAGGGCTGAAAGGAACTCAAAGATTATCAAATGTATCCACACCAAGACCCACAAAAGAGATTTGACTTGTCCATAATAACATGGTACCAATGGAAGTGCCAAAAGTAGAATCCAAATCTACCCATTCTGTCTTTTGGTCAACAAACATTTATTAAGTACCTGTTGTATAGAATACTATATGAGGCCTTGAGAAATATTATAAGTTTATGCAACTCAAGGTCACTGATTTCTTGAAACTCAAAATCTAATAGAGGGTTAGCAACTCTAGATGCTCAGACAAAGAAGATACAAAGATGAATAGAAATTTGTCTTTACTATCAAATAAGGGAGATAAAGTACACACACAAATGACTATCCTTTAAAAAAGTGTTTAAGAGAAATAAGAAAAAATCCCATGAGGATTCATGGAAGAGACATTAGGAGGATGTAAGGATTCTTGTTCAGGTACATTTTGTTCCACTTGAGCTCTGAGGAGTCTTCTAACTCTAAGATTGTATCATGAACACAAATCACTGTAATATATGATATACACCACATGCCATGTGAGATTTGAGAATAAAGGTCATTACCAAACTCAAGGATTAAAAAGTGACTAGAATCTGGCCTGAGACACTTCCCATTTATGTGACCTTGGGCAAGTCACTTAACCTCAATTGCCTAGCCCTTACCACTCTTCTGCCTTGCAATTGATATTCAGTAATAATTCTAAGGCAGAAGGCAAGACAAGGAATTCAACTGGAAAAGAAGAGGATGCATAGTCTAGGCACAAGGAATAATATGAGCAAAGAGAGAGATGGTAATATACAAGACATGTTCAGGGGGTCAAATAGTTGTCTAGTTTTACAGGGGCATAGAGAAAGGAGGGAAGTAATGTGAGAAAAGGCTGGAAAGGTAGCTGTCACAAGATAGTAAAGAGCCTGGAATGCCAAGTAAGGAATTTAAACTTTACTCAATAAGCAATAGGCAGCAATTGATGTTTTTATCAAAGCACTTTGACTAGATCTATATATAAAGAAGATGTCTTACCTGAGTAACTTAGAGGATGCTGGTACCTTGAGAATCATGTTTATACCTTGCTTTCCTTGAAGTTCCCTTTTCAGCTAAGTAATGTTCTGTGAGCATTTGCATCATCTGAGGAAGGGGCCAAAATAATTCCTTCTCTCTTGTCTATGGACAGAAAGGAGGCAAGGCACGCTTTGGAAGGTGTTAGCTCACTAGGAACCTGAATGTACTAGAAATACTTTCACCAGGTTTATTATTCAAGTTGTCATTGGAAAAACTGTACTTTGCTTAGAAATTTGACTTCCAGCAGTGCCCTTGAATTGGTGTTTTGGGGACATTATCTACCATTTAGTAGTAAATGCTCTCTAAATTGTTGATGTTTGTGGTAAATCAGCAGCCAAATAAGAGAAATGAAAGACAACTCATGCACAAAATTTAAGATCTCTGAAATCAGATTTAGTGAATAAAAATCTGGCTGACATAGACTGTTTATTGCTTTCATGTGGGCAGGGATATATCTACTGAACAATATACCCCCTATGTGATAAGTGGATTTTTTTAACCCTTTACTTTGGATCTAAGAATCAATAATGTGTATTGGTTCCAAGGCAGAAAAGCACTAAGGGCTAGACAATGGATATAAAGCTTCTTGCCCAGGGTTACACAGCTTGGAAGTGTCTGAATCCCAGACGTTCCATCTCTAGACCTCTCTTTCAATCCATTGAACTGTCCGTGGTATCAATTACTAGGTTTTTATTCCACAAAAAGTGCTGCAGAAACTGGAAAGCAATGTGGCAAAATTTAGTTTTAGATTAACATCTAATAAAATGCCATATAAGGAACAAATTAGAGGAGAAGGGAAGATTTCCTTTTCAAATATGGAGTTGATGAGGATAATTCTCAACTAAACAACAGATACAGATGAACATAAAAGATAAATTGGGCAATTTTGATTATATAAAATTGAAAAGATTCTGTCCAAGTCAAATAAATATAATTAGAAAGAAAAGAGATACCTGGGGAAAATGTTTGTAGCAAATGTCTTTGATAAATGTATGATATTCAAGATATATAAGTAATTGACATATATCCACATGTAAACAAAAGCCATTCCATACTGATAGATATTTGGCTGAAGAATATGAAAAAGGTAGAAAGAATAAATTTATATTGATTTATATAGCATTATAAGCTTTATACACTTTATACATTTAAAGTAAATGGTATAAATATTCTTTTTTTCCTCTCAACTTATGATTAGTATAGGGATTTTCTCATTTGGAAACTCCCATACCACTTCAGATTTACAACTAATCTATAATTTATAAATTTAGAGAGTATATAGGTGTGATAAGTTTAGTGACTTGGCCACTGTCATCTAGCTAGTCTGAGTAAAAGGCAAGACTTGAGCCAAATGAACTCCCTAATGTCAGTGTCAGCAGTCCTTTATTCACTGTTTCAAGTACAAATATTAATACTTATATTTTTCTGATGACAAAAAAATGGTTCGGAAAATCTAGCTGACTTACCCAATGTCAGACAGCTAACAAGTGATAGAACTATGATTTCTACTTTCCTCTCATAACTCTAAATCTATCACTTTTTTCATTATATGATGCTACTTTTTGGAGATTAACATTTATTTTCCCAACTACATTAGAAGCCCATAATTCTCTGACATCTGGGAAAAAATTGAGAGTGACTTAGCTGAAGTAGGATGTAAGGGAAGTGAAAGAAGGCACATTTAATTTGATAAATAAGGTTTTTGTTCAATTGTGTCCAGCTCTTCATGACTCCATTTGAAGTTTTCTTAGAAAAAATACTGGGATGATTTCCTTCTCCAGTTCATTTTATAGATGAGGAAACTGAAGCAAATAGGATTTAGCGACTTGCCCAGAGTCAGACAATTGTGAAGTGTCTGAAGTCACTTTTGAATTCAGATTTTCCTGACTCCAGGATCAGTTCTCTATCTACTAGCTGCCCTAAGTATAGGTCAGTTGAAAAATATTCTTGTTGGATATCACCGGAGAAGCTGAAATAAAAGTGATAGTCAATGAGGACCATATGAATATCCTTCCCCCTTCCATTCCATAGTAATTCATTAATAATTTCATCAGAATCTGATAGATGATAGAGGAGGGAGAAAAGGGAAGATAATGGAGGCAGGAAAGGAAATGAGAAGAAGAATTCATGAGATATCACAGGGAAAGAATGCACAAGATCTAATTACTTATTGGATGAAGGAGGAGTTCTAAGGGATAGATAGGAATCAAGGATAAAAATGGTGGCACCATTGATAGAGAAGAGAAAGAGGAGGAGATTTGGGGGAGGGGAGGATAATGAGCTCTATTTTGAACTTGCTAAATTTGAGGTGCTTCTAATTCAATATCTAAGAGATGAGTTAAAATTCTGAGAGGTGATAAAATCAATGAGAATATAGAGAGATGAGGAAAGGCCTAAATCTTAGAGAACAACAAAAAATAAAGGATCAAGAAGAGAGAAAAGGAATAGTGAGAAATATAGGGGGAAAGTCACAAAAGTAATGTCATGGAAGTCCAATAAGGGAATTTTAACAAAGTGTAACCAACATTATTAAATAGTCTTTGGGGAGTGTTGAGAGAAATTCTTAGAGTAGAGATCCAGAGAGAATAGAAAGTCATAAAGGGAGGA
The DNA here is from genome assembly GCF_027887165.1 of Monodelphis domestica. Taxonomy (NCBI): domain Eukaryota; kingdom Metazoa; phylum Chordata; class Mammalia; order Didelphimorphia; family Didelphidae; genus Monodelphis; species Monodelphis domestica. The sequence goes on from NC_077227.1 coordinate 483,289,697, forward strand.
AAGAAGTTCATCTGTCCCATCCTTTCCAATCCTATCCTAAAGTTGTAATGCTGCATATCCAGAGCTATCTTGAGACACAGATTCATCTTAAAGGTTTATGCCCTGAAGCCGGTTTCTAATCCAATTGAAAGCCCAAATGTTTGAACATTTTAGCAAGTCCAGAAGCTCCAAGTAAGCCCTGAAATGTGCTCCCTTTACTGTGAGCCTTGTTCATTTCCAGCTCATTGTAAACTTCTTCAAAGAGAACATTTGTTCTTCTCTCAAGGAGACAGCCTTCCCTCCCCCCATTTTTTCTCTTCTGGAAACACTTTCATGTCCTCGGCAAAATGTCAGGAAAGGCAACAAAAAAACACTCAGGGTAAACATGAAATGCTTCTGTCACACTGGCTGCTAATTATATTTTCAATATAATAAAGGGCAGAGACTCTCATGTGGTTACGGCTTTTTTAGGTTGAAACTTAAATTACCTTCATGCCTTCCTCTTCTTAAAAGTTATTTTTCTGTTGCCTTCATGACTCCGTGTCATGTGTCTATCTCTGCCTCATCTTTCTCTGGAGACCAGCCGGTCAGTCCTTGTCTATGATGTACCGTGACTCCACCAGTGATAGTTATGTACCCAGATATTTTTTTTTACCTTTAGATGTTCAACAGCATGAATATTCTTATTTTTTATTTAAAACTAATTTGGAGTTCTCACTCTCCAAGGGGCTTCTAATCACCAAAAAGTGCCCCAGGCAAGAACTGATTGACAGGAAAACGGTGAGGCTTCTGAAAAGTAAATTGGCTATTGACAGAGCAGTATACAAAGGAAAATGCTAAATGCTTATTATTTATGAGCTATTAGGGAAAATGTTATTAGCATCTGTTTCCCACATGGGCAAAAACACCTGTCAGACATCAGGAAATGATAAAACGAGGCACATTTAATAGTTACTTTGTTTAAAAAGTCATTAAAATTGAATGTCAGCTAAAACTTAGGAAAACATTTATTCTTCAAACCACTTTGAATCTGGCTATTGAGGGAAGAAAAGAGCCTTTACTCAAAGACCAATACATGGGATTTGACAATAGAAACGCTAATGCTCAGAGAGCAAGCACAACAGAATCGAAAAGTAAAAGGAAATAGGAAGGTGTGGCGGGAAAAGCAAAGGTGGGGGTGGTGGGAGCAGCAGTCCATAGTCCTTTTGACTACTGAGTTCAGTGCATCCATCTGAAAAATGGGGGAGGGGGGACGCGCAGGGAGGAGATATGTTCATTGCCTTAGTGAAGAGGTACACCTTGTAAGTACAGTGAATAAAGCTACAGCCTACCTTGAAAACTCTCATCATCTCAGTCTTTCTGAATTTCATTCTTTCTCTCTTTATTCTCTAAATAAATTAATTGTTCTTGATAACTGAAAAGATGAGCTTCCCTTCCCCCAGTGGCATGAAGGGAAGCAGAGAGCAAAGAGGAAAGAAACTAGTCCCCTTCGTCTCCAACCTTCCTCCCCCATCTTTACCCCTGCTGGTCTTTCATCAGTGTTTCCATACTGCTCTGAAGACACAAGAAAGCTTGCCCCTTCCATAAACAGACTGCTTGGATGAAGGGTGCACCCCATGCTCCCCACTGCTGCTGAGAACTATTGCAAAGCCACCAATTATGACCAATTGTAGAGATGACTTTGTGATGGAAAACCTATCTGCTTAGCCTCAGGATGAGGTCATAGGCAGGGGTTTGGCAGGAAGGGCTGATAAGAAAACTAAAGCCCATACCCAGAGCTTAGGAGAGAACTCTCCACCAAAGAAGACTAAAGCAACCAAGTCCCCACTGTCCGGCTTGTCCTTATCCCCCAAATTCCTGCATAGTGCTGCTCCTAAAATAACAGATGGTTTATAGAAAAACAAACATTGGCACAACAGAGATTAGCCTGAGGCCCCATTTGCTCAGTATGGACAGGCTACTGGAAGTATAGCAAAGAGTCATTGAATTAAGAAAGAGAACATAGTCAACTCAGTTGCAGGCAAAGCACAGGCATTCTCTAAGTTATGTTCCCTTTACTAAGATAAACACTGAGAATTAGGGAACAGACAACGACTACTAAAATTTATCTTCTTTTTGTGCTTCCCCACATGAGTTTTTTTTATCTCTCTTCCCTCTCCCGCCCTTCATCCTAAGTTTATTTCCCCCTCTACCCAGTTTCTGCTTTCTCATCTCCACCAAGAGTCCAAACATGATCTATGGTCTTGGTGGTGATTCAGACAGAAGAGGAGAGGAAGAGGAGGTAGACTGGGGCACTACTCTTCCCTTACTCTCACTATGGTCATATTTCCCACCAGATTTAGCACTTGTTAACTCCTGTTCCATTTCACTACCACTTACCCAGAAGTCCTATATTGCTCTTTACCCAAAGTCTTATGACAAAATGCCCCAGATAGCCAGAAACACTAGTAAACCTTAACTTCACTCCCTCAAGTATAAAAACTTACTATTCATATCTACATAAGAGACTTTGGCTTTCCCTAATGGGCAAAAAGAGAGAAAAGGAAAAGGGATTGGGAAATAGGAGGAAGCCTTTCTACTTCCATTTCTACCTTTTGTTTGAGCAGCAAACTTCTTTTAAAAGGTTCGGAAGTATTGATTAGGAAAGGATGTTTTAATGTTGAGACTATGAAAGGATAAAAATCCTGGTTGTAAAGAACAAATGGTTTCTATAGAGAGAGTAGCAAACCAGTTTTAGAGATGTATAGAAAAGAAAGGGAAAAGACAGGAGGCCAATAAAGGGATTTACACTGAGAAAAGCTCTAAAGAACACCCTACTGAGTGAAGATGAGGATGAGCTACTGTACTTCCCCCCCACCCCACCATCCTAGTGGGTCAGACTGACTGAGGACATGAAATTCTCTACAGACCCCCAAGTCAGAAAAGTTCTCTCTCCTACCCCTAGCTCTGAGGATATCTGACACAAAATACCAAAAATTCTGAAGGGTTTGGGGTGAGAGAAGTATGAGGAAGAAACTTCCAATTTCAGAGAGCCTATTCTCACTGGTTAAGTCCTTTCTAAGGAACAGAAAGTTATACGAAGCTTACAGAGAACAAAAAAAAAGGGAGGGGGGCAGTGAGCCTCACTGATGCTTCAGAGCTCTCCATGGTACTGAACTACTTCAGACTACTTCCCAAGATAGAGGCCCTCTGAATGTGATCACTCTGCTAACCTTTTTCCTTGCCCCTCCAGAACTCAGCTACTGACAATTCCTGCTGCCTGCATTGCCCTTGCCTGACCCTGGTGCCATCTTTTCCATTCATAACCCTATCTCAGATTTTCCTCACTTCTCCAGATGACTACAAAATAAATTCCTTATATCTCAGGGGACCTAGAACAGAGTCTGACCCATCTAGGATACCCCCAGAATACCCCCAAACAACTAGAATAAATTCTTAAAACACCTGGCCACATTAAAAGGGTATTAATTCTTGAATTGTTTTTATTAATGGATATGAAAGAAGGAAAATGGGGAGCAGAGAAGAGTGAGACTTCTGCAAAGAGGAACTTTTTGCCAAATCATAGCATTGTGGACTCTCAGAACCTGAAGGAAACTCATATATTATCTAGTCTAACATGTAACTAAACACTAATATCCTCCTACTGCCCCTTAAATAAATAATAGATAAATTTTATTAAGTTTACAAAATGTTTTGTGTATGTATGTAATATACACACATATAATTCAGTTGATTATTCAGCCTCTGCTTGAAGACTACCACTAATAGGGAATTGGCTATGTCTCAAGGCAACTCATTTAACTTTTCAGCAACTCCAATTCTTAAGAACATCATATTGAACCTAAATCTCCTTCTCCATAGCTTCAGACTACTTCTTGTAATTAAGTCTTTAGAGAGCAAGCAGAAAAATATTTCAAATACTTGAATATAATGTAAGATATAACCCGTGTAGATTTTACATGGGTTTGTTTAAATCTAGTTCATGAATAGATTTTTTTAGGTATGTCTGGAATCTCAACCCACTCTTCTCCAAGGGCATCTTTAATTTCTGTGTGGAGAGGAACAGGAGATTGGAGCCATGAACTCACTCTGCCTTCCTTAAAGAGGGGATTCCAGATTAAAATTATAGCTATCTGTCCTCCTAAATACTGTGAATGTTGGGAAATTAATTTTTAGGTTCAAGCTATTTTTCCTGTTTGCTATCCCTTAATGGAGAAAGAGAGCCCCACACTATAACTGAAGGCTTGACTCTTCCCATGAAATGCACAAAGACTGTCACACATATTGAATGGTAAGTACACATATTTATTCTATCTGATAGGAAATAGAAATCACAGAAGTGATACAAATAACAATATTTTTAGAATAAACTAAATTTTTCCCATCCTCCTCCTCCTGGGGAACAAAATATTTCAGCTCAACCAAAAGAGAGTCCCAGATGTCACCTAAAGGGAAAATCCTTGTAAGTCTCTTAATACAACAAGTTGGAAATAGGAACATACTCAAGATGGTTTTTGGATTCTTCTTGTACTCTTTCTCTTTTTCTAAGAGCTCTCCCTAAAAAGAGCCTAGAACCACATGAGTCAGCTTTCAAAGCTGGACAAAAAAAATATTCTGTTCTGTTCCCAATGCCACCCTCTATAGAGGCATAGAGAATCAGGTAGTCATTCTCACTACCAATGAGGAGAATTTTCCAAATGCCTAGACTTGAGCCCCAGGTTGCTATAACTTTTAAATATATCACTTTTTCCCAACAAGTTTTCTCTAGGTTAAAGATCCCCAGATTCTTCCACCCATCTTAATAATGCATAGACTTCAGTCTTCTCACTATCTAGTTGCCATCTTCTTGATATATTGAAGACAATTTTCTTCCTAGAATGTGTTCTGAGAACTGAATATAGCACTTAAGTTATTGTTTAACCAGGGAAGAGTAGTAGGGAAGAACAGATCTAGGACAGATAGTATGGGACCATATTCTCCCTCATTCTAGGAACAAAGGAATTGCCCTATATGAGACTCAACTCAAAGCCATGACTTTGAGAATAAGAAGTGTATATTCTACTATCTGAGCTAATCTATAAGAGAAGCATTTTCAGGATGGTAACTGGGTGAAAAGCTATATTAAGTCTTTCAAGCCACAACTCTATTCTTAACCTCTTAACTGCAACTTATAGATAAAATCTTCACCATCACTTTGTTGTCAAGATGCTGTATATGCAAACAGATATTTACATTTTCATCCATATATCCAAACCAAAGATCTTCAATGAAAAATAATTATTTGAAAATTAGAGAAAATGTTAAATACCAAATAAAGCCAGGTGTTATGTGATGTATTTTAAGCAATAAAATCTTAACCATTTTCTCATTTTCAGGATATGTTTATTTGCTTATAAGAGTTGTATTTCATACCCTTCTTCAAAGAAGTACATTAAAAAGCTGTCACTTTTCACTTTATGCTGTATTTCAATGAAGCCACTCTTATGTGTATTGCCCTAAGGAAGAGTAGCTGCCCAGAGGGCCATTCACATAAAGGAATTTTCTGGTTCAAATAACATAAAGCTTAGAACAGTCAAACACAGCATAGGAATATTTGATAATGCTAGCATCTGTCTAATACAGTGTTTTTTTCTAAATTTTTCATAAGAATAATGATAATATTTATATAACCCTTAATAGTTTGTAAAAACACATCACACATATTATTCAATTTCAGTTTAATTCAACAAGTATTTATTAAGACCCTACTAAGTGTGAAGCACTAAACTATTCATTGGGGATACAAAGATGAAATGAAAAACAGTTTCTGAACTCAAGAAGCTTATATTCTACATATGAGGATACAGCTAAATGCATAAGTAAATACAATGTAATTTTTTTTAATATATAAAAATTCTTGCTACTTGGAATCATTGATTCCAAGGCAGAAGCAATGAGGCCTAGGCAATGAGGGTTAAATTACTTGCCCAGGGTCATACAACTAGGAAGTATCTAATGTCAGATTTAAACTCAGGACTTCCCATCTTCAGACCTGGCTCTCTATCCACTGAAGCACCTCACTGTCCCAATAAAGTATATTTAATTTAAAGATTTTTTGTAATTTTTTTAAATTTTTTTTCAATTTTTTTAAATTTTAAAATTTAAAGAGAGAGCGTTGACAACCATAAATATCAAGAAAGCTTTCCTATAGGAAGTAGTACTTTGAAGGAAGCTAATGACTCTAAGAGGCAGGAGAAATGAAGAAGGGCATTCCAGACATGGAGGAATTTTGCAATAAAGCAGAAATTGAAATGCCAACATTCAGAGAGGAGCAAGAAGGTCAGTTTGACTAGAATAAAAAATATGTGAAGGATAGTGATATGAAATTGGTCTGGAAAAATAGCCTAGAATCAGATTATGAAAGTCTTCACATTTCAAACTGAACCACTTGTACAAGAGGCAAGAGGAAAGCACTAAAGATTCACAAGCTACTGCTCAAGAGAAGTAATTTGGTCAGTTTTAGGAAGATAACTTTTGTAGTGTTTTGTAGGCTGGATTAGAGAAGGTACAGATTTGAAGTACTGCATTCAGTGAGGAAGCTATTTTATTAAACCAGGAAAAAGGTGAAAGAGCTTGAACTATATCCCTCCCCACAACAACCCTCTGAAACAGGGAAGACCAGTTTTAATTATCCATATTTGATAGATATGATAGATTTGGTAGATAACTTGCTTAAGGTCACATGGCTAGAGAATGGCAGAGCTAGGCTCTAAACTCACGTTTTCTAGGTCCAAGTCCAGTATACCTGAGGCAGGCCCAACCTTGAGGGCTTATATGAAACTGAAACAATCTCTTGTAGGGCCATTGCTCAGATTTCAGTGACTACCTGGGAATATGCTTATATGTACCTCCTGGGAGACCCCAGTCCCACATCTGAAAACTAGGGAACTTTAGTTTTATTAATGAAAGGAATTTCAAATTAGCATCCTTTCCCCTTTCCAGACACCACTCCTGCAGAGGCCAGTAACTAAACCAACAATGAGTGAGATACTTTGGGAAAAGGCCTTCAGCAAATAGCATGTCGATGCCAAGGACAAACCAATTGAGACACCACTAAAAATGCCAGGGACATGTGACATAAAATATAACCTGTCCAATTAAATAATTTAATGTATTTAGCATTAATTATCATACGCAAGTGATTCATATTTTTCTTCCTACTGCCTTGGAAAACTTTAAGCCATAATTCAGGCTGAAAACATATTTTAAAGTTTTCTTCTGCTCATTTCATAAGAGATAAGCAATGTGCCAACTTTTTTGGCTCCAGGGAAACATAGTGGAAAGGAATTGAGTTCAGAGTCAGGAAACCTAGGTTCAAATTCTGTCTCTCTGACTAAAAAGACCATGTGGTATAATGGGAAGAGTATAAATGTGACTTTAAGAGATCTGAATTTGAATATCAATCCTGACACTAGTTATGTAACTATAAACAAGTCACTTTCTCTGGGCCTAGATAAAAGGAGGGGATTGGGCTAAATTGGTCTAAATCTTATCATCCTTTAAAGTGTCCTGGAAGGATCTTATCTTTTTTTTTAGCATCCCCCTACCAAGAATTGCCACAGCATTGGAGAAAGAGATTTCAGAATTCTTTACTCAATATCCATTTCTATACTCACATGTATATATGATTTTCTACCTATAAAACCATATACATAGATGCATCAATACTAATGGAAATCTTGATTTAACTGCTGAGGTTCCCATGTCTAGGAACATCCAATTTAACAGAGTTCTTAAAGCAAGTAAGATGCCAGGCCTATTCAGGAATGGAGGGGGAGACTGGTGAAAAGATTTACTATAGGACTAAGGATTTTTCATGATAAAGGCAAAAGCCAGCATAGTGGAGCTCTGGAAAGCTCCTAGCTTGAAGGTTACCATGAAGAAAGAGACCAGAAATATCAGGTTGATTTCAAACAGCCAGGACCAATCTCTAAAATTACAGATTGCTGAGCTGAGACTCAAGAGGCAGGAGGCAGGATATATCTCAGAAGCCCAAGCAGGAACCAGCATCAAGACAATCTTGACTTAGTTTTGGGGGGTTAGAGAAGATCCTTACTAGAAGAAAAGAGGATTTGAGGACCACATAGTTTAATATAATTTTCACCATTTTACTTCTTTACTTCTTGATGTGTTTTTATACATGGGTTTGTGAGGTAAGTCCCACCTTCCAACTTCCTCTTGGTTAGCTAGAAAATGTTATGCCATACTTGAGGTTAAAAATATACTTCAATGTTTTCTTCTGCTGATTACATTAGGCGATGGTACTCTGTCAATTCCTTTAGCTTCAGATAAGCATAGTGGAAAGCATACAGAGTTAGAGGATTAAGTTTCAAATTCTGATGCAAACCACCAACATATAGCCTTATGTTGGCCAGGGAGTGGGGCAAGGGGAGTGGAATAATTATCCTTAAGCATCTAATGGACTATTTAGTCCAGGGGTTCTTAAAGTTCTTTAAAAAAATGTTCTGTGAAAAAAATTAAATATTTTATAACTATTTGAATTTATTTCCTTTGTAATACTAAATACTTTGTTTTGTGCATTTAGAAAACATTATTCAGAATGCCAAAGGGGTCCATATTACAACGAATATTAAGAATTCCTGGCTTAGTCCATTGTTCTGCCTCTATCAGAAGTATCTTATTTAACTGATCCTATATGATCTAGTACTCTTCAACCTGTCCAACTTTATCTCATGAATCAAAGTAGAATTCCTCTCTGACCTATCTCCTATATAATGGTCAAAAATCATCTTCCTAAAGGCCAAGTTCTGAATATGTCATTTCCTTGCTCAAAGAATTTCATTGACTTTCACCTGATTACATGATAAAATGCAAACTCTTTTCATAGCTTTGTTCTCATATATATTTCCAACTTTACTTCATGCCACTTCTCTTTATGTCTACATTCTTAGCTTAACTACTTTGTGAAACCTTTTCTGATCCCTGAACTGTCAATGTTCTCTCCCTCATTGATTTTGATTGAGAGACATATAGAAAGGTAAGCAGGCAGGCAAGCACAGAGAGTTTTAGAAAGCTTTATTTATTTCTCCCCAATACCTAACATTGGTTTACATAAAATGCATATTTAATAAGTAATGGAAGGAAGGAAAGAGGGAAGGGAAAAAAAATATATATATACAGAGAGATATGTCTGTTGTGAGAATACAAAGATAAATATAACCAGGAACCTGGAGTACAATTTATTTAGTACAATTGATAAGATTTTCATTTCTCCTATTTCTACCTAGAAAACCATAAGATTCACCTTCTTGTTTGTACAGGCTACCCTAACTCTTCTCTCTGAACTTCTCTTCTCTTCTTCACAGTCTTTTATTCAACTGCCAAGTAATCCCTTTTTTTAGTAATATTGAGTCAGAGACCATACAGCTGAAAGGGACCTGACATATGTCGATATTCATTTATCATAGAGGATGAGGAAATTGAGACCAAGAGATAAGTACCCAAGGTCATATAGAGAGTAATAGTAGAGCCAAGGGATTATCTCAGTTTTATTGGGAGAGCAAGTATTGGTGTTCATTGTAATACACTTTGAAAACTACTAAGTTGTATAAACAATGAGCTTACACAGCATATTTCTATGGAGTATACAACCAGAGAATTATATTTTATTATTTTTAAACATTTATTGAAGACTTAATCATTAGGGATATTCTTTGTATTCATCAAACAAATAACAAACAAACAAAACCTCTAGATCTTAACTTTTTAACACTAGCAACCAAACCTTAATGTAAAATACAAACTTAAAAATGAGACATAAAACATCAAATTTTGTCTAGAACAACCAAAGGTATAATCAGTTTTAATAATCTTTATCTTATAAATTAATCCAAATTGACCAAAACAGAAGATTGATAATAGTCTCTGAATAGACAAATTATTAAACTGGACTGTATGTTTTATTGTCAAAAAGACTACATAACAATGAATATTTGTTCATAGCTTCCACAATCACTACTATCATCTGCAAGAATTGAGACTATATTTTTCCATCAAATAAGGATACAATTTATTTCACAATATTGTACAAGTAAATAAATTAAATCATTTTGGATATAATTCCTTGAGAAGGTAGCATTTTTGAGAAATATTGTTGCATATATTTTGATATTACTGATTCAAATTTTAGAACATATTGACATGATTTATAAATATACCTTTCTCATAATTCTGATTTTTCCTTGTAAATGGCCTTCAACCTTTTGCCAGACCCAGAATATTGACAGTCATTCCATTCCACTTCAGACATGCCAATATCCTTACCTTTATCTATCAACACCTCAATAGCTTCCATACTTTAACCTTGACAATGAAAAACACTCAACAATTGAGACTCAACAGTCATCAGTTTTTAAACTGTTTATTAGCTCTATGCCTATTCTGATTGTCTTATCAAATAGTCCTGCATATCTGTGGCATTTGATTATTGTATTATTGGGGGAGGGGGGAATTACAGTAAAAGCAAAGTTCTAAATTCCTGGATGGGCTATATTCTAACTATTGTCACTTCATTCTTATAATTGAAAAATGTTTATTTCCAGTTTTACTTCTGGGAAACATACTTTAAGCTGAGACGGCTATCTAGATAATTGAGGCAGGTATTCCAATTTATTTTTTGGAATGGGACAAACATGGTCATCAGATGAAACATTTGTTGGCTTCAAATGGGGATTATGTGATGTGAAGTAAGAGACAAAAACTGTTACTCATTGTTCAGTTTATTGCATACACCAGAACTGGTGATGGCAATTGTCTTCATAAGCTATTAACTAAGTAGTTTAAAGTACTTACATTAACATTGTTGTACTTATAATTCATGTGCCCAACAGGTAATATTGAAAAGCATTAATTATTCTATTCCATGTTTTAAAATCAAAAGGCTATCTCATACAATTAAAATAAAATATAAGGGGAGTTACATGGCTTGGGATAGAGGGTCTGGAATGGAGATGCTAGGTCCTGCATTCAAATCTGACCTCAGACACTTCCTAGCTATGTGCCCCTGCTCAAGTCACTTAATTTCAATTGCCTAGCCCTTAATGCTCTTCTGCCTTAAAATCAATACTTAGTATTGATTCTAAGACAGAAGATAAGGGTTTTGAAATAATTAAAATCCAAAGAACTTTGTTTTGGAGAAATTAAGATTTGCCTAGGCACACTTGGAATATGCCCTTTGTAAGAATACTTTCTTTAGAAATTTTTATTTTGTTTTTGTTGCTATTACTATTAGTGGTGGTAAGAATATAAGATCCCACTGTATTTACTGTTTAATAATTTAAAGGAATTATTTTACTTAGAACAAAACCCATCTTTGAGGATCCTCTTTAGATAAGATGCTTATGTCATGAACATTAAAATAATATAAGCAAGGCATTCATGGAACAAACTAAAGTATTTCTTAGCTATGATGATGTTCTCTAAATGTTACTTTTTGTAGTTGATATACTATCTTGTACTAACTTTATTGATATCCATAACCAAATAAAGACTCTTTAATGAAATCTATAACAATTAAGAAGACATTGACTTAACCACCCATACCTGAAAGACAAAGGATGAATAATGCACATTGTCCAGAGAATGACAGACATCCAGACAGGCTATCAGTCAAGTTATATACACCTTGAACAGGTGCTATATCTGAACATCATTGTCCATGGGCCAGATTTATCTGTAAGTCCAGATTTGAGTGGGAGATTTGATGTGAATATATTTCCTATAGTACTTGAGGCCAAGAGAGTTTATTCCATTGGGGAAAAAGAGAATCAAGAAATTGTGAAGTGCTTTTAATGATACCAAACTGTTCATTAACACAAAAACCTATCTCATTAACACCATCATTCTCCCAGTAATGCTATATGGCTATAAATAAAAGAACCTGATATTCTCAGAAGAATTAAAACTTAAAATAATCCAAAAGAAAATGAAAAACATGGTAGGCATAAGTAGGCTGAAGCATATTACAAAAGCTTAAATAGGAGAAATGGTAAGGAGGGCATTACTGAAGATCTGTATATCTGGGGGTGGGGGAAATGGATTGATTTTGGAGAGAGAAGAGAAATGAAAACTGAACAGCTTCAGAGGTTCATATAACTTGCATATAACCCCAAGATATCAAAGAAAAGAGGAAGGCTACCAGGAAAATTTCCACCATGGAGAATTTTTGAAAAAATGTAAACAACATTCATGAGAAAGGATGGGCAAGCATAAGAACTCTATGAATTTTGTCAATGTAAGGAACATTCACATTCATGAAAATATGAACTCACCAAAGTCTCAGAAATAAATGAAGAGGTGGAAAGTGACTGGAACCTTTAATTATTTAGAAAACTTTCTCTCCTTCCCAACCCCAACTCCACAAATAATTTGCTGGTTATAGCTGATATTTGTATTGGGGTTCATTTTGGCAATAATTAATAGGGATGTGCTTGTTATTAATCATTGACTCATACTCCATTATGAGCAAGTTAGAAAAAAATCTGGTATAAAAGAGACAGCATGGCATTAGACAGTTTGCCATAGCAGTTAGCAGAAGGAGGAATATCACAGAATCACAAAACCCCAGAGTTTGAAGAGATCTCAAAGGTCATCCAGTCCAACTTGTAAGTCTTGAAATTTCTCAGACTTGTGAATGTTAAAAATTTCTACATTGAGGAATCCTCCTTTGGAATAAATTCCCTACTGGGAAACATTCCCCATTTTGATGTGAGAACTCGCCAGGATCAGAAATGGGAGGACCTCTACTCCACCCATACTTAAGACTGCTTTAGGGGAGAAAACTCCTTGCTAAACAATGAAAGTACTTGGACCCATGCTTATGATGAGGCAGGGAGTTCTTTGAGCCATGCCTGTTTTTAGAATTGATACAATGGGATGCTAGGTACCTATAAAGGTCGGGCAACTTGTAAACTTGCCAGGAGCAAAGAGGTGAAAACTTATTCAGAGGTTTTCTCTTGAGGGGATTAGTCGACTCAGCTGTGTTTTCTCTGGTTCAGACTTACTCAGAGGTTTTCTCCTAAAGGGATTAGTCGACCCAGTAGTGTTTTTAGAATGGGCAGTCCTTTAGAAAACGTCTACAGTGATTGGTAGATGTAAGGGGGGGGTGACATAGGAGAAAACCCCCTATATAAGAAAAGGCAGAATCTCTTGAAGAAGAATCCTTTTGGAGAAAGCTCGGATGAGGATCGCTTGGGAAGAATCTCTTGAGAGAGGCTCTGGAGAAGGGAAGCTCTTGAAGGACAATCTCTAAGGAGGTCTCGCTGGAGCTCCTCTGAGGGGACTCTGTCCCTCTAGAGGCTCTGGAGAGAGGCCCTTTGGAACAGTCTCTGGCTGGAAGGCTCTTTGAGGAGGACTCTGGCTGGAACTCTCTCTGATGCAGTCAGTGGAGATGGAGCTGGCCTGGTGTCACTAGAATCCTTGCTTAGACAGACCTTGTGGTGAGTGATAAAAGACTAACTGACTGATCTCTCTCTCTTAAGACTCAGGTCTAGGCCATGTTAGCTTAAGGCCCTTCATACTTATTACTTCCTTACTCTTTCTCTCTTTCTTTGATTACTCATTGTATCATTAATTAAATTCTCTATAAAACCCAGTTGACTTGGGTATTTGAATAATTGGGAATATTTCCCTGGCAACCACCTTATATTTTGATTTAAAACCAAGACACTGTAGTGAAACATATTTTCTGCGGTCAAATTTACTCAACCACTCTTATATCTACTATAATTTATATCTTCCACCATTTTAACTCACTACAGCTTACAACCTCAACCATTTTAACTCTTTTAATTGCCACAGTTTATAGGCTCAAAACAATTTTAAATCTTACAAACTCTTGATAACAAATCTCAATGAGTGTTCATCCATTCTCTGCTTATAGACCTCTTCTGAGAGAATACCACGTCACCTAAAGAAAGCCAATTCACTTTTGGGAGATTTTCCTTACATCAGGTCTATGTCTGACTTTCTTCATCTTTGAACATTTGCTCCTAAGGTCTTCCCTCTGGGATGGAAAGCCAACTTTAATGCTTATATCTCCCAGATTTTCTCAACTGTAGGCAAAACATTACTGACTGCTTCTGTTGATCTTTTCAATTCTACCATTATTTATTTAGAATCTACTATATGCAAGCTGCTATATTACATGCTGGACATACAAAAACAAAAAAGAAAGTCATTGCCTTCAAGGAGTTTGCATTCTAATGGGGGAAATGATACTGCATATATTAACAGCTAAAGAGTTCAGTAATAGTCTCATATAGGAAGTGGCATCTGTGCTAATTTTCAAAGGAAACTAGAGAATGAAGTATTAGGAGGGAGAAAGAATAGTATCCCAGGCTTAAGGAACAGATTGTACGAAGTTTGTCTGTAGAATAGGAGTAGAATGTCAGGGACATGACCAGACCATGGATTTAGAAATGTTATTATGGTATGCCTATGGAGTATGGATCAGAGAAGGAAAACTCTGGATATGGGTAGACTAATTAGGATGCTATTATAATAGTCTAGGAGAGAAGTGATAAGAGCCTAAACTAGAGTGGTGGCCATGTGAATGAAAAAAAAAGGTAGGGAGAAGTGAAAGATAGTGTAGAAGTATGATTGACAAAAGCTGAAAGCTGATAGGAGCATTTTTAGGACTGCTCCTCCATCTTTGGTGTCTACCTCTCACCCAAATCTCATCTGTAGCATGAAGCTATAGCATGCACAGCAGCCACATTCTGAAAAAATCACATTAGCAGGCAAGTTAAAATAGGTTGAGGGCAATCAATAGGCCTCAAACATATTGACAAGTTAAGGGAATGTCTACCTCAACATCTAATGGCATTCCTTGTTGAAATGGGCAAATGAGAAGAATCCGTTATAACCACCATGAAGGTAGCTAAAGCAGGAACTGGAGCATCCAGAGTTTGATCAGACATCAAAAGACACCAAGGTCATCCACTGCATCCACAGCCCATCACCAGTCATCATGACTTTCTGTCTTGCTACTGGACTTTGATGACTGGAAGAGAGAGCCAGGCTAATTATTTTGTACAGTTCTGCCTCACAAATCCAATTCAGGTATACACAAGTCAAGATATCACCTTTGGTGACAATGGTCCTGTTTAAAAATGAAGGACCAACAATAACATTTTGAGACGCCTATAGGATATTCAGCTGATCATAACAAACAGAAAATGGTGATTAAAATCTAGGGTTTAGAAGAAAAAAGGACTAGATCTATAAATATGAACATTGTGTGCATAGAGATGATAATTAAACTGATGGGAGTTAATGATGGCGGGAGGGAGGGAATGAAGGAAGGAAGGAAGGAAGGAAAGAAAGAAAGAAAGAAAGAAAGAAAGAAAGAAAGAAAGAAAGAAAGAAAGAAAGAAAGAAAGAAAGAAAGAAAGAAAGAAGGAAAGAAAGAAGGAAGGAAAGAAGGAAGGAAGGAAGGAATTGAAAAGGGCTCAGATCAGAATCCCGAGTCACACTTATGTTTAAAGGAATGGAAGATGGATGATGACTAACAAAGGAGATTACAAAAAAGTCAGTAAGACAAGTAGGAAGATAATCTAGAAAGAATAGTATCACAAAAGCAGAATGACATCAGAGTATCCAGGAAGAGATTGTTGTGGTGTCAAAAGCTATGGAGAAGTCCAAGAAGATGAGGGGGGGAAAGGCCTTTCAATTTTTCTACTAAAGATCATTGGGTATCTTGGATAAAGCAGTTTCAGTTTAGTGGTTAAGTTAGGAATCAGATTACAATCAATTGAGAAAAATAGTAGGAAGTAAGGAAGTGAAGGAAATAAAATATAGATGTTATTTTCAAGGAATTTTGCTGTGAAAGGAAAAAGAATTATAGAACAATAATTTGAGAGTATTGTAGAGTCAAGTGAAGCATTTTTAAGGATAAGGGAGATCTGGACATGTTTATAAGTAAGCAAAGGAATCAGTGGATAAGAAGAAATGGAAGATTAGAGAAAAGGAAATGATAAGTGGAACAAACTTTTGGGAGACAAGGGAACAAATTATGGGGGTTGACCATGGTGAAAAGAAGCAGACTATTTATCAAAAACTATGAATTAGTAAGCATTTAATTAAGCACTTACTATGTTCATCTTTCTGTGCTAAGTGCTGGGGATATAAAGAAAAAGCAAAAACAATATCTCAAGTAGTTTGTAGTCTAATAAGAGAATCAATATATATAAATCAGAATATACAATTTGAATACAAATAGAAAATAATTTAATAGGAGATGGCATTAGAAACAGGGGAACCTATTTAAGCCTCCTGGAAGATTTGCTTGACTTAGAGGAAGCCAAAGATCCTTAGTGCAAATCCAGAGATAATGTCAAGTTGTTTTAAAGTATAAAATTTTATAGAACTCATAATAGTCTGTATTTTTCTTTGTAAAATTTAGTTATGAGGAACCTCTAAAAAGAGAAAGTGGAAATAGATAGTACAGGTAGTTTGAGGAAAGAGATATTCTCTCACTTTTTTGGTCTCCCTTCTCTGGATACATTCTTATTCATCAAAATTCTTCATAAAAACATAGTAACTAGAACCAAAAAGAATATTTCAGGTATGTTTTGGCCATAGCAGAATACAATAGGACTATCAATTCTCTCTTTCTATCAATATACCTTTTCCAGGTCCATGTTATAAGTTCACTTTCTAGTTATCTTGTCATTCTGTTGATTCAGTCTGGGTTTTTTAGGCTTCTAAAATACCAAAATCTTTGTTTAGGAATACCATCTCCATCCTGCCCTTGTGCAAGTGAATCTTTGAACCCAAGTTTAGGACTTTACATTTATCCCCACTAACTTTTATCAGTAAGATAAGAGTCTACCTACTGTTTAGTCTATAGAAGTCTTTAGAGATCCTGTTTCTATCATCTAATATGATAGTTATCTCTTCCATCTTTGGGTCATCTAAAAATTTGGTAAGTACTGTCATTCATTTGCCATTGATAATTAAAAAAAAATACAGTATAGCACCAAGGGCAGATCCTCAGAGATCTCCACTAAAGATCTCACTCCAAATCAGCATCAATCCAATAATGGCTATTCTTAGAATCCAGACATTCACAAACTTCTGAATCAACCCAATTGAACTATCAATAAACCTACATCTCTCCATCTTACCCAAGTTAAAATATCTCAAATTCTTTCAAATAGACATCATATGGTTTTGTCTCCAGTCTTCAGGAGTTAGGGAAACTGCAAAGAACTAGAATCCCAGTTTCTTCAAGTAGAGAAAGAAGGAACTGTTCCACTAAAGGGAATAGCATGTGCTGTGTTTGTAGGTAACCAAATAGTAAGTGCATACTAGCTAATAAAGGACTCTCTGCTAGAGGAAAAAATGAAAAGGTTGGATAAAAGCACAACTATTACCTGGCTTGGTGAGAAGAATTAGGCCTTCCTTGATAGATTTTAAGAAATGATCCCAGGGGGCAGCTGGGTAGCTCAGTGGATTGAGAGCTAGCCCTAGAGATGGGAGGTCCTAGGTTCAAATCTGGCCTCAGACACTTCCCAGCTGTGTGACCCTGGGCAAGTCACTTGACCCCCATTGCCTAGCCCTTACCACTCTTCTGCCTTGGAGCCAATACACAGTATTGACTCCAAGACGGAAGGTAAGGGTTTAAAAAAAAAAAAGAAATGATCCCAGTGGGAAATAAAGAACACTGTGGAAGCAGAGAGATTCCAAACCTATGATAAGAAATTGGGAAACAGAGGGAAATGAAACCAAAGAGGAAGGGAGAAAGGGTTTTGATTGTTGTGGGTTCATAATAAGTCTAAACTACATATTAGACATCCTCAAAAGAAGAAGCACCAGTACCTGCTATGGAAGCTGTGACATTCAGAATTCCACAGAATGATCAAGAGATTCCATAAAGAACAAGGGAAATGAATTTTCACTAGTAGGAGCACCAAAAAAGATTATGTAAAGAAGATGGAACTAACTTCTCAGTTCCTATATTGCTTAAGTTTTCTCTGCCAAGAAAAGTGAATTTCAAAATGGGAAAGCGAGAATAAAAGTGGTTAACAGGGAATTAGAATCTAAGTGAGGATAGGGTAAGAAAGTAGCACCTAGCTTCCCTCAATGAGTTTAAGTCACAAGACCTGAATGAATTACATTCTAGTTTGTTGAAAGAATTTGTTTTTGTAATTACTGAGTTACTGCTGATGAATTCTGAGGAAGCTAGGGGGTACAGTGGATAGAACACTGGAAATGCAGACTGAATCTTAATTAGATGAAATTTAATAGGGATAATTGAAAGGTCTTGAACTTGGATTTTAAGAAAATTCAATTGTACCAATACAGGATGGGGGAAATGTATGCAAGAAGCAGTTCATTTCAAAAAGACATGGGGAATTTGATGTATGGAAACTTGAACTTGGGCCAACAATATGACATGATAGCAAAAAAACTAATTTGAGGTTTCAAAGCATTATTGGAAGCATAGTATCCAGAGTAAGACAGATGATAGTGTTCCAACCTAAACTGGCTACATCCAGAATAATGTGCTCTGCTTTGAGCACTACATTTTAGAAATAATTCTGACAATAACAGTCTAGTTAGCAATGGCCAGAATGGTGAGGGGCCTGGAGAGTACACCCAATAAACATCAGGTGATGAAACCATGCATGTTTAACTTGGAGAAACCCTTGGAGAGATATGCTAGCTAGCTATTCTTTTTAACCTTTCCCTCCTCTTTTAGAATTTAGTATTGGATCCAGTGCAAAAGTGTAAAAGGTAAAATTATAGCTGAGACTGAATATAATAATTATTTTTGTTGTCAAGGATTTAATTTATAAAATCCTAATGAAAAAAACAAATCAGCTGGAAATTTTATGTTGTTTTAATTGATAGTGGAGGAGATTAAGGAGAAGGAAAAAGGAAAGGAGTAGGTTTTCTGCTCCCCCCCCCCAACCTGGCTAGTACCCAGTGGGGAGATTAGGAGATAAGGTTTTGGAATATGAAGGAGGAAAGAATCAGCCTGACCTCCAAAGGGGCTCAGCTAAGATGCCGGAACCTGAAATCAGCTCCAGGGCAAAACTTGCCACCAAACTCAGACAATAGCCACAACCACACCAAGATGTCGGAATGCCTAGCATGCTGCCAGCCAGAGTTGTCTCTCTGGGAAAAAAGGAAGAAACAGGAAGTGACGTGCCTTATATAGACAGTTTTATATCACTTTCCTATGTCTCATCTGTACCAATGATGACTTAGATTGACTTAGGACAGCCCAGAGGTCTATCCTTTTTTTTGTACATGTCTGTTGAAGGCCATTTCTTCATATAATTAAATCTTGAGTTTGATGCAGACCTTCCTAATCTTGTTAAACTAAGAAGGGTAGAGAATGTAGAATTTCCAAGACCTGATTCTGTTATTCCAAGTATCTCCATTGTTATTGATCAGGAAATAGCTAAATCAGATCTTCTAAAGAATGGTCTGATTAGGGTGGAATAGTTTTAATATTCACAAAAGACCATGAAGGGCTAGACAATTGGGGTTAAGTGACTTGCCCAGTCACACAGCTAGGGAGAGTCTGAGGTTAGATTTGAACCCAGGACCTTCCACCTCTAGGCCTAGCTCTCTATGTACTGAGCATTCAGGCTGCCACCTATGCTAGTTATTTTTAAGTCTGTAAAGGGTTGTACCATGGAAAAGGGAAGAATAGAGCACAGGCCCTGGAGTCAAGAAGTTCTGAATTAAAATTCAGCCTCAGATCCTTACTAGCTATGTGACCTTGGGCAAGTCACTTAACTTCTCTCTGCCTCAGTTTCTTCATCCACAAAATTGAGAAAATAATAAAACCTACATTCCAAGCCTGTTATGGGGATAAAATGAGATAAAAATTTGAAAAGTGCTGTGAAAAACCTTAAATTGCTGCTGCTGCTATTACTCCTCCTCCTCCTCCTCCTCCTTCCACCTTCATCTCTACTGCTACTACTACTACTACTACTACTACTACTACTACTACTACCATTACCATTAGCAACTACTAGGATGATGACAACAACAAAGATGTTAGTAAAGACAGCTACAACAGGAAAGCACCACATTTGTCCCCAGAGTGGAGAACCAGAAGGCATTATTGTGGAATTCTGAGACAGGCAGATTTAGGTTTTATACAAGAAAACACTTCCTAACAAAGAGGAAGGGAATGCCTCAAGAGGCAGTGAGTTCCTCATCTCTGGAAGTCTTAAGTAGAGGCTAGAAGATGGCCTGGGAATGCCAAAGAGAAGTGTTGATGATCTCAAATAAAAACAGATCCCTGATGGCCACATATTGAATTAGAAAATCAAAAACTTTACATTGCATTGCATCTTTAAATTTGTTTTATTAAAGATTTACCAATCACATTTTGATTTGGGATGGACCTCACCCCTAAATGTTGTTGGCAGCATGGGCCTTCCTTTTGCCAGTTTGATAACTGAGGAGGTTTCTTATCAGCTATAAGATAGATTAGATGATCTCTGAGGTGTCTCATTCCTGCCTTGGTCAGGAACTTCTGTCTCATTTTTCTCAAGACCTTACTGACAACCAACTTATTGTTCTTCCTCTCCCCTAGAGATCATGGCTTCAGTGGCCTTGTCTCTTTTTTTTTAATATTATATTTGCTTTTATCTTATATAAAACAGAGAAACAGCTTCAAAGAACAAAGCCTCAATTTGTGCCAAAGAAGCCCACAAGAGTCTAAATCCCTGACTGGACTTTTATGCTATAAAATGCTTGGATATTGTTAATAGCCAAGGCCTTCTGCACTGAGGAAGAGCAGTTGCTGAGAATAAGGACAGGGGAAACGAAAAGAATGAGGAAGTTTAAGGGATCTTTTAAAGGACCTGGTTTCCAGGATATGCTTTAAAAACACAAAAGATGTAGACTCTAAATGATCACTTTATTGCAAATATTAATAATATAGAAATACATCTTTTTTCTTTTTTAATCTTCACCTTCTACCTTAAGAATCAATAGTGGGTATTGGTTCCAAGGCAGAAGAGAGGTAAGGGCTAAGCAATGGGGGTTAAGTGACTTGCCCAGGGTCACACAGCTGGGAAGTGTCTGAGGCCAGATTTAAACCCAGGAGCTCTTGTCTCTGGATCTGACTCAATCCACTGAACTACCCAGCTGCCCCCTGGAAATGGGTCTTGATTAATGATACATGTAAAACCCAGTGGAATTGCTCATTGGCTATGGGAGGGAAGGAGGGAGGAGGGAAGGGAAAGAATATGAATCATGTAACCATGGAAAAATACTCTAAAATAAATAAATAAATAAGTTTTTTTATAAAAGAATAATAAAAACATATAAGAAAGGCATCTCTTGTCAATGGGTTGCTACATGTCCTTAGGCAAGTCATCCCCCTCTCTGGACCTCAATCTGCCTATATGTAAAATGAGGAAATTTTAGTATTCTGTGGTCATGATGACAATGACAAAGTCAAGTCAACATTGTTGGGGGAGGGGGTTCACTAAGTTTATATGATAAATTTCAGCTATTCAGAAATAGATCACTCTGGAACTTGGGGCGTGAATGAGAGAAAAATATCGAAAGAACATATTCTCCTCTCTATTTGGGACCTCACAGACTACAGACTCAGCAAATAATCAGAGGAGGAATGGATGAGCAAATGAGTGAATGGATGAATGTCTCAGTGACTAGAGAAAGCAGAGGTGGCAAGCAGCTATGGAAGTGGGGGGGGGGGTGAAGGAGAAGCCAATCTATTGTCTCGGGAAGACAGGAGCAGCCAGATTAATCTTGCTCTTGCCCCCATCTTCCCAGCTCCTCTCACATTGTGAGAACAGTCTAGAACTCAGGACCCTGCTCCATCTCACTTAATAGGTACCTTTTTGCCAGTCATGCCTGCTCCTGCCTAACCTTTTCTTCTACATTCTCTGAAAGTTAGAAACATCTTTTGTATTCCAAAGGCCAAAGGGCTGAACTTGCCTTTAATTAAAATGCACATCCTTTAATTAAAGGCCCCATAACACATGAAGGGCATTCATTGAAATACGATGTGTGACATAGTCATTACCCTGCTGTTAATTACTAATTAATGAAGCTATTTCAATTAATAGCTTCCCCACTGTCACTCTCCCTTTGACAGGGCCCCGTGCTGAGAGCTGTCCTGGAATCACAGACACTCATAACTCCTGGAACATCACCAAACGCTGCTGGTTGAATATTCATGCTGGAGACTTTAACACTTTTCAATTAAACATAATAAAGTAAAATTCCTGTCAAAAGTATATATCAAACATGCATCAGCTCTTCCCTTCTCTTCCATCCTCCCACCCCCCATTCCCAGCTTGTCTGAAATGACTAAAGAAGAAAGTGGAGTTGTGGTTTTGCTTTCCCTCTTTTTCCCTCAATCAGCTTGGACTAGGGTGTGGCTTTGCAAACGCAGTTGAGGCTCAGGCCAAGCTGATGGATCTGTGGACTCTGCTACGTTCTTCTCCTTTTTTCTCCTTATAGTTCTCTTTCCCCACCTTGGCCATGATCTAAATGGCACAAGCAGGGCTTCTTCTGGCCCTTCCTTTCAGGGGCAAGGTTAAATCTCCTTCCTCCTTCCAGGAGGTGAACCTGGACTATTGTAATAACCTCCTGGCTGGTCTCCCTGTCTCTGCTCTCTCTCCTCCCAGATTCATTCTTCACATACTGCCAAAATATTCTTCTTTATACCCAAGTCTGATCAAGTCTGTCCCCCTTCACAAATCTTTGGTTGCTCTCTATTGCCTATAAAATAAGAAAGAAATTCCTTAGTTTGGCATTTAAGACCGTCCAAAATTTGGCTCCAACCTACTTTTATAGATTTATTTTATTCTCCTCTTTGTGATCGCTAGGTCCCAAGCAAATTGGATGACTCACTTTCCCCCATCTCAAATTGCCCAATCCTGTCTTTGTGCCTTCATTTACATCATGACAATTGATAATTGCAATTAAACGATGTTGTGGGTATTGGTTATTTATCATATTTTATGTATTTATTTATCTATATTTCTTCCTATTTTATAGATGAGGAAACTGATGTCCCAAGAAGGTAAGATTTGCCCACTGTCACAAAGATAGTACTCAGTGGAGCTGAGTTTTGAAAGTAGGTTTCCTGACACCTTTCTCTTTCTAGGCAGTTAGATTGGCCTAGACAAACACATTAGAACCAAAGAGAGAAATTTCCCAGCCTTGGTTCAGCATTATGAAGCCTACTGGTTTTTATTATGCTTTTAATTATAAAGCAATTATGAACTGATCTGACCATTTTGGAAAAACCCTCTATAATTAGACAAGAAAAGTTACTAAATAGTTCGTTCCTTTTTACCCAGAGATCCTATTACTGAGACTTTATCATAAAAGGGGCTATTGAAAACAAAAGAATAGATCTAAATGTAAAACACCATTTATAACAGCATTATTTGTGAAAAGAAAAAAAAAGCTAGAAACCAAATATGTGTCTGTTCATTAGGCAAACGGCTGAACAAATTGTGATATATGGGTGTAACAGAATTATTACTGCATTTTAAGAATGACAACTATGAAGAAGTAAGAGAATCAAGGGAAGATTTGTATGATGAATAGTGAACAAAGAAAAACAAAAGAATAATTCACAAAATGATTGCAACAACATAGGGAAATTTAGGCTCTGTAAAAACAAAAGATATGATAGCTTTATTTTAAAATGTTAAACTAAAGTCAACAGGGAAAGGCAATCAAAACCCTGCCAAGTACCATGTTCAGTCTCAATACTATATTGTCAAAGGACTCTTTTCTGTTAACAGTTAATAGACTGGCTATCTTCTAAGGAGATGCTGGTTTTAGAAGGGGATAGGGGCAAAGTTTTAAAAAATGTATAAAAAGCAATCAATTTACATGTTTTTAAACAAATTGTAAACAATGCGGAGTATGGGGTTTTGCACATGATATTTTTATGCATTTGTTTAGTTAAACATTTTGTGGTGGTGCTGGTTGCAATATATATATGTGTATATATATTTCTATATATATATATATATAGAAATATATATAAAGCAATCTAACTGCAAAGGCTGTTAAGGGTTGCTTCTATTATTACATTTATAGCTCATCTAGGCTCTAGGACATTTTTAAACTAATTCCTGCTCTCACAGAGTCAGAGTCAAGTAAATCAGTCAGTTGGTCAATAAACATTAAGTGCCTACTACATGCCGGACATTGTGCTAAACAAATGTTTAGTACTTCTGAACAACTCTACCACTGAGTAACTTGGGCAAATCTCTAATGTCATTGACTCAAGTTCCATCAGTATGTTTCTTCCTAAGATTACAAATTGAGAGTCATTTTATTCAGCCAGGAAGTCTTAAGTAGTTTATAGGAAAAGGGTATTTTCTAAGGTAGTAGTTGCTCATGCAAAATATTTTTCCAAAAGTCTGTGACACACTCTCCCACAAGTACATCACAGAGGAATATGAAATCAAGCTTAGAGGGCACATTTGGGAGAGGGGGTAATTTACAGGTTCCTTGTTGCTGGAAGTCTTTTTTTTTTCCCATTGTTGGAGTTCTCAATGTATACATCCTTTAGACATGATGCAGTTTCTTCAATAGGTTCCTTGTAGAGCCATGAGCCTACATCCAATGTGTCCTAAACTCCCAATGAAGACATTGCCATCAGCTGATGCAGGGGTGTCACTTGGAAGTACATACAACATTCTTGAAAACCTTCAAAGTTCAAAATATCTTCCATTGAACAAAGGAGGTGGAGGGATAGAGATCTTACCAAAACCAAATTCAGGGCCCCACTTCTCTGACTTTGACACCATGTCTCACTTTCTCTCATTTTAGAACTTCCCTCAGCCTGGACTCTCCAGGCTGTAGCTTTTTCACACTTGAACATCCCTCCACCACACCAGCTCCTTCTTCCCATAGTAAGTTACTCCTGGGGCATCTATTTTCGGGAGGAGTCCAGATCAGGCAACATCTATTCTCCTTCTGGCTCTGCTTCTGACTTTCCAGATTTTGACACTATGCACTCCCCCTCCCATGAATGCCTTCATCCCCTCACCTTTTTATCTCCCTTTAGTATATTGTCTTCCATTAGAATGTAAGCATCTTGAGAACAGAGATTGTCTTTCTTCATGCTCATATTTGTATCCTTAAGGGCTTAGCACAACACCTGCCACATAGTTCATACTTAAAAACTTATTGCCTGCCCTTTCCCACCTCCAAGCAGTACCTCCTTCTTTGGGGGAAAGCCATATTCCAATTCCCAGAATGGCCTCAATTACAAACTAGTTTTATAGTTTTTAAACATCCCCAGGGATATGGCCAAGTTCTATCAGCCTATTCAATCTTTCCTCATTTTACAACTTTATTCCAGTTCCAAGTACTTTTGATAATTAGTTTAAAGCCTTTGATTACACTAATTACACTGTGGCCAGCTCAGTGGCTGATGAACCTATGCCAGGAATCACCTTAACATGAAAAACCCCAGACTCCCTGCTGACAGCTCTCTGGACAAGACTGGCTATCTTGTCATCCTGTTGGTACCTCCCTTTTCTCTCTTCCCCTCTCCATCTTCCCTTTCTGTGCTATCTTGTCTCTTTAAAATGCACATTTCTTAGAGGCAGCTGGGTAGCTCAGTGGATTGAAAGAGAGGCCTAGAGACAAGAGGTCCCAGGTTCAAATTTAGCCTCAGACACTTCCCAGCTGTGTGACCCTGGGCAAGTCACTTGACCCCCATTGCCTAGCCCTTATCACTCTTCTGCCTTGGAACCAATACACAGTATTGATTCCAAGATGGAAGGTAAGGGTTTAAAAAAATAATTAAAAAAAGTACATTTCTTGTGACAATAAACATGCATAATCCAATGGAATTGCTTGTCAACTCTGGGGTAGGCAGGGAGGAAAGAGGAGAGGGAGACAGTATATGGATTATGTAACTTTGGAAAACTTGTGTAAATTTATTGGAATAAAATAAAGTTTAAAAAAATTTTAAATAGAATATAAACTCCTTGAGAGCAGGTAATATCTTATTTTCCAGAGTTTTATATTCCAAATAGCATATTTCCTGTCATATAATAAATGCATTATCTATCTGTCTATCTTCCATCTACCAATCTATCTTTCTATTGTTCATCTTATTACTGGAATTAGTATGGGATAGCTTGAGTAAATGAATTAACCCCATCCTAACAACTTAAAGTTTAGAATGGAAAATTCCTCATTAATTGATGGGCTCAGGTATGAGCTACCATAAATTCTGACTTGCCATAAGGGCCTGGGTTCCATTTCCTTTGGATTAGGATGAAACTGGTCAAGAAGACAAACTAGGAGCAGCAGAAAGAGGGACTGGCTCCTACCTAAAGGCCACCATGGAATTGTTCATCACTTCTCTTTGATTTGGTCACAAAGATATTATATATGTATGTGTACATATATATTTAACATATTTTATACAGTGCATCCTGTTATATAATTATACATGTATTTATATTATATACATACATACATACATATATGTGTGTGTGTTGGAGCCAGGTCATAACAGAGAGGCACAGTGGTAGAACAAAAAGAATCCTGGCCTAAAAAGTCCAGAAATATCCATTCTTGTGATATTGGACCAGCCACCTGACTTTTCTAGACCTCGATTTCATCCTTTGTAAACCAGAAATGACAATCTTTGC
Organism: Monodelphis domestica; assembly: GCF_027887165.1. NCBI lineage: Eukaryota > Metazoa > Chordata > Mammalia > Didelphimorphia > Didelphidae > Monodelphis > Monodelphis domestica. The sequence goes on from NC_077227.1 coordinate 483,316,378, forward strand.
CCTTTCTAACTTCCTGGCTGTTTGTGAGGATGTATGAAAGTCCTTTATAAACTGTGAACTGATTGTATGATTTGGCTAAATATAAGAGTTTGGTGAAAAGGAAAAAAAAAACAGTGGTCTGGGAGCAGGAGACTAGAATTCTGGTCCTGGCTCCTTCACTGACAAGTTATCTAACCTTGGGCAATGCTTTTCCCCTGCTGGGCCTCAGTGTCCTCATTGTAAAAAAAAAAGTAGGGGATAATAATGCTCGCACTTCCTATCTTACTGGATTGTTGTGGGAAAGGTTCTTAAAGCTCTAATAAAATAAAATGTCTCTAGTTATTATTTTAATAATGAAACCAAACGGAAGGACCCTGGAGCCTTTCTTTCTCGTGTAGTAATGATCCAGGAAGGGAGCTGGGGCTGGTCATCACTCAGGACTTCTCAGTCTGGACGTGCAGACCGAGGCCTGGTCAACAGCTCCCTCTGTTGGACAACAAGGAAACTCTCCATCATGTCCTACTGAAGAAAATATTCTCCTAACTGCTTGTTCCTTCTGGCTATGGATCACTTCACAAGCATTTCCTAACCCCTTAGTGTGTTTCAGTCACTGCACGGGGTCCCAAGGACAGGCACAGGGAATGGGATAGCATTGGGAACCAATGGCAGCAGAGAGGGAAGTTGGCTCTTGCTCATCCTATTGAATGAGGAAATCCTCTCTGCTAATAGAAGTTGGCACTTTCTCTACAACTTGTAGACTTAGAGAGGTGCCTGGAGAACTAAGAAATTAAGTGACTTGCCCAGGGCCACACAGCCAATATGCATCAGCCTGATGTCCCTGCCTTGAACCCAGATCTGCCTCTCCTGAAACAATCCTTCTTTTCTCTTTTTAAAATACAGTTAAGTGGCAGCTAGTTGGCATAGTGGACAGAGTGTCAGGCTTGGAGTCAGAAGGACGGAGCTGTATAACCCTGGGCCAGTCACTTAAACCCAATGCTTAGCTCTTGTTGGTCTTCTGTCTTAGAAGTAATACTAAAATAGACAATAAAGGTTTAAGTAAATAAACAAATAAAAATTCAGTAAACATTGATTAACTATATACTATGTGTAGGACACAGCTAGGTGCTAGGCCCTGTGGGCATACAAAATTTAGATAAGGCACCATCCCTGCCTTTTTAGAGCTTTTAGGGTAGTTGTCAGTTAATAAATATTAAATTAAAACAATTATTAACTATTCACCAGGGACTGTGCTAAGAGCCAGAGAAGACACAATAACTGTAATATTTAACAGCACATAATACAGGAAGGTTCAGAGAAGGCCTCCTTGAGAGGGCAAGTGCTCAAGGTGAGTTTAAAAGGTGTTAAGGATTTGACACATGAAGTGTCAGGAGAGATTTCCTAGCATAGAGAATCAAGGGAGAGAAGGCATGGAGGAAGGTACAGGAACCAGTTCTGAGGACAAAGGTTGTATTACAGAATGCAGGGTGAATAATACTAGATAAAGCTACAAAGAAAAGGTGGTTTAAGGATCTTCAATAGCAGGGAAAGAAGCATATGAACTGTTATGGGGTATGGATGTGTACCCCTGGGTTCAGGATGGATACCTTTTGCAAGAATGAAGACTCCAAAATTTAGCTTAAAAACAAAAAGAGAAATTTATTAGTTTAGGGAGTAATGTTGAGTGAGAATGGCCAGGAGGAATAGCAGGAGGGGAGCAGTTTCTTGGGAGGACAGCATGAAAGGAAAGGCGGTTCTCTGTAAACCTCAAAATTCCTCAGACTTATGAATGTTAGGGGTTTCCCCCATTGGGGAATCTTCTACTTAAAAAAATTCCCTAGCAGATGGTGAGAACTCTACTTGAGTGTGGGGGCTCCTAGCTATGGGAGTGTCTCTGCTCCACCCTACTTAAGACTGCTTTAGGACAGAAAACTGTTTGCTAAACAATGAAAGTACTTTGATCCATGCTTATGGAAGGGACAGGAAGTTCTTTGAGTCATGGCTGTTTTAGAATTGATACAATGGGATACTAAGTACCTATAAAGGTGGGGCAACTTGTAAACTACTTAAACCTAAAAGGGTGATAACTTATTCAGAGGTTTTTTCTTAATGAAATTTGTGCATTTTTTCCTGACTTACTAAAGAGATTAAAACTACTCAGCTGTGAATTCAAAATGGGCGGTCCTTTAGAAACATCTACAGTGATTGGTAGATGTAAGGACTTAGGGGAGGTGACAGAGAAGATTTTGCCCTTAAAAATAAGAGCTCAGAGAAGAGCAGGGAAAGGATCTCGATTTCTGACTCTCATTCTGAAGGAGAGCTCCTTGAGGAGCTCCTCTGAGGGGCTCTGTCCCCCTGGGGTAGGAGCTCTGGAGGCTCTTGAGAGAGGCCCTTTGAAACAATCTCTGGCTGGAAGACTCTTTGAGGAAGGACGCTGGCCTAGTGTCACTAGTATCCTTGTTTAGTCAGACCTTGTGGTGAGTGTTAAAAAACTGACTGATTTCTCTTTTAAGACTCAGGTCTAAGCCATATTGGCTTGAGGCCCTTCATACTTATTCCTTTCTTATTCTCTCTCTCTTTCTTTGATTACTCATTGTATTGTTAATTAGAATCTCTATAAAACCCAATTGACTTGGGTATTTGAATAATTGGTAATATTTCCCTGGCGACCACCTTATATTTGATTTTAAAACCCAAGACACTGTAGTGAAACATATTTCTGTGGTCAAATTTACTCATCCTCTCTTATATCTATCACAATTTATATCTTCCACTATTTTAATCACTACAGTTTAAGGGCTTAACCATTTTAAATCTCACATCTCCCATCATCAGTTCTGGGGCTTTTATACTTTTCACAACAGATGCTATGCCCTGGTGGGGACCTGACTTAGAGTGGTAAGCCCTCAGGCATTTGGTGGGGTGGTCATCTGACTGGGGTCTGCCTGAAGCATAAAGATTCATCTCTTTGTCCATCTTAAGTCTTCTCAGGGGTGGGGGTGTCATTGGGTGTTTCCAGGTTCAGAGTCACAAGGATACAAGGGCAAGGGAGTTTCCCTGATAATAGTTTATGGGGTACAGTGCCCATGTCAGAACTTTACTCAAGACAATATAGAAGGGGCAACTAGGTGGTACAATGGTTAGAGCACCAGGCCTGGAGTAGAGAGTAGAGAGGATCAGAGTTGAAATCTGGCCTCAGACAGTGGACAAGTCTCTTAACTCCAAATGCCTTGCCTTTCTGTCTTAGAGTTGTTTCTAAGGACAGAGCACATGGGTTTGAAACTGCTACTCACTGTGTTAACATAAGCAAGTAACTTAACTGTGTGACCCCAAATTCCTTATCTGTAAAGTAAGTAGATTAGACTAGATGATGACTCAGGACTCATCTAGCTCTAATTCTAAGAGTGTTTCACTGTAAATAATATAATTGAAAAAGCACTGAATATGAAGGGAGCCAAAGGAATTGAGGTTTTATTTGGGCTCATCCTGAGCTTTGTGATCTTGAACAAGTCATCAAATCTCAGTTTTCTGATCTATAAAAATGAGATAATACTGGTGTCAACATGGAAATATAGAGATCCCCAGTTTATTTAGTTTGAGTATAGAAACCCCAGGTTTTGACCTTGTCACAGGAGAGTTTCCCCCTGAGGGAAGGTCCCTCTTCACCAAGACAGTGAACTTCCTGGTAGTTTGGGTGGGAACAGCTAATCCCATCCAATATTGAACATCCCTTTTGTCCCAATGGTTTCTTCCCCCTAGGCTAAAGTCCATGACCAAGGTGACCCAGCCCTAGGCTGAGTCTTTCCCTTTTGTGTCCATTGTAGGGCCCCAGCCCCTCACTATTATTCCTGTCTGGAACTCTTCATTTTCCTTTCTTACCATTGTAAAGTCAATCAACTGTCCCTCTAATCCTAAAGCCCCCAGGTCACCTAGAGTGGTATATAGGTTCCCCAAGTTCTTTTGTTCCTCCGAGTCCATCCTGAGTCGGTGGCACTCCCAGAGGCTGGTGACCAGGGCTTGACTCCGGTGCAGTCTTGGAAATCAGCTTTGTTGTCGTAGTAGTAGCGCTAACCCCTTTTCCCTTGATTAAAGAGTGATTTTGACTATTTAATAGTTCTGTGTTTTTTCTAGTTGACACTGGCTTCCATAAGAAGTTTGGAGAATCAAATGAGAAAAACATATGTGTCAACCTGAAATACAGGGACCCAAAAATCTAGGTCAATTTGGGATCTAGGAACCCCAAGTTTAGTCAGCTTGAAAACTGAAGACCCCAGTTCTGGTGAGAATACACCCTGGAGGAAGTTTCAGACTGTCAACTAGAAAAAACGCAGAACTATTAAATAGTCAAAATCACTCTTTAATCAAGGGAAAAAACGGTTAGCACTACTAGGTTATGACAACAGAGCTTCTTCCTGCACAGAATCTGGACGTCCTGGTCACTGACCCCTGGGATGAACAAAGGAATTTGGGGAACCTATATACCATTTAGGGAGTCCAGCGACAGAGAATTGACATCACTATAGCTACAAGGAAAATGGGAGTGTTCAAACTACACTGACAGGATGTAATCAAGCTTGGGAAAAGAATCATAGCTAGAGGCTGGGGTGTAAAAGAAGGGGATGCTTACAATAGATACTGAAGGATGGTTCCTGCTCAGGTGTGGATCTTCCTGGGAAAGGTTCTAATACAATAGGGGAGACTACCTAAAACAAAGAGCGTCCTTAGCATATGCTTATCTCACCCAACCAGGATTTTCATTTCCCTGAGTGTCCCCCACTCAGTCTGAAACTTCTAACTTGGGATTCCCTTCTGGGTAGATTCCCATGGGAACGGGGAACAAGTACAAGCTTTGAGGTCTCCAATCTCTAAGCTAGTCCTGAAAATTGGGGTTCATCAGATCTCACTAGGTAACAAGTTTGGGATTCCTAGATTCCATGTTGAAAAGACTGAATAATAGACCCTAAAGTAAACAAAAATCCCAGTTAGGTGGGGCTAAGCAAATGCTAAATATCCTTTTTGTTTTAGTAGTCTCCCCCACCCCCATTGTATCTGAGATCCTTCCCAAGAAGGACCATCCTCTAAGCAGGGATCATCCTTTCTGTGTCCCACCCTAGCCTTAGGCTATGGTTCCTTTCCCAAGCTTGATAAGTGTCCTGTCTGTGTAGTTTGAACATTCATTTCTTTGTAACCACAGTGGCACGCCCAGGGACCAGTAGCCTGAGTAGCCTGAGCAATTCTGCTCTGTGTGGTTTAGGGGCGCTGGGCTCTGTGTGGTGGCCTAAATATTGAACACTATCCCTCTCCTGATTAAAGACTTGGTTTTTCTGACTATTTAATAGTTGTGTTTCTCCCAAGTTAACAAGGGGTGTGGGGAGCAGAGGGAGAAAGGGACTTGCTAATGTGAAGGGTATATGCCCTAAATCTCTACCATCAAGTTGAAGCTGACTTTCCCCTCTGCTCCTAATCCTGTCTGCACGACTATTCCATTCTGTTATCCACATTTCATGAAATGTAGAATTCTGCCTCTTGCTAGGAAGGGCAGACATTCAACAGTTCATGTGTCTCAGAAACCTTCTGAGAAACTTAGTTTATAACCTCCACATACTTATATCTTAAGGAAATTTGGGAGAGTTCTCTTCCTATAAAAAAAATTCTATAATTAGCCAAATGACTTAAAACATAGACACATATGTGAATGAGCTAAAATGAAGAGGACAGTCTTAATTTTTACTAATCTTTTAATGACCATCATTTAAATAAAATTCTGTCTGGTTTAAATATGTTGCCTTTTTCTTCAAAGAAGACTCAGTGAACATCTGGAAAAATGTCATGGATTCTCCAGTCATGAGGTTAACCAGCACACTAGTTGATTAACAAAGAGTTCCATTAATAACCACTTTTACTCAAAAGAACTTAAAGCATGCCTCCCACTGTGATCTCAGAAGCCTCATAATAGCTTTTTGAGGTAGAAATGGGCAGCATGGCTATTATTATTTCCATTTTACACATGGGGTAACTGTGGCACAGAGATAAACAATGTCTTTCCCAAGGCTTTATAAGCAGGCAGAATTTCTACTGCTATCTCTTGGACTCCTTAGACAACATTGCTTCTCTGGGGCAAAGCTGGCTAGCTTTCCCTTGCAATGAAAGAAGACTATCCAGCTCAAAAAAATTTGGCATCTAATTGGGTAGTACTCAAAGTCCTATGGATCCCCTACTGCAGAGGAATCCCACAGCCAGCTGCCAACTAGCCATGGCTTAACTAGAATGTCTACAGCATTCTCAGAATGCAAAGTAAGAACATACAGAGTTGCTGAGGGAGAGAGAGCAAGAACACGTGTGTTTTGAATCCACAGGCTCAAACAGGACTCACAGCTGATATACTCTTCTACTGACATGAACAGAGTTGTTCAGACAACTGTATGTCTAGGAAATAGTGGGAAAGCTCCCCAGAGATCCTTACCCCCAGGGATTTCACACCTGATAAACAGTGCCACAAAGTTTTTCACTTGCATTTGGTTTTCCTCATCAGTGGAACCAACCTTTTCCCTTAGAAAACTGGCTATCTTTTCCCCATGAACAATCACATGGAAATGCAACTCTTTGTTGATTGAGTGGTCAGCTTCCAGCAGGAGGCTCAAAAGTTAAAGTTCTTCATAGGCAGAGCTGAAATCCACCCTCTGGGCTTCTCCAAATACCAGGAACATACACAGTCCTAGATTACTTATGATGGCCACAAGATTGAAAACTGAAGTCCAGGAGCCAGTGGTTTCAATCAGATATCCTCCCATGCACACCCCAACAACACCTGAATCAAGGAGAAAAAAGAAGAAAGGATTTACAACTAAAATGACTCATAGCATGCTCGATCAGAGAGGTTGAGAGTGGGATATGGAATCAGGGATGCTGTGGGGAAAACTGGGATTGATCTCTCAAGGATTTGAGATGTGCTTTGTCAATGTGGAATCTAGAAGCCCCAAACTTGTAGCCTAGAAAGATTTAATGATCCCCAGTTTACTTAGCTTAAATTAAAGATGAAAGCCCCAGGTTTGACCTTGTCACATGAGAGTTCCTTCCTGAGGGAAAGTCCAGCTTCACTAGTCTCAGACAGACAATAGACCTTAAAGTAGTTTAAGTGGGGATGGTTAATCCCATCCAGTGTTAAATATCTCTTTTGTCCCAATGGTTTCTCCCCTTAGGCCAAAATCCTTTACCTAGGTGGCCCAGTCCTTGGCTGGATCTTTCTCTTTTGTGTCCTTTGTAAAGCATCAACCCCTCACTGTTATTCCTGTCTGGGACTCCTCATTTTCCTTTGTTACCATTGTAAAGTCAATCAACTGTCTCATCCTTAGTCTACATGTTCCCCTAGAAAGCAATTTGAGCCTCCCAACTTTAATGGCTCCTTGGAATTGTCCAATCTAGCTCCATTGGCCTTCCCAGGGGTCGGTGACCAGAGCAACCAGAGTTAAATTCTCTTATTCTGGGTAGGCATGTGGCACAGCTCTGCATAGAGGCCTAACTTAGCACTGTACACCTTTCCTTAATCAAAGAGTGGTTTTTCTGACTATTTAATAGTTCTGTGTTTTTTCTAAGTTAACAGTTTCAAACAATCCTAACTTCTGGAATCTTATTTTCAGATCAGAGTGTCATGCTTTTAGGAGGTGCATTAGCAAGAAGATCCAAAAAAAAAGCAACTGGGTTGGAGAAGTCTCTGGAAATTGCCTCATGTAGGGAAAACCTGAAGGACTTGAGGATGTTAAGTTTAGAAAAGAGAAGCTTAGGGGAAGAGGAGGAAGCCAGGATATGAGAGCCTATCTTCAAATGTTAAAAGGACTATCATGTGTAGGAGGGAGCCCTATTCTGTATGCTACTCTAGAAAGTAGAATTAGAACAAATGGATAGAAATTATAAGACAGACATTTAAGGAAAAACTTTCTAAGAACTAGAGCTATCATCTACTTTATAAACAATATTCAAGCATGAGCTGGGTGACCACCTGTGAAGGATACTGCAGAGAAAACTTCTGCTCAGGATAGGAAGCCAATCTAGAAAACCTCTAAGATCCTTTCTTATGCTGGATTCAGCTCAAAGGATTCATGAGATCCCACTGTTCAATTTTCAGTTTAAGCATTTACATCTTGGAAATCAACAATAAATAAGGACTTGATGTGTTGAATTGTTGACTGTCTGGACTTAATAAAATACTGGAGAAATTTTTTAAAATACATATTAAATTTAAAAATCTATCATGGGCACCTCCCCACCTCCACCAGAACACCAGCTGTTAAAAAATTTACCAGAACACCCCTGCATCTGACCCTGAAATTCTAGGATAATAACACATTTTAAGGATGTTATCCAAGGCTCTATCTGCACCTTGTGAGAACAAATGTCTATTTTTAGCTGATAAACAACCTTTCAGGGTAACAAGTCCCAGGTGCTCATTGCCTGTCCAACATTTGGCTAAACACATAATTTAAGTCAATGTCTGAGTCTCAGTCTGGAACACGAGAGTTCCTGTATCTATCGTAATGTTTTCTGGGGTCCTCCAGAGGTCAGCTCGTACAGGACAGCATTAACTTTTAACTATATAAATGAAAGAAAATGGGCTAGGTTCATTCTGTTGATAGGGTCTCCTCAGAAAATGATCTTGATTTCCCAGATGGGTTTGGTTCTAGGAGTACAGTCACTTATACCACAATTTTCATCAGTATGTTAGGAAGAACTCTGAACTCTGGCTGAGCTCAGGACTTAAACTCTGAGCTCAGTGCTACTTACCAGCCAAGGCTCCAGCTGTGTTTGCTACACCTGCAAACAAGACAGAAAGGAAAGGAAAGTGTGAGCAAACCTTTCTGCTGATGCTTATAGGAATGGGTCCTGTGTCACCTCCCTATTTGTGCTTTCCTGGGGGATACAGTAGCAGGGGTCTGGAATCCTTAGACCCAGCCAAGTGGCCTTGCCTCCTAGGGAAAAGCTGAGAAACAACATGGCAAAGGTCTCCCAACCAAGGAATGTTTATAAGGCTGGCTCCTTTGGGACGAATTCCTCCCCAGGGGTGGGGGAAAAACTGTCTCTATTCAGAGTCAAAAATGCATCCTCACCAAATAAAAAGCCAGCACAGGATGGGGCCAGGTCCTGAATGTTAACTGAAATTCCACTATTGTAAAACAGAAAAGAAAATGAAGGTAAGTTCTAGCAGAAGTGGAACAGTGAATTCAGTAGGTGAGACCCCAACACTAGACTAAATCTTCCAGAGTGATAAGGAGGAAAAAAAATAAAAGGAAAGAGGGATAAATTCCGTGAGGGAAAATAAACAAAACCACCAGAAAGAGAAGACTTAGATCACCCCAGGAAACTATCATAGTCTTTGATCCATTAGCAAGGTCACCAACTAGGTACATAGAGACCTTCAACTCTGGGGTAGCTTTTGACATTAATTTGCTTTGTGACCTTGGGCAACCCATTGCATCTCTTGGGGCCCCTGTTTTCTCATCTATGAAATGGGCACAGAAGCTCTCAGCATGGCAGCAAAAAATTATGAGTAGAAAAGGCAGGAAAAATAAATAATAAATCATGTAAATATCAATTGTAATGTTCATATTGGAATAGAGTAGTCATTCACTTAAAAAGCAATTCTAAGTGGTTAATTCAACAGAAATTACCTGAGCTTACTATGTGAACTACATATTGTTTCTATGGAAGAAAGAAGGGGGAAGTGATAAGGAGACAGATGTCGTGTGACCGTATATTAAATTATCTCTAAAAGATACAATTTAATTTATATGGATCATAAGTGTAAAAACCAAGCCTGCTTCACAAACGTTTTTCCCTTTCAAAACCCTTGCTTCAGTGTTCATTTTTATGCTCAGTAGCACATCTAAAATTAAGAGACAAGTCACTATACTCAGAGATGCAATAGTGACTTTAAAATTTGTATGCAAAATGAATCTGTTGAGTACCTACTATGTGCTGATCACTATGGTAGATGATTAGGTGAGCATGAGGATGACACAGAATAGACAACAATCTGGTAGACAGAGAAACCTCTTACCTGTGGTTAAAGGTCTGGAGTCCAATAGAAGCTGATGCAAATATAATAGATTTACAAAAGCTCCTCGTGTGACCCAAACACAAAGCAAACACACTGGACAGACCTAAACCCATCACCTGTTAGAAGAAGAGAAAGGTCACTAGCACTGACTCAGAGCATCAACTTCAGATAATGAAATCACTCCCTATCTTGGGTGGGAGGAGGTCATTCTTAATTCTCTGAAACAATCTTTATGAGTAAATTGTCCCTGAATGGCAGGACCACTGGCCTCCCAATCAGGTTTTGCATTCAGCAGCAGCTGGCACCACTGCAAAAGTTCCAGCTGCAGATCTCAGACAAGGAAGGAGGTAAGTGAGCTTGCTAGTTTGTCCATAAAGAATATTGATTTTTAATTAATCAATAATTCATTATATATAGTAAATAAAAATAATTAATAATAATAGGAATTGCTCTCATTTTGTAGGAAAACTGATTTATAGAGATATTGTCCAACAAGTCAGACTAGAAAGGCCTTGAATTTAAACCCATTACCACATGTTTTAATCTCTGTCACCCTTTATAGAGAACTCTAGGTGAATGAGACATCCTCTGACGCATGCCAGTTGTATACATGTTGATCTCAGTCAAGAAAACAAGCAACATTAGGAACAGGAATCCAGCCATCAGGAAAATTTTCTGGGCAACCAGAAGCCAGACAGGGAGGATCTGAGATAAAAGTGAAACTTGTTTTCATACCTGCATCAGTTTGCGCACAGTGATGGTTCTATAGCCTGAAATGGGGAAAATGAGATTGTTATTTCATACTATATGCTACCGAGAATCTTCAATTAAATATTTTTTGGGGAAAAAAAGCAAAAAAGGTTCATCAGTGCTTGATTGGGTCCTCCTGACCAATTCAAGGACCATAGAACAGTCTGCTAGGAAATCACAGTGCTGGCTGTGCAACTATGTCAAGGAAAGAAATGTTTGTCTCCATATCGTCTATGTTTGGGTTTACATCTCTGCAGGACAAAGTAAGCTGGGAGGAAGGGGGGACCTTGTATGGTACCCCCTTGAACGGGTATGTGAGTATGTGTACTTCCATGTCTGTTCACCATCATCTAGGAGTATCAGGATAGCATGGTTCAGTAGAACATGGATTTGGATGAAATGAGATGAGAAACTTGAAAGTGCTTGGAGAAGTTTCAAGGCATAGTATTATTTTCTTTTTCTTTTTGAGAACTAAGTATCAATTCCAAGACAGAATTGTGATAGGAGCTAGGCAATTGGGGTTCAGTGACTTGCCCAGGGTCACAGAGGTAGGAAGTATCTGAAGATTTGAATCTCTGGCTTCCCATCTCCAGATCTGGTTCTTTGTCCACTGAGCCATCTGGCTGCCCTGCCCTTAACAGTATTATTTTCACATGCCACATGTCAAACCATAACAACTAATTAACACCTAGATAGAGTATGGTCACCAAAAAGATTAGTGATGTCTTCTAACCAAGAGATAGAAGAGTTTACAACTACTATCAAGGCTTTCCTTTAAAAAAAAAAATCAGCCAAGAGAATTGCAATCTTAAATTGATTGTTTTCCAGTCCAGTCTCCCACCTTTTTAATCACCAGGTCTAGCCCCTTTGTTTTACAGAAGAGACTGAGGTAAAGAGAGAAGTGACTCACCCAAAGCTTAAGCAATTGGTATTTAGTCATCAGCTAGGACTAGAACCAATATACTTAGAACTTATACTTAATTAGGTTCTTTTTTGCCTTCCATCCCGGACTTCAGTGTTTATAGAAAGGTTTAAAGATGAGATGGAAACTACTTCCATTTGGCTCTGGCACCTTGCCTAGGCGAGAACACTCAACAGCTTTCTCACTTATTATATGTATCACAACTAAATGATGTGGTTTCAATCCTATCTTTACAAAGGAAAAGTCACTGGGCAGGGGAGGGTTGGTAAGGAAGGAGAGAATTTGCAACCTAGTTTTTTAAAGGTCAAAAATAGAATATATTTTTAAAACCCAAATGGCATATAACAAAGATTCATAGTTTTATATGATATACAGTATTCTTTATATGTTCTTCAAATTTTCATGTTTATTGATATTCATCAAGTTTATAATAATAATAAAGATTTAAAAAAAAGGAAAAAGGCAAGCTCTAGGAACTACTGGACAATCCTGTCCCTTTTTTGCTGATGAGAGGTACAAGCATATAAGGTGAAAAGGGTGCAGCGCCACTCTCCTAGTTGTTCATTTAATGACTTTTCCTCAGCCCCGGCCTCTAGCTCTCCACACATTTGGTGGGGAGGAGATGGGGTAAGGAAAGAGGATGCAGAGGGGTTCCAGGAGAGGGGATGCCTATCTATGATTGCTGTATCTCAGGACCTGTGGAATCAAGCTAGCAGGAAGCAGCAGAGAACAGCAGACACTCCTTACCCTGACTGATGAGGTGATCCGAAAGAAAACCACTAAACACGCTGGTAGGGATTGCAATCAGCCAGGGGATAACATTGAACACCCAGCCCTGAAAAAGATAAACCACCCCCAGAGGGAAGATTAAGTAACCTTCCTGAGGCCAACCAGGCCTTTCCCCAGAAAGTCAAACTAATGGTTCAAGGATTCAGTAGCTTAGGACATAAGTCTCTGCCACTGACTGCCCTGCCAAAAATAACCAGTCTGGGCGTGGAACTGAAAGTTAGGACAATCCTGTTAATAATGGGTGGCCATGGCATTATCACACTAGTGTAAATGCAGAAGGTCAAGGTAACAATGCTGGTATTAAAGGCTGGGAATTGGCAAGGGTTTATTTCATCAGCACAGAGATTTCAGAAGATCCATATCAGAATCTGAATGAAAAACAAGCCCAGTAAAATTATGTTTTTGGTGGTCAACACAAAAAAGAGAGGAATAGAGCTAGGCAGAACCACAGAGAAGCCTATCAATAGAGTTTGGAGAGGTGGAGTATTAGGGGATTTGTATTTTCCTTCTATTTGTGTCTCTGTACAGTGGAGAGAAGGAGGGAGAGAGGGAGAGAGAGACAGAGACAGAGACAGAGACAGAGAGACTCTGGAATCTAGATCACAGGGAAAAAGTCTTGGGCTCAGTAGAAACTACATGGCATATAGAAAGGCCTGAGATCCTTCCAGGGGAGAGCCTGATCAGGTCCAGACTCAAAATGTGTCATTATCTGTGCTCAAAGTGGGGAAGGAGGAAGATAAGGGACACTGGAGATCTATCCCTCAGGAATCAGAAATAGAAACAGGCTCCAGAACAAGAGGGCTGACGTGCTTTGGGAGAGCTTCCTGTAGGAAGTTTGGCCAGCAGGAGACACATTTTTCCTTTATCATGGATGGATCCAACTCCTTCACTCATCTAGAAGTCTCATCCCAATGCGGCTGCAGCAACAGGGACTTGTCACAAAGACTTCTACAAAGCCCAATGGAAGAAGTTTTGATAATAAATGTTCATCAATGAAATTCCCTAATAGCTGCTCCTAGAGCATAAGGTTTAGTTGCTTTAATGCTTTTTGTTCTGAGAATGAATATGTCCTTGGACCTCCCATTCCACAATGATGCCACTGATGGTGATTGATAGGGGATTCGAGTAGCCATAATAAGAAAAGAAGCAATGTTGGCTAAAGACATGGGGGTGGGGGTGGGGAACCAAGGTAGGGACTAGACTTGTGATTTTATTGGTATAGGGAACTTTCAGGTGAAAAATTCCCTCTAATGATGTAAGTCGGCACCTTCTCTGAACCTTATAGTCTTGAGACTTATCTATAGTTTCACATAAGCAAAAATGTTTATAGAAGCACATTTTGTGGTGACAAAGTAGTCAAGGAGATGTTCATCAATGGGGAACTAGCTAAACAAATTGTGATAAATGGATATAATGAAATGTTACTGTGCTACTGTAAGAAATAGCAAGAAAGATTTACATGACCTGATTCATTGTGAGAAAGAGGTAAGAAAACAATACACAATGGCTAAAGTCACATAAATGGAAAAAAACCACCATAAAACAACTGAAAAGAAATGCCGTAAAATTATAAAGAATAAGTTTGTCCCCAAAGAAGAGATATGATACAACACCTCCCCATTCATTTGCAAATGTGTGGGGACCACAGATAAGTGTGGAATGCTGTATTTTATGTCAGATCTTTATGTACTAATCAGTTTTGCTGAGAGGAAGGCAACTTCTTCCTTTTTTTCTTTTTAAAAATATTCTTTGTTAAAGTGAACAAGTTTCTGAGAAAGATAAAGGGGAAAATCTAGTTGATGTAAATACAAAATATGTGTATGGGGATCCATGGGTGTGGAACACTGTATATGATGCCAGATTTTGCTACCTCTTGATCAGTTTTGCTGAATTATTTCTCTTCCTTTTATTTTTTCTTAAAAAACAAAAACAATAACAAAAAAAACCCCTGTCATTTGGCTAGCCCAGTGGGAGATGATGGGAAATCTAGACAACCTAAAAATAAAAGTAAAAAAAAATCAATTTATTAAAAAAAAACACCTTTATCTTCTATCTTAAAGTCAATACTGTATATATATTGGTTGCAAGGCAGAACAATGAAGGCTTAAGCAACCTTCCCAGGGTCACAAAGCTAAGAAGTATCTGAGGCCAGATTTCTCTATGACTGGCTCTACCCATCGAGCCACCCAGCTGCCTGCCCTACAAAATCAATTCCTTAAGAAATAATGTTGCCTAGAACACTGAGAGGCTAAGTAATTTGCCCAGGGTCACAAGCAAGTAAGGGTTGGAGGCAATCTTCTTGGATTTGAGGCTGGCTTTTTATCTACCACATACTGCCTCAATGTAAGGTAAATAAAGCACATGTCATAAGGTATAATAATGGACTGTAGGTCAACGATAACCACTAATCTGTGCAATGCCAGGACCAAATGCAATTCCTTCCAAACCAAGTGTTTTTATTGCTTCTATATGTATCTTCCAGCTTGAACTGACTCTTCTTCCAGCAAGAGGCAACTTTAATCCTTTCACTCCTTGAGAGGGAGGTCAACCTACCTTAGCGTTGGGGAAAGTTTCCTTAAAGAAGGTTGGCAGCCAGGAAAGGAGGATGAAAAATGAACTGGCAGAAGAGAGCTGAGCGAATATGACTGCCCTGTTAAGAGAGGAAATTGAAAGGGAATTTATAGGCCCAGAGGGCTGTAGAATGAAAAAATTAACCCCAGTATATGCCAAGCAAGCAAAGAGAAGAGTTAGTAGTTGTTTTTTTAAGCATTTGCCTGAAGAAACTGCCCACTAAGTTTCTGAAATAGGTATCCTTGATATAAAAATATGGAACTACTATTACCAGAACCTGAACTTGGAGTTTTGACTCCTATAAATATAGGCATTTGCCCTAAGTCATGTATATGCCTTCTGAACTCTTGTCTTCCTTTTACCCAGAACCACACCTTTTCAAGATGGCACAATGAGTTTGGAGATAGAATACAGCTTTAGTGCAAAGCAAAATTAACCACCTCCCTTGGGGTGGAACCCACAATCCTGGCTCCCTTCCTTTCTACCACATTCTAACCAATCATACAAATATTTACTCACCACACAGGAGGTCTTCTAAATAACTGTCTCCAGGGAACCTTTTTCTGCTTGGAAATGGAAAAGCCTTTTGCCAAAATTCCCAAAGACATTACAAGTTCTGGAGGAAAGAAATACTTAAAAGCAAATCTTCATTCAGTATCATTGAATATACCATACTCACTTGGAATTAATGGAGCTCATTTCCAATAAGTATATTTATTGTATATAAAATATAATTGTATAACCCCCAAAGCATGGGAATCAGTCAATCCTTGCAGGATGTCTTTGAACACTGTACATTTAGTAGAAATGAATACCCTCATTCACTTATTCAGACTGTATTTGCTGAGAACTTATCATGGAACAATAAAACAGTCCTCTCATGGCATTCATATTTGTCCCTAATTCGAGCCACCCACAAGGAAGAAAAAAAATCAAGAAAAGTGAAACCAATCACTTTATAAAAACGGTCTTACTCCAAGACCACAAAGACTAGAGTTGGGCCTTGTTTCCCAACCTTTAACTAACCTTTTCACAGCAGATGCGATCTGATTTGGTTTTGAGATATCCTAAAAACATTTATTTTTATCCAGTCACTTATAAAAGCGAACTTTTCATTCCATATTTGGTAAATTTAGAGGAAGGGAACCAAACCTGTGATTGAAATTTGTATAGGAAACTTCTAGGTAAAGAAACTTCCTCTAACCATACAGGCTGCAACTTAACTGTGAAAGAGTTATTCAGAGCACAAAACAGTTAAGTGGCTTGCCCAAGACCATACAGCCAGTAAGTTCAAACAAGGGCTTGAACTAGTCTTCTGGGCTTTAAGGACTTGAACCTAAGTCTCCTGAGCTTCAAAGCCAACTGTCTGAGTTATGAAAACTCAACTAAATTTAACTTTTTTTTTTTTTGAGAGTTCTAGAAAGTTTCTTTTGTAGGACAAATTGAAGTGTCTGGCTCCAAATGAAAAGTTATCTTGTTACAAAGCTAAAAGACTCTCTTCCTGATGAACTCTTTTATGAACTCTTCCCACACAAGGAAGGCACTGTGTCACTTTAATACTTTTCCTTTCAGATGCTAACCAATTTTAATGGAAAAATGGTAGCTGGACCACAAAAAACTACTCCTGAATACAAAACTCATAATTTTGGAAAACAAATGCTAAAGATTGTTATTATTTATAATTGGGAAAGATGAAATACAAAAAACATTTTGCATAATTGCACATGTATGATCTAGATCAGATTTCTTACTATGTCAGGGAGGGAAAGAAGGCAAGAATTCAGAATTCAGAGTTTTAGAAAACTAATGTTAAAAAGTATCATATGTATATATATACACACAAGGAACCACTTAAGAAGCTGTCTCAGAATCTGTTTCTGGAGAAGAGTCATCTTGAGAAATACCTTTTTTCCTCAGCAGGTATCTGTACATAAAATAGACCCAAATCAAAGTGAACACACCAGAGAAGTAAAAGACACTCTGCCAGCCATACCATTCCAAGAGGAGAGAGCCAGCTCCTCCAATCACCAGGGTCCTGAAACAAAAGGAAAAGAAGGGATAGTAGTTATAAAAGTCACTAAATTGTTCATACCCACTGACCTAGTAATCCTGTTACTTGAGACATATCCCAGAAAAAACAATATATAGATCAAGAATCAGAGCATACTTCTAATAGTTGCAACAACAACAACAACAAAAAACCCACAACCCAACTCTAAAAACAAAGAAGATGTCCCTGGATTGTGGGAAGGCTGAATAAATTGAGGTATATAAAGGTAATAGGACATTATCATTATCCTTGTAAGACATGATGAATATGGGGAATTCAAAGAAACATGGAAATATCTGTAGGAGCTGACTAGAATCAAAAGAAAAATATATGAATTGTCTAAAATAACCTTGTGGGCAGTGATGTGGCTTAGTGGATAGAATGCAGGGCTTGAAAGCAGGAAGACATCTTCTGGGGGCAAATCTGGTCTCAGACATTTACTATCTGCATGACCCTGGTGTCAAGTTACTTCACCTTGTTTGCATCAGTTTCCTCATCTATAAAATAAGCTGCAGAAGGAAATGCAAATCACTCTAGCATCTCTGCCAAGAAAAGCCCAAATGGAGGCACAGAGTCAGACAAAACTGAAGCAAATGAACAAAAGATAACACAGCTGAACATCAGTCAAATTCTATAACCAATACAGGTCTGAGGGAATAGATGATGAAATACCCTTCCCTCCTCGGGGTTGAATGCTGAATATTTCAACTTGAGACTGTCATATGGTTGTTCAGTCTTTCAGTTGTGTCTGACTCTCCATGAGCCCATGTGCCATAACTATCTCTGGGGTTTTCTTGACAAGGATAATGGAACTGTTTCCCATTTCCATCTCCAGTGGATCCTTTTGTTAGGCAATTAGAAGTTAAGTGATTTGCTCAGGGTCACAAAGCTAGGAAGTGGTGGAGGCTAAAAAGATCAGTCTTCTGGAGTCCAGGTCCAACGCTCTATCTACCAAGTCACCTAGATGCTATTAAGTTTGACATCCTAGTTAAAGTTTTGGGGATGTTTGGATTTTCATTCAATTTCTCTTCTCTGTGTACTCCTGAGGCTCACACTTAAAGAGATCATTAGTACAATATTTCTCACCTATTCCTCCACCCTTAGCTACATTCCAATTTTAGAAAAGGGAGCCAGGGAAAGCCCAAAGGTGAGAATGAGGAGGGAGGGTATTCTAAACATAGGAGTTAGAGTCAAAATGCATGAAGTCAGGAAATGGGGAGTATCTTATTTAAGAAATAATAATAAAAAATAATAATTTTAATAATACCTAGAAGACCAATGGCATTGGATCACAGAGTGTGTGGAAGGGGGCAAACTCCAAGGAGACTAGAAAGGCTGGAAGGGGCCAGATTATGACAGGCTTTAAATGCTAAGCAGAAGAGACAGCTCTGTGTCTCAGTGGATTAAGAGCCAGTCTTAGAGAAGGGAGGTCCTCAGATACTTCCTAGCTGTGTGACTCTGGGAAAGTCACTTAACACCCATTGTTTAGCCCTTACTGTTCTTTTGTCCTAGAATTGTTACTAAAACAGAAAGTAAGGATTTTTTTTTTTAAAAACTTAAGCAGAAGAATTTATATTTGATTCTAGTGGGTGGTAACAGAAAGTACCTGAAGCTTATTGATAAGAAGGGTGACACAGTCATACAAGTGAAGAATGAAGATAACACTGAAGTTAAAGGATATGAACAGGCAGTTTTCAAAAGAAGAAATCAAAGCTATCAATAGTCACATAAAAATGCTTACAAACATTAATAATTACAGAAATCAAATTAAAACAACTTTGGTACTACTTCACATTTATCAGATTGGCTAATAGAATAACAGAAAAGGAAAATGACAATTGCTGAGTGGATGTATATGGAAAAATAGGGATACTAATGTACTGTCAGGGGAGTTGAGAATGGTCCAACTATTTGGAAGAATCATTTGGACATATTCCCAAAGGGACCACTACTAGGTCTGTATCCCAAAAAGATCAAAGAAAAAGGAAAAGAACGCATATGTAAAAAAATATTAATTTTTTTGAACCCACATCTAATTCTGTGGTGGCAAAGAAGTGGAAACTGAGGGGATGCCCTTCAATTGTGGGTTGGCTGAAAAAGCTATAGCACATGATTGTGAAGGAATACTATTGTGCTGTAGGAAATGAAGTGGATGGTTTCCAAAAAACCTAGGTATGATATATATATATATATACACACATATGTATGTATATATATATATGATGCAAAGGTAAGTGAGCAAAACTAGAAGAACATTGTACACAGTTACAACAATACTATAATGACTATCAACTGTGAAAGGCTTAGTTATTCTGTTCAATCAATGATCCACAACAATTCCAAAGGTCTCAGAATAAAAAATAAAATGCTATCCACCTCTGGAGAGATGGATTCTAAGTATAGAATGAGGCATGTTTTCTTTCATTTTTAAATTTTTGTTGCTTTTTTTCTTTCACAGCATTGCTAAAGTGGAAACAGGTTTCGCATGACTTCATATGAATAATGGGTATCATACTTCTTGCCTTCACAATGAGTGAGGAAGAAAATTCAGAAGTTAAGATAATTATTAAAATCTTTATTTAATTAAAAAAAACTGAAAGACCACACTGAAGTTGCAAGTCTACGAAGCTGGGAGAATGCTGTTGTTGACCAAAATAGTAAAATTTGGAAGAGGGAAAGATCAGGGGGAGGAAGAAATAATAAGTTCAGTTTTGGACACAGTGAATTTTAGATGTCCATAGGACGTCTAGACCTCCTATTGGCCGTAGGTGATACAAGATAAAGTCTGGAGAGATAGTAGGGCTGTACAAATAGATGTGAAAATCATCTGTATAGAATAGATAATTGATTCCAAGGGAGCTGATGAGATCACCAAGTAAGAGAGTACAGACAAAGAAGTGAACAGGGCCAGGACAGAGCCTTAAGAAATTTCCATGATTAGTGGGCATGACTTAGATAAAGATCCAGCAAAGGAAGGTAAGAAGGAATGGTTGGACAGGTAAGAGGAATTCAGGGGAGAGCAGTGTCACAAAATCCTATAGAATAGAGAATTTTCAAGAAAAGAGGATGATCAAGTATAAAAGACTAACACTAAGTATCAGACACTTTACTAAGAACTTTATAAATATATATGATCTCACTGGATCCTCAAAACAACCCTGGGAAGTAGGTGCTATTATTATTTCCATTTTAGAGATGAGGAAATTGAAGTAAACAGCAGTTAAATGACTTACACAAGGCTGTAGGTGTAGTAAGCATCTGAGGTCAGATATTAACTCAGGTCTTCCTGACTTCGTTTCCTGTCTCTCTATCCACTACTCTACCCAGCTGCTCTTCAGAAAGGTAAGAAGTCTGAGGTTGAATACTGAGAAAATGCCACTAGATTTGGCATTTAAGTTATCATTAGTAATTTTGGATCAAGCTGTTTTAATTGGTGAGATTGGAATCCAGGCTGTGGAGAGTTACAAAAAGAGTAAAAAGAAAGGAAAAAGAGGCCCCAATAGCAAATTCTTAATCATGAAAGAGAAGAGAGAGATAGGATGATAGCTAGCAAGGACAGTCAGATCAAGTTAAGGCATTTTTTTTTCTTAAAGGATGGAGGAGACATGGACATGTTTGTTGGAGCAAAGAAGCATCTAGCAGAAAGGGAGACATTTAAGATTAGGACAAGAATGGGGATGAAAGAGGGAGAAAAGATGGAGAAATCTGGAGAAGATAAGATGGAATAGGTTCAAGGATGCATGAAGAAGGGTTGGTTTTGGCAAGGAAAAGGGCTAATTCTTCATATGATATAGGGATAAAGGAAAAAATTACAAGGGAACACATCGAAGTGATGTGAGATAAGGAGGAGGGGGAAGAGGAAGCTTTTGGTGAATGGCCTCAATTTTTTTCAGTAAACTATATGAAGCAAGGCCCTTAGCTGAAAGGGTAAAAGGAGATGCCATAAAGGCTTAAGGATAGAATGAAAATGTTTGGAAGGACTGCTGTGGTGAGTGTGATAGTGATCAATTTGGGAAATGTAAAAAAAAATATCTTACAGCAGTGAAGGCACAGTTGAAATTATGCAATAAAAATTTGTGGTGGGCCTAGTGAGCTTGGTTTTGTCATTTTCTCCAGTTTCTCTCAGGAACACACAAATAGAGTTGAAGGAAGTAAATGGTGGAAAAAAAGTCAAGTTGGAGACTTT
This sequence comes from Monodelphis domestica, assembly GCF_027887165.1. NCBI lineage: Eukaryota > Metazoa > Chordata > Mammalia > Didelphimorphia > Didelphidae > Monodelphis > Monodelphis domestica. The sequence continues at coordinate 483,337,673 of NC_077227.1, forward strand.
GCAAGGGATGATTGGCACTAGAATTAGGTATGGGGGGAAGGGCTGATGGCCTGACATACACTTGAGAAGTGGAGGAAGTAAAGGGGCAGGGGAGGACATATCAGTCAGAGATGATCAAATAATGGAATTTTGGAATTCATGAACATGAAAATAAAAGATGAGAGGCTTTTAGTGGAATGCAAACTCAATATGAGTCAATAGCATGACATGGAAACCCAAAAAATCTGAAATACTTCAGTTGCATTAAGAAATACATAGCTTTCAGATGCAGGAAGGGTGGGTGGAGGGGAGGGAGGGAAATAAAGTGATTAGTGTAACCAAAAGATAAGTAAATAAATAAAATTAAAATTAAAAAAAAAGGAAATACATAGCTTTCAGGAATAAAAGAAGGTGATTTGCCCTTGTTTGCACCTTTGAGAACTATGTTTAGATGGGAGGGTTGAGGGGAGGGTGTTATATTGATAAACTGGACAACATATAAAGGAAAAGTTGTCACCAGTTCCCTTAAAAAATGTCCTATGAGAATAATTTGAAGGAATTCTGAATGGTTAGTGTTATAAGAAGGGAATTTGTATTTTGATTTGATCAATCAGAAATTTAGACTTCCCTTCCATTTGTTTTGAATTTGGGTCAATCAGCAACCGGGGAATTAATCCCACAGGCACTGCCCCCCTGGGGGGTGTGCCAGGCTAATTGAGGAATTGTTATTAGTTCCTGGTGGGTGATATATAAGAGCTAATGGGTGAAGGGAAGGGCATATAAGGTAAGAACAGGCAGGAAGCAGAAGGGTTGTTTGGTTTTTTTTCTGAGACAGACTCTGGGGGTATTTCTTTACCTCCTCTCTATATTTCCCTCTCTTATTATGTTTATCTTACTATAATAAAGATATTAGAGCTACTAACAGTCTTGTGACTTAAGGGTTAATTTCTATAAATGGCAACACCACATTTTATTATTCTTATAATTTAGTCAAACCCATTCTAACCATTACAGTGTAAAGAGGAAAAGATCTCTTTCCTCAAGAGGATAGGATGTCTATGAAGGCCTGCCATGTGGAAGAGAGATGAAACTTGTTCTTTTTGTCCCCAGAGGGCAGAATTAGGAGTATGAGGTAGAGGTGACAAAGAGACAAATCTGGGTTTGATATAATGAATAACTGCTTATAATAGAGCCATCATAAAGTGGAATTGGGCTGCCTCAGGAGGAAGCAGATTTCCCCTCACTGCAAGACTGAGGAGGGGATTCTTTGTTGAATGTAGGTTGGACTAGATGTCAGGGGAATTCCCTTTCCAGCTGTCAAATTCTGTAAATCTAGAATTAAGAATGTTGGATCTGGAAAACATCTTAAAGACCAAACTCTTATTGACAGATGGAGAAACTCCAGAGATGGAAAATCACTTATTTAAGGTGAATTAGTCACAGAACTCATACTAGAACCCAAGTCCCCCAACTCCCAGATCAGTGTTCAATCCACTGGGCCAACCTGGTGCTGACTAATGTTCTAATGCAAACACCAGAAAAATCTCAAGTTAAAAGAAAAAGTTTGAAGTCTCAGTCAAACCAATATCCAATTCTGCAAAATTATAATAATAGTAAAACCATCTCTAGTTATCCTGTAATAAATTTTTTCTGTTTCTTCAGAACAAAGTATCCTAAGAAGCAAAAGAATGCTGAAATGACTTCCTTCTCCCCCATCCCACCTGTCTTTCTCCATCTGCCTCAGCACAAGGTTATCTGTCTGTGCCCAGAGGAAGGCAGAGGCTGGGCTATTATCCAGTCAAACAAATTAAGCCCTACCTGGAAATCATGTGGAGCTTGTGTTTCTATTTTCCTTGCCCTATGGTACTGCTGCCTCATCTATGCCACAACACATGCTGTCCAAAATTATATCGGGACAGCTACAGAGGGAATTTGAAAAGAAGAGAGGGAGCAAGGAATGACCCATCTCATGTCTCTCAGCACAGATAAAAAGGAAACAGATGAAGCAACAGTCTCCCCCCCAAACCATTTGCCAACTAAAAACCCCAAACCCTCTTGACACTAAGAGAGGGGAATGTGCATAAAGGAACAACATTTCAAAGGGCATGAATAGTTTCAGGAACAAGTCTCTGTTCATCTCCTGGAGCAACAGCCTCAGGCTTCCAAATCCAGAAATGATGCCCTCCAGGATGCCTGTCATCCAGAGATCCAGATGTACCCTGTGTTGATGTCCTTTGTTGCCACAAACAGTCCCTGGTATTTCTTCCCATGTGTCATTCTTGGGAGGCTGAATTGTTCATGGCTCAAATTCAACAGCAGTTTAGCTTGAGGAACATGACACGATGACATGAGCTCATCATCCATTTTTTTCTTTTTTCTCTTCTCCCTATCCCCAATATTATTACTGTGCTAATAGAACCTACCCAAACTGGGAACCTGCACCCACAGTGCTATAAGTGAATGCTCGCTCACTTTCTCGGACTTTCTGAGACAACAGGCTCGTCAAGGCAGGAAAATAAACCCCTGGAACAAAAATAACAAAAACAAACAGACTAATCAGACAAAAGAGAAAGATTAATGCCTTCCCAATCACTCATTCTTTCACTCACTCATTTGACAAACATACTTATTTAATTTGGTTAGATGATTTGCCTTGGAGGATACCTGGGTGGGTCTAACCAGCTCCCCACTCTGAGTGTGGTTAAAATAATCATCATCAACATAACAGAAATTTATATAACACTTTAAGGTTTATCAAGTGCTTTACATATACTATTTCATCTGATATCCCAACAAAACTATGAAGTAGATCCCACATATGCTTGTTATTATAGCTACTTTACACATAAGGGAATCAAATCTTAGAGTAGTTAAATGACTTGCCCATGGCCACAAAGCCAGTAAATGATAGAAACTCTAACAAAGATTTTTTTTTTAATTATAGGTCATGTTCTTTTCTGACCTGAGAAAAGTAGAGAAAATTCATGGAGAGCACAGGAAACTCTAGCACTTGCAAAAAATGGAATGTCTGACCTTTAAAGTGTTTGTGACCTTCAAGTGACTACAAAGGTAGAGAGAATGTCACAGAAGAACTGAGCATGACTGTGAGAAATATGAATGAATATCTGCTCTGCCTCCCTCACAAGGCTGTCATGATATTCAAGACAATGCAAGGATAGTTCTTTGTAAACTTCAGAGTGTTATTCATGTTAGGAATTGTTGCCTCAAGTCATCAGAATGTTTGAGAATAATAATTCTTTATAGGGGTGGAGCCAAGAGAGCACCATAAAGGTAGGGACTTATGTGAGCTCACCTAAATTTTCCTCTAAACAAGGATAAAATATCACCTCAAAACAAATTGTGGTATGGCAGAACCACTAAAAGGATTGGGTGAAACAATTTTCACACTCAAGACAATTTAAAGGTCAGTCTTACTGAGTAAAGGCTCTGGCCAGTGAGCCAGCAGATGGGGACACAGCAGGCTGAGGCTTCCAGAACTCTTAGCTCACAGATGGTAAGAATATCAGACAACTGTTCAGAAGGAATTTACAGGGGACACTGCCAGCACTGGGAGCAGGACTCATTGCATCACCCATATGTAGTTTTGGATCAAAGTTCTAGGGCAAGGAAAAGCACTAATAGAAGTGAGGACCATAGTCACAGGTCCAGGGGAGAAAAGAATGCTTGTGGTCAATCACAGACCATAGCACAGCCCAGAAGAGCAGTAATCACACCTCTCCTCAGATAATACCACCTTGGAAGAACTGAAAACTTATAGCTCCCTGGAATTAGCTCTAAAAATAGCAGAATGGAAAACCAACAGCTTGGAACAGTATATTGTTCACCTCAGAACCAGAGACCAATTTTAATATTAAGGTCAAAGTCAAGAAATAAGCTAGAAAAATGAGCAAGTTATCAAAAACAAACAAAACAAGGAATCTGAACATAGAAAGAGACTATGGTGAAAGAGATTAAAATACAAACTCAGTAGGAGACAAAAAAATCAAAGCAGTTACATGTAAAGCATCAAAGAAAAATGTGTATAAGTGTTATCCTAGAAAAGAATTTCTGAAGAGCTTGAAAAGAATTTTTAAAATCAAACAAGAGAAGTAAAACAAATTGGGAAAAGAAATGAGAATGATGCAAGAAAATTATGGAAAAGTCTCAATAGCTTGGTAAAAGAGACATCAAAAAAAAAAAAATCCTGAAGAAAACTACCCCTTAGAAAAACAATATGGGGCATTTAGGTGGCTCAGTGTGAGAGCCAGACCTAGAGACAGGTCTTAGGTTAAAATCTGAGCTCAGATGCTTCTTAACTATGTGACCCTGGGAAAGTCACTTAACCCCCAGTGCCTAGCCCTTATTGCTCTTCTGACTTGAAACCAATACACATTGATTCTAAGATGTAGGTAAGGGTTAAAAAAGAACAAAATAGGCCAAATGGTAAAAACTGGCACAAAAAATTCACAGAAGAAAAGAATTTCTTTAAAAAGCAGAAATGGCCAAATGGAGCAGACTGTAGAAAAGAATTCCTTAAAAATTAAAATTGAGCAAGTGGAAACTAATGACATCATGAGACATCAAGAAACAAATCAAAATCAAAAGAACGAAAAAAAAAATAGAAGAAAATGTGAATCTCCTACTAGAAAAACAATTGACTTGGAAAAGAGACTAAAAAGAGACAATTTAATTATTAGACCATCCAAAAACCATGATCATCATCTTAATGTCCTAGAATCAGAGATGCTAAAACAGAAATTGAAAGAATCCAGGGGATGTAGCAAAATTGAGACACTAATACACTGTTGAGTAGAGATGTGAACTGATTCAACAATTCTAGAAGGAAATTTGGAGCTATACCCAAAGACCTATAAAACTATGAATACCCTTTGATCCAGTAATGCCAATACTGGGTCTATATTCCAAAGAGATAATAAAAAAGGGGAAAGGACCTATTTATACAAAAATATTTATGGCTGCTATTTTTGTGGTGGCAAAGAATTGGAAATTAAGGGGATGTCCATTAATTGGGGAATGGTTAAACAAATTGTGGTATATAATGGTGATGGAATACTATTGTGCTATAAGAAATGTTAAGCAAGATGATGTCAGAAAAAGCTGGAAAGATCTGCAAGAACAATGAAGAGCAAAATAAGCAGAAATGGGAGAACATTATACAGAGTAAGAGCAATATTGGATGATGATTATCTCTGAAAACTTGGCTACTCTCAGCAATGCAAGGATCTGGGACAATCCTGAAAGATTTGTGACAGGGAATGCTATCCAATTCCAGAGAAAGAAATGTTGATGTCATCTTTCACATCAATATATTTTTGGTTTTATTTTGGGATTTTGGTTATGTATGACTTTGTTCTTACAACAATGACCAATATGGAAGTATGTTTCACATAACAAATGAAAAAAAAAGAAAAAAAAAGAAAGAATCTACCAATCACTTCATGAAAAAGATCCTCAAATGAAAACTTCCAGGAGTATTATAGCCAAATTCCAAAGCTCCCCAGTCAAGGAGAAAATACTAAAAGCAACTGAAGAGAAACAATTCAGATATCATGGAGACAGGATAAAAAAAAAGTCTTAGAAACTTCTACATTAGAGGATCAGAAGGCTTGGAATATGATGTTCAGGAGAGACAAAGGAGCTAGGATTAAAATCAAGAATCACCTACCCAGTAAAACTGAATATAATCCTTCAAGGTAAAAAATGTATATTTAATGACAGAAAACTTTGAAACATTACTGATGAAAAAAAAAGCAACAGTTGAATAGAAAATCTGACTTTCAAATGTAGGACTCAAGAGAAGTATAGAAAGGTATATGTGAAAGAGAAATCATAAGGGATTTAATAAGTTTAAACTGTTTACATTCCTACATGGAAAGATGATCCTTGTAACTCCTAAGAACTCTATCATTGTTAGGGCACTTAGATGTAGTACACATAGACAGAGGGTATGGGAGTGAGTTGATTATAATGAGATGATATCCAAAAAAAACTAAATTAAGGGGTGATAAAGAGAGATACACAGGGAAAAGGGAGGGGAGAGGTAGAATGGGATAAAGTATCTCATATAAAAGAGGCATCAATGAGCTTTTAAAGTGGAAAGGAAGATGGAGGTGAGGGTGGTAGGTAATGCTTGAACCTTACTCTCATCAGAATTGGATCAAAGTGAGAATAACAAACATAATTGGGTACAGAAATCTATTGTACCCTATAGAAAAGTATGAAGGGAGGGGAACAAAAAAAAAGGAGAAACTAATAGAAGGGAGGTGGATTAGTGGTGACAAGGAGCAAAATACTTGAGTAAAGGAGAAAGGAGAGGGAAAGTGAAAGAAATGAGGGAAAGTAGGATGGAGGGAAATACACAATAATCAGAACTGACATGAATGTTAAGAACTCACTGACAAAATGAAAGCAGACCTACAGTTAAAGTAGGTTAAAAACCAGAATCCTATACTATGTTGTTTATAAAAGAAACACATTTGAAGTAGAGAAACATATAGAGAGTAAAGGTAAGGGGATAGAGCAGGATTTATTATGCTTCAGTTGAAGTAGTAAAAAAAAAAAAGCAGAGTTAGCAATTATTATCTCAGACAAAGCTAAAATAAAAATAGATCTAATGAAAAGAGATAAACAGGGAAACTACATTTTACTAAACGGTACCACGGACAATGAAGTTATCAATGCTTATATATGTTCCAAATGGTATAACATCCAAGTTTTTTAAGGAAAAGATAGATGAGTTATAGGAGACAATAGACAGTAAAAATATATTAGTGGGGATCTTAACTTTCCCTTCTCAGAACTAGATCTTTCTAAATAAAAAATAAAAAAAGTTAAGGAGATGAATAGAATTTTAGAAAAGTTAGATATAGACGCCTTTACAAAAAATTAAATAGAAACAGAAATCAATATGCCTTTTTCTCAGTAGTAAATGGCAACTAAACAAAAATTGACCAAATATTAAGGCATAAAAACGTCAAAACCTAATGCAGAAAAGCAAAAATATTAAATGCATACTTTTCAGATCACACTACAATAAAAATTACATTCAATAACAAGCTACAGAAGGAATGCCTATATTACAGAAATTACAGCAATTTCTCATAAAGATCACACATTATGAACCAGAGGAATTTACATTAAGAATGCAAGGTGTAAGAATCTAAATTTAGGATTTATGCCAAATATAAGAATTCTAAAGTAATATTGAAGTTGCTGATTTAACAATATTACAGCTTAAGTCAAAATGACTTTTAGCAGCTTTATTTACAAAGAGGTGGAAATAGTAAAAGTGGAAAAATATAAAAAGCCAGAAAGTACTGCCTAGCTACCAATACCCTAAATTTAATCCTAATGCTCCAGACCAGATATACAAATCCAAAAGCAAATCTCAACAGAATCCAAAGTGCTAATTAGGAAGCCAAAATCTAAAGAACCAGGAGATGCTAAAGAATCCACCGAGAATCTTCAGTCTACACAAGACTAAGACCACCAAGAATCTCACCAGAACTCATGCTGAAGGGAGCATACCACTGAAGCGCCAATGAGTAGAGAGGGTCTCCTCATCGAAGAACCAAGGAAGGAATCACTCCACTCACCACTGCAGGATCCAAAGGAAGATCCAAAGTCTCTTCAATCACCAAGGCAGGCATGACTAAGCCAGAAGATCCAAAGAGAGAAGTCCTGAATCCAGAAAGCCATGGCCTTTTTATACTCCTTTTCCCACATCACTTCCTGTCTCTTCCCCTCTTCACAGGAACCAATCAGCTTCCAAACTGCTTAGCCCTACTCAGGGCTGAACAGTCCCCTTTGGAGGTGAGAGTTTCTGACTTGTGAACTCTTCCACCTAGTGACAGGTCAAGTATTAGAGGTGTTTTCAGTTTTTGATTGATTAATCTAAAGGTTGCTGACTGATCTTCACAAAGGCTGATTCAGTATTAGGAAAACCATCAAAATAAGTGCATATGTAAATAACAAAACCAATAGAAATCATACAATTATATCAAAAGGATCAGAAAAACTTTTGACATATACAACACTAATTTCTATTAAAAACACTGGAAAACATAGGAATACATGGAGATTTCCTTAAAATGATAAGTAGTATCTACCTAAAACAAACTACAAGCATTCTTTACAATAGGGATAAGCTAGAAGTCTTCTCATTAAAATCAGGATAAAGCAAGGATGCCTATCAGCAACACTATTATTCAATACTGTTCTAGAAATGCAATAAGAGAAGAAAAAATAGAAGAAATTAAAATAGGCAATGAACAAGCAACAACTATTACTCATTGAAGATGATATGATGGTGTATACAGAAAGAATCTTAGAGAAACTAGAAAACTATTTGAAGTAATTAAGAACTGTAAACCTTAAAATTTCCCAGACCCTACTTTATAAGATTGTATTAAGACCATTCCCCATTTGGGCAGTGAACTCTACTTAAAGCAGGAATGTGAAAATTCTACTTTACCTACTTGGGTCTGCCCTAGGTGAAGATAAAGTTGTAAACTCTTTTCTGAACAATGAAAAGTACTTAAACCCATACTTTTCTTAAGCTAAGTACCTATAAAGGTAAAGCAACTTGTGAATTTACAAGGAACAAAGAACTGGAAAACTTACTCAGAGCTTTCCTGGTGTGAATTACTCAAAAATCCATACCTTCTTAGGTGTGGACTAAGAATGGGCGGTCCTTTAGAAACATCTACAGTGATTGGTAGATGTAAGGACTTAGGGGAGGTGACAGAGGAGATTTTGCCCTTAAAAATAAGAGCTCAGAGAAGAGCTGGATCTGATTCTGAGGGAGCTCATTTTGAGAAGACTCATTCAGGGATCTCACAGAACTTTAGCAAGGTTGCTGGATATAACATAAATCTACAAAAATCACATGCATTTCTATATGTCATCAACAAAAGTCCAGCAGCAAGAGATAGAGAAATTTCATTTAAAAGAACAATATAAAATACCTGCCAAGGCAAACACAGGAACTAAATGAACACAATTAAAAACTCTTTTCATACAAATAAAATCAGATCTAAACAACTGGAAAAATATTAATTGCTCATGAGTAGGCCATGACAATATAATAAAAATGACAATTCTGCCTTAAGTAATTTATTTATTCAATGTTATTCAAATCAAACTACCAAAATTATTTTATAAAGTTATAAAAAAAACCAAAACTCATCTGGAAGGACAAAAGGTCAAGAATGTTAAGGAAATCAATTGAAAGAAAGAGGCCTTGACATACCAGATCTCAAATAACATTATAAAAAAGGAGTAATAAACAAAACAACCTAGTAGTGGCTAAGTAGATTGGGACATCAGTGGAATAGATTAGGTATATAATACACAATAGTAAGCAATCCAGTGTTTGATAAACCCAAATATCTAAGCTTTTGGGTTAAGAACTCACTATTTGACAAATATTGCATCTCACATCATATACCAAGCTAAGGTCAAAATGGGTACACAATTTAGACATAAAAGATGATATCATAAGCAAATTAGGAGAATATGGAATAGTTTACCAGTCAGATCTAAAAATAAGAGAAAAATTTATAACTGAACAAGAGATAAAGAGCATTACAGATATAAAATGCATAATTTTGATTATATTAAAAAGGGTTTGCACAAACAAAACCAATGGAGCCAAGATCAGAAGAAGAAAACTAGGTACAAATTTTATACTGTTTCTCTGATAAAGGCCTCATTTTTCAAATTTATAGAGAACTGAGCCAAATGTATAAGAATGCAAGTCATTACCCAATTGATAAATGGTCAAAGGACAGGCAGTTTTCAGAAGAAGAAATTAAAGCTCTCTATGGTCATATGAAAAAAGGTTCTAAATCACTACTGATTAAAGAAATGCAAAATTTTATTTGTTTTTTATTTATTTTTGAAAATTTTATTTAGTCAATTTAGAACATTTTTACTTGGTTACAAGAATCATATTTTTTCCCTCCCCTTTCCCCACCCCTTCCCATAGCTAATGTGCAATTCCACTGGGTTTTACATGTGTCCTCAATCAAAACCTATTTCCATGTTGTTGATGTTTGCACCAGGATGATCATTTAGCCTACATCCCCAATCATATCCCCATAGACCCATGTAATCAAGCAGTTGTTTTTCTTGTGTTTCTACTCCCAGTTTTTCCTCTGAATGTGGATAGTGTTCTTTCTCATAAATCCCTCCGAGTTGTTCTGGATCATTGCATTGCTACTAATTTGATTGTGCCACAGTGTATCTGTCTCTGTGTACATTGTTCTCTTGGTTCTGTTCCTCTCACTCTGCATAAATTCCTAGAGGTCATTCCAGTTCACATGGAATTCCTCCAGTTCATTATTCCTTTCAGCACAATAGTATTCCATCACCAACAGGTACCACAATTTGTTCAGCCATTCCCCAATTGGAGGGCATCTCCTCATTTTCCAATTTTTTGCCACCACAAAGAGCGCAGTTATGAATAAAGAAATGCAGATTTTTAAAAGAGCTATCACCTCACACCTATAATATCAACTAATATGACAGAAAAGGAAAATGTTGGAGTAGATGTGGGAAAATTAGGGCATTAAGCACTGCTGATGGAGATGTGAATTGATCCAACCATTCTAGAGAACAATTTGAATCTACTAGGTCTATATCCCAAAGGGTTAAAAAAAAAGAAGAAAAGGAAAAAGAAAAAGACCAAAAATATTTAAAACAGTTCTTTTTATGATTTGATTTATCTAGATCTGATAGAGGAAGGTTCAGGTCTCCCACTAGTATAGTTTTACTAATTATTTCCTCCTTCAATTCCACTAGTTTCTCCTTTAGAAATTTGGATGCTATACCATTTGATGCATACATGTTGTTTACTGATATTTCCTAATTGTCTATACTGCCTTTTATCAGGATATAGTTACCTTCCCTATCCCTTTTAATCAGATCTATTTTTACTTTGGCTTTGTCAGATATCATGATTGCATCTCCTGCCTTCTTTCTCTCAGTTGAGGCCCAATAGGTTTTGCTCCAATCTTTAATTATAACCTTGTGAGTGTATACCCACCTCATGTGTGTTTCTTGTAGATAACATATGGTAGGATTTTGGTTTCTAATCCACTCTATTTGTTTTTGTTTTATGGGTGAGTTCATCCCATTCACATTCAAAGTTTTATGATTGCCACTTGTGTATTCTCCAGTATTTTGATATCCTCTCCTAGTTCTGTCCTTTCTTCTTTTGCTATATCCTTTTAAACCAGTGGTTTGCTTTTAATCAGTCTCCCTAATCTCCACCCTTAATATGCTTCCTTTTCTTCCCCCTCCCTTTTTGTTCCCTTCTTACTTTTTTTATCATGTTAAGTTCCCTCTCTATTTCCCTACGTTTTTATACTCCCCACCTCCCCTACACCCCTTAATTTTCCCTTCTCACTTTCCCTGAAGGGTAACATAGAATTCAATACCCCAATGGATCTAGATGCTCTTCCCTCTCAGAATTGATTTCACTGAGAGTAAGGTTTAAGTATTACTTATTAGCACTGTAAAGATTAAAATTAGGGAATATGGGGAGACTGAGGCAGGTAGAAATTAGTTTCTCTCTTCAAGGAGTATTATATTTTTTAGAGGTTTATTAAGGATTAAGGATTAAAGAATATACAAGTAAGAAACATGTGCCTAGGCCAGAGGCCTAGACAAAATAACCTCACATTACGCAAGAGACGCGTCTGCTCCAAAACGGAAGTCCAAAAGAGCGCCCAAAACCCTTTGCCACCAGCTTAAATCCTTCCTTGATCTCGGCCCACCTCAGAATTCCCGTGAGATTACAAAGCATTTTGGGGAAGTGGAGCAAAGGCTTGTGGGGATTGTAGTCCTGTATTCGAGTCTATTTTTTACAGCACTCTCTTCCTCTCCTTCTTATAAGAGTATTCTTCCCCTTCCCTTCCCATGCATATCTTTGTGTGATAAAGATTATCCGATTTATCTTATTTCTTCAAGTATCTCTTGGTGTCATTTTCAATTCCCCCCTCCCTTTTTCTTTTTTTTGCGTATCAGCTTATATCGCTTAAAACAGTTCTTTTTATGGAGGCAAAGATTTGAAAATTGAGGAATGTCCATCAATTGGGGCATGGCATGACTAAACAAGTTGTGGAATATGATTGTGATGGAATATTACTGTGCTATAAGAAATGATGAGCAAGCATTTCAAAAAATTCTGGAAAATACTATGGTATAAGGAAAGATGAGTGGGATAATTTCAGAAAGAACTGGGGGGACCTTTGTTAACTCATGCAGAGTGAAATAAGCAGAACAAGGAGGATGTTATACACATTAACTGCAATATTGTAGAATGATCAAAAGTGATAGACTTTGCTACTAACAGCATTACAATGATCCAGGACAATTCTGAGGGACTCATGAAAAAGAATGCTATCCACGTCCAGATAAAGAACTATTGAAATAGGAATACAGATGAAAATATATGATTTATCATTTGTTTATTTGGATATATGTTTTGGAGTAGTGGTTTTTTAAGATTATTCACTCATAGAAATGAATAATATGGAAATATGATTTGAGTGATAATACATGTATAACCCAGATGGCTTGTCAGCTCTGGGAAGGGGGAGGAAAGAAGAGAGGGAGATAATATGGATTTATATAGTTTCAGAAAACTTATGTAGAAATTTATTAAAATAAAAAATTCACATAAAAATAATAAAAATAAAATTATATGGAAATGTGTTTTACATGATTATAGGTATAACTGAAAAAACATAATTGAGGATATTAGTAGCAAAAGTAATAAAAATCATATGATTATTTTTTAAAAAAGAAAAATATGGGAAGACATATGAATTAATTCAAAATGAAATGAGCAGAACCAGGAAAAAATTATACACAGTAAAAGCAATATTGTTGTAAAAATTATACACAATAACAGCAATAATGAACAACTGTGAATAACTTAGCCATTATCAACAATACAATGATCTGTAACAATTAATTCTAAAAGACATATGATAAAAAATGTTATCCATCTCCAGGAAAAGAAGTGATAGAATCTGAATTCAGATCAAAGAATACTTTTTTAAACTCTTTTTTCTTTTGTTTTGCTTTGGTTTTGTTCTACGTTTTCTTTTACAACATGACTAATATGGAAATGTGTTTTTCATGACTGCATATGTATAACCTAATATCAAACTGTTGGCCTTTTTAATGTTGGGGATGTGAGGGAGAGAGATTTTGGGATTCAAAATTTTGAAAAATAAGTGTTAAACATTGTTTTCACATGTAATTGGAAAAAAATAAGACTTCAAATAATAATAATAATATTAACTTCTTATATTTGGACACTATTTCCTATGTATTTTCTCACTTGTTTACCACTACACATTCATTCCCCCTTTGTGTTGTGAATCTTAAAAATTCTCAGACCCTACTTCATAAGATTTGGTCAAGACCATTCCCCATTTTAAACAATGAAGGTACTTGATCAAGGATGTGAGAACTCTACTCCACCTATACTTAAGCATACTTTAGGGGAAGATAAAGTTGTAAACTCTTTACTGAACAATGAAAAACACTTAACCCATACTTATAGTGAGGCCAAGCACTTAAGCTAAGTCTATTTTTAGATCTAATAGAAAGGGGTGCTAAGTACCTATGAAGGTCAAATTAATCACTAAAAGGTCAAGCAACTTGCAAACTTGCAAGGGGCAAAGAGGTGTGAACTTACTCAAAAGTTTAGTCTACTCAGGTGTGAATTATTCAAAAGTTTAGTTTACTCAGGTGTGAATTAAGAATGGTCAGTCCTTTGGAAACCGTCTACTGTGATTGGTAGATGTGAGAACTTAGGGGAGGTGACATAGGAGAAAATTCTCTTTAAAAGGAGCTCAAAAGAGGTCTCTGGGTGATTCAGCTTGCCAGAGCTGCCTTGAAGGGCAGTGGTGGCTGGCTGAAAATTCAGTTTGCCAAAGCTGAATTGGAGCTCGGACTAGTTGGAGTAGCTGGGTCTCTCTGAACACTAGAATCTTGCTTGGGACAAATCTTGTGGTGAGTGGATTAAAGAGTGAATGATCTCTCTTAGGGCTTAGGCCGAGGCTGACCTAAGCTGGCCTACCCCTTTTCTCTTTATTTCCTCTCTCCCTTTCATTAATTCCTTAATTTGTATTAATTAAAATCTCCATAAAAACCCAGCTGACTTGGGTATATTTCATATTTGGGAATTTTTCCCTGGCGACCACTTTATATTTGATTTAACTCAAGACAATATCTTAAAACCATATTTCCGTGGTCACAGTTTATACCAACCACTCTTTTAATTATTACAGTGTTCAATAGTAGGGAGTTTACTACAAAAGCTATATAGATTAACAGGTGGGATAGCCACTCATATATACTCTTTGCGTGGGTTTAGTCTTGCATTCTGTTTGGCTTTATGGGACCTCAGAGACTAAAAAAGAGAAAAAGGGGAGGGGGGTCAAATAAAGAACAGTTGCCTCTTAGAGACTCACCTTGAAACAGCCCCATGAGTATTCGGGAGAGAGTCATAAAGACCAAGTGGGCACTACTGATGTGGGAGAGCAATGGGGTAACAGCTGTGATGAAACCCCAAGCTGATGCTGAGATCAAGATGACTTTGTCTCCTCCAATCCTGGAAGAGAGAGGAGATGGAATTTACATGGGAAGAGGATGGCACAAAGGAAGAGGAAGAAATGGAGGAAGATCACTCTTTTTTCCCTCTGACTTCTCTTTCAATCTGTCTTTTCTTGCTTTTCTCTTTCCCATTATTTTTCTCCTTCCCTTCTCCCTCTTCTCTTGCTTTTTTCTCTGATTTCTCTCTTTCCCCTCCCTCCAACTTTCTTCCTGTCCTTTTCTCTGCTCCATTTCTCTTTTCTCTCTCTCTCTTCCACTTTTTCATTATTCGCTCTCCCTCCTTCCCCCTTCTCTTGCTTTTCTCTTTCACTTTTGTCTCTCCCTCTCTCCCATTCCTCTCTCCTTTTCCCTCTCTTTTCTCTCTCTCCCTCTTCACCTTTTTGCTTTGCTCTTTCTTACTCTTACCCTCTCTGTCCCTTTTTCTTCTCACCTCCTTGCCCCTCTACCCCTTCTTTCTCCCCTTTCCCTTCCATTTCTCTTTCTGTCTCCTCTCCTCCCTTTTTCACTCTGTCCTGTGGTATACATGGTTAAAATGACAAATATGAAGAATTCAGAGATACATTGGGAAGATTTGGATGAAATGAGGCTAAAGAAACACCAAGACAATAATATACATGAATACAATGTGATAATGAGATATAAAAGCATTTGAAATGTGATGAATTGTGATTCTCTCAGTCCTAGAGAAGTGATAAAGAAAAGTACCTTCTTCCTCTTGGTTCCTCTGTCTTTTGGCCTTTATGTATGTATGTATGTATGTGTGTGTGTGTGTGTGTGTGTGTGTGTGTGTGAGAGAGAGAGAGAGAGAGAGAAAGTATGTGTATAGATGGATACATTTCCTACATTACAAGGTAGGGGTTTAATGTTCAGGATTAAGGAATTATGAGGGAATGACTGCAACATAAAGAGAAAAGGTGACAATAAAACTTTTTTAAGAGGAACTAGAAGAGAAGTTCACAGTTGATATGTCACAGCAGGTGAAGCCTTCTATTAGTCAAAACCACTAAACATCCAAGAAAACCAGTAAATGAAAGAGTCTACAACTCTTCTGCCCTTTTACTTACTTAGGTTCCTTCACTTATCTTTTCCTAACAAGATCTAAGAAACTGACTTTGATCCCTTAACTTATATTTGCTCTGAATTATGAGGATAACTTCTCTATGTATCTATCTGGAATCCTTTCTCTTTCATTACAATTAAAAAAGAAAAATGACTATTTCTTTCTTCTACATAATTCTCTAACCATTTTTTTCCTACTTACTAAATATTAACTAAACTAAAGGCAAAGTTCCAGATTCATTCCTTAAGAAATGTGGGGGAAGTGGGGGGGGGGCAGAGAAGAGAACAAGGATGAGGGGAATTATATGATACCAAACACAGGGAACATTCAAAGTGGGAAAAAGTGAACTCACCGATCCCCAAGGTGGCCTCCCATTATCTGAGTTAGGCAGTAACCCCAAAAGAAGCTACTCAATAAGATCCCAGACTGCTTCTTGTTCCAACCAAAATCTTCATTCATTGAGACAGCACAGATGGGCATAGAGACCCGGGCACAGTATAGAAGACATGTCCCCAGGAGTAACATCACAGTCCAAACCTGGCATTCAGGCCTAGGAAAAGCACCATGAAAGCAGTCAGATTATCAGGAGAGCTCACCCAAGTGGGAAAGGGAATTTTTTTATTCCCTTTTTCTATTTTAAGTTAATCAATCAGGAACTTGAAGTAGCCCTACTTAACATTTAGTAAGTCACTAACAAAGAGAGTTCACAATTACTTAGTCATTAACACTTAGTCCTAAAAAAACCACAAACACTGTTCCCTCCCCCCAAGTGGTAGGCAAATTGGGAGACTTTGATTGGTTCCTGAGATGTGTTAGACTGGCCCACAGTGAAAGGAAGGAGAAGCCAGAGAGATAGTAAGTGACATGGAGAAAATTGCTTATAAAATCCTGCAAGGACATTCTGATTCACTTTTTCTGCCTTAGTGGCTCTTGATGAGGGAGGACTTCTGTGTTGGTGTATTTGTGTTGGAGGGATTCTTTTGTCTTGGACTTCTGCATTGGAGATGATTCTTGTCAGGAAAATAGACCCCTACTCCCATATACTTGATTGGATTTTTAGTGATAGTAATAGGTTTAAGATAATCAGTATTGTGAATCTAAAGTGATTAGTGTAAATTCCATTAATATCTTAATACAATCATTAGAATTCATGATTTTAACAAGAATTCAAGGACAAATTTCCTCATATTCATCATTCCTTACAGTAGCAGGCTATTTGGCATTCAATTCAACAGAAAATGTTTAAGCCCTTAGTCTATGCGAAATATTCTATAGTAATCTGGAAAGGATACAGTCTAGATAACATTTCCTGCCTTCATGGAGCTTACATTCTAGTGTAAAAAATAGACTCGAATACGGGACTACAATCCCCACAAGCCTTTGCTCCACTTCCCCAAAATGCTTTGTAATCTCACAGGAATTCTGAGGTGGGTCGAGATGGAGGAAGGATTTAAGCTGGTGGCAAAGGTTTTTGGGTTCTCTTTTGGATTTCCATTTTGGAGCAGAGGCGTCTCTTCCATTATGTGAGATGATTTTGTCTAGGCCACTCTGGCCTAGGCACGTGTTTCTTATCCTGTCTTTTCTTTAATCCTTAATAAACCTCTAAAAAATATAATACTCCTTGCAGAGAGAAACTAATTTCTACCTGCCTCAGTCTCCCCATATTCCTAAATTTTAATCTTTACACTAGCAAAGAATAAGGACACAAATGCAAACAATTATGATGCAAAAAATTACAGAGTAAGTGAATAGGAAAAGTGCCAAGCAGAGTGCTTTGTGAGCTGAGGTTGTGCTCCTCTGTTAAAGATTGGACATGTCAAAGACCTCATGGAGAAGATGCTTAAGCTGAGCTTTAAAGGATGAAGATGATGGGGCACACTAAGCAGCTCTGAAGACATGCAGTTCAATTTGGGTGGAGGGTATTTTAAGTAGAGGATAATAAAATAAGCTAAATCTTAGGTAAAAGGTATAGAGGACACTAAACTGTGAAAGGCTCTAACTGCCAGATTGACTTCAAATTGTACTCTATAAGAAATGAGGAAGTATTGAGAGCTAAGTATCTTTTTTTATTTAAACCCTTTTTAAAAAAACCCTTATGGGGAAGCAGGGTAAAAAGAAGAAGGTAAGGGTTTTTAAAAAATAAATAAACAAATAATAGAAAATAAAAAAACCCTTACCTTCTGTCTTACAAAAAAGAGTTGCTATTAGGGCAGCTAGGTGGTTCAATAGATAGAAAGCCATGCCTGGAAACAGGAGGTCCTGGATTCAAAGTATCATTTCCAAGGCAGAGGAGAAGTAAGGATTAGGCAACTGGGATTAACCAGAGTCAAGGAAGTGTCTGAGGCCAAGTCTGAACCCAAGACCTCTTATCTCCAGGCCTCGCTCTCTATCCAGGGAGCCACCTAGTTGCCCCAAAGTAGCTTTCTAATAATATCCATTATGCAGTTTCTCTAATTAGGATCGTTGCTAATAATTGTCACTAACACTGTAAAATCGTTATTCTATACCTAACAAGCATCAACAAAAATTATCCAATTAAAAAATTAATTAAAAATACATAGTCATAAACTCCAAATAATCTATAATTTTCTAAAGCAATGTGAAGGCAGAGCCAAGACGGACAAATAGGAAGAACAGTCCAAATCTACCCCCAAGATTTCTCCACATAGATCTAAAAAATGTACCAGATGAAGGTCTAATTGGGAAAACCAAGAAAATGTCAGAGTGAATCATTTTTCCAGTCCAGGTCATCAAAAGAAGGTCGAAAAGTCAGAGGGAATGTAGTCCAGAATGCAAGAAGAGGCTGTGCATCAGGATAAGAAGAGGTTCCAACTTTTGGCACAAAAAAATCTTTATTTTGTGCAGGATAATAGGAACCAACTGACAGTTCTGTTAATCACTACCCAGTTCTGAGTCCCACTGAGGAAGAAACCTATGCCTAGAGGTGATGCTTAAGAGGCTGTGAGGGCCCTAAACTATTTTTCAAAAAGAAGCTCTGATATGAGCAGAGTCTCAGTTGTAGCCTTCAGCCCAAATAACCATGAGTCCCTGTCTATTTATATTTATTTTTATTTATATCCCCAGTTCTGCCAAGCCCTCCATTACAGTACCTGGTGGGTAAAAGATGCCTGGATCACTTTCAAATGGGCAGTTGGTTTGAAATAGCCAAACATCATGTGTTTTATAAGGGAAGGAATGTGGACTGGAGACTTCTCACTCAGGAATATTTTTTTTTTTAATTTCCTTTCACAGAGATGTCCTAGGAACTGGCTAGAAGAAGGCTCAACTGAATCAAACAGGAAGGAGAAGTATGAAATGTGGAAGTTTCAAAAAAAAAAAGAAAGACTAATTTCAAAGCAGAAGCAATCTACCTCAATTGAGCTATATGCATCTCAGGGAGAATCTACATGCTCCCCGCTTTTGAGACCATCATATCACAGTTTCCCAGGGCAAAGAAATTAAAAACCAAGAATCTCCTCAGGTATTATAGAACTGAGGAGTGACTTCTGTATTTCTGCTGTTATATATAACCAAAAGTTGACCCACCCTATAGTAACTGTTACAGGAAAGGGGCCTTGGGTAATCATTACTTCCGTTTTTCTGGTAATTAAATTTTTATTGGAGCAATTCATATATCTAGACAATAAAAAGAACTAAAGAACTTACTCTGAATGGTGGCTGTTTCTCTAGGATCCAAAATAAATAAATACTCATTTTTTTTTTAAAATCTAGACATGGAAATTTTTTAAACATCTTTTTTTGTATTTTTTCTGGAAAGAGGAGAGATATATTGGGAAATGTAGGCTATATAAAACAAAATGTTTGAACAAAAGAAAAAGTTTACAGGTGGACAGAAAAGGTTCCAATTACTCATTTTCAATCACTCTCTGTAGGACAAAGTGAATGGGTCAGGTCATTCTTCTGGGAGTTTAGTTGTTACTATTGTTGTTAAATATTGAGAAAGGAATATAAAAATGAGAACATCAAATAAGCAAGGCCTTGCCCAAACAAAACATATTAATTCTGACCCAAACCAATATGTAATACAGGTAATTAAGCCTTTACTAATACCAGCTTATATTCCAAAGAAATGGGCTAATTATGAATGAGATACTGTATGCCAAGCTCTTTAAATTATATAAAGGTCAGCTACTATTATTATGTTTGGAACCCATTCTTACCTATTCATTAAAAATAGGTTGATCTTTTTATTATCCTAGTTTCTATATTTGAAAGTATTAAAAAAACCTATTAAAATTCTTGTTTTTTAATAATTCATTTTAACTTTCTCATTACTCTGAATAAATCCTAAAGATAAATGTTTTACATTAGAAAAGTGGATTTATTTTTTAAGTTTTATTGATGTGTTAAAATATTTTTATTGATCTTTTGTTTTTACATGATAATTATTTCAGGATGTACTCCCCCTATAACTGTCCCACCCAAAGAAAAAGCAGGTAAGCAAAAACATCTATATAGCAAACATACTGGAAAGTATATAAAATATTCAACACTCCTAGTCTTTTACCTCAGGGGAGGGAAGTATGCATTTGCTCCAGGGACAAAAGTGGACATTACAGTGACACAGGCTTCCACTTAATTTTTTTATTCTTTTCATTACATTATTTTGATCACTGTATATAGCATTTTCCTGGTTCTTCTTCCATGAGTTCTTATGAGTCTTCCCATATTGCTTTAAATTACATATTTGCCAATTCTTACAATGCAATGATATTCCATCTATTCTTTTCATTTCTCCATATTTATTTTCTATAGCACTTTTCACAAATGTTTTAAATGTTCTCTTATCTCTTTAAAATCCCATTCTCCTTCTTTACTCCAGTCTCTGATGAAAAAATCCTCTCCTTAGCAATGCTAACCCCTTTACATATATCCTTAAACCTAATAATTCCTTTCATCCCAATCAGCAGATTACCCTCACAATAATCCTTCTCTCACTAATCTTTAATCTCTCCCTCTTTGCTGACTCCTTCCCTGACTCCTAGATTTCTCTCATTCTTAAAAGACTGATTCATCCCTACCATCCTCCTCAAGCTGTCATCCTATAGCTCTCCATCCTTTCAAAAACTCCTAGAAAAACCTGTCTATACTTTTCACCCCTCTACTTCCTCTCCTTTTACTCAATTCTCCACCCTTGACAATCTAGGTTCTGATCTTATTACTCAAAGAACTTGCCCTCTCCAAAGTGAGCAATGATCTCCTAATTGCAAAATCTGATGACATTTTCTCAGTGTATAGCTTTGATCCTTTTGAAGACTCCTAGGTTTTCCTGTCACTCTTCTCTCGTTTCCCCTACCTGTCTGACCACTTTGCTGGATCATCATGAATATCAGATCCCTTAACAGTTTTTTAAAATTAATTTGTTTGTTACATTAAAGTTCCCAGGTATCTCCCTCCTTGCCTCCAACTCCCTGCACTAGATAAGGCATAGTTTGACCCCCCAAAAAGTATATATAAAACTATGTCTTGCTTGTTTCTATTTATCAGTTCTTTCTCTAAATAGAAATCTCTCATATTTAAAATATATAGAGAGAACTTTGTCAAATGTATAAGACTCTGAGCCATTCCTCAATTGATCAGCAGTCAAACAACATGAACAGTTTTTGGATATATATATATATATATATAAATAGCATTTTTACATGACTATACATATAGTCATATAAAAAATGTTTTAAATTATTATTGATTAGAGAAATGCTAATCAGACCCTTTAATTATGTGAGTGTTCCCTAGGCTTTGTCCTGAATCCTCTTTTTCATATTCTTTAATTTCATACTCTCTCTCTCTGGGCATTTCCAGTTTGCTTTATTGTCCTCCTCCCCTTGGGTACAAGTGTATTTCCCCACTAATACAAGCAAAACCTTGAATTGTTTTATATATATTTATATATATACCTATATATGTGTATATGTTCTCTCTTGAGGATAAAGTCAAGTTTGCTTTCATCTTTGTATTCTCAGGACCTAGCATAATGATTAGTATATAGTAAGAGCTTAAAAATTTATTGTTAATTGATACTCATAAGCTCCCATGAGCTTAATTATCATTTCTATGCAGGCAACTCCTAGATCTAAATATCCCTAGATTTTCTCCTGAGCCTCAGTTCTGTTTCACCAACTACATAATGGACATTTTCAAATCAATGTCCCTTAGACATCTCAAATTAAATATGTCCAAAACTCATTATTTTTCCTCTCAAGTCCATTTTTCTTTCATACTTCCTTATTTCTGTTGAGGGGGCCAACATCCTTCTGGTCACACAGGGTTCTCAAACTAAAAGCTATTTCTAGCTCCTGTAAGAGTTAAAATTTTGGGGAAAACTGAGGCAGGTAGAAATTAAAACTCTCTAGAAGTATTATATTTTTAGAGATTTATTTAAGATAAGGAATTTAGGAAGAGGCCCATTTAACCTCACCTACATCATGAGAGAGACGTGTCTGCTTGGAAGAGGAAACAGGAAAAAGCCTTCAGTAGGCAGAGAACTCCTTTAAATAATTTGTGATCTCGCCCAGGTGAGAATTCAGTGCGATTACAAAGCATTCTGGGAAGTGAGCAAGGACTTCTGGGGACTGGAGTCCTGGGTTCAAGTCTCCATTTTTACACTCCTCACTAACTCTTATCTCACACATCCAATCAGATGCCAAGTGTTGCTGATTCTACCTCCACAATATCCATATACTTTCTCTCTATTCACGTGATTACTCCTCCAGTTCAAGTCATCACCTCTTGGCTGGATTGCTACAAAAGCCTCCTGTTTGGTCTTCTTCCTCCGAGTCTCTTCCCACTCCAAACTCTCCTCCATATAGAAAAAAACTAAACCAAACTAAAACACACAAGCCTGATCATATCATATTCCTGCTCCAAAAACTCCAGGGGCAACTTCTTACCTTGAGGATAAAATACAAACTACTCTAATTATCTTTAAAGTCATTTACTTCTTGGTTCCAACTAACCTTCCCAGCCTTATTAAACCAGCCTTCTTGCTCTTTCTCCCCCATGACATTCCATCTCTCATTCCCATGCCTTTGCAGAAACAGTGCTTGGAATGCACCACTCCTTTATCTCTGCCTCTTAAAATTTCTAGCTGCCTTCACAGCTCAGCTCAAAGCCACTTTCTACACGGGACCTTTCCTGATTTCCACGACCACTGCTAGTGTTGCCATAAAAAAATTATAACATTTGTTCTACATATATCTGGATATAATATAAATGTGTATTTATGATATACACTTAAATGTATACATGTTGTCTCCCTTGAGAGAACAGAAACTAAGTTCCCTGAGGGCAGGGACTATATTTTTTTTGTCCTTGTATCCACAGAACGTAGCACCTGGCATATAGAAGATGCTTAATAAGTGCTTGTTGGGTGATTATATTCCATATACAGGGTAGATTTCTGTTACAATATAACAGGCAGCTGTGCTTTTAAACCACATGCTATTTTCTCAGAGGTCCCTGCTCTTCCAAAAGAGTCAACAGCAAGTCTTGGACAAGCTGTCATAAGCGGACGGAAACTTTCACCCAACTGCTACTGCGTCTTAACAACTCCCTTCTTAGCCCATGCTTGCCTTCCTTCCTTCCTGGGGTGTTCATGTGAAGCCCAGCTAGTCTAACTGAAACATTTCAGCTCTTTAACCAATACATTCCACTGTGAGCACTAGGTAAATATCTAAATATGAAGTGACACAGCCAGGATTGTTAGGGTTATTTTTTTTTTTAAATGCTAGCCAGTTGGATACAAACCCCATGTGTTTGGGTAAGGTAACAGAATGTTCAGCCAGCCCATCAAGTGTGTCTGGGAACTAGAAGTTTACATCTCCATTGTACCCTTGTTTTCATCCACAAAATACCCCTATTCTGTGAGGTTCTGTTCAGAGGTGACCCAACACCTCTTTTCCTTTGGTTTTCATCTAAGCAAAGCAGGGTCTAGTTTAAACGAGGGCACCCTGTTTAAAAGTATTTGCCTCCAAGGCAAATATTCTACAGGATAAGAAAAAAAACTATAAGTTCAATAAAGAAAGGGTGAAAGTACCACCAAAGCACACATTTCAGTAACCAAATGTTGTCAGAGGATTTTAAATACATAAAGAAGGCCAATGACACAAAGTTTCAGGCCAGGGTCAGTTATAAAGGGAAGTCAGTCTGATTCTGGGGCAAGGTCTCTCTACTCTCATCCACCCTGTCCTTGTAAAATTGTACGCCTAGAATACCTTTGATCCCTAAAAAGTTACAGATATAAATAGAATCTTCCATTAAAAAAAACAAACTCTTTTCAACTTCCTTCCTTACTTATGGTTCTGAATCAATTGGATACACCTATGGTATAACCTAAGGTTCAAAAACTATTCAGAATATTGGACTTCCTATATAACCTAGGCACTCCAGAAAGGTCAATGAGAGAAAATGAATGTGAAAAAGTAGGTGTTTACCTTTCTATGGAAGAGTGGAAAGAGTACTGGATTTGAAATCAGAAGACAGGAGCAACTAAGTGGTTTAGTGGATTGAGAGCTAGCCCTGGAGATGGGAGGTCCTGACCTCAGATATTTCCTAGCTATGTGAACCTGGAAAAGTCACTTAATTCCAATTGCCTAGTCTTTACTGTTCTTCTGCCTTGGAATCAATAATTAGTCTTTAAATCAGAAGACCAGAGTTCAAATTCCTTGTTACTTACTTTGGTGACTTCGGACAACTCACTTTCCTTTCCTTCATCAGTAAAATAATGAGTCTAGAGATTCTTTTCAGTTCTAAATATTTGGGTGAGAGTGACTAGAATTATCACAAAGACTTAGAAAATCATCTATAATTATCCTGAAATCCTTGAGAGAGCTGGGAAGAATATTAGAGAATGCATTGAATTGAGAGTGAGAATTGCCCCTTAACAGCTCTGTGACTTTGAGCAAGTTATAACATCTTTGGTCCTTAGTTTTCTTAGTTGTAAAATGTGTTATCTAATAGTCTTTTCATCTCTGAAATCCAATAATAGGTATAAGCTAAATGACATTAGGAAATCAGTCTATTCAGAAATCCATTTAACCCAGTGGAATTGCTTGTTGGTGGAAGAGGGGAGGGAAAGAACAGGAATCATATAACCATAGAAAAACATTGTAAATTAATTAATTAAATAAATATTTTTTAAAGCAATTTATTTAAGCATAAAATCACCTAAAGGAGGCTGCTGGATAGCTCAGTGGATTGAGAGCCAAGCCTAGAGATGGGAGGTCCTAGGTTCAAATCTAGATTCAGACACTTCCCAGCTGTGTGACCCTGGGCAAGTCACTTAACTCCCATTGCCTAGCCCTTACCACTCTTCTGCCATGGAATCAAAATTCCAAGATGGAAGGTAAGGGCTTAAAATAAATTAAACAAACAAACAAATAAGTAAATAAAATCACCTAAAGCTTGAAGGTGGCATAAGACCACAAGAGATACCAATTTGGATTTCCTTTTAAAAAATCATCAAAAAAGATTATAAAAGTGGACCTCTGAAACATACTGCACAAATTAAACCTGAAATTAAAGACAGTAGCTCAATAGATAAAGGGTTCTCTATCTGACAAAAACTCTTTCATAAAGCTAAAAAATAATAATCTTTCATCATATTCCACAATAAGCTCCAAAACAATAAAATGTAAACAAAAAAGGTAACAAAATTCAAAACTAGAAGAGAATGGATGGAAGTATCTTTCACAACTAAAGACAGAGTAAGGTTTCATAGGCAAAGAAGGGATAGGGAATATAAAAAAAGAGAAAAGATAATTTATGTGAAACATAAAATTGTTGCACAAATAAAATCAATGCTACTTGAATAAGAAGAGAAGATACAGAGTGAGAAAAAACTTATATTAGATAACTTTATTTTATTGGATTGAGATTAGATCTGTGATTTCACTGATATAAGGAACTCTAGGATGAAAGAACTTTCTTTGCTAAAGTAGGCTGCTATCTTCCTTATTATTGTATTATCAAGTTGACTAATGCAAAATGAATTGCCTAGGATCAGGAGGAAAACTTGAACTCAGATCTTCCTAATTCCCTGGCTAGGTAGATCTCTTTACTAGCCCATGATGCCTCTTATAAAAGCAGGATATCCAAGATACATAAAGTATTGACACAAACATATAAGCCTAACAGGCAAGTTTCTCAATCTAATCCACTCTAATCAAAGTGATCAAAGGGAATAAAGTTTTAAAAATAATGAATTCAAACAGTAATTACATGACACATTCTCCAAATTATCGATAAGTATATAAACTAAAACAGTTCTGAAATTTAACCTGTCACCTTTCAAACTGGCAAAGATGATATAAAGTAGAAATAGTCTATGTTGGATAGTGGCATAAAAATAAGCAACCCTAATAAAACTTTTAAAAAAGAAATAAATGAAAATTACTTTAGAATAGAAAAGATACCTTACCCAACCACACCCACCCCAAAACAGAGAGCTACTTTGATCTAATAGGAATGTCTTTAAAACCACAGTAGTCCTATACCACTCAGAACTCAAATTTCCATTTCTTAAACAGAATAGCTAGTTCAGTTCCAAATACAAGCCAAACAGAACAGAAAGCATATATTGTCTATACTCCACTCCCAATGTTAATTGAGAGGATAAAGAAGGAAGAAAATTGAGAAGAAATGCAGACAGCTGTTATAGTTATTGAGCCCTTTCCTCATTTACAAGTAATCCTTGGTGGTAATATTCCTGCATTCAATCTCTTCCATAATGAGAGGCCATCTTCCACATCACTGTAAAAATAACATTCTTAAAGAATAGATATGAATTCCTAACAGTGTGACCCTGGGCAAGTCATGTAATCCCAACTGCCTAACCCGTACCACCATTGGGCCTTGAAATTGATACTTAGTATCAATTCTAAGATGTAAGGCAAGAGCTTAAAAAAAACCCAGATATGACGATGTTATTCCTTTACTAAAAAAAATAGTGGCTTCCTATTTTGTCAATAGGATTACTATGCAAATTCTTTATCCTGGCATTCAAGTTTCTCCCATGCCACATGGCTCCAACTTACCTGTCCAACCTTATTTTACATTATTCCCTATCACACATTTATTTATTTCTACTAAATTGGACTATTCCTTAAATAATCCACTAGCAGCCTCCATGAATTCACCTAAGTTATTTTGCAAATCTGGAATGTGATCCCTCCTCATCTCTACCTGTCAGAATCCTTCAAGGCTTAGCTCAGTATGCCTCCTTTCTTTAGCAAAGTCTCTGTGATTCCCTCTACCCACCCAATTTTTAGTGTTCCCTCTTTTTCCCAAGTAACCCTGTATTATAATTATCTAGTATGTATTGTATCCCACCCTCATGGAATGGAACTTCTTTGAGGGCAGAAACTAATTTTTGTCTTGGTATGGTATCCCTGGTGCCTAGCAATAAACATTTGTTGAATCTATTTTAACTTTTAGAACTGAGTTCCAAAGTTTCTTTCTCTTGATTATTGATTAGTTAAGGAAGTTCAAGGTTGTAAATATAATGATGGGGCTCAAGATACAAGCAAAACATTTCCTTTTATATGATGAATCCACAGATTTCTATGTGAACTGGAAAGACCTACATGAACTGATGTGGAGTGAAATGAGAAGAACCAGGAGCACATTATACCCAGTAACTGAAACACTGTGGGACTATCAAATATGACTGACTTTGCTACTACAAGCAATGCAATGATCCAGGGCAATTCTGAGGGACTTATGTGAAAGAATGTTATCCATATCTAGAAAGAGAACTGTGGGCGATGAAATCCAGAAGATAACATAGGATTTATCACTTGTTTATCTGGGTATATGATTTAGGGTTTGGGTTTTTAAAGATCACTCTATTACAAACATGAATAATATGGAAGTAGCTTTTGAGTGATAATATATGTATAACCCAGTTGAAATCCTTGTCAACTCTGGGAGGTGGGGAGGAGAGAAAAGAATCATGCAAACAAAATTTTTTAAAATAAATAAATCAAAGTCACACAAATTTCTTTTTGCTTTAAACTTCTAATGCAAAAAAACCTCCTTTCAGAGCTGACTAGAAACCAAAATTCAGTTCTTCATCCAGGAAAAGATTTCAGATCCCTTTATCTACAGCCCTGTTGTTTCCTGTGCCTTGCCCTTTCTGTCAATTGCATGATTGGAAGAGAACATGACAACCACCAGCAAATACTATGGTCAATTTAATCCTATTCCACAAACCAGGAAAGTGTTTGGTAACACAATAAAGGAAGTAAATGCTAAACTGCTAGCCAGTCTAGCTGCAGATAAAGCCAATCTCATCTACCAGAGTGAGCTGGTCATAGGACACAACTTCCATCATTTAATTTGGTCCTAAATTGATAGCCTGAGTTTGCGTACTCTATTTCTTCGCCCTCCAACAGGCAGAATCCACATTCTTCCATTCTCACTTCAGACAATGACCTCTAGAATTCACTCCAATGTCAAAGAAAAGACTAATCGTCTATTCTGAATGTTACACATCTGTTAGAAGTAATTTAATTTAATTCAGCATTTATCTAATATCTAAGCAATTTCTAGCTTAGAAAGAGCTGAGGAAGAGAGGGGAGGGAGAGGGGAGAAGAAAGGGAAGAGGAAGAGAAGGGAGGGAGAGGGGAGAAGAAAGGGAAGAGGATAGAGGAGGAAAGGGGAGGAGGAAGATAAGGGGAGAGGGAATGAATGAATACCAAACTAGCATAGTCTCCCCATGTCCTCAGATATACCCCTTGCCCAAGAAGGTTTGAGGGAACATTTACAGGAATTTTGAAAAATTCATGATATATTAAACAGAGTTTGAGGTTAATATTTCAGAACAGTTCCTTATAGAAGTAGAACAATTAGTAAATTATTCCATTCCTTAACCATTCCCCTCAAGAACTGAATATCTTTTCTGAATGAAGGATGGATCAGAGCACCATTACTTCAGAAGATGGGGAAAGGTAGTGACAGTAATAAGATAAGAGGTATTCTTTGTTAAAAGTTTGGTTTCTTTAGGCTGTTAGGTGGATCAGTAGATAGCAAGCCAAGTCTAAGGTTGGGAGAACAGGGGTTCAAATATAGCCTTAGGCATTTCCTAGCTGTGTGACCCCTGGACAAGGCCTACCCCTTACTGCTCTTCTGCTTTGGAACAAATACATAGTATTGATTCTTTTTTTTTTTAAGACCCTTACCTTCCATCTTGGAGTCAATAGAGTGGTAAGGGCTAGGCAATGGGGGTCAAGTGACTTGCCCAGGGTCACACAGCTGGGAAGTGTCTGAAGCTAAATGTGAACCTAGGATCTCCCATCTCTAGGCCTGGATCTCAATCCACTGAGCTACTCAGCTACCCCCACTTAGTATTGATTCTAAGAGAAAAGGAAGGGGTTAAAAAAAGATTTCATTTCTTCCCTTAATCTATTTCTCTAATTAAGGCCTTTTTGTTCTCAACCTATAACCTATGTTGAAGAAAAGAGAGGAAATCTAAAAAGGGCTGTTAGATCAGAGAAATATTGTTTCTTACTGCTAAAAAAACTGAAAAGGGGCTTTTTAATATGATTCTGCACCAAGAAATTGTATACTGATGAAGTATCAAAGGCATGACCCCCCACCTTCTTCTAGACAGGAGAATAACTTTCTGTTATCCTTCACTGTCATGCCTTATGGGTTGGCTTCCATCCTGGGGCTGCTCCCTTCTTAATCTCACCCAGCCACAGAGGCCTCAAGAAACAGAGTTGATGAGACAAAGATGCCACAACTGCCTTGGAGTTACATATTTTAAGTGAGGGCAAGAATAAATCTTTTACTTCATTTCTTCTCTGGATCCCCTTTTGCCTTGCCAATAGCAGGCATTCAGGAAGTACAATGGGCATTTTGTAAAGAATAGTATGAAAAGGGCTGAAGAAGTCCTAAGTATGTGGTTGCCTTTAAACAATTATGACAAACAATGGGAACCCAGGTCTAAAATCTATCACTAATAAGCTGAGTAACCTTGGGCAAATCACTTCTAAGTGGGTTTCAGTGACTTCAGCTGTAAAATGAATATAATAGTGTCTACCTAGCTCAGAGCAGTATTATAGTGATGTCAAACAGCAATATTTTATAGTGAAGCATCTTGAATCAATCAATTCACAACCATTTATTAAGTGCCTTCTATGTGCTAGATAGTCTGCTAGGTGCTAGAGATAACAATGACAAAAATAAAACACTTATCCTCAAGGACCTTACATTATATTATGAAAAACTAGCAAATACATATTTAAGAAGATATAATATAGAAAGTAATACAGAGTCATGGCAGAGACTAGCAGCCAGGAGATTAGGAAAAAGCTCATATAGGAGATGAGGCTTGAGTTAAGCTTTGAAGGAAAGTAGGAATTTTAACAGGCATGGAGGACAGCTTGTGCAAAAGTACAAAGATAGAAAGTTGTCTGTAAGGCACAGTAAGTAGGCCAGCTAGGATGGACCACTGGGTACAAGCCAGGGGAGTAATGTTAGTCTGGAAGGGTTATATAAAGTCAGATTTTGATGAGTTTTAGGTGCCAAACAGAAGAATTTGTATTTTCTCCTAGAGGTAATAAGGATTCAGTAGAGCTTTTTGTACAAAAAGGAATGGCAGGTCAAATCTGTGCTTTAAGAATACAATTGGGGGGGAGGGGCAGGGAGGCAGGGGGACTGATAGGTAGCACAGTGGATAAAATGCCACACCTTGGAGTCCCTTTTATCATGCCTCCTTCAATTTCTCTTGATTGTTGAAACCTATTATAGTAGTTTAAAATTATTCTTTTATATTAATTCAACCCAGTGTTCTAGCCTGTTGACATCTTTTTATAATCTAACCATTATCCAACATGTTAGCTGTGCTTTTCAGCTTTGTATCACCTATAAATTTGGTAAGTATACCATTTATACCTCCCTCCCAGTCATTAATAAAAATGTTACATAGCTCGGAGGATCTGGGTGCAAATCTGACCTCAGACACTTTCTAGCCATGTAACCCTGCTACATGTCACAAGTACCTCACCCGTACCAGTATAGAAGGACTTATATATATATATATATATATACACATATATATAAATAATTTTTGGCAGCTGTTTTGGGTTCATGTGGGGAAAGACTTAAGACAAGAAGGAGGAAGGCCAAGTAGAAAGTTATTTCAATAGTCTAGTCAAGAGGTTAAAGTCCTGAATTAGGATCATGATAGTAGAAAAAAAGCATAGATACAAGAGATATGGTGATGGTTAGTATTTACACTACTTGGCAACTGGTATGTGGAATGAGAGAGGAGTCAAGAACACCTCCTACTCTGGGAATCCGGGAACTGGAAGCGTGGTAGTACCCTCAAAAGAAACAGGAAAGTTAAGAAGAGCAAGTTTAGGGGGAATGTAATGAGTTCTGTTTTAGGCAAACTACTCTGAGATTCCCAAGGACCATCCATTTTGGGCGATACAGTATTAAGAGTTCATCAGAGAGACTAGATCTAGATATGGAGACCTATAACCAGCTATTATATATATATATATATATATATATATATATATATATATATATATATATAATTATATATAGATTATGGTATTAGCATCCTAAGATCATAGATGAAGATCTGGAGGGGAAATCAGAAGTCATCTATTCTAACTCCCTTCTTTTACAGATGAGGAGATACACCCAAAATAGTTAAGTGACTTGCTCAAAATCACAAATGTATATAGCAAGTGATAAAAGTGGGATTTGAGCTCAGGTTTCTAACTCCAAATCCAGTGTGCTCTTTTCCTTCTTTACCATACCTTTTTTAAACAACATTTATAATTTACTAACTAAAGCAAATCTTAAAGACATGAACTATGCCAGAATCTAGTATTTCATTGATATTTTGTGCCTGAAACACCCAGGATTTACCAGATGAAATGAATTATCAAAAAGCCCTATAACTATCATATGTAACTTCTTCAATAATGGAGTTAAATCATTCTTCACCTTGGGAATCCTGTAATTGTGAAACAAAAGTGGTAAGAGGGAAGAAATGAAGAGGGTGGATGACCTGCCCAGAATCATAATTATGCTTCAGAGTACAGTTCCACTGTCATTACCTGGTCACTGGAAGAGAAAAGTTGGCCTCAATTATGATTTGTAACTAGCAGCTGCCTATTCATTTTTCAAGTGTTATTCTTTCTCCTCCCAACATATCTTTATTGCACTTTCATGGTTCAACATGTACTTTACTCACCTATGCTTTGTTACTTGTTTTGCCATTTTAATTTTGAGGGCTTTTCTTTGATTACCTAGGTTTCATTCCTGCATCAGGCTTCCAGAACCATTCTCACCACAATCTATTTTATTTCCTCAAATCTTCATCATTATGCTAATTAAAATGTGAATGGCAAGGTTATTTTTCCTTACATCTAGTTCAATTTTCTGAAACTCTATTTTTCTGATACAAAGAAGCAATTTTCTATAGACTTTCTTTAGCTATGACTAGATTAGCATTGGAATTCCCAGGATGTGTTTTGGAACCTTAATCTCTCTCCATAGAAAAAGTAAGTAGTTGGGAGTTGGGGTTTTGCTGAGGGTTCTTCAGAGGAATTAAAGACCAAACACCACTTCACTAGAATTCATAGACCCTAAAAAAGCTGGTCATTGAAATCCATCCAATCCCCTTTATTTTATGGATGAGGAGGACTGAGGTAAAGGGAAGAAAAATTACTTGGTCAGGCTTCCACAGAAAGTTACATAGAATAGGTATGAATCCAGGACAATCCAGTACTCCTTTTAAAAAAACTCCTGAAATTTATCTTTTCAGTTTTATCTCTCAGAAATTACTTAATTCATCTGTAAAATGAGTATACTTTATTTCTCATGGTTGTGAGAATCTAATGAGATAATGTGTAAAGAACTTAGCAAAATCTTAAAGGCTAGTTATTCTTTCACTCATAGCATTCTAAACTTCCCGAGGTGATATTTTATATTTGAAATTAATTCCTTGGTACCAAAAAAACTCCTTTCCACACCAAATACCAAACATTGATTTTTGAAGTCATATGTATGTATATGTATGTCTATATGCATATAAGTATATATATATGTACATATACACATATGGAATATAAGTTGTCACTCTAGAGATGTCTTTTTACCACCACCACCACCCCTCCCCCATATCTACCTACCTACTCATCTTTCCAGTCTGGGGTCCCAGAAGGTTTGAGCCTAATCCTTTCAATCTCTCCTATTTTCTGCTAACTGCCTATCCCAAAAGGAGTGTGTCAAGCCACTACAGTCATCTGGGTATGAAGCCCAGTTTAAGGAGCTGCCTGCATGCAAATCTGTTGGAAGAGTAATATTTGTAGGTTAGAAGGATGCAGACAGGGAAAAAAAAAACAGGCCAATAACAACAACAAAACACACCTTACAAAACCAAGTAATAGATATTACTCATTCCCTAGAATTAATAATATTGTACTTGTGGCCACTATTTACATATTAATGCCTTACCCTCTCCCAACTCTCTCTCTCTCTCTCTCTCTCACACACACACACACACACACACCCTCTCTCACATTAAAACTGTTACTCTGAAAATAGTAACTTTTAAAACTAGAGAAGTCAGACCTTTCAGGAACCTAAAATATAAACACTTCAGGTTCTGGCCTGGTTATTCCTACCTGGACCAATAAGTCTCTGCGCTGACATCTCTCTTAATTTTTTCAGGACAAGGTGCTTTGGACCCTACCGGAGGCTGGAGCGACAGAGGATGCTGATGGTGACAGTGGTGATGCACTGGTGCAGTCCCCAGTTTGCAATGCCCTGAAGCCATAGTGTTCCCAAGAGAGTGGAAACGAGCAAGAGAAGCTCTTCTAAGCATCTGTGGGGGTGACTCGGGGCCGTTTTCCCATGACTGCAAAGGCGCAGGCTGACAGTCCAGCGAGTGACCCAGGCAGGCTGCGCAATACCCCAGTCTCTACAGGGAGTCGAAGGGGAAAAGAGTCTGGGGGCGGGCCGGCTAATGCCGGGAGGTGCCAACCCAAGACCAGCTCGGGCGGCGAACCTTCTAGTCCGCCTCCTGACACTCCCCCAGAATCTCGCGGGTCAGGTCTGCAAAGAGAGCCAGACAGACTCTGGAGGAGCGCCGCGTCAAGTCCACGTGTCAGTCGGAGCCGCTCTTCCTGTCCGGGCGTTTCCAGGACGAGTCTCCCTCCGGACTGCCACAGCTGCAGAGTCCGGTTGGGCGGGGCTCCCTGCCAGCTGGCTGGCTGGCCAACTACAACTCCTAAGCATCCACCTTCCCTACGCCCAGCTAACCAGTGCTCCTGGCCTGGGGCGGGGCGGGGGAGGGGTGTTGATGAAAGGCGGGGCCGTTTGACGGGGGAGGGGGAGGAATGTGAGGAAGAGGCGTTCCATTCGCCGGCAGGGACGTTGCTGCAATTTCATAACTTGAAATGTGCCAGATCCCGAGCTGGTCCGTTTGTTTTCCCTCTGAGAAAGAAGTTCTGGACCAGGCTAGTAGACTTGAGGCTGTTGTACCTAGCTTTCGATCTTCGGTGAGTGGGAATGGGTGTTCTTGTTCAGTTTCTATCTCACCGTATTTGATGGGGAGTTAAGGAAACCGGAGTGGGGAGGGACTAGAAGTTGCGGCTGGGAGGACTTCTAAGTTGTCTAAGTTAAGGAACACCTCAGAGCCTATATGGCCAACTTGAGAAAAGGAAAATTGGAGGAGAGATTCTAAAGGACTTCTGTCTTAAGATAGGGCTATTTTTTTTAATTGGGATTTCACAGATCTGAGGAGTCACTTATTTTAAACTTTTCATTGGGCTTGCCTAGTGCTTTCTAACATTCATTAAAATAGCCACATTTTTTCATTATTAAATGCTTTAAAAAAAAATCTATGACACAAAAACAGTTTCCTCCCTTATTAGATATTCCTAAATACTGAAAAGGGAGTTCGTTTTTACTAAGGTTCTCTTCCCACCCTTTGGAGCAGGACCTGTTATTTTACTGGTATAGAGCACCAGGAGATTCCTTCACCCTTCAGGATCGGCATCTTTTCTGAAACTTAAGGTCTTGGAGAGGTTAAATTACTTGCCCTGGCTCACAAAATCAATGTGTATTGGGGTCATACTTGAATCTAGGTCTTCCGACTACCCACAACACCTTGCTGCCTTCAGAGGGTGGGAGGGAAAGCATAGTCCTCTCCCTTTGATGAATCCTTAAGCCACTAAATATTAAAATGTGGAAGATTTATGCTAACAGAAAAAAATTCTTATGGCTTTTTACCCTATTCATATGATATAATACAGTTTTACAAACACTTGTATGTTTTTAAGATAGCTGGTTCCATGGGAAACTCAGATTTCAGCAAAACTGCCATACCTCAGGTGAAAATGTGAAGTTTCCTTTGTCAGTCACCTACTCCAGTTATCCAACAATTATCCTTCCAAAGATAGTCGGTAAAAGATCTGTTAAAGCTGATAATGTAAACGACAGTCCCAAACCATTATCAGTGCATGATACATTTCTTCACCTTCATCCACCAGCCTCTTTGTGGCAAAGTTTGCAAGGCAACTGGAAGGTTAGGAGTTAATTAAAATTCAACTAGTAGCAGTTATGTATAAAGCAGTTCTTGAATTGCAATTAATAGTTGGTTTCCCAGTATCAGTGTTAATATGCTGTTTTGTACAGTGACATGAAACCAGGGTTCTTTTAAAAATACAAGTACATGGTTTAAAGCTGAGTTTCTTGCAGATTTTTAGTGAATATTTAGCAAAACTAGATATCAATTAGGGCTTATCCAAAAGCAACAGCATCCAACAGTTATGTTCTTTTTGCTCCCATGTATTTTACCCCTGTAATTGCCAAAAGGGAGTCTGCACAGAAAAATTTATTTATAGAGATGGAGCTCCTAAAGTCTCAGCAAACAAGTAATAAAGGGATAGGCCTTTTTGCTCCATCGGAACTTTTTTTAGTCCTTTCAATCAATTGGTCTGTTGCTCTAAGCTCTTACTACTCAATTTTCGTTTTCTTCACAGTAATTTTGCCCTGTTTCATTTGTACTGCTTAAATACTTAAGACTTTAGTCTTTCTACATGCTTTTTTATTTTAAGAGTTCTAGAGACACTGAATGCTTGAATTATTTAAATTTTAATGTTGTACTGAACTTAATGACACCTGAGTCAAATAATAAAGTTTTATTTGCTCATGCAAAATGTATACTGGCTTCCCACTCCTGCTCCACATTCATTCCTATTTGAACTTACTTCTTGATTTGATCCTGCCTTCTTCCAATTTCTCCTTGTTTTGTAGTTTCCCTTGTCTCTGTACAGAAATTTATTTAGATACGGTTTTGGATTACAGTTTCACTTCCCTCCTGTAGTCATTCATTTTAAAAACCTCTTCCTTTTAAAAAACCCAGTAATAGATAATAATTATTAAAATCTAAAAAGATGGTTTTTCCCCCTCAGAATGAAAAACCTGGGTACAGAACACATTCATTATGCCAAATTTATATGATCTGATAATCTTTTCTTCCCCTTTTCTGATTTTTCAGTGTTATTTTATGATATTTCATTAGTATAGGATTTTTCTGCACTTTATTATATTCATTTTCTTCTTCTAAGCTTATCAAAATTGTATGTTTGTGTAAGAAAAGAATAATTACCTACTTCCTGAGAGTTGTTTGCTGCTTTGACTGCTCATTAATCATTACTATCACTAACAGAATCATTTCTATTATCCAGATTCACAAAGATAAACATAATTGGGTATCAAGTTTTTCTGATAGCCTAATTAGCTTCAGTTGCTAATTAAGTTATGCCTAATTTTAACCATAAAAAATTTTTTATTTCCATGAATTCTGAATTGGAAATAAGAGAATCTAAGAAGACAAAAGGGACAGTTTTGAATACTTAGGATTTTAAAAGGTTTTGAACAAACAAATCCAATGCAGATAAGATTAGGAAGTTAATTGGAAGAAAAAATCTTTGCTGAAAGTTTCTCAGATAAAGAAATTATTTTTAAGATACATAAGGAACTGGTTTAAACTTAATAAGAATAAGAGCCATTTTCCAATGGTAAATGACCCAAAGATACGAACAAGCAGTTCTCTAGGAGAGAAATAAAACTCTATACTCATAGGAAGACATGCTCCAAATCACTACTTATTAAATGAAAATAAGGCAATTCTAAGGTTATACCATATTGGCAAAGTTAACAAAAAGAGTTTGATTGATGCATTGCTGGTGGAACTATGAAATAGGTCTGGCTATTTGGAAAGCAATTTGGAACTAGACCCCCAAAGCTACTAAATTGTGCATAATCTGTGATCCAGTGATACCACAACTAGGCCAGATAGAACAAAGATGAAAAGAACCTATTTGTACAAAAGCATTTAAAGCACTTCTTTTTATAGTCAAAGAGAACCAGAACCTAAGATGGTGCCCATCAATTGAGAAATGAATCAACAAATGATGGCATATTCTAGCTGTGTGACCCTGGACAAGTCACTAACCTCTACTACCCAGCCCTTACCCTTCTGCCTTAGAACCAATATACAGTATTGATTCTAAGATGGAAGGTAAGGCCTTAAAATTTTTTTTATTGTGGCATATTAGTATAATGGACATTTTACATCCATATTAAATTCAATAACTATTCTATTGTACTTTAAGAAATTATGAAAGAGCTTTCAGAGAAACACAGGAAGACTTGTACAAGTTGGGGCTGAATGAAATGAGAATCAAAACAATTTATGTAACATTGTAAAAACAACTTTGAAAGACTTGAGGACTCTGGTCAATGCAATGACCAATCACAATTCAAGGCAACCAGTAATAATAGTGCATGCTATACATGCATCTTGTAGGAGGGGTGATGACTAAAATATTTGGAATGAAATACATTTTTGGATATGGACAGAATGGGAATTTGTTTTGCTTGACTGTGTATTGTTTACAAGGGTTTTCTTTTTCTTGTCCCCCAATCCTCCTTCCACTGGCAGAGTGGTAGGAAGAAAAAAAAAACTTGATAATTTGAGGGGGGAAAAATTGGTCACGAATTGTAGCACAAGCTATTTTATATATATATGTATATATATATGCTGAGATCCCATTCTGAGAAAATCAAAATGTTATGGTATAATAGAGCACTGCATGTGGAGTAGGATAGCCTAGAATAAATCCTAGCTCATGATGACCCCAATACAGAATATGAGCTCCTTGAGGGCAGGGTCAGTTTTCTGTTATTGTATACCTAGTTCCTAGTACATTGTCTTTTGCTTTATAGACACTTAATGAATATGTGATCCTATTAGTAGCTCAATGACTTTGTAGAAGTTACCTTGTCTCAATCTGGTAGCCTCTCATTTCTAAAATGAGAGTAATACCTGTTAACATGAAATAACTTAAAAAGTGCTTTACAAACCTAGGATACTATATAAATGCCATCTTACTCTTAAATAACCCTTTATCAGAAGTATTAATAATATAAAGCCACTTAAGATAGATACTAATGTAGAACTAATTTCACAGAACTGAGATTGAAAGGAACCTCAGAGGGTAGTCCAAGAGTATCTATCTCCCTTTAACCTTCCAGATACTGCTTGAAGACCTTTAGTGATGGAAAACTACTCCCCTCAAGGTAGTCTTCCAGGCCTGAACAGCAGTAATTGTTAGGTTATTCTTTTATCAAGGACAAATTTGCTTCTCCAGTATATGTCCATTAAATGTTTTCTTAGGGGTGGAAATTTGGAAGGATAATCAGTCCTGGTATCTAGGAAGTCACAGCTTCATGGTCTTTTAGGCCATTAGGCTTTCTTTCCTAACAGATGTCTTCCCTAAGTCACTTAACATCTCACAGGTATACTAAAGTAATAATAATAATAATACATTTGTTTTTTTATGAATTATTCAATATTGATTTATAAATCTGATTTGATTGTTAAAGAGCCAAAGTCTGAGCAGGACCTGATTATTACTATTCCATGAACACAGACTAGGTCTTTAAGACCAAAACTCTTAATAAAAATTCTAAAAAGCATGTTCCTAAGTTTCAAAAACTGGGCAAAAGTACATAGTATGCCCAGTGTAAATTCATTGCTGCTACTGAATAAATAAGTACTGGGTCAGGAGCATCATCTTTGTATATGAAAGGCAGTACATTTTCTATTGCTTTCCTCTCCTCACCCTTGATTTTGTTTTGCTTATATAATGATTTTTAAAATTTTTTATTTCCCTATCCTTGCTCTACCATAGGGTCTCCTGCCTTATGTTGTTTATAACAGGGATTTTTTAACTTGGAATTTAAAAATATTTAATATATAACTTGGTTTTCTTTGTAATCCTATATATTTTATTTTATGCATTGAAAAACATGCTTCTGAATAGGGGTCCATAAGCTTCATGCACAAAAATAGTTAAGAATCCTGATTTACAACTCCATCACTTTAAGACAAACCAAACCTCTCTTAACTAACCCAAAAAGAATCCTGTACTTGAAGACAAATGAGAGATGCCATACTGAGTCAGACCAATGATCCTAATCTAGATTCTGTTCATATATAAATAAAAAATCCATACTAAATATCCAAAGTTTGGATTACTGAATCAGTGATTCAGTAAGTTATACTTGTTGATAATAAAAGTGAAATTTTAAAAGACAAGGGATTCTTTATCCTATTTAAATGCAGACTTTGTGTTTAACATAAATAACATCTGCCATAGTGTTTTTTTGAGAAGTAATCAGAGGATGCTTATAACTGCCTCTAAGAAATACTGACCAGATACAGACTATAGAACTGAAAAGGGAAGGCTTAAAATCAAAAAGGACAAATTTTTAAATGTAAATTCTTACATAAGGGACTACTGAGAAGCAATCCCTACTTTTCTTTTACACTGCATCAAGAACATCTTTTTAAAAAACAAATTCTGTAATCTACGTTTTTACTCTCAGCAGAATAGGAATTTTGAAAAACAGACATATATATTTCTTCCACTAACAAATCTTAGCACTTTACAAAATTAATTTTCAAATGAACATTTGTCCTTTAAATCCTCAATTGTCCCTTTTTTAAATACATGTTTTTCCCTTGAGGAAGGAAATGCAGAGACTACAGGTATCTAACCTGGACTCTCAAGCGCGCCACAAATGAAAATTATACTAACATTTAAGAAAACCAGTGACAGCTATACAGACACAAGGAATATGGCAGATGGGTGCAAAAAGGAAAGCATATTAAAGTTATTCTACTATTATTTGGTATGTAGGATCAAGGAAAAAAAGTGGTCAATTATCAAATGACCAAAGCCCAGTAAATTATGGCTCACTTTTATTTACTTAAAAAAAATTTTTTAAAGAATCAAAGATCAAATTATTAAATTAAAATGGGTACAAGGATTTAAAAAAATATGTTAAAGGTGAGAACACAAACAAGATAAAAAACTACTGAACAGAATCAGTTCCCAAGTTGTAAGGGACTTCAATGGCCTTATAACCAAAAACAATCCCCTCTACAAGACATCCCAAAATCCTTGGCCAGTCTTTGCTTGATGACTTCAAGGGATGGGGAAAACATTACTTCCATCTTTAGATAACTGTATTTGTTACGCTTTCCTTACCTTAAAAGTCTAAATTTTAAAACCTTTCTTGTACCCTTTAAAACCCCATGATATATTTTTTTTTTGCTGTCAGCAAAATATCTTTTTACAAAAGCAAAAATTGTAACAAATGATTATTCAAACAAAAGATGTGCAGTCTTATCAATTTAGAACTATCAGTAAATGACATACTTATCAAGATGTTAAAGGTGAAAAATGGAATAAAAACCCCCCACTAAAGCAAAAATCACTAAGAGAAAATTATAATCTCATACAGAATATAAAATTTATACGGTTTATACATTATTAATTTAACAATATGTACTTCTAAAACATTAATTACAGCAGTTATGTCAATGACATTAATCCACATGGGGTATTTAGCCATCCAAATAAATATTTCAACAAAGCAACAACTGATTTTGGACTTATATCAAGATTTAAACATTGCTAAAACTAAAAACTACTTGCTATATTAAGATTTATCTAAATTTTCAAGCCCCATTGATTGTTACTAAGCTCCCTCACTGTTTTAAAGCTAAATAAAAAGCCCAGCAGACAATCCAATTCTCTTTGCTCTTTTTAATTTAGTCTTTCATTTGTACTAGGGCTCAAGAACAACCCAGCAGGGGTACCTTAACCTATTTGCAAAAATATAATTAACATAGAATTTTAATAAAAGCAAATGGTTCCCTCTGCTTCCCATAATGAACAGCTTATAGATGTCATAGGAAAATAAAGATACCACAAACCTAAAGACTTTCAGGTACTGCTTTGTATTTACAGAGTCAAAGATCATAAATTCTCAAGGAAAAGAAGGAATATAAAAGAAGTTTGCCTTTCAAAGGCTTAAAATGAAATCTCATTCCTAAGTTCTCTGTGTACAACCATTCTTCGGCAGTATGTCCTAAGTTTAAAAGTGGGGCCAGACTAGTCTGGTGAGACTATTTTGAAGTTTAGCTTTTCTTTTATACTTTTAAACCTGGAAACCATATCAATCAAATGCAATGTTTTACTAATCTAGATTGAAAGGATTCTAAATTGGAGAAAGGAAGAATAAAGCTTACTACTCTTCCAATAACTATAGGATTATCAGGTATAAAGCAAGCAACTAGGAAAGAACACTAAGGAATTTTAACTTCGAAGGCACTTTCTACAAGAAAGCATAAAAAGCCAAAATAATATCTGTAAAAAACACTGCTACATTTTCTAATCAAAACAGTGAGATCCAAATAAAGGATTTTCAGAAAAACTAATACTTATCTTAAATATTATGATGACAAATTTAAATTGTATTATGAAAAAACTAAAATGATCATAAAGAAGCAAGTACTCTATCAATGTAAACTATTAGTTTACCATTAATTGAGAACATTGTTTCCAATTCATAAATAAATATATCACGGGAAAATAGAAATTTTTTTGTATTTTAAAGATGGAAAAGATGACAAGAGGGAAAAAAGTCCAAGTTTCCAATTTTCACTAATATCTAAAAATCAATAGATTTTTTAATATAACTCATTAAATGGGACCACAAAATCCCAACAATTTGTTTATAAACAAACACCTATTAAAGACATTTCATGCATATGATAAAATCCATTCATTTACTGATGTCAAGGATAATTCCTGTGTATATTTCAATAACTATACATTTTCATAGTCCCTACCATTTAAGCATATTTCAAAATGATTATATATTATACATATTATTTATATAAACTATCTTATATACACTAATAACAAAAGATGACTAGAGACTATACTTATCTTGGTGCTTTCTTAAAGAATATGCAGCCTTTATCTTTACTCCTATTTTTTTCTTCCTGATCCTAAAATTTTCATTTGGATATTAAAAGTGCCTTTCTATCCTAATTTATCTGAGTTCAAAATCTTCTATAATAAAGAAATGTCATGTTAAAAATATGAAAATGTTTTCAGGTGGTTGGTACAATCAAACAGGTGAATGAAAATTCAAGAAATGAATGAACTTCACCTGACTGCAGCATTTATTCTACTGTGGTACAACCATGGCTGAAATACAGAGTCCACAGAAACTGTCCCTATATTTCATACCAACAAAATTTTAAAGTTCGGTTTCCAAAAAAGCCAGGCTAAAGATAAACTTGGCTATCACTGGTGAAGAATTACAATTTGACTTTGCAACCTGCTATTACATAACATAAAACAGACACATAACTGAACATGAAATACTGCCAGATTTAGCTATTCCATAAAATTGAATGTAGGAAACAATGTGAATACAACCCAAGTAAAATAGCAAAACAGTTCATTGTGGATGACAGCAAATACCAGAGATACTTAATTACAAATAGTCTTGTCATGTATAAAACTTCAGTTAACCAGATAATCCAATTAAAAGGCAAAAGAAGGCAAACAGGATTGAAAATAATGCATTGTGGCTATTAATAGTTACTACTTTTCTTTAAGCCTTAAATGCCAACACAAATTTTTCCACATTGAATATTCAAAGGGAAGTTAAATCATTGTAATCTACCCGAAATTATAATCCACATTAGACTAGCATCTATTATATGCACATTAGTGCACTGAATTGTTATTCTTCACTGCTTTATCAGATTCATTTTGATTATTTAGCAGCACAGAATTTCATGTAGATTATTAGCATTAATTTAGGAAAGTCAGTGCTCAAAAGTACACTCAAAACATATATTTATGTCACAAATATATTAGTTAACTAATGTATATGTAGTATGCATATAGTATTTATCCATACACAAAATGTTGTGAAATCGAGCCATTATGCACTCCTAAAAAATTGCAATCCTATAATAGGAATGTAAAATTCTAGAGCTGAACCAAAGAACAAATAGGAGTGGTACTTTGTAGAACTCTGTAGTACAAGTTCCATAGCTATTAATCATTAGTATAGGAAAGTTTGAGAACAAATGAATTTCCTAAAAAGCTCATACCACTTTCATAGAAACACAAAATGTTTAAAAAGTTCACCACCAGCAAAAGGACTATCATTCCCATAAGAGGATTCCAGAAGTAATAGATATGGTCATTTTTAAGGCTGCAGTTAACACTGTTGGTGTCACTACAAAAATCCCATTGTGACAAAACTATTATTAAAG
This sequence comes from Monodelphis domestica, assembly GCF_027887165.1. Classification (NCBI taxonomy): domain Eukaryota; kingdom Metazoa; phylum Chordata; class Mammalia; order Didelphimorphia; family Didelphidae; genus Monodelphis; species Monodelphis domestica. The sequence goes on from NC_077227.1 coordinate 483,381,076, forward strand.
AGATTACAGATCTCTTTAGAAGCCATTTTGGTCATTCTTGAAATCAAAAAGAAACCTTTATTTTTAGCAAGACTGACTGCAAAAAAGATGGTTCATTGATCCATTGTGAACAAGTCTCTCACCATATAAAACACCAAAATATATATATATATATATAAAATTAAAACATACAACCCCTGCCCCCACACAAACTCCCCTAGAAACCATACAACCCAAAAATACCAAAGAGAAATCAAACACAACACCCTCACAAAAAGAGTCTGAGTTACAATTTACAAGTTTATACACTTTTTCCTATGCAAAAAAAGGTACCCAGAAGAAAATGCTTGATGAAAACTTGACAGAACTTTGGGGTTAAGAAAATGCATTATTTGGCTACTATAACTTAACATAAAGCAAGTAATCAGTGCTCTACAAACATTTTAAGTGTGAGGCATTCAGTTGAACTGATACTCTTTACTAATGCAGCACTTGAATGGCTACTAAACTAAAATCCTTCAGTGGCCAATCAGAAAAGCACTGGGATGTTAAAATGCAAAATGCAATTTGTCTAATTCTTAAAAATGTATCATAGTGCATAGCCTAAATCAGACTTTCAAAGAGATACAGCGCCTTTTAATGCAACATTTTTTTCCCAGCATTTAAAGGATCATTTCTCCCTTTAAATAAGATGTTTGCTCAAAAAAAAAGAAAAGAAAACAAGTCCTGTACTGTAGTAAAAATCTTTCAGTCACAGACTGATATAAATGAAGAATACTGTGCAGTAGTAAAGTTGCTTGCTGTCCTCCTGCACATATTTTACTTGGGTTCCTCAATTGTCCCCTTGCTGAGGTCTGTCATTTTGGGGTATTTTACTTTCTTCTGGTCCAACTCATTTTGAGCCCACAGTAGTAGCTTCAGTAACTTTGCCAACTTGGGTGTTGACTCACGATTTTCATAGTCTAGGACAGCTTGATTAACTTCACTCCACACCTAGAATAAAAAATATTCAAATAATTATGTACTTAAGAAAAAGGAAATATAATAATCAACTAAGCACTTTTCTCAAATGACCCCTTTAAAAAGCAGAAGTTTGAATAAATAGTAGCAAAAATTTAATAGGCACTTACTATATACAAAGCATAGAACTAAGTGCTGAGTCCTACATAGCCATAGTTCCTGACCTTGAAAAGCTAATAATCCAATAAAGGAGTTAACACATATACACAAATAACATGATAGATATGAATAAAGTGCTACAGAAATTTATAGAACATAAAAATCACTTTTAGGAGATATAGAAATCAATGTCGAAGAGGATGTAGCATCTGATGTAAAAATAAGACCATGCTCTAGAGTTGAAACGGACATATAATCCAACCCCATCATTTTAAGGATGAAAATATTAATGACCCAAAGAAATTAACAACTAGCCTTTTGATAATCAGATGTCTAAGAGTATTATAAGCAGAGAGAACAGCATGAGAATAGTATAAATAAATATATGAGCCCTAATCAGGAAAGTAGGAGTCTAGTGAAGTAGAAATGTAATGTTATGTAAATAAGCATTAGAAGATGTGAATAAAGTTAGGATCAGATTATAAAATAGAATTAAGTGCCATGCTACAGAATTTGGCTTTTATCCTGTGGGCAATGTTTTGCTACAGACTTTTTGAACAATGAAATAACAAGATAACAATTTTGCATTTAGAAAATAATACTGTGGCATTTACAGAATGGGGAGAGGAAGAGGTGAGAAGAAAATAAAAGTGGAGGCAGAGACTTGTTAAAAGGTTATTCCATTAGTTCAAATAAAAGAGAGCAAGCAGCTCAAAAATGGGATAGCACTGAGATTTAAGAAATAGTAGCCTACATTTACAAATAGTTCTTGATTTATGCAAATATGCATTACATAAATTTGACTTTACATAAAGAATTCTGAAAGAAATCCACATTTTAAAAAGATCACCTATCAACCACATTTTCAAAATGCAAAGAAAACTGAAAGCAGTTCTGGGCCTTGGCTTGAAACCTCTCATGCTAAGCGAATATCTATTTCATCAAGTCAGTCTGAGCTCTGAGACCTTTGCTGAGGTCCCCTGAGTGTCACCCATCCTTTCTTGTCTGTCTATTCCCCCACCCCCATATTCTTCAGGGTTCTGACCAGGCACCCATATAATTGACTCCAATCCTCAAGTATGCCTCCTCCTGCTCTAGCTTCTGTGTCCCTGACCTCCCCCTGTCCATGAACCTGTGCCAGCTCCCTCCTTCCACAGGGTAGTGGTCCACTTCTGCCTCCCTCTCAAATCAAGAACTGTCTGTATATAGAATTTGAAAGGTATGCCAAACTATAGTATAAATATGATTTTTGTTGTTTGCTGCCTTCTGTGGCTTTCTTCAAATTCCACCTAAAACCAAACTTTCTATGAGAAGTCTTAATATCTCTTTGTTATTGTCTATTGATTTTTTCCAGTTTATCCTGTATAGTTTGTATATTTGCTTGTTGTTTCTTCCATTAGCCAGTGAACTCTTTGAGGAAAGAGATTGTCTTCTGTCTTTCTCCATATCCCCATAGCTAAGCACAATGTCTGGGACATAAGTTGATGCTTAATAAATGCTTGGCTGATTGTTTTTACTTGGATTAGTGATTTCATTTATATTGAAAACTATCCAAGTCAAGAAAGTCCCTCCCAGTGTAGACTGGCAAGTTTTAAAGTCTCAAAAATATACCTTGGGGGAGAGTGAAGAGGGTGAGGAAGAAAAAGAAACTTATAATAATTAAAATTTCAGTGACCCGGAGGCCAACTACCACTAAGTAAATCCAGGTAGAGACAAGCCCCTCAAAGAAAGGAAGTTAAAGTGACACAATGGAGAGAAATTCTCTTCGGACAAGCCTCACTGTAAAGACAAGAAAGAAAAAGTAGATAGGCTGATGATGTAAATATCTTCCCTGCAAAGAGAACCATTTACAATTGCCTAAGGAAAGGGACAAAAACTTTTGAAATTGCAGGAGTACATGTCTAAGAAGAAAACTGATGAACTTTGAAATCTTCATAAGCTAAAACAGGAAAAGTATAGTAGTAACTTCTGTGAAGAATGTGGGCCAGTTCAGTTGCTTTCCAATTAAAAAACAGGAGTGACTCATATAAAAGTAATAGTGAACAAATTTAGGACTGGCATATTAAAGAATATCTTGTGATATTCCTGATTTGATTTGGAGAGATCAGGCACAGTGAATTGGTAATCAAGATCTTGAATTCCTTAATGTATCCAAAGCCTTCTAGCAAGCCTTTTCCAAAATATACCCCAAACAACCTCCCCAGTCCCCCCCCCCCCCCCCCAAAATCAAACCTAACCACCAAGCAAAGGCAGTAAAAAGAAATGGAGCAATAGAATAGTAAGAAAGGTTAAAATGTACCAAATGCCCTGAAATTCTTTTAGATGACTGTAGTAAAGACGAAAAAAATAAGAAAAGGACTTCCAAGGAAAATAAAGTGAAGAAATCACCTAAAAAGTCATCTAAAAAGGAAAAACCTCAACTATAACTCCTTTCTAATAGCAAAAAATATTTAGTGCTAATGTCAAGGTGGATAGCAATACTAAGAAAAATCAAAATTCCAAAAAAGAAAGTGAATCTGAAGAATTCAGATGATGAGCTTTTCATTTAAAAAAAAACAACAAACAAACAACAACAAAAAAAAAAACCTGAAGAAACTTTCTACAGATGAAGAACTAAAAGAGATGGTAAAGAAACTTTGGACCAATGTCAACTTGGAGAAAGTTAAAACAGATTAGCAAAGGGGGTATATTAACTCTAGTCTGCTTATGATTAGTCTGAAAGATTTTATTAAAAAAGACTATTAAGGAGTTAATGTCATGAAGTAGAGATAATTTTAAAAATTGCTCATCTGAATTGTTTCCCCAAATTCAAATGCATGATAAACATCAGAACAAAGAATTTATTTCCTTTTTAAAATTTTTGTTTAAGCATTGTGTTAAGCAGGATTAACTGTTGACTTTGTATCATGTTATAGAAAAATTTATTGAAATTGCATTTCTATACAGTTTTTTAAAAAGTTTTTGCATGGCAATGAACATTTCCTGCTTTTTTTTAATACTTGTGTATGATATTTTGGATTTCTATGTATAAGGTAATGCATGAACTCTTAGGACTGTTGTAGCTTTTAGTGTGCTTAATATAAGTAGCTTGCTAAATCATGTTAAAAAAACTGCTGTAACTATGAAAAATGGCACCAAAAAAATCAATCCATGACAGTACATTCCAAAATAACTTCTATACAAATATGGTGCTTAATTTAAGAAACATTAAAAATAACTGATTTGTTCTATAGCAAAGATAGAAAACCATGCTATAGAATAACAATATAATCTTTTTTTTTTTTTAATGAAGTATTTCAGTGATCATGGGGGTAAGGGCATTCCTTACATCAAACTAACAGTCTGGGTTTCTTTTTATAATTTTAAGAATATTTTATTGTTTTTCTAATTACACATAAAATTTTTAAATATTCATTAATTTTTTTTTTAATTTCAAACTTTGTCCCTTCCCGCCCCACCTCATTAAGAAGGCAAGTAATTTGACATAGGTTATATATGAACCATCATTACTCAAGAGTTTCTTGAAAACTAGAGAAGGTATTACACCCTTTTTCATTCCCATATATTTGATATATATAAAATACATAACAATTTTAAGTAGAATTCTACTTCATTAACAAAAAAATCTGAAAAAGTAGTTTTAAGAAATGTCTTGACACTAAACATTCCTAATTCTCTTTTTTCATTAAAAAAAAAAAAGAAAAAACCTACAAACTCATTTTACTACACATTACCTTTTGCCGCTGCATCATGTTAAGCAAATCTCCAAAGGGTGATTCTTCAGGATTATCAAAAGCAAGCAAAGCCAAAGTGCGTTCCATTTCTGTCAGGCATTCTCTACTTTCTTCTCCTTGTTCTGCTAACTGTGTCTGTGCAAATTCCAAGGCTGCTTCTGTTTCACGCTGCCGAATCAGTTCAATCAAATGTTGTTGCTATACAAAGGAAAGTTGTTTAAAAATCAGCTAAAGATAACATCCCGCAGTGAAGCATTTTCTATTAATTTGTTAAGATGGCCTAAAATGATGGATTTTCCAGTACTGCCGAGTTTACTCTTTGATAGTTAAAAATTTCTTTAAAAAAAAAAACTTAACTAGCACCTGAAAATTATAAACAAAAATAACAGCAGAAGACCCCCCCAAAAAAACCCAAAATCATGATTTTAGAAGTAATAAGTTATTTCTTATATACAATTTTGTTTATTGTCAGTAACTCTCACTAAATGTCTTCAAGCTCAAGGTGTTCCCTCCTTAAACTTACCTGTAAATGAAAATAAAGATACCGATTTGTGTCTAAGAGCTCTGGATGTAGGCTATTTATCAATGCAATAGCTTCCTGAATCTGACCTTTCAATATCATCTCTCGTATTTTGATTCGCTCATCTAATGTTTCTAGATCAACACTGGGCTCAATTCCAGACTCCATTCGAAACTTTTCAGCAGCTTCCTTAAACCCCTCTGAAACAGAAAAAAATACATGTATTACTAAATTAATTTGATACCATAAGGAAATTCATTCTTGGAGGCCCTTTTGTCTTGACTAAATCCTCTAATATCAACTAGTTACTTAACAATAAACTTTCATCTGTATTATTTCACAGGAATAATTTACTTCCCCACAGCCATTCCCTACCCATCTCTCAAAAAAAAAAATCTATGAAAGGATGTCATTCTAAAAAAGTGACTAAATTGTCTAGTCCTTTAACTTGAGAGAACCCACTGCTAAGTTAAAAACAGAAATAAAGATCTTATACAAAGCAAAATATTAATAGCATCAATTCTATGATAGTAGCAAAGAACAGCTAACAACGTAGATTACTAGACAAATGGCTAAACAAATAATGGATTACTTCATTATAAGAACTAACAAATATGAATTCACAGAAACAGGAAAAACTTAATGCAGAAGGAAGAACCTGGAAAGCGGTATATAACTACAACATTATAAATAGGATAACAAAGAACCATGTGCAATTTTCATTGCCAAAAAAATCTGGCTTTGGAAAAAAAAATTTCAACTCTTTCCCTTCTTTATAAAAGTCAGGGTGCATGGATATGGAATCTTGCACATATTATCAGACTTGGCTGATATTTTCATCAGTTTTGTTGAATTTTACTACAAAGGATGGCTAAATTGGGAAGATGGAAAGAAAGGACATATTCTAAAACCATGATAATATAAAAGCAAAAGTTGTCAACAAAACATTATTTCAAGAAAGAACAAAAAGTTCTTTATACAATCACAAACCCCATCTCCTCCACAAAGCAAACATTATATCCATAGAATCATAAAGATGGAGGTAGCTTTAGAGATCTTATGCTGCTAGCACATCCAGCAGTTAAGTGACTTTCTCAAGGCTATGTTACATGCCTTAATACAATCAGAGATTTTCATTGCTTATAAATGACACAAATATGCTTTGGTGTGGATTACTTCAAAAAAATCTTGGTTTATTGGCAAAGATCCAGAGAAGCCACAGATCTGGTTTCATATGAATAATACAACCTGGATAAGTTATAGAAGTGTTTGCTACCTCCTGTACAAGTAGTAGTCAAACAGGGGTGTTATTATCTGCTAATACCCCTGTTTCTCAACATAACTTAACAAATTATATTATCTTTAAGAAAGAGCTCAGACTAATTTAACGAACTAGAAAAGGTAAGTGGCATTCAAGATTTAAGGATGCAAAACATTTCAAATTTCTAGATTAACATCTAATCTCAAAAACAAAACAAAAAACCCAAAACAAAACCCCAATGAGCTGACTGTGCTCACTTCAAATATGTGAACAATATTTTTTTGGAAAGTAGACAGTGATCACATTAAATTTTATGTTTAGATTGGCCACCAAGTGATGAAACTTTTTGGTCATAGCAAATCATAAAGACTATCAACAAGACTTATAAATGGGTAGGGTCCTCTACTGGTAGAAGTACTCATACCATAAAAATCATTGGTCTTTTTTCCCACTAAAATCTGATTAAGATGTAGTAATACTTTATTACTGAGAAAGAAAAAAAGATGGTATTTATTTCCTGTATTCCCCCCCTTCCTCCCAAGTACAATATAAGCTACTTGAGGAGAAATGGTTTCATTTTAGGCTTTGCATGCCCAGAGTCAACCACATAATAGGTGCTTAATATTTGATGAATTGAAATGTTTTTCAATTCAAATTCTAAACTGTAATTACACAATAAGTGCCCCATATTTTATAAATAAAATTAACATCAAGATCTATGAGACCATGGAAAAATTGCAAATATCAAGTATTTTTGTTTTGTTTTTTTAACATTGAACCAGATTTGCATCATTTTAGGTGAAATATTCTTTCTCTCTGTGAGCAAGTAATGGTTGTAACAAAGTTAAGTAATAATTTTAACATAAAAAATAGTGAGCCAGTGTGCTAGTCTATCCTTGGTCACAGAACAGAAGTAATTAATTGAGGACGAGAATAAATGGTTTTCAAATGAAGAAACAAAATTACAAGCCACATTTAGCAAAGATTTTGGGGGGGATTCAGGGCTTTGATTCAGATTGCCTCCAATGAGGCAGCCAGTCTGTAACCTATAGGCTTAGTGAGCTAATTAAGGCACTGGAAAGGTTAAGTGATTTATAAATCCATGGTAAGACTAGTAGCATCTGTCTAAGGCAGTATCTTCCTAAATCCAAAGCTGGCCCCCTATTCATATAGATGCTGCCTTTTTATATACAACCATTATAAAAGCCTAAAAGTGATAAAGCTCTGCTTTTATATGATAATGAACAAAGAAAATTTTGCAAGAATCTATAAATACCACGCTCTGAATTACCTGTAACAAGATAGTTCATAATGAGTCGGTTCATATCAGCTCTCTGTATATGTAAGTTATTGAGTTTTTCCATCCACTCATCTTTAGTAATTTCATCGGGTTTTTCTGCATAACTCATTTTGAACTCTTTCTATAAGAAAGAAAAATTAAGAAATTTGATCATAATATGTATTAATTGGTAAAAAGCTTATCTCATGTATATCAGGAATAAGATAATATTTATTTACAGTCAACTACTAGATTAATAAAAGCTAATTAAAAACAAATGTTTATGCTCATGATGAAAACTATAAATGCCCAGAATTTATAATCCTGCAGAGGGAAAAATTTAACAATTTCTGAAATTTATTCTTTCTTCAGTGTTATGCAACATTAATAGTTACGGCAGATAGGACCAATTAAGATTTGAAAATTAATTCAAACTGGATTCTTGCAAATATTTTTTAATTGTAATAGTTAAAAAAAATTTTTTTTTACAGCAATTGCTAATTTTGGTAGATGCCTGGGAATTTTTAAGTCAAAGATTCTCTTTAAAATATAAGTTCCATTTTCCAGAGACCCAGGCTCAACATTTAAAAATTAAAACCATTACTACAATAACTACAAGTCATCTTGAATCTGAACAAAAACTTCCAGTAGAGATAAACGAAACTAAATATGGTGTCCAACATACTTTCCTTTCTCTTACAAAATCCATTCAATTTTACACTTACACAGTTCCCACCAACCTTAAGAGTGATCCAAAAAAAGGCACTATAATAATAATAAATAAAAGTAAATATGAGAACCACAAACTCTAAACCCAAAACCTAAAGCTCAACTAGTTGGTACAAAACTGATGAAGCATGAGTAATTTCCTAACCACCTTTACTCAGCACTACTAGCCTGTCATCTTATATTGGATCAACTACCTATGCCCTGTCAAGCTCTTTTAAGAGTAAGAAGAAAGTTTTATCTAAACTCTGTATTTCCCATAGCATTTTAAAGGCTTATTATTACAAGGCTTTCCTCACAACAGTCCTGAATGTACAAACGTCAGTGCTCTCATTTCACAGACGAAGAAACTTAAGATCCTACAGATGATCAGAGTTAGAGCCTAGGGGGGGAAAAAAAAACTTAAGGGACATCTAGACCAACTCACTTATTATACAAATGAAGAAGTTGAGAAGTTGACTTTCCCATGGTCACATAGCTACTGAGTGGCAGACCCAGAATTCTAACCCAGGTTCTCTGACTCTCAGATCCTAGGAATTCAAGTCTTCCGTGCCTCCGATTGCATTTTTTACCCCAATACACCATGCCACTTTTTCAAAGAGAGGATAAAAACGGAGGTTCCCTCATCCCTTTTGAATGAGGATTTTGCACACCCTAAAGATAAAACACACTTTAAAACCAAGGGGGCTGTCTTACTTCGCTCCAGAGGCGCCTCCACGACATGTAGACTTCCTACCAGCAGGCGCCACTACCTTCGCGGCCATCCAGACCAGCAGCCTCTGAGCGCAGCTGATAAGACTGCTCGGCCCGCCCGGCACCGCTTCTCTTCGCCGCCCTCCTTCCTCCTTTCCTCCTCCTCCTCCTTCTTCCCATTTCAATTGCAAGTTTGGAGGCCCGGCCAGGCCCAGACCAGCCACTCTCCCGAGACCAAAACAAACAGCATCCTAGAACCCCGGCCCCGCCCACCACGGAGGACGGCGTCGGACTCCAGGAGCCCGGGGGCGGGAGGAATAGAAGGAGACAGAGAGGAGGCCACCCTCGGGCCCGGCTTCCTGGGCCCCCCGCGGCCCCCTCCCCGCCGACGCCATCTTACCGTGAGGATCCCGCCTCCTTGGCTGCGCGGTCTCGGCGACGGCCCTTTCTGCACGGCCGATTCGAGGGAGGGGGTCGGGGAAGGGGGAGGGGGAAAGAGGTGGCGGCAGAAGTGCCTGAGGAGAAGGAGGCGGAGGCCGCAAAGGAGGGAAGATAGGCCGCCCACCCCCTCCCGCTCAACGATCTCTCGCGAGAGTTCCGAATTGGCAACCAATGAAACCTTTCCGTGTATGGTTGGGGGAGGGAAGAACACCGGAAAAGCGAAACTGTCGCTTCCGCCTTTACGCAGAAACTTTCTTTCTGCTCCCTTTCCAACTTCCTCTCAGCATCTCCCCCGGGGGGGAGGGGGGAAATCTATGGGAAGGGACGAGAGCCAATCAGAGGACACTTTCAGTTGCCAAAATGGATGCTGTAGGTGGGCATCGCGTAATAATTACGTCACCTAGTTTGTCTGAATGTGGGACCCCTGAGGCCGCTAACGTTGTTAACTCCTCCCACTAACAATAATTGTTGGTTCAGAACCTGGAGCTGGCACGGAAGCTGGCGGTTCTACCCGGGTGTGTGTCCCTGACTGTTGAACCGAGGAACAGGTGGGAAGTTAGGGATGTGAATAAAAGTCCCACAGGTCTGCCTAGCCGAAGCACGGGACGTGGGTAGTAGGATTGTGTTAAAAATCATTGTACCCTTCTTTAAGGTTCAACCTAATTTAGCCAATAACAAGGTTACATCCAGGACAGTCATTTCCTCTCCCATTTTGGAGGGCAGTAGGAGATGGTGAAGTGGAGTGATTTATCTTTACAGTTCATGAGTTGGTTCAACTCAGGTCAACCTTTTTTTCAAACTGTTTTTACACCACCGACTTGTGAGCTCGTCTGATTCTCCCATCTCTTTCCCTTTCCCCAGTAGTTAGTGCCACTTCCCCGAGATTACTAAGTATTTACTTTGCATACATTTTGTATCTGTATAATACTGGTACTTCTTTCTCCACCCTCTCCCTTGAAATGAAAGTGTCTAGATAGTTGGATCTGAGTTTCTTTGTATCCTCTGTAGCCTACTTGACAGTTAAATACTCAAATGGCTTAGTCTTTTGGTTGGGAAGTTCTTCCGGTGATGTGAATTGAAAGTCATCCATGCCTGACCACTCAGTGGTCTTGAACATATATATCTTGACTCTTGAACATATATATCTTCCCAGAAGATAGACTTCTCTAGGTAAGGTCCATCTGTGTTGGAGGCCTTCCTCCCTTTTCTTTTCCCGAGATTGGAAAGGTATCATGGAACACCCTTGACTATGTGTTCAGATCCTTTCTTACCATTTGCAACTAGCCTACTTTCTCTATATGCAATACAACTTCTTGATACCATCTGGTCTAATTTCTGGTCTAATTTATAGTTTCTCATTGAAACCTATATTACTCCCTCTCCCACCATCCAACCAGAGTGTTCTATTTATTGTTCCCCAGGACATTCTCATCCTATTCCTTTACATTGGCAATCCCCCTGTCCCCCCCCCATCCACTCCCTACATCCGCTCTCTGCTGCTTAGAATCTCATAGCTTCTATAAAAGCTTACCTGAACTAATGTCTCCTACGTGCAGCCTTTCCTGACCAATTCAGCTATTAGTACCCTCAAAATTATTTTGTATATATTTTGTTTTTAGTTACATGCCTACATCATGTTTCCCCTGTTCATAATTTTATCTTTGTAACCCTAGCACCCAGCAGAGTGCCAATGACAGGGGCTTAATAAATACTTTATTAGTTGATTTATAGAAGATATATAGGTTCACAACCTAGACATCATTCTTGACTCACATCATCTCTCATTCCATATCCAATTTGTTGCCAAGGCCTGTTGATTTCACATCTCTCAAATATGCCCTTTCTTACCTAACACTGCCAACACCTTGGTACAGGTGCTTATCTTCTTAGACCTGGCCTATTACACTATCCTGCCTGGTCTGCCTGCCACAGATCTTTTCCCACTCCAGTTCATGTTCCATTCAGCTCTCAAAATGATTTTCCTAAAATACCAACAAAGGTCACACATTCCCCCCCTTCCAACTCAGCATAATATAGTGACTCTGTATCCCTTCAGTATTAAATTCAAAATCCTCTAATTCAAAGCTCTTTCTAACTTAACCTCCTCCTTGGCCTTTCTGTCTTCTTTTCACCTTATCATTCAGCCAATAAATAAAATAATTGCTTATGGCCTCTTTGTATTTTTAACATACTCTACTCTCTTCTCTCTTTTTAAATAGCATCATTACTTTCCTCCCCATTTACCCATCCCTCATTAAAAACAAACAACCTTTTGAAGAACATACTCAACTGAAATAATGTTATATATTTTCCATTGCCAAAATAGATAGATATTTCATTATTCATCTTGAGTCCATAGTCTCCATCAAGTATTAGGCATGCTTCATTTTCTGTCGTCTATAGTCATGATTGGTAATTTAATTGATCAGAGTTAATAAGGCTCTTAAGTTTTTTCCTTTGCATTATTGTTGCTATATAAACTGTGCTTCTGGTTCTGTTTATTTCAGTTTGCTTCAATGTCTTCCTATGTTTCTCTGAAACTTTCTTTTGTCATTTCTTGGCATTAATATATTCTATTACATTCATATATTGAGAGGTAATGAAGCATCATGACTAGAAAGATCTGGTTTCTAGTTCTAACTACAACATACCTTTCTTAGTAATTGAGCAAATCATTTAATTCTTAGTGCTCTAAACAACTAGCTCTAAGACTAGCTGAGAATGTCACAACCTGCATCAATAGATAGTGTTTCTTTTCCTAGAAGATCTCTCTACCAATAAAATCACAGGTTTAGTCCCTTTCTTTCATATACTATATTTTGTTCAGCCATTTTTGCCCCCTTGTTTTCCAGTTCTTTACTACATTAAAATGTGCATCTATGAATGTCTTTGTCAGGTGCAGTGGTGGTGGTGCAGTGAATAAAGTATGCAGGTTGAAGTCAGGAAGACTTATCTTCTTGATCTCAAATCTAGCCTCAAACACTAGTTATGTTGACCTGCTCAAGTCACTAAACCCTGTTTGCCTTAGTTTGCTCATATATAAAATGAGCTTGAGAAGGAAATGGTGAACTATTCCAGTATCTTTGGCAAGAAAATCCAAATTGGGATCAAGAAGAGTTGGATACAACTAAAAAAACGACCAAACAACAATATAAATATCTGTAAACATGGATCCTTTCCCTTTGCCTTAAATCATTTTGGATTATAAACTTACAAAATGGTATTGCGGCATCAAATGTGATAATCATTTTTAATTCTTTGAAAGCAAATATGCTATTTTGATCTACTGATATTATTAATATGTTAGTCTTGAAAAGATGGGCCTTTTCACAGGCATTTACATAGCATTGTACTAAATTTTTTAAAAACAATTATCTCATTTGTTCCTCACAACAATTCTGTGAGGTAGATGCTATTATTATCCCCATTTAACAGTTGAGGAAACTCAAGTGACTTTCCCAGGAATACATTAGCAGTAAGTATCTTTTGAGTATGGACTTGAACTCTGGTCTTCTTGACACCAAGCCTAGTGCTCTTTTTACTACATAGCCATGGAATACTCACAATCAGATATCATGGAAAGCCATGTCATGTTTTCCCAAAAGCAATCCAGCTCACCTCATCTTGTTCACCTCTGGGACCAATTCATGATTTCTCTTTTTAGTATATTCCCAAGTAATGCAGACTGATATATTGATATATATATATATATGGACAAGAATATCAATATCCAAACTCAAGTTGAAATAATAGCTATTATTAATCCAATTGGTGTGTCTTGTATGAATGGATAATCCCAACTGCTTTAATTGATTACAGATTTATTCCAGGACGTACTGCAGTGTTCTGGTACTTGATACAATCATCATGCCATCTACAAACAGGAGTATCTGGAAGACTTCACCATCCCCAGAGTAACCCACTTTGGTAAATCCTGCCTTGGATTTCTTCCATCATGGCAGCAAATACCTTTAAGAAATGTATATCTTTTGGTTTTGTGCCTCTTCTGATGTTTTTATCATCAGAGGGTCATTGACCAGTTATTTTTTACTATTGTATATTCCAAGGAATTTTAAATGATTTTGATGTGTAAATAGGAGACAATTTCCAAGAGAGCATTTAAAAATTACATTTCATCTAAAAAATCAAATACTTCTTTAAAAAATAAAAAAAATAAACATAAATCATGCAATGGCACTTTATCTTTTCTACATCATTTAATAGTGAAATGGTAAAGATGTGGTCTATTATTGAATATTGTTTTTGAAAGCCCAATTGTTGCTTACCAGGACCCTATTTAAAGATACCTTCAATTCATGTAGAGATGACTTCCATAAAGATTTTGTAATAGATGGGAGAGTAGGTATATAGGTTGACAGTTACTGGTGTTCTCTTAGTTATAAATGTCCACCCTTTTTTTATTAATAAAGCTTGAGATGTAATTCTATGTTTTGATATCTTCCCCTTCTTCAGATATCTGGTATATTGATTTCTTATATACAAAATACCTACTCATATGAAACTATTCATTTTAGCACTAGAAACAAATTTAAGTGGATATTGATTAGGGAAGGACTTAAATTATGGAATAGGAATGTAGTGAACTATAATTTAGCCAAACTATAAAATGGGCCCCTTTGAGCTCTAAACATAAGATTATGAATATGAAGAATTCAAAGGAATATAAAGTCAATAAAGGTGATGCATAGTGAAGAAAGAGCAACCAAAAGAGTTGTAAACATTGACAACTGTGTAATTAAAGGCAAGGCAATGATGATAGCTACACCTCTACTTTATACAAATGGTCAAAAAAGACCATGAAAACAAAGTAACTACTACTATGCTAATTATGGTAGGGAATAGGAATCAAATAGCTAACTTACACATACCATTTCCTGTCCATTTTTTAAAAACGGGAAATATTCAAACAGGTGAGATGGTATCAGGCCCTAGAGATTTTAGTTCAGTTTTTGTTCCTTTTTTAATGTTTGAATACTTTTATTTGTTGAGGAAAGTTTCAATAAAATTTATTTTTAAAAATAATAGCTCCCAGTTCCATGGTACCTAAAGAATTACAACATGCATTTCTTAAAAAAGCTCTGAGGTAAGTTGTACAAATATTGATCCTCTTTATAATTTGTAGGAGTATATGATATGTACAGATTATTATAATATACAATGATGTATAATAAATATATTGGAGAAATACAATGTTCTTTGAAGTGTGAAGAGATTGTCAAAAATAGGGTTCAGGAAAAATATAATGTTCATAGTAGAAGAAAAAAGTCTTTGAGGCAATATCATAAACAATCATAAAGTGGGAAAGGACCTCAGAAGTTCAAAAATTGTTTAGGATTTCTTAATTTCCTTTTTAAATGACCTTTCCTTTTCCAGATGAGGAAACTAAGGCTCAGAGAGAGAACTAGCATTTCCAAGGTCACACAGATAATAAATGGTAGTGCAGAAATTTGATCTGATTTGCCCTGCTTTCAGTGTCAGCCCATTTACCATTATACCACACCACCTCCTATGTCAGAAGACCTGAATTCAAAGTCTGGGTCTGCTTCTTACTATCTGTGTGACTTTGAACAAATTACTTACCCTCCCTGAGATTCAGCATCCCCATTCATAAAATGAAAGGATTGGACTAGACAATCTCTAGAGTCATTCAGCTCTAAATGCTAACAACTTTTTTTTTTTAACCCTTAAGGTCCATCTTAGAATCAATACTGTGTATTGGTTCCAAAGCAGAAGAGTAGTAAGGGCTAGGCAATGGGGGTTAAGTGACTTGCCCCAGGTCACAGGATGTGTCTGAGGCCAGATTTTAATCTAGGACCTCCTGGCTTTAGGCCTAACTCTCAATCCATTGAGCCACCCAACTGCCTCCAGAACTTCTCGCTAAGGAGATCTGAGAATATTAAATGGAAGAAGTGTATTTGAGATGAGTTTTGAGCATAAGTAGGTTGTCAATAAGCCAAAGCCAGGATAGTGTATACAACAGGTCAGTATCATGAATTAATTTATTGAAATAAAAATGACTGATACTTGGAGACAAAACCTTAACCTATAAAAACTAGTTCTATTATTGGAACTTCAGGCTTCAGCAAAAGAAAGCTATTCCAAAGTCAGAGTATCAGGAATTTAGAGCTGGAAGGTACTGCCATATGTCCACCCCCCCATTTTACAGATTGCCCCTGTGAACCTTGGGTTAGCCTTATCCCAACCTCCTTTATCTCACAGGTGACTCTCCCCTGATGCTTACAGATACTTATCACTACCTAATATGGAATACATTTAAGGCACAAATGGGAAGAAGGATTGAAGGACTGCTGTTCTCAGGATTCAAATTTAGGACACTGATATGAACTTGGAGAGTTCTTTGGACCCTTGAATGGAGGACATTGCTGAGTTCGAAATGCTTGGATTTATAATAATGATAGATCTTTTTTATTTTTGGTAGGTACGCCTAACTCAAAACTGTTACACTAACCTTTACCTTAATTCAGGCCCTTATCTCACACAGTGTAGTGTTCTCCTTGGTTTCCCTGACTCTGTTCTCCTAATATGTTCTTCACACAGCTGTCAAGATAATCATCCTCAACTATGAAATAGATCTCCTAATTGCCCTCCTCAGTACCTATAGGATAAAACCCAAAGGTCTTAGGCTGATATTTAAAACCATCAGCTACCTAGTTTCACTCTTCTTCATCCCTCTGTTCTAGCCAAACTGTGATGCTAGATACTTTTTCATACTGTCCTTTCCCATCTCAGTAATTTACTCAAAGGAACATACTCCTATTAATTCTTGTTGAAATCCTTTCCTTCCTTGATAGAGGTGCTTCCTCTCACCTCTTTCATGCAAGTAATCTGTCCCCAGCTGTAAGCAATCTCTCCTCAAATTTTTTTTGCTGATTTGTCTGTAACTTTTCTTTGTAACACATATCCTTCTCCCTATACTTTTTTGTGTATTTATGTCTCCTGTACAGTAATAGGTACCACGAGAATAGGGATTCTTGTCATCTCATTTTCTGGGGAAAAAATAATTTTCTTACATGATAGGTGCTTATTGAATTTAACTGAAAATTAGGTTTGAGGTTAATTGAAAAAATTGTATAGGATTTCTTCCTTTTCTAATAATAGATCACTTCCCAATGACTCCCAACACCTCCCCACTGAAAAAAACTATCTTGAAGCAAAATATATCTCAGCAAAGTAACCGGTCGTGCCATACCTGTCAAAGTATACCTAATTTAGCGGCTCTAGTTCACCTTAGGCAAAAGAGAGGGAGACATGTTTCCATATCATTTGAAATTACAGCATTGATTAAGGTTCTAATATATATATATTTTAAACTGTTACCTTCCATCTTAGAATCAGTACTATGTATTGGTGACTTGCTTGGGGTCACACAGATAGGAAGTGTCATTTGAACCCAAGACCTCCCATCTCTAGGCCTGGCTCTCAATCCATTGAGCCACCTAGCTGCCCCCAGTTTTAATATTTTTCAATGTTTTCTTTACATTTCTGTGATCATGGTGTATATTTCTCTCTTATCTCTGCTTATACCTCTCCACATCTGTGCATAGAAGTCTTTGCAAGTTTCTCTGAAATCTTCATATTCCTCCTTTCTAATAGTGGTATGTGAATATTACCCACCAACTCTTATACCAGTCTTTTCATTTGGTGTGTATTATAACATTTCCCTTCCCCCCACAGTTCCTTTGCTTGTGAATTACAGTCAACAAGTGTGGACTTTAATCATGTCCATTACACAGTCCAAGTTTCACTGTGATAAAGGGCTAATAAATGAACCACCTTTTTTCTACAGAAGTCTTTCCCAAAATTCCTCTTAATTCTAGCACCTTCCCTCTGTTTATTTCCTATTCATCCTGCATATATCTTGTTGGAATGTAGTTGTTTTCAATCTTGTCTCCTTCATTAGACAATAAGTTCTTTGGAGATAGGGACTGTCTTTGCTAATGCTTTGTATTCTGGCACATATTAAGCATGCAGTAAGTGCTTATTGGGTCAGTTGGGTGCCACAGTGTATAGAGCACTGGGTTTGAGGTTAGAAAGACCTGAGTTCAAACAGGTCCACAAACACCCAGCTGTGTGTGGTCCTGGGCAAGTCACTTAGGCCTGTTTGCCACAGTTTCCTCATCTATAAAGTGAGCTGGATATGGAAGTGGTTAACCACTCCAGTCTCTTTGCCAAGAAAATCGCAAATGGGGTTATGAAGAACCTGACACGAGTGAAAAAACAAGTGTTTATTGACTGCCCGCCTGCCTACATACTACTTTCTCAAGATTTGATCAGGTAAGGTTTTCATTTTTATGGTGGTGCAGAAATAGCCCTTTAATGAGCCAGAGTTTACGAAATGGAAAGAAAATACAGAACCGAAGAACTAACATCAACTTTCTCTCAAGGCCACTTGATTTGGGAGGGGTTGGGGATAGGGCAGGGCGGGCCATCTTCCTCATTCACAACCAATCCAGGACTTGTTTTAATAATTAGGTTATCATTTTGATTTCTCGGGAAAATGTTATAGGTCTGAGCAGTGAGCTCCGCCCACGATAAATGGCGTTTTCCGGAAAGGCGTAGTATTGGGAAGAGAAGCAAGATTGGTTCCTGCGGACGCCACCGCCCCCTGTTTCCGCTGCCGCCGCCGCTTCTTCAGCCTTGGCTACTGCTGGACAGACGCTGTTTTAGAGCCGGGAGAAGGAAAAGCCTTTACAACACAGTACCTGAAGGGATATTGCAGGTAAAAAGCTATTCTCCCCAGAAGGACAGCAGAAGAAATTTTAAAAGTTTAAACCCCATTCTCCCCTCCCCCCCATTTTTTTTAAAACCGTAAACCTTTCGTCTTGGAATCAATTCTATGCATTGGTTCCAAGGCAGAAGAGTAGGCAATGGGGGTTAAATGACTTTCCCAGGGGTCACACAGCTAGGAAGTGTCTGAGGTCACATTTGAACCCAGGACCTCCCGTCTCTGGGCCTGGCTCTCAATCCACTGAGCTACCCAGCTGCCCCTCCCCCTCATTTTTTAAGAGGTCAGTGATGGAAGAAAGAAAGGGGCCCGAAATTAAAGGAGATGGGAAATTATGGAGGAACCACCCGTCCTTGGTTGGCTTTTAGGGCCACCCTGGTAAGCGCTCGGAGCAGGTAGCACCACCCGGATTGTAGAGGCCCTTCCCTCGGCTTTTTATAACTGAATTTTCACTGCAAGTGGAAGGGAGAGGAAGCGATAAACAAAATTCCGCAGAAGTGATCACTGGGCTTAAGGAGGAAAAGATGCGATTCAATTTCGACCTTTCCTGTCTTTCAGAACTAATCCAAATGTGAAAAGAGCTGCTTTTAGAATTTGATGTATCCTGTGATTTGGGGAGGGATGTCTCATGGAAACATTTAGCCTGGATTTGTATAGCTGTACGAGGAGTTCCAAAACCAAACCTGTATTTTTCCTAACTTCCTAAGATGCTGACAATTAAGAGGAAAATAAAATAGGCATTTTGTTGCTTTTAGTTTTTTTTTCTGATGGAGTTTTTTCTTTTGGAATCTGCATTCAGCCTGTGAACATTACATTGATTTCTGCAGAGGACTAAGTAACAATTGTTTGGACTTTATAAGGCTGATGTTCTATTACTACTTTGAAATTTTGCTAATTACCTTATTCCTTTCATTTAAAAGAATCTCTGGATAAAGTACTTCTCTTACCTGGACACAGTGTACGTAATAAATGTACATACCTTTCAGATGCCATCGCGGAAATCCTGATGTCTCCTTGTCTGGGTTTCCTAACCTCCTTTGCCACTCACAATTCTGCTGACTACATTTTTAATGTCCCTCATCAACTCATAGATGTTTGCATGGTGTGTGTCTAATATATGCACATTTAACATGAATATGTATGTATAGTAAAAGTATTGATAAAAATTAGCTTGATTTAATCTTTAAAATTTCTCAGTTCTCTGGGAATCGTTGGAGAAAAATGACTTCACCCATTTGGACCAGCTTTGTTGTGTTTTGTTTTTTCTTAAACTTATGCCTAGGCTAACAACTGGCAGTTAAAAATCAACCAACAATTGTCACTAATTTATAGCTTTGTAATTTTTTTCCACCTTTTCCTTGGGAAGAAGGGTGTTCATAAGAAGATGAGTAGTAAGTAGCTCACCACACTTTGGGTAGGAGAAGTAAAATCTGAAAAAAACTGTAGCCTAAGACTGAAAGTAGGTTCACTTAGGATTCCTTTTAATTTGTACTGAGGCCCATGGTGTGCACTGCCCTTACTTTGGAGCCTTTGGAATAATCCATTATTTTTTTAAATGAAGGCTTGACTTCTAGCTAGAAGTGGAAAGGATAACATGCATAAGAAATGTTGGCGCTGTTTCCCACTCCAAATCATTTACTTTTAAATGCCTTGTGGACTATGTTAAGTCATTTATATTTATATGCAGAGAAAGCCTAGATGTGCTAGGAAAGTATTTTTCTATATACTCTCCTGCATTTCTCCTGGTTCTGCTTCCTAAGCTGGGGAAGAAGCCTAGAAGAAATGATCACTGAAATCCATGGTTTTAAGTTTTTAATTCTTTAGCGATTGTGTTCTCACACTTCACTCTGAACGATTTCAGGCCATATCTGCTATTTGGATGCTAGGTAAACTGTTGAAAATTATTGAAGAATATGAAAGAAAATTCATGCTGTGAAGTTTACAGACCCCAGTACTTTTGTCCTAAAAATTCTGCCTCTAGCAAATTACCTAATCCTTACCTTTAGATGGAATCTTTTTAAAAAGTACTTTCAATTGTGTGGTGGATTACTTATCCTTGCAAAAATTCCCAATTCTCATTCTCAGATTTTGCCCTCACACCTTGTAGGCTTTGGAAGACCTGATTTCAAATCCCTTCTTGTAAGACCTTGGGCAGACTCACTTAATGTCTGGGTCCCGGTGCCTCATTTCTAAAATTGAACTAGATGACCTCTAAGGTCCCTTTCATCTCTTAAAATTGATATGTATAGGCATCCAGAAGGGAAACCCCAAAGTACAAAAGGTTCATCGAACACTGCTCAGCACTATCCCGTTCTGGAGGTAAATGTGGGTTGATGGAAATCATTAAAAATTAACAAACAAAAACAAACAAAAAAAAACCTGTCCTAATGTAGTAGGCCCTAGAAATCTTGGAGTTGTTTCTTGCACGGGGAAGCTGCATGACAAGCAGGATTTTAGGAACATTGGGAGTGGTTTGTTGGAACTAATCTGGGGAGATTTGTAAACTAGGTAGCCTAATTTGGCCCAAGCCTAAATTTGTAAGCAATTCCCTACTACGTAACGGACCGCCCCTACCATCTCCTTCGGGTTCCCTTTATCCCCTGGTCTCCTAAATATCCGAATTTCCGATTTGGGGTTAACTCCCATTTCCGGTCTTCATTGGTTTAGGGCGGATGATTCGCCGCGCCTGCAGTAGCTCCTCCTCTTAGGTAGGGGTCGCCGTGGTTCCGTTTCCCGATGGCTCCCGAAGCGCACGCCTCGGCGCCGCTACCCTTCTCGCCGTCGCGCCTCGTTGGGCGGCGTCTCAGGCAGCCGCCCAGGCTTCCCCACCACCACCACCACCCCACCCCCACTCCCCGGCCCATTAGCTGCATTCGGTAGGAAATGGCTGCGAGATCTGGGAGGCCTTGAGGCCCGCCGGTAAGTGACGACCCTGGGGCCCCCGGGAGGAGGGCCCCAGCCCTCGCCGTGTGTGGCCAGCACAAAGGGAAGGAGGGACACGAAGGACTCGACCTCACCGGCCCCCTCACATAAGGGGCCTGCGTGGGCCTAGCCTTTCGGCTTTCGAGCTCGGGCCCCGCGGAGAAAATGGCGGCCATCGCCTCTTCCCGGGCGGGGTAGCGGGCCGCAGGGCGCCCCCTTCTTGCTTGGACCTGCGATCCTGGGGGATTGGCGGGAGTCGGACGCATTCTCCACTCCACGCCCCTAGCATAGGGCTTCCTTGTCCAGCTCTGACTTTTCCTCGTTCGGGCTCCCCCCCCCCCCCTTCACCCTTCCCTCTCTTTCCTCCTACCCCCCCCCCCTCGCGTTTCCTTTCTCCTGGCTCCTTCCTTCCATGACCGCATCTGGCTTTATAATAGCATGAAAGTATACTTAATAATGGGATTTGATCGACAGGGTGCAGCTGTTTTTCGGGAAGCCCCAACCTCCCAGAGCCCGATTTACTGAGCCGCACCCACCTCCTGCCCGAGCTTTCTCCGGAACTGTTCCCAGCCTCATTTTGCGTGGGATTTGGGGGTGGAAGAGTGGTTTTTGACCAACTAGGTAGCCACGGATTGTTAAAAGTAGAAATGGATTTTGAGTCCATTTGTCCTTTATTAAAAACTTCACATTTTTTTCGGGTAAGCCCATATTTCTTTGAACAATCCAGAGGTTGTAACCCCCATGAGTATTTTCGAGTCAACAAGTATTTACTGAGTAACTTACTTTCCACAACACCCTTAGGCTCTCTGAGGATAGACATGAATTGTACAGTAGTTTCTGCCCTCCTATCTTTTGGAGGAAGATTTTTGGAATGCTTGCGTTTCAATGGACCCTAAGTGTCCACTACACCGCAACATTTCTTGAAAATTATTTGAGAGATCACAATTTGTTATTTTGCACTTGCATGCAATGTAGTCTTGCAGATGAATTTCGTTTTAATTGCCAACTCACAAAATTATCCAAAGTAAATCAAATCATCATCCTTTTACCACTTGCCCTATGTTGGGTCTGTAGAATTGCCATAAGATTTTGGGATTAGAAATAAAGAATCTACTAATTATGTAATGGCCTTGATAAGGTCTTATGATAGTTTTTAGTGTACATACATATTTTTTAAATCTCTGAAATACTTTAATGGGCAGGTGTTCCTTCCATATTTCTTTCTTATAAAACTTTAAATCCAAAAGTAATGCTTGCGTTGCTGAAGTGACTCCTTGGAGGCTTCTGAATACAAATAAATTATGGTAATGAACCTTAGTGGGTGAGGGAGGTTGGAAAACTGCTTTTTAGTAAAAAATTTAGACAAAGTGAGCATACATTTTTGTTATTTACAGTTTCCCAAGGGTTCTATTAACTTGCATAACTGCTGTGTTACATATTTAAAATCGTCTTACAAATCGTGTGGAATAAACAGTATTGTTTGATACAATCAGCCATGCAGATGACTGTATAAACCCATTTCCAAGACCTGAAGAAATCAGTTTCTTAGACCCTGTTGCGAGCAGTGTTAATGATTATTTTCAAAGTAAATGGAGGCTAGTTCTAAATTACCTGCCTTCCTCCACCCCGTGCTCCAGCGTGTAGGTGAGAGGTAACCTGATCATTTGTAGTCTTTTAATCTCATAAAAGTGCAAGACTTTTCTCTCTGTATTTGATCTTAATCGACTTAATTTTTTTTAAGTTCCCGTTTAGGGTCTTTCTGTATTACATTATCCCCATGATTTGGGATTCTTTTTCTTTGGGCATGAGGCCAAGAATAAAACAGCTTCTGGACTTTTTAGATTTGTCTGGAATTTTAATATAATTTATAGTTTTGAAGAATTCTATCCCCCCCCCCCCTCCCAAAGTCCTTGTTTCAGGGCTTTTTTAAAAGTACATTTTATTTAAATATTTGGACCTAATATAGCCATATCTAAATCACCTATCCTTTAAGATCTTTTCTGCTATGATTTCTGTTAGAGGCTTGAATGTATTTAGAGCTTTGTAGACAAATAAATTTAAAATCTTATACAACTTATTGATTTTTTTTCCTACTCCAGCTTACCTCTTGTGAATAAATCTCATCTGAATTCCTGCTATAGTACCAATTGAGATGCTTGGCATATTAGGATATAGTAGGAATTCCCAACTTTTTCATCATTCTTATTATGTCTAGGTTTAGACATATAATGGTATAACACATCTGAATTATCTTGTATGATATAGAATATATTATAGAATTTCCCATTTTGAGATGATTTGTATTATGTGAGAGTCAGAGTTCATTAACTGAACTCTGACTTTTCCTCCCAGGACAGACATACTCTTCTAGGAAAGGTGTTTAGTCATTCAAATTATGGAAACAGAATCTTGGCATATTAAAGATGGAAGGAACCCTAAGAGTGTAACAAGTTCAACTCTCTCATTTTAGACATAAGGTAAGCTTGGGAAAATATAAGGTAAGCCCCCATGAAATGTTAAAGGGGGTCTGTTGATGGGCTTCTAAATGGTTTATACGGGGATGAATACTTAAAGAAACTAGCATCTAATAGTATGCTTTTTGTAGCTTTGTAAGAGTGGTACATTACTGGATGTATCTTTAAATGGTATTTCAATAGCTGGGTACATATTATAAGTTATAGTTGTATGCCATATGTATATATTTGCTAAATTTATTCAACAAATATTAATTGAACTCAACCATTAGGTGTTCTGGTAGATCAAATTAGAAGGTAATAGTAAAAGTGCAAGATTCCTATATGAGTGCAATACAGTATAGTTTATATGAGAAGTGCTATTATATGAATTTACAAAATAATATATATCACTGTTGACTGGAGTAGCCAGAAAGACTTCTGTAGAGAAAATTGGGCTTAACTGAACTTGAAGGATGAGATAGGATTTGGATGAGTGTGGCTGAATGTCAGGGGGCAGAATTGGGAATGAATACGACTTACTAAAATCCTTTGGGAACTTTCAAGTTCTGATAAAACTGCAGTATACACATTTCCCTACTTTGATAGTTTTCCCACCTAGAATATAATAATTATTATAATGAGCCAAGCATTTTACTATAGCCCTATGGAGTTACAGTTAACATTTATTAGTTGTCACTGGTTTGAGCACATGAGCTCACTAAAACTCTAGTCAAATGGAATTACAGTTAACATTCATCATCAGTTATTAGTATGAGCACATGAAAGAACTAAAAAGAAACATACTAAATGTTTTTATCCTATCGCACCAGGTTATTCTATAAGGTTGACTCAGCATTTCTTTTACTCTATATTTTGAATGTCTTAGAAGAATAGCAAACTTTTGATTTCAGACTGCCTGTTTGGCCTGACCTTTTATGATACTTGATACTTTATGATACTTGTGAGTGTAGTGTGTGTGTATACACACACACACACACACACCCTTTTATAGGGGGAAGTACAAATTGGTTATAGTAAACATAGCATTTTAAAATCCATACATTTATTTAAATATCCACAAATATTTCTAGGCATTGTGGTAGTCTTTGGTAAAGCTGACACAACCAAAACAGTCTTGGCTCACAAGTTTACATTATACTTTCATGATTATATGTAGCTAAAACTTAACTAAATCATAATTGGGTAGGTGGTCTTGGTTGTGAAAGAAATGATTGACTTTCCTATATTTTATACCCTTATCTAATATTTTAAATAATAGTTCTATAAAACCTAGGGAATCCTTAGAATGAACATTGAAATAATGGCATATGGTGTTATTTCTCTATATAGAAGGGCAGGGAATTTTTGTATTCCCAGCACTCAGCCACAGTACTTTAAAAAGGTAATTATTACTGTTATACTAGAATGAGGGAGTTTTCTCTCTGATACTATATTGTTAATTACTGTATTAAAATACTATATTGTTCTTGGACACTTTATAATTGAGAGATCTCAGAATGAAAGTGTATTATTACAGGGTCCAGTCCTTAGAACAGAAGAATATTTTAGTAGACTTTTTTTACCTTTTGAATGGTAGGCTAAATTAAAGACAGGGTGTTATCTAACTTGTAATCTTAAGTGTTCAATTGGAACAATAATAGCTAAAATATCACTTGATAAGCAAGTACTAATTCCCTTGAATTGTGATATGGAAAATAAAATTTCATAGTGTGCAAAGACCAGTTGTGAGCATAGCAACTTGCCAGTTTTAGTACTTTTCATTTATATGTATAAAAATGTTACCACAGATAAATATTACTTGGAGTTCAACAAGAACTTCCAAATTTAAAGAATTTATGTACTTTTTCTTGATTCTTGTTTTCATATTCCTGGGTTTAAATTACTTAAAATTTAAATATTTAAAATAATTTTTGTCCATCTTAAAAAGAAAAGTATTTTTGTGATGGTAAATTGGGAGTTCAGTACTTGACATTGGTAGGTAAAGAGCAAATTCAAAAGATAAGAACTAGCCAAAAACCTGGTATAAAGGAACCAGAAAAGTGGAAAAATTATTATTGATGCTTTTCTTTCCTATCTCCTTCAAGTTAGTGAAAGAAGAAAAAAAGTAAATATGGTGAGGAAGGAATTTTTGTATTAACTACTCTGTGCCTTTTGTGAAAAATCACACATTTTGCAGTTTAAGAACTACTAATTTTTAAAAATTGCTATGAAAAGACTCTTGTTAGTAAGTAAAATAGGGGAAACATTTGAAAAATTCTAATATTGATATAATCCTTCTCTCTTTGTTCGATAGTCCTTCCTCTTTTCTCCTCTCCAGTCTTTTTTTTCTCTGGCTCATAGTAGTCAGGAGGAGCAGCATCCATTTCAGGAGTTTTCCAAGAAGAATTTCCTCAGTGTTTACTTGAGAAAAATTATATCAGGTAAAGAGCTTTAATGCATATAACTGATAGGATGCTTAGTTGCATATAGTTAGTCAAAACTTTTGTCATTTTGAGAGAAAGGAATTTCTTAAGCATTTACAGGGAAGGGAACCAGTTCTAAGGATAAATCTTTTAATTTAGCTTTGGAATATCATACATATTCTCTTATGCCATTTAAATTAATGATTTTTTCATAGTAAAAAATTGCTTTTTTTGAGCTAATCCAAACTGAAATTAGACAAATGAGTCCAGAATATGTTAAATGATAGATTAGGGACAAAAATGAATACTAAGAGAATATTATTTGAAGCTATAATACAGAATAATAGTTTTCATTCAAACAAGGACAGTAAGTTTTGTAATCTTTTTCCTTCCCAGATTTTTGAGGATGTGCGTTTTTGAAAAAGTTTTTTCTTTTTGAAAAATAATATCTGTGGACTGGGATTATTTGAGTATTTAGAACCATTTCAATATAATTCTTCATTCTGGAAAGGTCCTACTTTGCAAAATTGTTAAGTTTTTTTTTAATGGATTTAAAGTTATCAGTATTGCTAGTATTGAATCAAAGTATACATTTGATTTTAAAAGTTGTAACTTGATTAACATATTTGAAAGTGACTTAATTTCCTAATTTGGAAAGATAATCTCAATGTATCAACAAAGCAGTAAGGAAAAAAAGACAATATGTAAGGACTATTAAAAGTTGGTTTGTAAATTAGGTTTTTATTCCTCATCTCCCTGCATGACTCATCTTATCTCTTGCCCCCCAGTCAGAAGGGAAGTGAAGGGTGCTGCTGTTGGACTGCACCCTCAACTAGCATAGGCTATTAGCCTGGTACAAGGCTGTTGCAAAGTAATAAAATGACCATCTCTGAAACTCCCCTCCCTGCAATACATAGACTTACTTACTGAGAAAGACAATACCAGGTCTGGCCACTTGGGTGCACTATAGAAACCCTTGGAAAGGCTGAAATTTGTGTTTTACACTGTTTTGCCCAAGTCCTGAATTAAAAAGAGACTTTCTTTAATCCAGGTATAGATTCTGTCAGTAGAGTAGAGCTTGAAAAATGGCTTTGAACTTGGTCTATAGTGTCATAATCTGATAATGTGAAGCCCATTTTTATATATTTGTAGTTCCTCATTGGCCTATTCATCATCCTAATTTTAGTCTTCTAATTTGACCAATTCTTAATCCTAATATTCAGCATGCATTTTTGCCTGTTGTTAAAACTGCCTTTAAATGTCAAGGGGAAATGCATAATTTTGAGTTTATTTTGTTGGTTTTATTTACATTATAAATATATTAAATATAAATTTTGTCTCATTTGTTCATCGGATTATAGAAATGTATTTGGTATAGTTTTATTTACATTTATAATAGAATTAAAAGCATTTTCCAATTAGGAGTAGACCTCTTTTTGTTGAGTAATAGCTCCTAGTAAATGTTATTAATTTTGGGATGTTAGATAATTTCTAGGAATCAAATTGACATTAATTCCCTTTTAAAAAATTAGTTTTATTCATGCACTTCATTTCAGCAGACTCTTTTTGTAAAAACATGGAGGAGCATCAGTTAAATAAAACCAGCTAGCATTTTATATCTGATAGCACATGCAGCTTTCCTTGACTAGTCTACCACAGGGAAAGGAGAAAAAGAGGGAGGTGTTTTTTTCTAGAGCCCATCTGTGTCATTATTACATAGTATTCACTTTTGTTTTTTCTTTTTATTTACATTGTTATAGTCTTTGTATATATTGTTTCTTTTATTCTGTTTCATTCTGCCTCTCTCCATATGTTTTAAGTTCCTTATATTGGTCTTTTCTTAGAGAAGAGCAATATTCCATTTCATTCATGTACTGCAATTTGTTTTCCTATTCCTTAACTATTGATAATCCATGTTTTTGCTACCATAAAAGTGCCATTATTAATATGTTGTTATATATGGGACCTTTCTTTTGTCTTTGATAGCTATAGGATTTTTGGATCAAAGCAAAAATCATGTTTTAAAAATATGTTTTTGTGATATCTTCTATATTGGCATTGCTAAGTTTCCCACTGTATCCCAAAGAGCCATCTCTTAACTTGAAAAGAAGGTGTGGGGGAGTCAACAAAACTAATCAATATATTGGAAAAAAATCTGACATGCAATGTTTTGCCCACAGAAACCCCTCACCCCCACTTCTTTTATCTTTTCAAAGGAAAGATGTTATATCTCTTCTTTGGAGGCATGCATATTTCTTCATAGTTTCACAATATTTATCTATTTTGTGGCGGGTGATTATTCCATACATTGATGTAAATGTAAGAGTGAACAAGTATATAATTTTTCTGACTCTGCTTACTTAATTTTGGAAAATTTTGATGATTTTCCATAATTTTCTATATACATCATATTCATGGTTTCTTCTATCAGTAATATTTCATAACATGTAGCATAATTTTTTTATCATAAATGATTGGCATCTACTTTGATTCTAGTTCTTTGTCACCACAAAACTGCTCCTATATTTTGGTTCCATTATATTTGGAGGTCTTTGTCTTTGACCTCCTTGAGATATATTCATAGTAGTGGAATGTCTGAGGCAAAGGGTATGGACATTTTAGCCACTTTATTTGCATGAGTCCACATTGCTTTCCAAAGTAGCACAATAACAATACATTGATGATGCCCGATATCCATCAATATCCTCTTTGACTTTTTCTGTTAACTAGCTTTTGGTGAATTAGGTGGGAGTACACCATTAGATGGAGTGTAATGCTTTCAATATTAAAATGTAAATGAGAAGTTCCTAAAATTTTTAAACATTAAAATATCAGGATTATTTTTAAGGAGGTTATTTTTAATGTGTAGCTTTGAATAATAAGGATAATACAAATAAGATGAAATGCATCCAGGTGAGGAAGGGAGAGAATTGATAGTTCAAGAACTCTTTTCTTCCTATTCATTTCCAGTCATCCTCTCCTTTTATAGAGAATCAGTCAGTAAAGAATGAATGACCAGAAGGGGCAACTGAGAGGAAGGATTTACATGGACTTGGAAACAGCAACTAGTTTTAAGAACAAAGGCCAGAGAGAAAGTTGACAGGAGCAGAGCCAGAGTGATAACAGTCAAGTTGCTCTTTGTTAGTTGCTGTGCCCCTGTTGTAACTTAAAGTCAGAAGTTAAAAGAGATGTGCTTGTAGACCCAGTGGGAAGAAAAATAATCTTTTCAGAGATCCAAAGTAGGGCTAAAAGCAATGACTTGACTCTAGGTTGTACTATTTAGATTCTAAACTCCAAGGTCACATGGCTTGATGAAAGGGAGAGTGACTAGGCAGGCACAAACCAACTGAACCATCTAAATCTGTACACTTTTGAAATAAGTTGTGCTCGACACTTGTATGCAAAATAAAAGAGAAAGGACTATATTGTATAAGTTTCCTTGAAATGCTTGACAACTTCTGTCTCTTTATCTTTAATAATATGTATTATGCATAATATATTATTTATAATAATATATATTAATAAAATAACTAATGAACCTTAATTTCTCACTTAATAAGTGTATGTTAATTTTGGGGGGGTGGTAGAGTAGGATTGGGGGCACAAATCAGAATTTGTTTTGAAGGGCAAATTGGCCATTTGATCAGTTGAGTTAAATATAGATTTTGGAATGTATTGTTTTCTCTGCCTCGTTTGGATCTTCTTTTTAATATTATCTTTTCCTTTTGCCCCTCAAAAAAACAGACTCATCACAAAAAGTTCTGCACCTAAACTATACAGTCACTTTTGCAAAAATGCATCAAATGTTGCCTCTGACTAGCTGGAAAGGAGTAGGGAAATAACACTGGATTGGATTCTAGTTCCAGATTCTATGAGAATATCCTTGGAGTAGAAGTCTTAGCACATTTATCACCCATTATTTCTTTTTGAGTACTCTGCAGTCCATCCCCATGCTCTTTGCCAGGGTGTCCTTCATCCTTGGAATGTATTCCCTCCTCACATTTTAAAATTTTTAGTTTCCTTTAGTCTCTAGTTTCACCTTTAATGTATACACAGACACACCCACCTTCAAAACTACTATTGAATTCCTCTCCAAAATTATTGCATATCTGTTTTTATCTATATTTTATTTTCCCTCATTGCTGGAAAGTAAGCCCTTTTTTTTAATCTTCTCTTTCTGTCTTGGAATCAATCCAAGTTATTAAGTAGCCTTTCCGAGGCAGAAGAGCATTCCCTAATGCTAAGCAATTGAAGTTAAACTTGCCCAGGATCGCATAGCTAGGGAAGCATCTGAGATCATATTTGAATCCAGGACTCCCTGTCTCCAGGATTGGCTCTCTGTCCATGAACCATATAGCTACCCCTGGAAAATAAGCCTTTTGAGGATAGGGACTTGATTGACTTCTGCATCCCTAAACCTAGCACAATGCCTGGCACAAAAACATAGATTGATTGAAATATTTAACAGCTTAAAAATAATCCATCTAATCATAACAGCATACCTGACTTCTGGTCAAGGAAAGTGAAATTTTACTCCCTGTGTTTGGAAAGTGAAAGTAAATTAGCATTTCTGGTTTTTCTTATTGTGGTTTGTGTACCAAGTATGTATGACCTTGGTGTATGATTCTGAAGTTCCTATTTAGGAATCTCATCCATTTTTCTTCCAAAACCAAAGTACCTCAGATCATTTTCCATAATTTCACATAACATGTTTTTACTAAAAGTTTGAACATAGATGAAATTGATGTGTCCATTAAACATGCAAAAAGAATTTGAAGACCTATTTAGAGTTTAATTAAAGAAGGCTCTGAGAATTAGACAAATTAAAGTTATTTCTGATTTAGACTGCTGAAAGCTGTTCATTTACTTTGTGACAATTCAAGTGTCATCCATAGCTACAGTAGAATTGGGTCTTGTTTAATCATGGGGTTATATTTTTTAAGGTTTTATAGTTTTGGAAAACATATAGGGCTAGTAGAGCAATTAGGAAGCTAATGAATGTGTGCTTTCTGCCAAAGAACCCATTTCAGGGCATCAAACCACCCTACCACCACCACACCACCCCTTACTCACTTGAGCATTTTAAAGGCATTTTTGGAGATGAGCAATCACCAATGCTATGAAGATTGAAAAATTGAGATTGTGGTTGAATACTTCTAAAGTTTTCTTTCCACATTTCAGTGACCTTTTAAGAAATTACATTTGAATGTCAGTTTTTTCTTTTATAGGTGACTTTTGATAATGGCAAGTAATACTAGATAACTTAAAAATATTAATTACTAGCTTTGATTCCACCTAATTTAAAAGAGGAGTTTTTAACTTGGGTCCACAGGCCCCCATTAAATCATGGATAGATTCTGGAGGTCTCTTGGACTTTGTGAAAAATTTTTTTAGTACTTTTCACTGTCCTCTAACTGAAATCTAGCAATTACTTTTAATTGCAAGAATGTAGCAACAAACATTCTGATAAAGGAGTAGCTTTCAACAGACTACCTCTTTTTTGTGTAGGTTTAATAACAGACTATTGATGTAGACCACATCTGTAAATGGAAAGAAAAAAGCACTGCTTTGATCCTCTTTCAGTAAGATGGTGACTGAATTAGTTTTCTGAGGCTTTTTAGCTATTTTGGAGAAGTACTTTCTGTCTGAATGAACTTTTTCCTGAAATGTGCTTCCCTTCTCTAGTAACTTGACCCAGGTTTTTCGCATAGTACTTTATTTAGCAGATATTTAGTACATTTACTATGCCATATTTCTTTGTCTCATTTCTACTAGCCTGTAAGTTCCATGAGTGCATGGATAGTATTTCTAATATCTACTTAAATAGATGAATACTACAGATTGTGGGGGTGGAGGACCTATGTTGAATTATGTTGAATTTTTCTGAGATGGTATTACATTTAACATACAAGTGGTTGTATTAAAGACAAAATTTCAATACAGGTTGAATCACATTTTGGCTGCATAACTCAGTACTTTTCTCTTTGGCCTTTTTCACTGTCCTTTTCCCCTTTAGTGTTCTTGGGGTACCTTGTTTTTGGAAGAAAAATGGATGAGATTGATAAAAGATGGTAAGCCATTAAGAATCTTTTACACAACTTTGCCACCAGATGGAGCAAAATAAATATTTTTTCATTGTATCTTTCAATACCAAGTGGTATTGTAATCTCTTGTTACTTTAAAAATGAATGAAACTGATGGACCCTGTATACTTTTTTAAAGTAGGTAAATATATTAATTCAACAAGCATTTATTGATGACTATGTTTTGGTACTGTGCTATATAGTGAAAATACAAAGAATAAAATATTCTCTTTCATCGAGAAGCTTATATTCTGCTTGGGAAGAGAAAAGTGAGATACTACATTTCCTAAGCTGAGTAGGAGTATGTGCTAACCAACAATTGTGAGAATCTGGATGGGCCTCCTGTTGGGGAATCACACAGATAAATTAGAATGATGTCATTGATGAGTCCTATTTAATTGCAAGCTATTCAGGCAACAGAATTGAGACTATCACTATTGTTTTTACAAATTTTCAATCTTTGTTTTGTAAGGTTGACCAAAATTTGTTTTCTTTGAATTGAGATGTTTATAAGATACTAGAATCACAGAGAATTCTACTTTTCCTCTTCTGATAGCTAGCTTGTATATTAAGTTGTAGATTCTGAAGCAGGTAAATTGATAAGATGATAGTAATTTTAAGGGAGGAAATAAGTGAAATTTTAAACAGTAATCAGCCCCCTTAATTTTGGTATTTGACCTTTTTGTTATAGGCAATAAAGTCTAGTTCATATTCTTTACAAAGGGATTCAGAGGGTATCTATGGTAATAGTAACAATTTTAGAGCATCGTGAGGTCAGCTATACTTAACCAATAATTTGGTTTAATTGTGACTGTAGTTAATAGGAAGAGCTAAATGAATGATGCCTCAGGGATATCTGCAAGTAGAGAAATTTGAGGAAGGAAAGAACTGAAATGCATTGCTTTTAAATTGGATTTAAAAATCAGTGTTTCTGAAAGAAATATTAGAAAATTAATATTAGTTCAATTTGATTTTTATGTTGAGATAATTTTATTTTAGGCCAACAGGTAGGTAGGGAATAAGCATTTACATATAGTATGTTTTATGTACCAGGACTATAGTACTATCTTATTTGATCCTAAAAATAATCTGTGAAGGACTCCCCATTTTACAGTGGAGGCAAACAAATTCAGTGACTACTGGGGTCATACAACTAGTATAAGTGTCTGAGGTAGGATTTAAACTCAGGTTTTCTTAATTCCAAGCTCATGCTCTCTGTTCACGATATCATCTATCTACTAATAGGTATAATGCTGTTCATTTAATTGCAACTTTTTGTAATTACTCAAAGCCTTATTAAATTTAAAATAGTGTGACATGTTTAGTAACCAACAAAAGAGAGGGTCATAAGATTATAGGATTTAGAGCTATAAGGGACATCAGACGTCACCATATTTATCTCCTCATCTCATAGACAAGGAAACTGAGGTCCTTGGGGGTTAAGTGATTTGCCCAAGGTCATTCAGGCAATAAAACAGGGAACTCTATAAAACCTGTGATTTGGCCTTATTCCATATAATAGTAAAGATATTTTATTTTTACCAATTACATGTAATAACAAATTCCACATAAGTTTTCCGTAGTTGTATATTCCAAATTGTCTCCTTCCGTCTCTCCTCCCAGACCTGGCAAGCAATTCAGTCTGGGTTATACATGTATTATCATGCAACACATATTTCCATATTCTTTTTTGTAAGAGAATAATCCTATAAAATTGAAGCCCCCAAACAAAAACCCAAATAAACTTAAGTGAAAAATTGCATGCATTGATCTGCATTCCAATTTTAGCAGTTTTTTCTCTGGAGGTGGATAGCGTTCTTTGTCATAAATTCCTCAGAATTGTCCTGAATCATTGTATTGCTGAGAGTAGCTCAATATTGCTGTTAATGTGTACAGTGTTCTCCTGGTTCTGCTTATTTCATTCTGCATCTGTTCATGTAGGTCTTTCCTTATTCCATAATTTTGTAGATTCTTAAAGGAATGTTCCTATTTTTTTAAGATTACATTTAAAAAACTATAATATATGATTTTTTCATGATCTTCTACAGTAAGTAAAGTAGCCTAAAACAAAAATAGCTATCTTGATTTACCTTTGACTTGTCCAAGGTAAAGAGAGATAAGAGATTACAAAGGAGGAATACTTACTGTTTCTTTAAAAAGAATGCTTTGGAATGTTACAGTGTAGATTCCAAAGTAACTAGGGGAAATAGCAGTTGTTTAAGGAAAAGTCAGTTGGAGTGAATTTGAGGAATAGGTAAGATGTGTGAAACCTGAGCTCCAGGTAGGACTTGGTAATGAGGAAGATAATGGTAGATGAAATAGATTAAACAGATTTATGAGGATTCTGGTTCATTTTAGTAAGAAATGACTAATTTTTATGTTGACTTAATTATTCTTTTAAGATTTTATGACCACGTAGTTAGGGATATGTGAAAGAAAATATAGAAGATAGTGTAATATTTGTAGTTTGTTTCTAGCTCACCTTTTCCCCATTAATCAATGGACATACTTTTCATTTCTAGGATTTAAATAATTTGGGTTTCTTTGAAACAGATTAGAATTCTGAAAAGATTTGATATGACACATTTACTAGTGATTTTGACATATTGATGAGCATTGGATTTAAATTTGCCATACTGTGATTAAGAAATACTTTTATATCACCAAAGCTTATAATTTGGTTCTACAAAAAGTACCATTCAAAGCAACATGCTTACAGCAATAATGGAATGCTTGTTTTTGTGGAGGTGTCTATTATGTGAACATTGTGAATAACAGCTTTGTACTGGTCTCTATTAATTTCTACATTAACAATTTTCAAACTTTTTGGTCTTGGAGACCCCTTTACATTCCTAAATTATTGAGCCTCTAAGAGCTTTTGTTTATGTGAGTTACATCTATCTAGGGGGTGATATAAACAGCCTTCATAGTTATAGCTAATTATAAATTCATAGTTAATGTAGTCTCTGGACAAATCTATTGTATATGAAAGAATGAGAAGTGAAAAGACAATGTCTTGGTATATGGTTCCAAAACCATACTTTTGAGAGTGAGAACCATTGCTTTAACTTCCATTCTTTGTTGACCTTTCTTTAAATCACCATGTGCCTAAAAGAGAGAGCTCTTAGAGTAAGGTGAATTGGTGGTATTCAAGATAACCAAAACAATGGAATATCAGATTTTATCCAGAGAAAGAAAAGACTATGGGTAAGGGGAGGGCGGGGGCCAAGAATGTTTGTTTTCAATTATTAGGAAGAAGTATTGGATTAGCCTTGTTCTGTTTGGCTGCAGTTAAACGTATTAGAAGCAGATTTAGGTTTCTTTAGCAATTGCAGTTTTTTGAAATTGGGACATTATACTTTGGGGAAGTAGTGGGTTAACCTTCATTAGGATTTCCCATTTTCCTGATATATTTGTAAAGGGAATCGTTTTCGATAAGGATTTGACTAGATACCTGATTTCTCTTTCAAATCTTTAGTTTCTGTAATCCCTTGCCTATGAACTAGAACTTTTTACCTACCAATCTAACTGGCTCAGTATTGTTTTTACCTGTCATTGTTTTTATCATGTCACAAGAATCTATAGTGAATTCTTTATTGCTTAGCATAAATCAAAGAGATTTTGACTTTCAAAAATCTTTAACTTGGGTCTACCTATCCAACTTTATTTTCAGTATGTTTTATTTTAGTTACCTTTTTTCCTCCTAGGTTATATTCATTCTCATCTCTAAAATAATAGTCTGTTCTAGTGCTATTTCCAAAGAAGAAAAAAGACTTTTTTTCTCTTGTCTTTCCTTAATTTATATCTAAATTTTATATCCTTTAAAGTTCTGTCTACTTATCTTCAGCTCATTTTTTATTTCTCCTCAA
The DNA here is from genome assembly GCF_027887165.1 of Monodelphis domestica. Lineage (NCBI taxonomy): Eukaryota > Metazoa > Chordata > Mammalia > Didelphimorphia > Didelphidae > Monodelphis > Monodelphis domestica. Next base: position 483,417,348 of record NC_077227.1, read on the forward strand.
CTGTTGTACTCAGAATCAATGTTAAATCATTTGGCATTTGATTTTTGTTTCCTAATTAGTTTGGAAATTTCTTCAGGATCAGAGGGTGATGCTCTAGTTCTCCTTCCATTACCAACATCACCCCCTCACACAACACTTGATACTAAGTGGTTACAATTTTTCTTGTAGTGGAAAATTACTTAACTTCACAGATAGGAGGTTCAAAAGATTTTAAGTCATTCTGTAGGTGTTACATGACTATTCAGTGTCTATGGTAGTGGGAGAGTAGTTTTTGTAAACATATTTTGATTTCTTTCAGGACCTTATTTGAAGCAAAATTTTGGTACACCTAGATCCTTTGAGTTGACATCAAGACACGAATCCTGTTTTGTTTGGGGTTTGTTTTTTGTTATGTTTACTTCATTTTAGATTTGAGTGTGTATTTTCCCAAGTCTCTCATACCTGTAAATATTTTGTGAATTTGGCTTTGTGGTTCTCCACTTCTTTCTTCATTCACTCTTCCATTTTATTTAGAACTGCAAGAAGATATCCAATTCAGATGTTGAGTCAGGTAAAGTGTGAAATGGTATCAATTCTAGTTTCCTTACACATAGAAGTCTTTATTTTAATCCATCAACTTTTGTTAAGGGAATAGCATTAATATTTGGCTTTGAAATTTGTTTTGGAATATCCCAGACCACAAAGGTGTTTGGATTTTTGATCATATATATAAATAACCACTTTATCGCTGACCTACACTAGCACTTAAACCAGAAGTTTAGAAACCCCTTAATTTCTTAAGGAATAACTTTTTATGCAGAACCTTTGGATTAATTAAATAGAATCCCTTGATAGTTTACAGTTTAAGTTTGGAGGATAAGCAGCATATTTAGCAGAAATGGAAAGATCTGCACCATAAGTTTTGGTTTTCATTTAAGATTATTTACAAAAATTGCCCACAGTTTTATAAACATAGAGAAATGTTAATTGATAATCAAAAGATTTCTTTCTGTAAAGGCTGGGTGAATCTATAGTCAATAATTTAGTTAACCTTTTAGAGAGTGTATATGACTATATTGCAGTTATTTAGTTGACATATAACAAACTAAGAGGGAAAATGTAGAATTCATTTTTTATGTGTAGTAGAGCACTGTGATTTAAGGTGCTTATGGAGATAAAAAGCTTAAGACATGATCCCTATGCTTGTGGAGCTTATTGTCTAATAGTGTGATAATGTCACTTAACAAATAATTGTTACAAAACAATACACAATGAATTTATAAAAGAGTGGGAGCCAAAGTGTTATCAATCAACAAACCTTTATTAAGCACTTACTATGTGTCATGTCAGGTACTGTGCTAGCCACTGGGGGTAAAAAAGACAAAAATGAAATAATCTTGAGGTTTTGCTTAAAGAAACAAGATCTTCTTATAAGTATATGTAGAAGAAATAAAAGGAAATTAATGATTAGGATCAGGAAGGAATGCCTGTAGAAGGTGGTGGTACTTGAGTTGCATATTGAAAGTGTCCCACTATAAGTGTGAAAGCTTAATACTTTTGGGTAGTTTGGGATCAAGAAAGGCTTCCACTAGAAAGCAATGAATGTTTGAATTAGATTTTAATGGATAGGTAAGGAATACCTATTTTGATAACTTAATATAATAATCATTTATGACCAACTTTAAGCTTAGTGGATGCTGAGTTGACCTCATAAATTGAACTATCTAGAATATATATGCAGGCAAGTCTTTATTTTTAAATGTCTTGTTTATTACCAGAATGACTTAACACATGAAAACCTACTTTGTTCAAGGATGAGTTGCTAAGGGAGAGACGATAGATTGGGATCTCTTCTCAAGAAAACTGTAGTTTTAGTGGGGGAGATAGGACACATATACATAACTACATAGAAGTTGGAATACAAATGCATAAGGGAAGAACAGTAAGAGACTGTTATATATATTGCTTTCATCCTTTAAACAGGTCTTCTGGAACATGAGCAGAACAGTCAAATGTAAAGCGGTAACTGGGTTTTCATTATCAGCTTCTTACTATATACTGTTTGTGGTATATGATACAAATCAAAATAACCCATCATCACAAATAAAGTTAATTTTGTATTATTTTTAGGGCTACACTTATAGAACTCTGGTATTCCTGTGATGGAACATGCTGTAAATCCAGAATCATCAGTGGCATTTAAATCTGAGTCAAGCTTGGACAATATGGAAAGTAATTCCCAAGGTATTTACTTTTATTAAGTAGAAAGCTATTTACATGTGATTCTCAAAATGTTAGTGAAAAATCTGAAAGCCAACTTTTGAACTCAAGTATGAATTTAATATAAAGATTTTCATTTCCATAGATGAAAATTTGTGTTTCTTTATTGGTTGCCTTTTGTACACACATAGTGTTCAGAATGAAATTTGGCAACAAAAAAATATTTAAATCATGGCTTTGCCATTTATTTCATAGCGCAAAAGCAAATCATTTCTTTGGGCTTCCTTCAGTTTTCTTATCTATAAAATAAGATTCAATTAAATGACCTGTATGATCCTTTCCAGCCCTGTATTTGTTGTGCTCATGCCATATTAATCAGAAATGAATACATTTTATTTTGTTTTATTTTTTTTAGGCTTGGATGATAAAGGTGACCCAAGCAATGATGAGGCTCCAAAAGCAATTAAGCCCACAAGTAAAGAGTTTAGGAAAACGTGGGGTTTTCGAAGAACTACTATTGCTAAACGTGAGGGTGCAGGAGATGCTGAAATAGATTCACTTGATCAGCAACCACAGCAGCAGCAACAAAGCCTCTCCCTTCGTCGAAGTGGGCGGCAGCCCAAGCGAACCGAAAGAGTAGAAGAATTTCTTACAACAGTTAGAAGGAGAGGAAGAAAAAATGTTCCTGTTACCCTGGAAGATTCAAGTGAACCAGCCTCCTGTCCAGTTACAGATGTAGAAACTGCTTCTGAAGGGAGTGTGGAAAGCACTCCTGAAACTAAAACTGGTCAGAAGTCTGACTCCAGGAATGTTAAGAGTCAGTCTACTATAGTTGCAAAAGGAACAAAGGAGGAGGAGGAGGAGGAAGATGACACTTCTGATAGTGATAGTGATGGATTGACTTTGAAAGAACTTCAAAATCGTCTTAGAAGAAAACGTGAACAAGAACCCTCTGAATTGACCCTAAAGGGTATACAAAATCGCCTAAGGAAGAAACGTCGTGAAGAGGATCCCACAGAAACTGTTGATGTTGAGGCAGGTAACACTGTGGAAACTGAAGTGCCCAGTAAGCAAGAGCCTGAAACAGTGGATCAAGTACCTATGCCCCAGGAGTCTAAAGAAGAACAGGACATTAAGTTGGAGGGGAAGGTTCCTCAGGGAATCAAAGATGAAGAACCTGAAGAGCTAGTGAAGCGGAAACCTGAATGTGAGGTTTATGACCCTAATGCATTATATTGCATTTGTCGGCAGCCTCATAACAATAGGTAGGTAGTTGGTACACAGAAAATTGTATGTTTTTTGCCTTTAAGTCTGTCTAAGTGATATAAGATTTAGTATTGAGACAAGCTTTATTGATAAATCCTATCAATCATAGAAGTTATTTTAGTTGTTTTCATTTATCTCCAAATTAGATTTTTTAATTATTCCAGTTCAATAAATTGATGCTCATATTTGTTGCGTTTTTCATTATCTAATGCTTTTTTATGTTTTCAGATTTATGATTTGTTGTGACCGTTGTGAAGAATGGTTTCATGGCGATTGTGTAGGGATTTCTGAAGCTCGTGGGAGGCTTTTGGAAAGGAATGGGGAAGATTACATCTGTCCAAATTGCACTATTCTGCAAGTACAGGATGAGACTGCTTCAGAATCTGATCAGCAGGAAGCTAAGTTTAGGCATGAAAATGCTGATGGCACAGAACTAACAAGTATAGGAACAATAGAACAAAAATCCAGTGAAGATCAAGGAATCAAAGGTAGAATTGAAAAAGCTGCCAATCCGAGTGGCAAGAAAAAGCTCAAAATATTTCAACCTGTGAGTATTTTGCCTTCTTATTTTTAAAAGCTGGATTTTAAAGAAATGATATCAGTTTCAGACTTGTTATTGACTAAAACCTTCAATCCTGGAATTATTCTTCCTGAAACATTCTGAAACTATTATTGATAAACAAGTACTTAATGGATATTATTTAAATATGGCTTATTTCTTATTTAATATTTATTGTTATTAAACCTGTAGAAAAATGTGGTGTGTCACTATTGCTGCTCCTTTGATGACCAAACTTTGAGTAATTCTTATGACTTGTAATCTACTTTATCACAGAATTTCTCAGAGATATGAGGACCACATTATAATTCTAGAAACAGACTGAAGTCATCCTGGTCTTTAAAAATTAAAACCATCTGGAATATAATTTTATATGTGAGCAAAAAAAAAAAGTCATATACTCAATATAATTCTGTCTGCTTTTTTTCTTTAAAGTATTTTCACATAAGATTTTCTTATTTTGAAGCCAAAGTCACATAGCTTAAACTATTAAATGTAAAAAACGGGTTTTGTTTGAGTGAACTAACTAAAACTAGGGATTTTATAAGGATAAATGAATTTCTTTAGAAAATGCATTTGGTTTTGTTTTTTGGCTCTAATTTTTTGTATTTGTAAAAATGAGCACCAAAGAACAGGTATAGGAATGTGAATAATTCAGTTTGACAAGTAATGATAAAGTTAGGAAGTGATAATGATGATATATAATGATATGCTTACTCTAGTGTCTCTAACCTAAAACAGAATAACTCCAACATGATATTATAAAATATTACAACTTCCTTAATAGTTCTGATTGTTTTATTTAAATATATTGTACATTTCAATCTACAGGTTATTGAGACTCCTGGTGCCTCAAAATGTATTGGTCCTGGTTGTTCCAGTGTGGCTCAACCTGATTCAGTATATTGTAGTAATGATTGTATTCTTAAACATGCTGCAGCCACCATGAAATTTCTGTCTGCTGGCAAAGAACCAAAACCAAAAGTAAAAGAAAAGCCGAAACTGAAACCCGAAAAATGCAATCTTCCAAAATCTGGTGTTCAGGTAAGTTGGCTACTGTGGAAAAACAAGTGAAGTATGGTTTTTATTTTGAGGGAAAAGAAAAACATGCCTAAATGATATTCACAGATTTTTTTAGCTAATAGTGTGACCTTCCTCTCTACCAAGCTTCTCATCAGAGCTTTCAATAATGGAACAGATATTAACCACATTTTAATAATTCCTTCTCCCATCTGCCTTCTAGTCAAGGGGCTAATTAATGCATTGGAGAAGAAGTAGGCAGTGCAAGGAAGGAGGTAAAAAATAGGCTCTTTAATATAGCTAAATGATCTTCCCTCAGAGAATTGAAAACTATTTACTATCCACAATGGATAGGTAGCAAGTAAATGCCAGAATTGTTGCTAATTTATATAAGGTTGTCCAAATTTCTGTTTGTTTACTAATTATGAAAAGTGAGATAACTATGTGGCTTTAAAATAAGAGGTTTAGAATTATAAGTCCTTAAAAGATATATATATATTCCAAAAACACAAATCCTATCTACATCATCTGCATCAAATGGTCACTGTTTTTGAACACCTCCTGTCACCTCTAAGCGCAGCCATTCCAGTTTTGGACAGCTCTCGTTTAAATTTGTTCTTATGTTAATATAAAATTTGCTTTTCTATAACTTGATTCTAGTGCTCCCTTCTAATACCAAGCAGAAAAATCTCAATTCTTTCATATGGTAATCCTGAAGACACTTTAAAAATTCAGTCATTTCTTTTGCAATGGTTTTGAATTCTTCACCATCTTTGATGTCTTCCAGTTAGTGAATGTTCTTTCTAAAATGTGGCACTCAGAGCTGAACATATTAATTTCAAATTTGGTTTGGGCTGCAACTTTATCCTTCAGTGCATGATACTTTTATTCATTGCAACCTAACATTAGCTTTTTTGCTTATTATATCACAATTACATGATGGTTTTACTCCATATGATGGTCCCTTAACATCCCCACTGGGAACAGTATAATAACAAATGTTAATTATAATATAAAATTGAAATCAAATCTCATAACTTTTAGCCGTTTTACAAATAGTGATTGAAATTTTACTGATTATACAGGCAGGTATTAAAATTTCTTCTGTCCAGAAGAGGCCAGCTCCTGACAAAAAAGAAAACATTGCAAAGAAAACTGTGGTGACGACACCTAGGAATGAAGGACTTGTTAAGGAAACAACTTCAGAAAGCAGCACACCATCCTGGGCAAGCGATCACAATTACAATGCAGTAAAGCCAGAAAAGACTGCTGCCATTTCATCATCACTGTTATATAAATGTATGTATCACACAGGGATTTGTCTCATCAATCCTTTACGTTCTATTCTAAATAGCCACCCAGTTTTGGCTTGTCCAAGATTTGGAAGTTTAGTCGTGTTTTTATTCTGCTCTTAAAACACTTTCTTCACCTTCAACGATTCATACACATGAATACATCAAGGTTCAGTCCACTTCTTAATCTTTTGTGACTTAAGGTGTTTTGAGAAAAAGAAAATGTGAACACATACACAACACACATACATTCACAAAACATAGTTGTCTACATATGGTTGCTGAATGTTTGTCCTTGATGATTGAGTTCTTAAAAACCATTTCTAGTAGGTGGTAAGTATTTATAGTAATGTCAGCAAATTTTGCCTTAATAGGTTCAACACTTCATCCATGTTCATCAGTGCTCAATACCAACAATAATTTTATTGCTGTACAATTAGATTTCCTCCACAAAAGTCCTCTAACACCTCATCGTGGTGTGGAGGTGACCTTGAGTTCTTGAAGGCCATGCCATTCAGTGGTGGAGTGCAAGCTCTGGCAGCCCCTACCAAGCTGGAAAGGCTTCGAGAGTGTGGGCCCAGCGACGGACGGACTTGTATGTCTGCTGTCCAAGGACCAGCCTAGCTAAATTCGGAGAGGTTCTTCGCCAGATTGGCCATAGGCTGACGAATTTTTCACCCACAGTCACTCACAGACCATCTACTAAGTTGTAGAGGGGTTGGGATCTGTGTCAGGGAAGAAAGTACCCAGACCAACAAAATCCCAGATCCTTAAAGTACATAAAGCATGTATATATATATATATACACATATATATACTTTTTTAATTATTATTTTTGTGTGCACATGTCAACAGCACATAATCTATTCTAATAAGTTGTACATTTTGGAAACTTTCTGCAAATAACCTGAGATGGTACTCTGTTTATGAGATTTTCAGGTTTAACTTTTTATTTCTGACTGGGCAGATTAGAGGGTTTTGTTTATTTTTTGCGTGTCTAATTCATATACTACATTTATTCATATAAACACTAAATTTTACAGAAGATCTGACTGTAGTATATAAAGGTAAGTGAATAGTGTATATTTTCAGAATTGTAGCAAATATTAATGAAGGTTAAGAAAAAAACTAGCTTTCTATTTTCAAGGAATTCTGAATCTCTGGCCTGTATTTTCTAATTCTCCACTTTTGGAATGTAAGAATTAAGTTCATCCATGTCTGTTCCAGAGTAATGAAATTACAACATTCAAATACATTCTTAAAACTAAACCAACTTACATCTGTTTTGTCAGCAGATGATATATACCTGTATCAGTCTACAATCTGACAGTTATTTTGGAAATTAAAAGAGGATAGGCAAAGGGGAATAAAAACATAATACACATTCACCTTGTTTTTGGTGGCAAACTTTGATACTACAACTGATTCTACTGGAATTTCATATCTGAACCTTTGGAAACTTACCTGTGTTTTAATAACTGTATATAATATCAGGAAGTCATCTCCATGGAGGGAAAAATAGGTCTTAACTGTCCTTATACCATTGTCTCTTTTTTTCCACCCCCATTAGCCTCATTCTAAATTTCTCTGAAGATTGAGAGGGCAAAGTCCCTGTCACAGATTTGGAGCTATAAGGGGAATTAGAGACCATCAGAGTTCAATAAGAGGAGAATTATATGAGATGAGGTCCATCTGTGCTTTCTCTACCCTCTTTCATTTCTCTTACCTATCTAGTTTTTTAGCCTGAGGCACATCTCACCTATATGTGTTATTTCCAGTTATAGTAAATGAATAGCAAAGTTCGAATAACCCATTGGTTTGATTCTTATAGAGGTTTATATACTCAAGGATCTTCACTTGCTAAATTGGGAAAGAGGGGAGCATCTCAGGTGGGTTTTGAGGTGGAAATGTTCAACGGAAAAGGGAAAATGGGGCAAGAGTGGGATGGGGTGGGAAAGGGGAAGGTTGGTTATTATGTTTCTTGTTACTCCAGGCAGCATTGGATTTGAAGCTAGAAGACCTGGATTTGAATCCTTGTTCTGCTACTTCCTGTGTGACCTTGGTCAAGTCACCTGCACACCTCTGGGCCTCATTTTTTCCTCAAGTGTAACATGAAAGGGGGTTGATGATCAGATGATCTCTTAAATTCCCTTTTCGGCTCTACACCCTATGAACTTCCAAGATCATACCAGGGAGTAAAATACAAAAAAATCACTCATTGTGTGACTGCTACTAAACCCTTCTAGCCCTTCCTTAGAACTGGTGACCACCCATGGCTTTTCTTTCTTTTTACTAAAATTGTGAGATCTAGTGTATTGTTTGGGATAACGGAACTCCAGATTAGATCATCTTCAGTTCAGTGTAGAATGTCTCATACATATAAGAAGGGGAGGGGAGAAGATATAGAGTAACATCTTTATAAATAGCTCTCAGCAAGGTGTTTCCATTATATACAGATTTTCTGACTTGATAGTTGACTAGTTCTATATTATAAAAGTCAGCATTTGAAAGTACTTGTTTGGGGGTTTTGAAAAAAATGCTCTCAATTTACTTGCTTCCCCTAAACAGTATTGAACATGGGTTATGGCTGCTGCGACAGTGTTCTGGGCCTCACATAAATGAGAAATTTATTTTTCTGTTGGAAGAGGAGCAATGATTCCATAAATTGAAGCTTCTAATTCTTCATTAACATTTTAAAATGTCAGAAGCAGTATGGGAAGTGGATAGAGAACTGGAAGATCTGGGTTCAAGTCTCATCTGAAACATACTGTGCCTTCCTAAGCAAGTCATTAACCTCTAAGTGCCCCTGTGGGAATCTTAAGGCTTTAAGTGACAGAGAAGGTGTCCATATTAATTGATAGAAATAGTCTTGAAAGGAGTTACCTATTCTAATGAAATAATGCAGTCAAAAATATTAAAAATTAGTTAACATGAATAGTTTTTTTTTTTAATCTTCAGCATTTTGGTGCTAATTCTTTCAAAGTGCTGATATGGGTCTTTATTCTCATTTGTGTGAAGTTGGTTTCTGTTTGTGTATCCCTTTTTGTTTCTCCACTTCTGTCCCCAATCATTTGTAAGGCATAGAGTTGAAAACAATTTTCTTAAATTTTTGATACTTATAATCCCCTCTTTGGGTAGTTTATAACTATAAAAAAAAATTGTAGTATTGAGGTTCAGAGGCACATTTCTTTCCTACTTTTTTTTCTCTTTTCCCCAGTTTCATTGAGGTTATTCATATCACTGGCACGGTGAATACACACTGCTTAACACAAAAATGAACTTTAGACCACCTTCCAAAATTTTGCTTTGGATCTATGAGCTATCCTCAAAATGTAGGAGCCAGATGAATTTCTTTGCTTTTAAGAGCGAAAAATGGGGGTAGGTGGGAAAGCTGCATGTTTGACAGAGGACATTGGACCCCACATTTACCCAAGATCTACAGAAATACCTCAAAGAATCATCTGGAAAGGTTCAAAGAGTGAGTTGCTCACATCTGACCAGAGCACATCTGGGTTCTGTTCATGGGGGTGGGGGGAGTGCTAGAGGCCAGCCCCACCCTCCCTCTTGCCCAGTCTCTACCTCTGTGGTTACAGGGAGTGGAGCACAAGTTGGAGCAGGTACAGTGGTAGCAGAGGGCTCTGAGGAGCCCTAATGGGTTGGCTGCTGCTGCTGCCCACTGCCCCAAGGACTTCTTTTCAAGTTGCTGTGATAGTAAAAGTGAATCTGCATGAGCTGGAAGAGTGAAGTGCGCTTCTGTAGTTGGGGTAAGATTTCGCTGAAAAGAGTAGGTGCCAGGTTCACTTGGCACACAGGATTTGTCCAGCCCTGATCTACGGTAACATTTACATTTTGTTTTGAAAACTTAAAGCTTTACATACCATATTCAGATTATTTCTATTTAACTTATTAAGAGATATTTAAAATTTTATAGATATAAGCTAAAAAGTATTAGAGGCAAAGCAATAAGGAGAGATTTCCAGTGCCTCTATTTCTGGTTGTCCCAGTTAAAAAAGCTGTGTCAATGAATCCCTTTTTTGAAATTTAGAGGACATATTAAGTAACCTGTGGAAGTAAAGCATTCATTCCACTGTTGAAATCTGTTACGTGGACAGCCTCCATACAAAAAGATAATGGGGGTGGGTATACTCCTTAAAGAGGTTTCACTGAAAACTTAAAACAAAGCTATAGCATATGAAAAATACTTTGTGGAAACACAAGCATGGTAAATAAACCTGATTGGTTTATTCAGGGTCTGCTTTGTGTTTATTATGGGTTGTTTGTTGGCAGCAATGAAATAAAGGTAATTTTACTACCTGTCTGGGGTGGAAGGTGGGCTAGAATGAGGTTTGGGGATGTATTTATTAGTTTGGGTAATGTAGTTTTAAAAAATCCTAGACTTGGGCCTGTGCATGGGAAATTGGTTTCTCACTAGAAATGTAAGCTAGGCAGATCACATCTGGGCCCCTCAAGTTTCATCTTTAAAATGATTAATTCTAAGCTTTCTTCTTGCATCAACATTTTTTCTATTCAATCAGGGACCTCTGCATGCAATACAAAGCATTGCAGTAGTAGAGTTGATGAGAAGTTCACAGTCTCTAATACCCAGTTGACAACATGGAAAGGGTTAGGACAGGAGATAAATATGAGGCACACAAAGCAATATGTGAGTTCATTAGAAGTTTACAGAGGTTCTGCCTAGGTTGCCTGGGAGAGAAAGGATTAAGGGAAATTTTAATGGAAGAGATTGTATTTGAGTGGATTTTTAAAAGATAGGTAATTGAGTAAGAACAGTACAGGAGGACACCTGATTAAAGATGTGTAGGGAACAGGAAAACACTGGGAGACAGGCCAGTATGGTTAAAAGTGGAGAAAACAATGGAATTACATAGACTGGAAAGTGGAGTGTATAAATACATAGTTTTTACTTTGTCCTTACCATGCCCCTAAATAACTACTAAATTTCTCCCTTGATTTCATTTTTATGACAAATGATTTTAGACCTTATTTAAATATTAATATGTAGTGGTTTGTTTTTTTTTTTTGTTTTATACTATAACCATTGCATTCTTTGTAGAAAAAAAGATAAAATAGGACAAATTGACCATTATGACAAATTGAAAGCAACACATTTGACTTATGCCTCTCCAAATCATTTTTCTCTTAATTCCCAGGATGAGGGGATCAATACCTTTTTTAGGACATGCTTAGTAAGATGGTATACATTTGAATTAGGATTATTTAAAGATTAATACTTTAAAATTTTTTTGATAACTTCACAGAAATCTAGTAACTAGTATTTCATGTTTTCTTATGTAAGTGGGCTACTTACATTTTAAAAGTAGTTATCAGCAGGAAGACAATTATATTCCTGAATTAGAGCTTCTAAAATCATAGAAGCTAGAAGCAAACTTCTAAGACTGAATTTTTGCTCCTATCATTCACTTAAATGGAAGCTTATGGGGCTTTCAGGAGGAATGAACCAGAAGGAGATTCAGGAGAAAGAAAAAAAAGGTAAATGATAGCATATTTTAATTAGTAGTATTTATAGAATATACATTAAGATGACATTTGGGATTTTGTAGAATTATCTTAAGAGGGTGAACTATTTAAGAAGCTCCTATTTTAAATGATGACTCAATAGCTAGCTAAATGATAAGATTTTTATGTTTTAAATTTTGTCCGTGCTAAAATTGGCCCAAAATTGAAACTAGATTAGTAGTCAGTTTATTTTCTTGTCTTTAGACCTCCAAAGCATCTAAGTAAAGAGGCCAATCTGGACCTTTATTCAGAAGTTTAAATTATTTCACTTTTGTATTTGAAGTAAAAATAGATTCCAGCCACCAGTATTAATAGACTTATTTTAATGTCTTGGTGACAACAGAGTGTATGACATCACAGATTAAGAACTGAAAGGGAACGTGTAATTCATCTTGACCAAAGCCCTCATTTTCCAAATAATAGTAACAACTAAGATTGATATGGCACTTGAAAAAAAGCAATGTGCTTTATTAGGAGTATCTTCATTTGATTCTTCCTGGCACATATTAGGCCCTTAATAAATACTTGTTAATTGACTAATACAATAATCCTCTGAGGAAGGTGGCGTTGTCCCTATTTTACAAATTGAGGCAACCTTGGTCCAGAGGATCTCAAGTGACCCAGAGTTTCACAGGATAGTAAAGAGAACTGGAATTTAAATATCCTGGTTCTCTTACTCCAGATAATCTCACTAAAGCATACTTTTGTTTTTTTTTCCAAAGTACTCTATAATAGAATTATAAAGAGACTGGAAAAATAATTAGTGCTATAATTGTATTTTCACTAAAAAGTAAAAGTAGCTTAAGAGAAAATTGAATTGAGAACTTTCCCATCCACTTGGGAAGAATGTCCATATCACAGCTTTTTTACTTTTTTATTTATTCAGATATTTAATTTATCCATTAATTTCTTGAATCTACTCTTTAAAAACCCTTACCTTCAGTCTTCAAATCAATGCTGTATTGATTCCAGTGCAGAAGAGTTGGTAAGGACTAGGCAACTGTAATTAAGTGACTTGACAAGAGTCTCTGAGTAAGTATCTGAGGTTCGATTTGAACCCATCACCTCATCTCTTGCCTTGGCTCACAATCCTCTGAGCTACCTATATTCTTGAATCTACTCTTAGGTGGGAATAGTTTTTTTTTTTTTAAAGTTCAGGCAATTTTGGAGTAATAAGAGAATTAGGTAGGTCTAGAATTTTGAAAAACTTGGATTGAAGTGTTGCCTCTCACATGCTGGCAGTAGGACTCGCCAGCCCTGTCTTCTGCACCACAAGTAGTAGTGGCTTAACAAAGGCGGTTTAATTGACTGACTTGACCCTCTCAGTGCCCCAGGCAAATTGCAGAATAGCCATTTTGTTTCAAGATTATAAAATTTAGGGTCTTAATTGTCATAGGACTTTTCAGCTTGCAGAGGGATGATGGAGATAATCTCATTTTGCACATGAAAAAACTGGTTCAGAGAGATTTTTCTGTAATTCCAGAAGTTACACTACAGTCTGTCCTTACCCAGGATTCTTGCCACTTCACCATCAGGACTCTATCCAAAGAAAAAGCTGTGATGCCTTTTCAGATTTGCCCAATTTGGTACTTTAGAACTGATACAAATGATATTGATTAGCAAAAAGTTTCTCGAGAGTTGCTTTAAAATGCAGTGATATGCACTATCTAGACTGATTTGGAGACAGAGGATCCAAGTTAAGATCCTCACTTTACCAATTAGGTTTCTTTGGGCCATTTGTAAAATGGAAGGAGGCCTATAAAGTTTTATGTTTAAAACTACTTAACTAAAACTAATCTACATTTCTTATTTACAACTGCCAGTTCAAATTCCAAAGGCCTGAATGAATATGATTGTAGTATTTAACTTAGTAAAATGTGGCTATTTTCAACTAAGATTATTAATATATTTTCCCTCTCCCATCAATAAATCATAAGTTTTCTTTTAGAATAGTTCTAAAAATAGTCTCAACACTAGTGCCACTTGTAATTAATTGATAGAATGTCAATTCTACAAAATATAGTCAAATATAATTGTAGCAATAAGTAAAACAATTTGGATTAAAAGACCTTAGGTTCAAATAGTTTAATTTGCTACTTGTTAGAGTGTGGACAGGTCATTTGTACTAGGCCTCAAAGGTTAGATTAGATCTCCTTAAAAGTCCCTTTTAGGTATTTTTACCCCCTTTCCAATATTTCCCATCTCCCAAAAGGTTGTTGATTTCTAATTCTGAAGTAATTACTTCTTTATGCATTTCTTCTGGTTGAAAAATCACTGAAATTTGAATTCTGTAATTTTAAATGTAAATTTTCTTAAATTTTTAGTGCTTTTAACACAAAATACTATGTCCCTTTTGAAAAAAATGCTTCATTGCCAGGAAAAACTTAGCAATTGTTGGTAATCCCCATTAACATACTAGTATGATGCCTTGTGGTATGGAGGTAACCCTGAGTTCTCTCATTATGCCAGTGAGTTTTTCTACCCTGTTGGAAAGCTTTCCAATATGGTATTTGCTATATGTGAAAATACATCTAAGTTCTGAAGAAGCTGGTCGCAAGAATGTTAGCCACCAGATGTTTTTTGTCTTTGCCTTTTAATTCATGAAGTACATAGTAGTCTGGATCTGTGATAATAGGTTTGGAAATTACATTCATATTACATTAAATAGCTGAGATCATGAGGATCAGTTGGATTTTTTTCTACAAAATGGCTTGCCTGGTTCTAGATGGGAGCAGGGTTCTTATAAACTTTGACATTGTAGGGGGTTCCCTTATTATTTAGACTTGAGTGCTCCCCAAGGGGATGTCATTTTAGAAGTTGAGACAAGTCCCCAATTCTGAATCTTGTCTACTCTTAGTTACTGCTGGCTTTCTTCAAGCCCATGAGAGGTGAAGAGCAAGTGAACAGTACTGACTAAAGGAGACATAAGATCAGCAGATGGAAAGAGCAAACCAAACCTTTTAAGCCAGGTTTGGATCAAGAGATTACTAATTGATAGAATTATCACATTTCCCTTAGATTTTCAATTCATATTCTAGCCTTGATTCATGTAGCTTTTATAGTTTACAAATAAAAGTAAAAAAATTTTGAAATGTGATCCATTACTACTCTTAGGTCAACATTGATAGAAGATTGCTGAACAATTGGGGACACCTGAAAATTGCATTTACTTAGCAAATTAGTAGATCCTGAATTTTTAGGGATCCTAGATTGAGGATTAGAGAGGGATTTGATATAAAACTAATATTTTGTGCCTTTTAAGTTGGGATAGACATTGTTTAAATTGTTTTGCTTTAGAAATTAATATAAGATAAAGCCTTGTGAAAGCCTTTCACAAGGTTTTCTATTGCATACTTCATCAATTTGATTTTTGTCTGTCTCTAAACTATCAACCATTTAAGTGAATGTTTACTTTTTGAATTTTGCTCATTGCCAGAAGTATTCGGCAGCAAATGTCTTCTGCAGAGGGATAAGAAAAATCTTAAGTATACATTTTTACTTTAACAACTGAAGAGTAGATAATGCATGTTATTTTCAAGAGCGGAGCTAAAAATCCTTGATGCAAATCATAGAATATTGGAATTTCTGCAAGCAATATTTATTTTTCAGTAATTATTAGCAACTAGTATTCATTTTTCAGAGATGATGTAGGATTGTAACAGAAAAAGCCAAATAATATTTAGGAGTCATTTTATATTGCCACCAAACTTAATTCCCTCTCTATTTATCTCCCTTTATATGCTTTCTAAGGAATTGGTAGGGAGCTAAGTTGGCAATAGAACCAAAAGGTCTGAATAGTTGGCCTATTTCCATTGCCTTGTGAGGTTTAAATGAGTTGATTATATGTAAAACATTGCAGACTTTTATGTACTGTATTGTGGTCTGTTAAAACTAATTTACCTTGTCACTTAAGGATATAAAAAGATGATTTTAAAAGACTTCTTAAAGTGATGAATCTAGAAGCAGGAAGAGAAGACTTGGATTCAAATATGACCTAGGACACCATGAGACACTGGGCACTTAAGTTTCTCTCAATTTCCTCATCTGTAAAATGAGGTCAATAATAGCATTTACCTCCCAGGCTTATTGTGAAAACAAAATCAAGATATTTTTAAAGCTCTTATTTGTAATTTTATTCAAATGTAATACATTAAGGGAGAATGAATTATCATAGACTCAGTTAACAAGTATATATTTTAAAGCCCTTACTATCTGATTAATATTAAAGTAATTCTAAAAATGTTAAAGCTGCTATATCCCAACTCAGCCTCATTTTTATAGATGAGGAAGCAGTTTTAAAAATGAAGTGAAAAATGCAGTTAGTTAATAGCAAAAAGGACTAGAACCAGATTTGTAGACTTTGGTATTCTTTCCTTTCTGCCCCCAAATAATACCTCCTTACCTTCAAGCCACTGGAATAAAATTCTATGATACTTATTTAGGCAGGAGGTTTTTTAGGGCTTTTAAAAACATTATTATTGAGAATTTTTTAATAGACCATGACTTTTATTTAACCTGAAATTGCTCAATTTAAAATGAGACTTAAGTTCTTTTTTCTAAACCTATCCATAACACTTAAGTCCTATGTATTTGTTTTTGAAAGGGGATTGTGGCAGCTTCACAGTGATAACAAGAAAATGAGTGTAAAACTTTTGTTATGTTATTGATTAAAAAGAAGCCAATAATACAGTTGAGATCAGGTTGGTGATAAAAATTTTTTCCTTAAAGAATGTACTTTAAATTATTTGTAGGACTATTTAGTATTTGCAGATCCCAGTTTAATTTATACAGCAGAATCATCATCTACTTGTTCACTCTTTCATAATGGGAGTCCCATTCAAAAGTATTATTTTCTTATCTAATGTACCATTATTATCTACATGACCCTTTAACCCAATAAAAGGGTACTTATAATAAAGTTTGGTTATTTTACTCTGTAATACTGCCCCATTTAGCAAAAACTTAACTGAAATGTAAGTAACCTTAAAGTTTAGCATGCCACTTTCTTATTTGAGGAAGGTAAATAATTTTGAGCATAGTGTTTCATTTTACTTTTGGTGGGTGGAGTGCAGGGTGGTTATTTTATGCATGACTTCATTAAAAAAACTCATCCATAAAAAAAAGTACCATCAGTATCAGAGTGACATTTTTTAAATTGATGGATATAAAATGGAGACAAGTGAAATGAGTTTGAATGTGAGTTAAGATGTTAGACCATAATGCTAAATGATTCTGATTTTCAATAACATATCTAGTGCATGAAAAAAGTATTAAATCCTGAAAACATCATTGTCGAGATTCGAAAGTAAAATTATTACTGTTATTGATAGCCTTACCCTACTGAACTGAACCAAAAGATATCTACTAAGATTTTTAAAGAAATTGGATGTGACACACCTGTAGCTTTGTATGTATGCATATTTATAGACACACGGACCTTAGGAAATTTTTATTTTTTTCTGGATTGCATACTGAAACAATTTTTAACATTAGTTATCTGACATTTGGGGATCCAAATTCCTCCCTTCCCCTTCCTCATTTTTGAGCACATAAGATAGTATTCTGTACATTTATAGACCTTTTTGAATTTAGTAAAAACTTATCTTTCCTCACACTCTGCTCACCTTTTGCACAGCTAGAAATTCTTCCTCAATCTGTTTTGACCTCCCATATACTTTTAACACATTCTAATTTGTATTTATATACATGTTTTATCCCCTATTGCAAAAATCTTCAGGGTAGAAACAATGTCTCTGGCTAGCACAATTAATGCTTTTTGAATTTTTACTATCTTTAAGTCCAACTCTTTATTAAGTACCACAGTTTTATTAAGCCTTACTACCCCTCCTACCATCTCCCCCACTCTCATCCATAGCACTTTAATTTGTACTTTTTGTGGAATCAGATTTCGTTTTGTATTAAAGATATACCTTATCTGAATTTTCAGTCATAAGGCAGATGAGCATGGTGTTTTATATGACATAGATATGAATGTTGGGTTGAATTTAAGTACTTGCTATGGGCAGGGTATTGTGAATAAACAAACTGCCCTAAAGATTAGTGTAAATAATATGAGTGAATGATTGAATGTGGATAAAACCAAATAAGCATTGTTGGACAGTAGACATCCTGACACGTTTTTGGTATGGTTTCCAGTCTTTTGCTAGATAAAGATAACAGCTTTAGAAACAACACATATACACATCTACTGTGCTCTGCAAGATTCTTTCTGATTCTTATATGTTGAAATCTTAAAATAGTTGTAATATGAAATGAAGATTCTCAAATTAGAAACATCACTGTATTCTGGTTAGACTACACTCAGTATTATAGGCTGTTAAAGTAGAAAGCAAGGCAACATGATTTTGTAAAAAGATGCTCTATCAGGATGGATTCAGGCCCCACCTCTGAGTTATTGATTGACTTTCAGCAAGTTATTCATAATTCTCCAGACAACTTTTTGTTTAGACTCTAAAGCTGCAGAATAGGTGATGGATCTTTATTGCCAGGTAGACTTTTCCTTACCAAGAGTTCTTATATCAATGAAATGCTCCATCTATAATATAAATGGTGGTTTGGTTAGGCATCGCATATGATTGGAGAAATCACCTATTTCTATACCCATTTCAGTGTGTAATAATCAACTCAACTTGAAATAGGTCATTTCCCTCTGGATAATATGACAAATGCCTCAATATTCTTATCTTCCTAGCCAACTTCCATTCTGTGAAACTGTTGCCAACTAAAATTTCACTGTTTCACTGCCCAATTCTTGGTAAAATCAGCTTGCACATCTCACCCATTATTTGATCTGTAAAATGAAGTAATAGATGATAGCTAATCTTTCCAGTGGCAAATTAGATATTACTGGTCCATCCTCCCAAGTCTTAACAAGCACTCATTCTACCTGGGTCCTATTTGGCCTAAAGTTTAAAATGTTTTCCCACTATTTTTATTTAATTCCAATTTTCATTCTGCCAACTTGGTCTTCAGATGTATTCGTGAAGGCAGAAAATATAGCTATATCACTTCATTTTATCTAAGTTTCTGTTCAAGTTCTGCTAGCTGGTATTTTGGCATGGATAAGACTATATAGATTACTATACAAAACTTCAGCAATTAATATTTGGGTATAATTTTTTTTCAGAAATATCCTGGATATATACCTTTACAAGAAAAAGTTGTTAGAATAAGCCTAGATTTAATATCCTTGTTCAGATTGACAGTTCCAGCCATATCATCTTATAAGCTTATAAGCTTTGTTATAAAATTTGAAGTATTAGCTTCTGGCACAATTATCCATTTCTCTATACCTTCCTAAAATTTCGTTTGCACTTAAAATTACTATATGATATATTGTACATGCTTAACTGGAACCCAATATTTCTCACCAGTAAAATGGGGGTAGCATTACTTGCAGTATCAAGCTAATTGAATTATGAGAACAATGTCGGATTAGTCTTCAAAGAGCTATATGAATGGGAATTTTGACCTTTTGGAGGGTAGTACTTAGGGTTAAATTATGTTCCCTAATATGTAAGTGATAGTTAGCTTAGACCTGAATATTTTAGTCTGACACTTTAAGATTTTCCATAAACAGTATATAATTCCCTTTTCATGTGGGTTTATTTCACACTTAAGATTTTAAATTATATTGTAGTTAAGATAGTTAATGTACTAAAATCCCTTATGGTTAAAGATTCAAATCATAAAGGATATAAAAGTTTTTTGTGAAATTGCAATAAGAATTTTTCAGAAAATATTTTCACTTGTCCTATTAATCTTTTCTGAATAAATGGATTAGAATTTAGAATTTATATATTTGAAGTTTTTCAAAATGAGCTCTTTAATTTTCTTAAATCTACATATCTGGTTTAAATTATGATGTATATTCTGATGTGAAGTTGAGTTAAAATTCCCTGGGGTTTTTGATGAAGACTATGCTTTTCTGTTTTGTTACAGAAGAATGATAAAAAAAAACCATGTTAACCTCAAAAGAAAAAAAAACAACAGTATTTCTAATAACCCTAAAGAGAAGATGGTTGTGTTCATGATTATTAGAGATATATAATTACACTGTTATTTGTTATTTTGGTTTTAAAGCACTCTACAATATAACTAAATTGAAATAATACATGTTTCATACTACTGTAGTTGTTAAAATGGTACAAAACTTCTCCCACAACTAGTTGAGAGAATTGAATATTACTGTAAAAATTAATGTATCATTCCATCTCCTTGTTTGATTGGTATCTTCATACAATGGCATTTTGAAATCATTAGTGGGCATTCAATGAAATGTTGTTTTATGTTCATGACTTGTACTCAGCATTGAATTTTTTCTTATAATTCCTTTCTGTAACAGTACTTTTGACAAATGAAGATTTTGGTAGTTCCCTTCCTCACATTTCCAGAATTCTTTGCTTTACTAAATATTTGTTATTTACTGTTAAGTGAATTTCATTATATTTCTGAAAATATGAATTATTCTAATTTCTTTCTCCATAGAAAAAATAGATTTTTAAATGATTTTTAGGTTTGGGGTATGTTACTGCTTACCATGTTTGTTTTTTTCCTTTGTAGCCATGAAAGAAGAGAAAAGAATGGAAGATAAAATGGCCACACCCCTTCCAGTGACAAAGAAAGTCATTCCTTCAACTTCAACTTCAACTTCTGTTGTTGGCAAACAGACCTCTTCTTTGCCTAGAAATTTAGTTTCAAAGAAGGCCCCTTCTTTTATTAATGCTTCAGTTACTAAGCAAGCCGTTAAAAATTCACCTGGAGGTTTCAAAGGTGTCATCCCCAAGAAGTCATGGTTGTCTGGCAGTCCATCAGGCAATGTTTCAAATACCAAACAGTCAGGATTGGCTTCTGCTTCTGTAGCATCAGCTTCTAAAAAATTAAATGTTTCTTCTACATTAGCTGGAGGGCCTAGAAAGCCAGTAACACCTACTGCTAATCCTGCTTCCTCATCCACTACAGGAAAATCGGGAGCTAGTCCTTCCCAGTCCCAACCTAATTCTCAAATTCGACAAAATATAAGACGATCCTTAAAGGAGATTTTATGGAAAAGGTGGGATATTTTGCTTTTGAGGGACATATAACTTCAATTGTGTATAAGTACTGAATTATACTATTATTTAATAAGATGGAAACTTTGGAGAAATACTTTTTCAACTCCAAACCATAGCCATAAAATTTTTATATTATAATTATTATGTACTATGAACACTAGTTTGCTGAAAGCTTCTTGCCATGAAGCTAAAGTTAATATTCCATATGTTGAAATGAAAAGTTTTTGACACCCGATTTTCAATAATTTCAAGTGTCATCCAATTTAATTATGTTAAACTCAATGTTTTATATAGTCTGTCTTTTGATTATTCCAACACAGAGTCAATGATAGTGATGACTTAATCATGACAGAAAACGAAGTAGGAAAAATTGCTCTACATATTGAAAAGGAGATGTTCAACTTATTTCAAGTTACAGATAATCGGTACAAGAGTAAATATCGCAGCATCATGTTTAATCTCAAGGATCCTAAAAATCAGGTTTGTGTGCTCCTTGCCTATTGGGATACACAAAAGCAAAAATAGATACTTATTTTTGCTGTTGTTTTAGCTGAAGAAAACTCCCACAGCCTTCAGTTAAAAAATATGAAGTGCCTAATAGGTGCTAAATTTTTTAAAAGAGAAAAAAAAACACACTGCTCCTACTTCCAAAGATTTTAAAAGAATACCATAGTATCTGTATGTAGATAACTAGGATGCAAGATTGAATATAAGAGCAAAAGAGATATCACTTTTATCAGAGGATATGAAGAAATAGTTCCTGAGATATTGTGGTAGTTAATTTGGGCCTCCTTGAAGAAAAGAATT
This sequence comes from Monodelphis domestica, assembly GCF_027887165.1. Lineage (NCBI taxonomy): Eukaryota > Metazoa > Chordata > Mammalia > Didelphimorphia > Didelphidae > Monodelphis > Monodelphis domestica. The sequence continues at coordinate 483,439,103 of NC_077227.1, forward strand.
TTAGCAAGCATAAATGTAGAACTACTAAATTCCAAACATAGAGAACTATACAATCTTGAGTTTATGAAAATGCATAGAGGTAAATGGGCACAGTTAGTTGGGTGAAGTATCCACTTTTGCATCATAGAATACACGAAATAGAGTTGTGTAAAATTAGGTTAGAAAGACTCCTTGGAGTCAATTTGTGGAAATCCTTAAATGCCAGGTTAATTAGTTGGTATTTTACACCATAGGGAATAGGCAAACACTGAAGGATTATTAATGAGAGTAACAGAGTTACTTTGATTAAGATTAATTTGACAGCTGCATGAAGGATGAATTGGCCAGATGAGCAATAGGAACAGTCATAATAACCTATGCAAGGAGGTTGGGGAGGGGGAGAGTCTAAACTAGGTGGTGATAGCATCAGTTGGAGAGAGGATGAGTGGACACAGAAGGTTATGTGAGTAACAAGATTTGACAATTGACTAGAGAAAGGCAGAGAAGGATGAGAAATTTATCTTATATATATATTTTTTGGCCTAATTTGAGATGCTGGTAATATGTATGAGATAGAGAAATTGATAGGAAGATCAAAGTTAAGCTTTGGTGGGATTGATAGGCATGACCTACAAATGCAAATGGAAATGTTTAACAGACACAGTTGCAAAATGAGGTTAAGAAATTAGGAATCTATAATCTATATTTCTTAATGATTTATAGAGTTGTGGAAGTCAATGAGTAGCCAGAAGAAATAATATATAGAGAAGAGGGCCAATGACAGCTTTTGTGGGAACACCCACACTTGGAGGCAAGAGGAAATTAGATCAAACTAGTAAAAGTGGCCAAGAAGGAAAAGTCAGATAAAACTTCTTGTCTCAGAAGATGAGAGATTATCTAGGAGAATGTACCATAGTATTAAAATGTTACATAAACAAGAATGAAGTTGGGTGTGGGGGATGGTGCAACTGGGTAGCTCAGTGGGTTAAAAGCCAGATCTAGATATGGGAGGGGCCTTAGGTTCAATCTGGTCTCAGATACTTCCCAGCTGTGTGACTCTGGGCAAGTCTCTTATAATACAGTATTATATACAGTACCAATATACAGTATTGATTCTAAGGTAGAAGGTAAAGGTTTTAATAAAAATAAAAAAGAATGAAGTCAGATGCCAGTTGGATTTGATATTTAATTTGGGTGATTTGGGTAAGACATTTCAATAGAGTAAGAATGGCAGCCAGACAAGAAGTGCTATTTTGTGACTCATTACAGAATTTTGCATTTTAAAAAAGTTTAAACGGGCAAGTAAATATTTATAAAATATCTGCAGTGAGTGTAACATGGCAGTAGGTGTTACACAAAAATAGTCTATCAATATTCTTTCTGCCCAGAACTTTACAATCTAGTTGAATTTATTCCATCTATAAAATAATTGACAAAATGCATTCATTTCAACCCCTTTTGATACCTTTGCTACCCTAGTTTAGGTCCCTTATCATATATCATGCAATGGATATTATGAGAGTGTCTTTGTTTTTTTCTGCCACTAGTTTTCCTGTCAAAATAATATATCACTGTTGTCAAATTCATCTTTCTAAAGGATGACTATAATGACATCATTGTTCTGCTCAGAAAAAAATTTTTAGCTTCATATTGTCTATTCAGTAAAGCAACCCCCTTAATCTGATATTCAAGTTCTTTTTTGCCATGGCCCCAATTTATCTTTCTGCCTTTAATGCCCACTAATGAACCCTACGTCTCTGCCAACCCAAACCCAAGTGTGCAGATTCCTCCTTTCTACTTTGATGCTACTCTTCCATTTTTGCCATTGATCAATCAATATCTTATTTATCCTTACTATCCATAGTATTATGTGCTATTGCTAACATGCTGCCTTACCTGAAAGAATCTCTTTATTTTGTTCAGCCTAACACATATGTTGTTTTGAGCCTCTTTTGTATATTTCTACTAGAATACAAATTTTTAAAAGCAGAAATCATTCTGTCCATCTTGGTAGCCATTTTTACAGTACTATGAACATACTACTTCAAATATTTGAATATGAGACATTTTTTTATAGGGACTTTTCCATCGGGTTCTTCGTGAAGAAATCTCTCTGGCAAAACTTGTGAGAATGAAACCTGAAGAACTTGTATCTAAAGAATTATCAATGTGGAAAGAAAAGCCAACAAAATCTGTAAGTATGAATTTATAATTTAAAGACTAATAAATTAGACACAACTATTTCATGTGAGAGTTTGATACAATATACTTGTTATTCTTTTATCTATAACCAATGAGAGCTTTTTGTTATAGTAGTCGGAATTATACTGAACTCGGAAGTCAAAACACCCAGGTTTGAATATTGCTTCTGCTACTTAATTGTTGTATAACTTTTCACAAGTAATTTAGTTTAAGATTCAGTTTCTTCATTTATAAAAATGGAGAAGGGAAAAGTCTTCATTCTTTTTTTTTAAACCCTTACCTTCCTTCTTGGAATCAATACTGTGTATTGGTTCCAAGGCAGAAGAGTGGTAAGGGCTAGGCAATGGGGGTCAAGTGACTTGCCCAGGGTCAGATTTGAACGCAGGATCTCCTGTCTTTAGGCCTGGTTCTCAATCCACTGAGCTACCCAGCTGCCCCCCAAAAGTCCTCATTCTTATACTACCTATCTTTTAGGTTGTAAGAATTTAATAACATAATTAAAAGTGCTATGTGAATAATATTGTTTTTCATGTAACTTTTTTCCTTTTAGATGATAGAATCCAGAAATAAATTGCACAGTGAGAGCAAAAAGTCTGTCATGAAACAGGAAGCCATACCAGATATGGAAGATTCTCCACCAGTGTCAGACTCAGATGTAAGTGTACCAAGCCTTTGTCTTATGTTAAAAGAATTCATGATTTTTCACTAATATGGGCAGTTTAAAACCCCTTCTTTCATAAGAAAAAAACATTCATGAGTTTTTCCAGCTGAAAGCATTATTACCGTGGTGAATAGCCCAGAGATTATCTGATCTGAACTTGGTGAATCTGTTCCTCCAACAACAGACTCAGGATCTTATCATATGGCCTATACATGAAGTGTTTATGGCTTGGTGTAAGATCTGTCCCAGTCTAGACTCAGCTGCCATAACCTTTGTTCAATGGAGTCAATATACGTCAATGATGGCGAACCTTTTAGAGGTAGAGTGCCAGGCTTCAACCCCCCCCCCCCCCCCCCCACACACACACACACACATACAGGGGAGGGAGAAAGCATTCCTATTTAGCTACTGGGCAGAGGGGCAGGTGTTGTGGAAAAATGTCATCAGGCACAGTGGAGAGGGGGAAGGGAATAGCTTTACCTGAATCTCTCTGCCTTTCTAGTAATGAATTGGGGTGGGGGAGATGGCCACATATTCATAGAGAGCGCTCTGTGTGCTGTCTTTGACACCCATGCCATAGGTCGCCGAGTTGTTTCAGAAGTAATAAGATCCTTCCAGGTGTTGTGTGTTGAGTCATTTTTCAGTCATGTCTGACTCTTAATGACCCCATTTGGGGTTTTCTTGGCAAAGACACTAGAGTGGTTTGCCATTTCCTTCTCCAGCTCATTTTACAGATGAAGAAACTGAGGCAAACAGGCTTAATTAACTTGCCCATGGACATAAAACTAGTAAGTGTCTGGGGCTAGATTTGAATTCAGGTCAGTGCTGTATCTACTGTACCACCTAGCTCTCTCATTTCCACAAAGTGGTATTAAAATAATAGCAATAATAAAAGTAAGCATGTTTATTGCATTTTAAGATTTGTCAAACACTTTAAAAAATCTTATTTGAGCCTTAAAATAACCCTAGGAGGTAGGTTTTATTAATCCCTGTTTTATAGATGAGGAAAATAAAGCAGACAAAAATTAAATGAATTGTCCAATATCACACATCTAGGAAATGGGACCGTCTTCCTGACTCTCCAGGTCCAGAACACTATCTACTGTGCCCCCTAGTACTTGCTTCCTAATGGATGATGTACTCATTTTTCATATTTAAACACATATGGATGGCTATAACTGTATTTTTTGTTGTTATTTTTTAAGGAACAAGAATTGGCACGAGCTGTGCCTGAAAAAAGTAGTGCTCCTCTTCTTGATGTTTTTAGTAGTATGTTGAAAGACACAACAAGTCAACATCGGGCTCATCTTTTTGATTTGAACTGTAAAATTTGTACAGGTAAATAAAATTTGATGATTAGCTTAAACGTATACATAATTTTATCATTTATGGAACTAATTTTTCACTTTTAAAAGGTACTGTTGATGTTTTTATGGCCATAGATAAAAAATGCTTTCACTTTTTCACTTGGTTAGCATATTTGTAGGTATCAAAAATTTAAGTCTTTTCTTTAATTTTTCAGGTCAGGTTCCATCATCTGAAGATGAACCAGCCCCAAAGAAACCAAAACTGTCTGCTTCTGTTAAGAAGGTGGAATCAAAATCAAAATTTGACAGCTCTGGTTCTGGGCTAGTTACTAATGCTGTTGATGAATTAATATCTGAAGCAACAGTTGAAAATACTTTGGAACCAGAAGTTGAAAGTATTTCCCAACTGAATTTAGAAAGAAATTATTTTCCTGTACCACTTGGGCATGGTAATGTAGAACCCTCTTCAATGGAAGAAAATTCATTATATCCAATCTCCTCCTCTGCTGGGGTTGTCACTACTGTAACAGTATCTGGTAGGGATCCCAGAACAGCACTAAGCAGTTCAGCTACTATCAATACCTCAGCATCACGTCCTGGCTCTGGCCCTCTGACTGACAAGCTATTGACTGGAGAAACAAAACAAGAAGTGCTGAAACCTGTTTTGACACCCACAGCAGTACCAAAATCCATATTGGCCAAGCCCTCATCTTTGCCGGACCCCAGATACTTACCAGTTCCTCCATCACCAAATATTAAGTATGTACTTTTAATATAAATTTAAATTATTAGTATTCTTAAATACTTAGTTTATACATGTATACTTTATATCTACACTTTTAGGATTGGCTTAGTCGAGCAAATGAAAAACTCAAAATTTGAGAGCATAAAGTTTTTATACTTGAGTTTTTTTTTTCGGCCTAAGTTTGGAATTTAAAGATTTGGTTAGAGAATAGTTGAGGTGGAAAAAGAGACTTAAATACATAACAGTGAGTTTGTAGTCAATTAAAACAATTTAATTTCTATTTAAAAATCTCATTCTGTCTTAGATTTTATTCATAGAAATATAATGGCTAGGGCCTTGCACTTTGTATTGAACAGATGGCATGTATTGTGTGGGCTCTGTTTTTTAAAGGGATATTGACCAACTGAAACATCCAAAAAGCTGAATGGCCTTCAGAGGCAATCAAGATAGCCTTTTAAAGCCAAGTGTGGTGGCTTACACCTATAATCCTTACTCCTAGAGGTAGACAGACATTGTTGGAAGTCTACAGTTTATGGATCACTTGATCCTGCTATATCACTAAAACCAATCTGCTATTCACACTAACTTCAACTCCAGTATGATTAACCCTAGGAGCAGGAGCCGAAATGGAATCAGTGAAAGCTCTTATGCTTATTAGTAGTGGGATTTGTCTCTTAAGTGGCTACTATATATCTATCCTGGTCCAGTTAAAGAGACCTAGACTCAAAACAGAAAGTTGGCCTCTAAATCATATCCTAGGGGAAATTGTTGTAGAAACTTAGGTGTTTAACTTAGAAAATAAGACAAAGGAGGGACAAACAGTCTTCAGATATTTGGTACATTGTTGTATGGAAGGATTGGATTGATTTTGTGTAACTATGGAGAGCAGAATTAGGATCCAGGGTTGGAAGTTCTAGAGGGGGCACATTTTAATTCAATATAAAAGGGTATTTTTGGAAAATTAGTAGCGAAGTGGAGTGGCTTGCCTCGAAAGTTGAGTTTCCTTTCAATGAGAGTATCTGATCAGACTTGAATGACTGCGTGTCAAATTTCCTATTGACAGAATTTCTAGATTGTGTAAGAAGTTGAACTAGAAACAAACTCTTGTGCCGCCAAACTCATATCCTCTAATTTTTTATACATTATTTAAAATGTAAAGTTATTTTATTAGAAATTGAACTGAAAAATAAAGAGCATAGTATATGCTCTTTATATATATATATACATATATATATATATATATATATAGTATGGCTAAAGTATATTCATGCCTAAATTATAACAAGTAATTTATATTTTTTTTATTTTTAAGCTAAAATTAAATCAAGTCTCTTACAGAGAGAAGTAAATTGTGGTTTTTATGGTTTTGTTTTGCAGTATTCCAGAGTCACGATCCCCTCAAGAAGGAGATACTTCCCTCTTTCTCTCTCGTCTCAGCACCATTTGGAAAGGATTTATTAACATGCAAAGTGTAGCGAAGTTTGTCACTAAGGCATATCCTGTCTCTGGGTGTTTTGACTATCTCAGTGAGGTTAGAACAGAGCGTTCATTTATTTCTTATTCATGCAAGAATTCTGAAAACTTGTTCATAATTAATAGAAGAAAAAGCCCAAATATCTCTTAGCCAAATAAGATATAGCTTAAATTCTTTAATACTTCTAAAGAGCAATGCTTTTATGGTGGTGGGTATTCCCTCCAATACAGATTATAACCCCATCACAATCTAAAGATGATTTGAGTTACTGATTTATTGCCAACCTTTTGGTAATAAGGTTATCTATTCTAATTCATCTGGTCATAGTTCTGTTACTGGGGTGGTAGGACCTGCTAGTGTTCTGCTGGAATGTCCTTTGAGATCTCAGGGTAACTTCCATATCACATTGAGGCATTGAAGTAGGTTACCTGAGAAATGCATCTCATAAGATCAAAATTTAGAAGTGTTTCTAATATGATCAAGGAAGTAAAGTGGAGATACAAATATAACTTTGATTACAGGTTCAGAATTAGACTACTAGAACTATCCATCTTCACTAAAGATGAAATCATATTCAGTCCCATCTAGTTAATTCAGTATTTATATTCTACTATATATCAGCATTTAGCTACCATGTATCCATGGACAAGTTCTTCATTCTATTACAGTCAATTTTCACTTCACCTTAATACTGAATAGTGATAGTTACAAGTAAATGCCTATTTAGGGAATAAAAAAAAAAAAGAATCTTTAATCCAAATCAAATCCTATTGCTCTTGTTCTTAAAAGTTGGCATTAGTTAGCATTTAGCCTATAGGAATATATCTATGAGCTTCTTTTTTTTTTGGTAGGAATTTTTTTTCTTTATTGTGCTTATTTTTTAAAATTTATTTTTATTTTAAAATATTTTTCCATGGTTACAGGATTCATTTTCTCTCCCTCCTCTCCTCCCTCCCCCTTTGAAAGCTGACACATCCCACCAGGTTATACATGTGTTATCACTTGATACCTATTTCCATATTATTCATTTTTGTAATAATCTTTTAAAACCAAAGCCCCAAATTATTTACCCATATAAACAAGTGATAAATCATATTAATTAATTCTTCTGCATTTCTACTCCCACAATTCTTTCTCTCTATGTGGATAGCATTGTTTTTCCTAAGTCCCGTGGGATTGTCCTGGATCATTGCATTGTCTATGAACTTTCTTAATTAAATAGTTTTTTTTCCTTTAAGTATTGAGTGATTTTTTTTTTGTACTAATGTTTTAACTTCACTTAATTTTTCAAAATACCTCTTGTTTAGGACCTGCCAGATACAATTCACATTGGTGGGAGGATTTCACCCAAGACTGTTTGGGACTATGTTGGCAAACTCAAATCTTCTATATCAAAGGTATTCACTTGAAATCCATTCTGTCCATTTTTTAACTCTAATTTGGTTCCTATTTTGAGATCTCCCATAGAGACTTATGCATTTCTTCAAGTCAGTTTTTTTTAAAAAGCTTTGTGAAGAAAAGTGGTAATTTGCATATGTTAAATGACTTAAACATCTTGACTGTTTTGTGGGGCATAGGGAATTCATTATCAGCTCTAGTATGTTATAGCAATACATTGTTTCAATCCATTAGTGGAAAGAACGAATCTGGAAACTCTATGAGACGACTCTCAGGCAATTTTACTATTCCTACTTGAAGAAATGTAAGGACAACATAATTGTAGGCACCAAAATCTGGAAATCAGTGTTCCATTTTATATAGCACTTATTTTAAATAAAAAATCAAACTATACATTCCTCTCAATTTTTTCTATGCTATCACTAGGTCAATTTTTTTTCCCTTGTATTTTTTATGTTATAGGAGCTGTGCTTGATTCGTTTTCATCCTGCAACAGAAGAAGAAGAAGTTGCCTATATTTCTCTCTACTCCTATTTTAGCAGCCGTGGTCGTTTTGGGGTTGTAGCTAATAACAACAGGCACATCAAGGATCTCTACTTGATTCCACTGAGTGCTAAGGATCCCATTCCATCAAAACTCTTGCCCTTTGAGGGACCAGGTAAGCTCAGAATTTATGGGTGGCTAATAGATACACCTAACAAATGGCTCAAGAATTCCCCTCCTTTTTAAGAAGTTTGTGAAAGGGTAACACTGAGATCCTCAAAAGAGAATTCCTCTTGTCCTCTATAATTTTTAAGAAAAACAATGAGAGAAGAAACAGTTGAGAACCTTAAGATGAAATAACTGATTATCTCTGAAATAAACATAGAGTGCTTAGTATTCCACCAATAGGCACATCTTTGTCTTTAGCTTAAATATTTCTAGGAAAAATGCTAGAAAACAATATAAAGCAAAAAAAAAGGTCTTACCTGACTATTTCATGTCAAGTCAGTGACAAAAATCAAGCTTTTTTCAAGGACAAGAGCCAGTGGAGCTGCTGAAGAATAAAAAGGTAATGCTTTATATTAGTTTGTAGCTTATTGCGTCAGACTCATTCTAAGTAGAACTCTTCTTTTTTTTCCTTGATATATTTGACTCGGGAATGAGCAAACTCTGTGGTCTTTTTTCATAACCCTTTGAAGTAAGTTCTTTCAAAAATATCACGTATTGGAAATTCATTACAGACAAAAAATTGGAATATTTAAAGCTGCTTGCAAATTTTGTCAATTACTTCTCAGTGGTTTTCATTAAATAGTTTTTATTCTATTTGACTAGTTGGAGTTTGCTCATCCCTTACAGGAACATGAACCTGTGGAGGACTGTTTGGGAATTAACCTCTGAACTACTGTTAAGGGGATATTGGAAAGGAGATGCATTAGTTCCCTATACACAACTTCATTTCCTCAGACACCATATAGTTGAAGAAACTAAAGTTAGAGAAGTAACTAACTAAATAAAAGACTAAATTATGGTCATGACATTTCTTAGAAAATGCTCATAGACTATTAGGGTTAGAAAGTACCTTGGAGATGGTGTAGATTGTTATGTAAATGGGTAAAGCATCTGGAAATGCATACACATTAAATATTTTCAGCTAACTATTTTTGGATAAGTTTTTCCTGAATTCTTAATTTCTGGTGCCAAAATTATATTACTGCCATTCAAGTCAAAACTTTTAAAAACCTAATCTATGACTGGCCTTTAACTTTTCCATTCCCTTGTCCAGTGTATATTTCTCTATTTTTTCTGATTTCGCACCTTCACATTTCTGGAAACCATTACAGAAGGCCACTAAAATGGATCCCCATTCAGTTGGTGGTGGCAATAAAAGTCCACTATTATAGTCTTATGAGATATGTTCTGATCCTGCACTATGAAAACTACAGTTAGTAGGACCTCACAAAAAAACTTGGATTGTATAATCTATTCAACTTCCCTGTTTCTGAGGTCGAAGCTTATTTTCATCAGTGGAGACCTGATCAGAGATACCTAAATACAGAAACTTGCATGCCCTCATATTTGGTTGGTGGGGATTGCTTTTTTATTTGGGGAGCCTTGTCAAAATATGAGTTTTCTTTATATGATCATGTCTAGGGAATAAGTGCTTACAGCTAGTCTTTACATTATTTCTAAAGACTTACCCAAATGCTATATGATTCTTTAAGTAAAATATATTTTAAAAGCAAAACACTTGGCGGCTTCATTTCTGCTATATAAGACGAAGAAATGCCATCTGACTGGTGAGTCAGAACCTGTGCTTCAGGGTCCCACTGTCTGATTCTAATGAAGAGTGCTGGCTTTCCTGCTAGCCAATAGAAATGAAAAGTTCTGCTTTCCAGTCCTGAAGTGTGAAGAACAAGAAGCTGGGGGCTCACTTACCAACCATCTTTGAAGAACCTCTGGTCAGTCAGTAGGCTAGAGACAGCTTCCTGTAGAATGCAGTTTAATTTGTAAGCTTCTCTCTCCCCTTAGTCTAGACATTTTCTCTCATAATTAAGGTATGTTCACATTGTGAAGAAAAAAAAAATTTTTTTTCAACATATCTCTGGGAGAAAGTGGGTTTTTGGTAAAGTTACTGGACTTGTACTTCCCAAAATCTTACAACTTTTTACCAGGCTATACTATAGATCCCTACATGCATCATTATTTTACAAATTAATGATATATGTACAAACATGAATGTTCTTTTTTTTCTCCCAATATAGAACAATGAATTTTGTATCTGTAATCACATAAGAACTTATGGATTCATTTTAAGATATTGATAGAACATTCTTAAATTTTTTTCTCTTTAATTTCCCCCTCCCCCCTCTGTTTTTGAGATCTAAGTTTTATGTGAATGTTTTTAGCACTTTTTCAGAAAAGCTAAAACTAAAGGAGGTTCTAAAATTTGAGGTTGTGAAAATGAACTAAAATAAAGTTTATACATTTTTAAACCCTTTAAATTTTTTTCAAAATTAAGCTTGCCAACAGATCTTGTCTTCACTCATCAACACATTTTTGAACTAAACTTGTGATTTCCATTGGTATAGATAGCTCCCAGTGAGGAAACTTCTTTTACCAATATAAATTGCCAGTTGCTCTGCAATTTGTAATCTTAAAAGAGTTGCATGAAGTATTGAGAGAGGGAATGATTTTCCCAGACACTGTGTCACATGCTAGACTTTATTAAACCCAGATAAATCCTTCTGAATTTTAAACTAGTTTTCTATTTACTACATTATGCTACCTCTTCAGTATACACATCAGTTTTATACGTATTACCTTTTTGCCTTTTATCCCAGACCCAGCTCTATCTGCTAAACCAATAATTAACACTAGACACAGTACAAACATACATTGTGTTTGGATTTAGAGTTACATAGAATTAATGGCACTCTTATCTTAGTAAAATAGCAAATAGAAATTTTCTAGTCTTTTGTTAAGTAAACTTTTTTTAAATAATATTTTTAGTGAGGTCATAGCTTGCAGAGGGAGTTTTCCACTGTACAAAAACATTTCATATACTTTTAACAATATTTAAAGCATAGAAAATGGTATTCCTTTGTGGTTTTTCACCAAAGACTATCTTTAGTCCCTTAAAAAATGTGTTTGGTTAGATTTATTTGAAGATAGGTTTATGAAATATAATCTTAAATAGTTTAAAAATATTCTCCAGGAAAAAAATTTGCCCTTTATCTTAAAAAGGTTATTCAAACGAATGGGTAATTGAGGAAACTTTTCATTGACTCTTCCCATCCTCACTTTATCCAATAATTCCTATGGTCTCCATTTCAAACATGATCCACCAATATCCAATGTTCCCTTTTCAGATGAATACCCCCAAAACCAAGCAGTTTCAGTTCAAAGTGCAAACGGATAGCTTTTTTAATGCAAAAACAGTATTACTTTGAGTCAATTTGATCTTCCTAAATACTTACAACTGCTGGTTTTGGAAACATTGAAAACAATTTGAAAATATTACTTTCTTAGTCAGATGAGTATGTTCTATAGAACTGGTCAAAGTATATTAGTAAAGCTCACATTTTAACAAATGAAATTATGTCTTAAAGTTTGCCCATATTTGAGCTATATTCTTTGAAAGAGATATTCTAGTTCTGGGTTGGTGAATGCATGGCATAGGTGTTTCTGCATGCCAGAGGGAGCTGCTCTGTTCCTCTCAACGGTGCCCAAGGACATTTTTCACATACCCTGCCCCTTTGCCCAGTAGCTCAGTGCAATGCTTCCTCCCTCCCCATCTGGGGAAATGTTGGGGACTCATAGGCAGCATGAGGGTACAGTTTGGGCACCCAGTCTATAAAAGGTTTGCCAATATTGCTCTAGTTCATAGATTCATTTTCTACCATCTTAAGCTTCATTTTAATCTAATATGACCTGAAATGGAAAAAGATACATTAGTTTAAACACAATATGCCAAACCATCACATTGATATTTCTGATTGTACAATCATAATAAGGCAATATAATGACTTAATTTTTTCCCATGTTTTGTATGGCTTCTTGATGTGTAAGATGTGGTGAATAGGTGGATCCTTCTTCTAAATATATATTTTTATCTATATGTGTGTGTGTGTGTGTGTGTGTAGACACACACACACTCATATATAAAAATTAGAAATTTTTTTTGGTATTCTGACATTAGCTAAAAGATTCTGTGAGTGAGCTTTTTTCAGGTAAGCAATCTTTTTTTTTTTTCAGCTCTTATGTATATATGTATTAATGTGCCTACACGAAAGATTGTAACCAGACTTTTCAAATAGCACTGAATGGAATTTATTGCTCTTTCTCCCTCTTCAAAATCAATAAAAATGTTTTATGGAAAGTGGTCACTGTCTCCTTAAATTTACATAAAGTAGGTCTTGGGTAGCATACCATACATCCATGGCCTCAATATCAACAAAGTTTCTTTGTCTCACACTCAGACTTTTATAATCAACAAAAATACTTTTCATATTAGTACATCATAATTCTCAAAGTATAGAAGGTGATATTGAGAGTAAGCACACTTCGAGGCATTTAGGCATTGGACTTCTCCGGCATTCTGGTGGACTGACATCTGAATGAAGATCACGACTTCTGTACTTTACCTGAACACCACAATGAGTCATTGATTCCTTACATATTTTGGGACTTAAGAACTGAAGGAGGTGGGAGGGGAGGAGACAATTTCCACTGTCTTTATTTGTCATTTCCCTTTAACCCTTTCCATGTCATACTTGATAATTGCATATAACTTTCCCACACAATTTCTGTTCCAGCAGGTGCAACTATTTTGTTTTGATGGGTTCAAAGTCATGTACAAGTAGAGTAGTAACCAATTATCTTATGGTGGAACACAGCCAGTTAGATTTTGGGAAGATGGGATGGGGGACAGGAAGAAGAAACCTTCATATCATTGTGATCACTTTAAAGGAAGAAGGAGATTCAGTTATAAATGTATAAGCTATTTTAAGAGAATTAAATGCACAATCTTTCCTTTGTAATTATTTAGAACATACAGTAAGGGTGAGTTATAATCATCTTTAGAAACTTCGGTGGTTTCCCTTTTCCCCTCCATTACACCTCTCAATACAAATGATGCCTATTTTGCTGCACAGATCTAGTACTGCTACTTAATTTTACCTTAATGAAATTAATCCATCCATGCCTTTGAAATAACACGTGTGTGTGATTTTAAGATTCTCTTCCATTGAATATCCTCAGTTTTCTTAATCTGTAAAAAATCTAGTTTTTAAATTTTCACATTGTCTTAAATTAGAAGCAAACCTCTATGGAAACTTAAGATCTAAAATGAAAAGCTACATATGATACTCAAGTATTGGCCCTTTTATCTTCAAGGGGTTTAAGTAGATGGGAAGTAATAGCACTGCCCAGTCTCATTCTAAAAGCCTTCTCAAATCTTTTAGCCAGAAATAAGGTGTATTACTTTATAGCTACAACAAGTTTGTGGGGTAATTTTTCACAATAGCTTTATTTCACCTTTTAAAAAAAATAATTTAATAATAATTCTCAAAAGGGAGGTGGTAAGTAGCAGTCTTCATTTATCTATGGAGAAAACAAGTTTGGATTTTACAAATCCAAAGAGGAACCTCACTCATCTGGGACTATACCAACTGAAGTTTTAACTCCCTGGTTTTAGTTTTCATCTTTTAAAAATTAATTAGAATGTTAAACTTTTTCCATCAATTTCTACAACTTTTCAAAATAGAATACACTTAATTGTCCAAGTAATAAATGAACAGAGCTGACAATTGGAGGGGCGAGTAGGCAAGGGCTCTTAGAAGTAAGGAAGGAAAGTTGCCCTAATTAAATTAAAGCCAAAATGAAATTCTCCGTAGTATGGCATATCTCGAAGACTTAGTAATTTTCTGGGAAAATTTGTATATTGCTGTAATCATTTTGATTTTTTTTGTTTGTAGGCCCAAAGGCATTAAAAACAGTTGTTAGTGTAGACAATGACTTTTAACTACAGTTAGTGCTTTTCATTTATCATTAATTCAAAATAGAGAAAAAATTTTCAAGATTCTATATCTTAAGAAAGCTCCTTCAGGTCTTAGAACTGACTAGATTGTATCTTTTCAGAATTTTACATTTGGATATGACCTACATTATTAATAGGCAGAAAGCTATTGAATTCATCTTCATTATTTCCAAACTATTGCAGTGAATATAATTTAATAAGACTTTAAAAGTTTTAATAAATGAAAACTTATAATCATTTGAAAGTTCACTAGATTTTGGGAACTCTTAAGTTTTAAGTCAAAAACATTTGTTACATTTAAATGGATAGATGACAACATTTCAAGAGATTAAGATCACAGGTATATTTTAAATCTATAAAATGAATGAAAACACCTAATTTGAGACCTTGTAATAATAGTTCACTTCTATGCAGACACGCAGATTTATTACAAAGATAAAATAGCTTATAGGTTCATTTTGTTATTCTTGGGAATAGTTAGGAAGTGTTGTCATTCAGTAGTATATTCAACAATTATAGTTCTGGCAATTTGAGGAATCAAACCAATTGGCCAGGTTACATTAAGTTTTTTGGTGTTTGACCAGATAAAATAATTTCATTAGTTATAGATTTACTGCATCTAAAATAGAGCCTTTTAACTTGCTAAGTAAAGTCCCTCTAGTTCTGCATTCAGAATACTTCCTATTTTTTTTTTCTCCTAGCTTAGTGTGAATGACTCATCTAGGCTTCAGTATGTGTGCTTTATGGTACCTGAAGATTACTCCAAAATTTTTATCATTTCTTTCTTTTTTGGCCTGGCCTAAATATTTGAGAGCAATATTTACCTGTAATGTTTTCAATAAGACCTATTCTTGTTTTATGCACAGTGAGTGCTCAAATAATTTTGTTATTTTGTGGATGGATTTTCCAATAAGGATTAGAATATGGAAGTAACAGCAGATTTGAAGGACAGGTTGTTCTCTATATAATGTGTATAAGCTTTAGTCCCTTAGAAAGTGGGGGAATATACCAGGCTAAAAAACATCAGTATCAGATGCTAAGCACTTTTTAAATATCAAAATTTGACACTACCAGTGTTAAAAGTAATTAAGGCAGAGCACAGCCCTCAACTCTTTGAGTCTTTACTAAAAAATATTTTGTAATTTTGCCCAATACTTTAAAATTTTCACCCCAAAGTCAGTGCAAAATATATGGGGTGTAATATTTGAAAAGCAGAGCCGGATTAGCTAGTGTACCATATACATTTCTCTTGCCCATATAGTCTGAATTTTGGCAGATTTTCAAAACCATTAAAAACTATCAATTAATAGGCCTAGCAACACTTCAGTGGTTTTTGTTGGCTACTCCTGAAAAATTCTGATGAATTAGAGTGACAAAATTTGCTAAAAATAGGTGCTCCTATATGTAAATTTTATATAATTTGACCTTTCCTATACTAATATGGAATTTGGCCCCTAGGAAAGGGTTTTATATACATAAGATACAAATAGTTGGTTCCCTGTAATGATGATTATACTGATTTACCACTAGGCATGCTTTTTTGAGGGTTCCCTGCCCATATTTCCTCAAATGGGGGCTAATAGCCAAACGCCATATTTTTCTGCAGTTTGATTTTATAAAACAAACTCATTGAGTTATATGGATTTAGGGATCATTCAGTATTCAAGGGAGAATGTTCCATATATCAACATTACTAAGATTATTGGTTCATTGAATTCAAATCCACTACTTTGATTTCATTATTACCATTTTCAGAGATAACCAACAAAGACTAAACAGATTATGCTTAATGAAATTACAAAATGAAAGTCTGAAAAGCACAAAATCAATTTATTTTTTCAAACATACATAAAACATCTTGGCAATACTGATTTCCAGGAATCAACACATATCTCACTTTAATACCCTAAAGCATAAGTTTACTATATATTTGCTTAATTGTCTATAGGTTTACTTAAAAAATATTTTTACACATATTATGGAGTTAAATCATTGCTTGCCACTGGAACAGAAATTTGTTTTTTTCATATTCTACCATTGCCCAATTTCTAAAATGCTTTAAGATTATTGAAGACAAAAAATGTTAACAGTAAATATTTAATATTCATCTTAATTTGTAAGAACCTTATACTTTAACCAAATGAGACAATATATGTAAAGTGTTTTGCAAATTTTAAAGTACTATGTACGTGGTAGCTATTAGTACTATTATTGCTATGCCCTAGTTTAGAAAAGAAATTTATACTTCTAAGAAAGTTACTATATATCAGTAGAAGCCTTTTTCCTTTGCTTTATGAACAGATGTCATACAGCTGACTGAGAATAAGTCATACATTAATTTTTTAATGTTATTTTTACTTTTAGCTACTTTTATTATATCAATAGTTTTTTGCATAAATACTAAGCATGACAAAGCACTAATTTAAGAAGGCACTTGAGTATTGGAAATGTTCTGTGGTTTTACCCTTTTTTCCCATAATGTAGACTATTATTAACCTTTAAGGCTTGTGATGACTAGTAACATTTTAGAGTGTTTTGTGTGCCAAATGTCCCTGTGATTTAGTTTCCTTCCACTTATACAAATATTTAATTGTTTTATAAATTTCAGAATGTATGTATTCTATAACATAAAGAGTGCTTTGTAATGTAAAATTGTAGAACTTTTCATATACCCACTAATAGTTTATAAGAAGAGATTCTACTAAGACTATCTAAAAGAAGAAATTATTGTTAAATAATAAAACTTAACTTTGATGCATCCTAAAACATATATACTTTTCTCCCCTAGGTCTTGAGTCACCACGTCCAAATATAATACTGGGATTAGTAATCTGTCAAAAAGTAAAGCGACCTTCAAATGCTGGAGAGTTGGATAAGATGGAAGAAAAAAGAAGCAAAATTCAAACACAGGAAGAAATTGAAGTTTCAGTCTATCCCAAAGGAGTTACATCTTCCCAGTCTGAAAAGAAACAATCAAAGTATCAGCTCTATTCTGCAGATACTAGTGTTAGTACCACACCACCTGGATCCCCACCACCACCACCTCCTCCACCACCACCTCCTCCACCACCCCTCCCGGATCCACCAGCATCATCATCAGTATTAAAAATATTGTCATCACTTAAAACAGGGACTACAAACACCACAACTCCATCAGTTTCATCAGCAACTATTACAACTACAACTTCCTCCCCTGGTAACTCATCTAGTTCAAAAACAGCCTCACCCCTAGAACACATCTTGCAAACTCTTTTTGGAAAGAAGAAATCATTTGACTCGGCTACTAAGGACTCTGAACTTACTTCAACGTTAAACCAAGAATCAAAGATGGATGAAGGTGTTCCAGCAACTCCTTTGTTAGATCCAATTGTTCAGCAGTTTGGCAAAATGTCAAAAGATAAATCTCTAGAGGAAGAAGAGGATGATAGACCATATGATCCTGAAGAAGAATATGATCCAGAGAAAGCTTTTGAAACTCAAATTACTGAAAGTGAAAAACGATATGACATTGAAAAACCTTCTGAATTATCAGAGAAAGAAGATGTGGCTTATGACCCAGAAGATGAAACTATTTTAGAGGAAGCTAAAGTTACTATTGATGACTTACCCAATAAAATGTGCACAGATAATAAAAATTCCACAGAGAGGCCATCTGAATATGTGACTGATATCTCTGCTCCCTCTTCCTTAGTAGAACAGCAAAAAATGCTAGAAGAACTAAATAAGCAAATAGAGGAGCAGAAGAGGCAACTAGAAGAACAAGAAGAAGCACTTAGGCAGCAAAGGGCTGCAGTTGGTGTTTCAATGGCTCACTTTTCAGTGTCAGATGCATTGATGTCACCACCTCCAAAATCATCTTTGACAAAGACTGAAATATTTCAGCAAGAGCAACAAAATGCAGATAAATCAGATTCATCTTCAATATCAAGTCAGTTAGCTCATTCAGGAAACCAAAGTTCAGATCTAAGACAAAGTAGGGATCCACGACAGGCTCGGAGAATAGCTACAGAGAATAATGAAAATGAAAATTTGCTAAAGCCACTTTCCAGTTCCTCACATAGTGGGACATCTATGAGAGAACCTCCTGCAGCTGTTAATTTGGGTCAGTTGCCTACACCATCGCAAGAAGAAAAAGAATTGAATCCAGTTACTCAGTTGGTATACAGTAATGATAAGTGGGTTACAGGTGAAAAAGCTACTGTTCTTGATCAGGATGGACAGAATGATAAAAGTGAAAATTCAGACAACACAGCCAAACATCACTTAGAAAATGCTCATCCATCAATATCAGAAGTTTCATCTAAACCTTTACGAAAAGTACTCCTTCCAACACCTCCCAATACATCTTTTCAACCAAATTTCCCAGTGCAAAATGATGGGCAGACTTTTAATTCACCAGCTGGAGCAAGTGGCCCTTTCTCAAATACAGTATTTTCATCTCAGGAAAAATCTCTTGGTTCGTCCCAGTATGAAGATAGGAGAAATCCTCAGTTTGTGGAAAAAAATGATTCCTCAGCTGTTCAGGATGAGGGAGAAAGAGGTTCACAATCTAAACTTGATGATAACAGAGTTCTTTCATTTCCTTTATCTGGACTGAAAGGAGGTCCACCTCAATCACAATTTCAGGGACAAAATGAACCTGCATCAAGGAATTATGGAGCAACTTCAGGACCTCATGGACCCAACTTTCCAGGCCCAAGGGGACCAACACCTCAGTTTTCAGAAGAGAATAATTCTGGTACTGATGGACAAAGAGGGCCTTCATCTGCCAGGTTTGGGGGACAGAAGGCACCTATTCCTTCATTATTCTCTGGACAACATGGACCACCTCCTTTTGGTGACAGCAGAGGTCCTTCACCTTCTTATCTTGGTGGACCTAGAGGAGTGGCGCCATCACAATTTGAAGATCGAAGGGATCCCCATGGAGAAAAAAGGGAATTCCAAGATTCCCAGTATAGTGATATGACCAGCCCTCCACAGTTTGAGGGGCCAGAACAATCTCAGTTTATGGGAAATAGAGGCCCGGCACCTTTCCCATTCGGAGGACAAAGAAGACCTCTACTATCTCAGTTTAAAGGACCCCGAGGAGGCCCTCCTCCTAATCAGTTTGGAGGTCAAAGAGGACCACCACCTGGCCATTTTGTGGGGCCAAGGGGTCCCCATCCCAACCAATTTGAAGGCCCTCGGGTTCCCCATCCCACTCAGTTTGAAGGCCCTCGAGGTCCCCATCCCAACCAGTTTGAAGGTCCCCGGGGACCCCATCCCAATCAATTTGAAGGTCCCCGGGGACCCCATCCCAACCAGTTTGAAGGTCCCCGGGGACCCCATCCCAACCAGTTTGAAGGGCCCCGGGGACCCCATCCCAATCAGTTTGAAGGTCCCCGGGGGCCCCATCCCAACCAATTCGAAGGCACCAGGGGTCCCCATCCCAACCAGTTTGAAGGGCCCCGGGGTCCTCATCCCAATCAATTTGAAGGTCCTCGAGGCCCAGCACCAAACTTTATGCCAGGACCAAGGGTTATTCAACCACAGCAATTTGAAGAACAAAGAGTAAATTCACCACCAAGATTTGCAAACCAGAGAGGTCCAACACCCCTTCAGTTTGGGCCAAGAGGAGCTGCTCCATTTTCAGAAAAAAATGAACAGCCTCCTTCAAGATTTCACTTTCAGGGGCAATCTCCACAGGGTATAAAGCCTGCTCCAAGACCACTACTTGAACTTCCAAGCCATCCACCACAACACAGGAAGGAGAGATGGGAAGAAGCTGGTCCATCTGCTCCTTTACCAACAAATGTATCTGGACAGGCCTCAGAATCAGAATCACAATGGCCATCATCTGATTTCCGAGATGGCAAAAGTCATGAATATAGAAATCAGGCTTTTGAAGGGAGACAGCGAGAAAGATTTGAAGGAGGCACAAAAGAAAAGTCATCAGATGAACCTGAAACTCAGCTCTCAGAAAATAGACAAGGTAGAGGTTTTGAAGATAGAAGAAGGGACCGAGATCATGGGAAACCTTGGGAAAGGGATCGTGGCCGAAATTGGAGTAGAGATAGGGAAAGAGATTGGGACAGAAACAGAGACTGGGAAAGACACCGGGAAAAAGACTCTAATCGAGACTGGGACAAAAATAAAGAAAGGAATCCAAATAGGGATAAAGAGAGGGAATCTGAACGCAACAAGGAATGGGAAAGGAACAGAGAGAGAGGCAGAAATAGAGATCGGGACCGTGAAAGAGACCGAGACAGAAGACGAGATCGAGACAGATCAAGAAGCAGAGACAGAGATCGTGATCGAACAAGAGAAAGGGACAGAGAACGAGATAGGGACCGAGAAAAGGAGAGAGAACGAGATAGAGGAAAAGACCGTAAAGACAGAAGTAAAAGTAAAGAAAGTAGTAGGGATTCAAAGCCAGAAGAACAGAAAGAAGTTCAAAAACCAGCTGAAACAGAAGGTTCATCAACTTCTATTCAAACATAAATATTTGAGAGTAATTTACTCCCCGTACTTATGTGACGTGTGTGTGTGTAAATATTTATGGAAAAGACTTCACGTGGGGTTTACCTGTATATACTCAATGTTGGGGGGGGGGGTCTCTTTTAAAGCCAGCCTTACAAAATGTGTTCAAGGAAAATAGTTTTTGAAACTGCTATGAAATCAGATGGAGTGGAACCATTCTGGACTTCAACTTACTGTAATTTTTTGTACAATATGTTTTCTTACGAAATTTCACATCTTTACAATTCTGAAATGATTTTTTTACTTAACTCTTAAAATTTCCATTTAAAATTAATACAGAAATGGGAAAAAGTATAAAAAGCATATTGCTTTTTTCAGATTAAAAAGTTATGTTTTCCAATAACTTGACTGTATTGTAAAACTTTTAAGGGAACTTCATTGGACCTTAGGAGCCATACCTTTACTTACATCTCACATGTAGTATTTCTGCGTAAATTTTTTTTTACAGGTTTCATAGTATGTGCTTTACAAGAGGGCCATGTATTTCTGTCCTATGCTGATTTTACTGTAGGTGGACTGCATGTATTTATGAAGTGATTGTGAAAGAACACAGTATTAGTAGTTTGTAATTAATGGAGTGTTAAGAAATACAAAGCTTCTATCAGTGACACTATCTTTTCAATGTAAAGGATAGCGTTCAACCAGGAAACAAACTAAAAAGAAAAATCTGACTTTTCCCCTTGATTTTTCTGTTGCCTTATAAAAATACTGAGTTTGATAAGATCCATATCTCCCAGTAGAAATCTTTCAAGCTTTTAAATGTCAGTTAATTAGAAAATGTTTAAATTCTACAAACACAAGCAAAAAAGTTAGAAACCAATTAAGTATATATTTTAAACTGTTTCTTTGATTTGAATAATCAGGAACATTTCGTTTGTAGAATAGTGCTTTTTCAGCAGTTTGTCAGTAATTTCAGGCAAAATCTACCTAGCTTAAAATTGCTAACATTTGTCAATCTACAATACTGATGGTGTATGTAAAAGTTTACCACTTAAAACAGAAAAATGTTTGCATAAAGTTGATGAAAGGAAAAGTGACATAAGTTGAAGTACTACAAACTTAAGTGGAAAGCTTTTTCACTGTGAAATACAGTATACCGCTTCTTTTCATCTATTTTTCAAGTACTAAAGTGTGAAATAGAGAAAACCTTGCTAATTTATTTGACTGTACAAATACACTTTGATAATTTTTTTATATTTTCATAAACTACTTTTGCAAATATAAATTAGAAAATATTATCATTTGCTTCTTGGGGTCTATTACTCCACTTACACATCACTACGGATTTTACAGTTTATATAGGCACAGATTTTTAAGTTCTAAAGCCATCAGGAACTTAGTAATTTGGATGATTTGTATCATAAAACAAGAGTTAGAATGTTAAATAGGTGTAAAGCTCAAACATCTAATATGATGTAAGTTTTTTAAAAAAAACTAAACTATTTCTAATTTAAATACACAAATGTAAAAAAAATCAAGTGTGTTTGTTTAGGTTTACTTGATAGAAATTTCTGTAAATTGTATTTTATATTGCAAAGTATATCATTGTACATTAAAACATGGAACTTCATAGGTTTTTGTTACTGTAATTAGAATAAACATCTACAGAATGTTTTTGAGTCTGTTATTACCTGTTCTCTACTATTTTTTCTAGAAAAATTTTGTAGTGGAATATAATAATTTACTGACTTACTTTCTGGACACCTTTCATAAATTTAAGCTTAGAATAGTGCTTTATAATGCAAATTAACTTGAATGATAACTAAAATTTCAGTACATGGATTAACAACAAAAAACTAGAATTCAACTAATCAAAAATCTCAGACTTAAAAAAAACTTACTGCATTATTTAAGGTAGAAATAAATGAGGGAAGAAAAACTCACCTTATCTATATAGTGAAAAGAAAAAATTAATATGCTTGTAAACAGCATGGAGTAGTGAAAAGAGCCCTGATTTTGTTGTTGGAGGACCTATCTGATTTTCCACATTTTCTACTATAAGTCCTCCATTGCTTTACTTTCCACATCTGCAGAAAGGGCCTATAGCAGTATGGCCTATACTATTTCTCAGCATCAGACCCTTTTTTTCTTGTCTTCAAAAAAGATTCTTAATAATTAAAGCTTAATTAGGTTCAGCATAATAAACTTTCTATGGCAGGAAAATGGACTAGTAGAGTCTAAACAGACTGAGAATACGTTCCCCAAGTTTTTTGCTAGATTCATAGAATCACAAATCTAGATGGCTTAAAAGCCATCTAGATTAATATTTGATAATGAAGCATGCTAGTTTCTATGAGATGTGAAAGTAGGCAATAATAGCTAACATTTTAAGGTTTGCAAAGCACTTTATGTAAACTAGAATCTCAACCTTATGAGGTAGGTGCTATAATCTACATTTTACAGATGAGGAAACAGTGGTAACTTTCTTACATTCACAGCTGATAAGATAGTCTCAATCTCAGCAGCTTAAATTTTAGTAGGAGAAATGAAACAAATTTATCGAGGAACCTCGCATCTGAAATCTAGCTAAGAACAAAATGAGCTTCACCCCCAAAATGTGGCAATTGTTATACATTTCAAAATCAATGCAAACGAGATAATTTCTATTAGAGTTTCATCTAATAAGGTATATATTCCAAATGGTTAAAACGTTTTGGTCAAAGGGTTAACCCTCAGTACACTAAGCTAGGATGACATGTGACAAAGATTTTGGGCAAGAAATATGATGGGACCAGACCTATGATTTCATTGGCATAGGAAATTTAGTTATGAGAAAACTTCTGCAATTTAAAGTTTTAGGTTCCTAGCCTGTGGCAAAACCAATATATGTCAGAGGTAGGAATTGAATCCAGGTTGGTCTTCTGACAATTTTCACATTTTTTGACCTCTTTACTCCTTTGCCATCTTAAAACACTACTGAGTTCCCCTCTTCCCTAGAGAACCCTGTTTGTGTGGGTTTTATTTATTGGTATTTACTGTATTAAATAAAACAATAATATGAAAACAGGGTACCCCCAGAAGTCCATAGATCACACTTTGAGAACCACTGCATGCTACTTCATGATACACATGATACCTATTTCCATACAAAGAATCTTTTTTTTTTTATCTTGTGCTACATTGTGTAGTAGAAAATAGTAATAGCAAAAAAAAGGAGGAATCAGTATGGTCTGGAACCATCAGAAATGGCTTTACAAAGGAATCTAGCATAGAACTAGACCGGAAACCAGAAGATGACTTTAAAGAGGTAAAACAAGTAAAGAAACAGGTATATAAAGCAGCAGTGATTGAAATAGCTCATCAGTTCTCCCGAGTTCATCCTCAGCTCCTCACACAATATCCAGATTATTGTCAAATAATTTCAACTTTCCAAACATCGCGTCACATTTTTCTCTATTCACACCATCATAACTTCTTATATTTTTAGAAAATGGGGATCATGCCAAAAAAGCATCTCAGTTGTTGCCCTAAAGTCTATCACCTGTCTGGAAGTGAGTAGCATGCATGTTTCATCATGAATCCCCTGGGCTGAGGTTGGTCATTACATTGATCAAAGTTCTTAAGCCTTTCAGTCATGTCTTTACAATGTTTTCTTGTTCTGCTCATTTAGATCTGAATCAATTCCTATAAATCTTGCTGGGTTTCTTAGAAAGTGTTCCCTTTATTTCATATAGTACAATAGGATTTTATTACATTCACATACCATAATTTGTTCAGCAATTCTCCCAATTGGTAGGTACCCCATCAGTTTGGTTTTGTATATATGGCTTTTTCCTCTTTATTTGACCTAGTAGTGGTATCATTGGATCAAAGGGCTAGGATAGTTTAGAAACTGAGGGCATAGTTCCAAATTGCTTTTCCGTGTACACTGCACCAGCGCCTTTTTGATCAGCTTTGCCAATTTTATGGGTGTGATGAGTAACTTCACAGTTGCCTTGATTTGTGTTTACCAGTGAGTTGGGACATTTTTCACATGGCTATTAATGGTTTGGATTTCTTCCCTTGAAAACTACTTTTTCCATCACCTCTTGTATGGACCATTGCAACAGCCCTAGTCTGTTGGCCTCCTTGCCTCATGCCTCTCTCCATTCCAAATTATCCTCCAATCAGCTGACATTTTCCAAAAGCATAGGTAGGATCATGCCATGCTCCCCTCCCCCAACTTTTTCAAAAAATGCTGATAACAAATTACCTCTAGAATTGTGATAGTCAACCTATGGAACACATGCCAAAGATGGCACACAGAGACCTCTCTGGGCACACATGTTGCCCACCAGAGTTAGGTAGATGGACACAGATGGAGCTGCTCCCTTCCCCCTCTCCACCACACCTCCCTGCCCCTCTGTCCAGCAGCCCAATAGAGCGCTTGCTCCCTCCCCTAAGTGGAGCATCCAGGCCATTCCTGTCCCTTCCTCTGTCTGGAATAACTGGTGGACACTGGGAGGGGGGAGGGGGAACAGGCCATGGCACATTATGTCTAAAAGGTTTGCCATCACTACTCTAGGATCAAATTTCAAATACAAAATGTTGTTTAGCATTGAAAGTCCTTTTCAACTTTGCCCCTTCTTACTTATATTTTACTTCTTTCCATCTACTCTTATAATCCAATTACACTGGATATCTGGCTTTTTCTCACACACAATCCTCCATCTTCCAACTCTGTCTTTACAAGTTCTGTGCACCACACCTGGAATGCTTTCCTCATTTAGCTTCCTAGGTTCTCTACCTTCTTTCAAGACTCGAATCTCTGTCTCTCACACACGGTTTTTTCCTGTTCTCTATTTTCCATCTAAGATTACTTTCTATTTACCTTGTATTTAGTTGGTTGGATAACCCAGAGAGACCATTAAACATGTCTTGGACAGACACTGTACATAGACAATGAGCTATATCCAGAAATGAATAGGAGAGAACAAGTAGGATTGCTTTTGGGATATTGTACATACTTTCAGTGAACATGAATTTCTCCCTGAAACAAAGGCTCATCTTTTTTACACTGATATTAATGTACAATGGTGAGTCATGCAGTGTTGCAGTTGCTAAATGATTAAATTTGAGAGTCATTGTGATTGTATGTAAATGAGAAAATAAAATATCTTTAAAAAATAAAATTTAAAGACAGCATTTAGGGTAATGGAAAAGTTCATGGTGGGACTTGAAGTTGTGATATATTATAAACTGATAATTATCGAACAGAAGCAACATGTTAGACGTGGAACAGAAAAACTGAACTGGCCATTAGGCATGAGCAAAGGATAACTGACGACTATTGATTTACATAATGTCAAGAACCAGAGGTAGCCTTCCTGTACATTGGTTGAATCTCTTGTGGAGAATTTATGGGAGAACATAGATAAGAGCTGAACAAAATGAGAGAATGTGGATGAGTTGTAATCTTCATCAATGTATTCATTGAAAACTTCATAGATTAAACAAAATGAATTGGCCATTGAGATACACAGTTTTTGGAACAGGATCAAAGTCATAGATATAGGGCTAAGAATGAATGAATGAATGAATGTTAAGAGGTCACCGAAACCAAATCTTCATTTTATATGTGAAGAAACTAGGGTCCAAGGAAGTGAAATGATTTGTCAAAGGTCACACAGATGTAAAGAATAGAGCTGAGATTCAAATGAGGTTGATTCCAAAACTGGAGCTGGCTTCATTGTATCAGGCTGATTATTCTTTTGCTGGCATTACTATGTTTTGTTTTCCCATAAATTTGTTGTAATTAAAGGGGTAGATTAGTACTAGTGTACTGGGAGTATATTAGTTGAGATTCCCAGCAGATTTAAGGGGATAATTCAGAAGCCTAGAAAAGTGGAGATGTTATGTTGCTGTGTAACATGTTGGCATCTTTCTTTTAGCTTTGTTAGGCAATTATATCAGTTTTATAATTATGCTAGTTTTTCCTTGAAAATTCAAGGAATTTCTAGAGGAGTATCATAATATGGTGGTTAAATGGTAATGGGATGCTCATAAAATCGAAAGTTTTTTTTTTTTCATAAAATCTTGAGACAAATTTACCATTATTTATTTATTTATTTTCGGTTATTCTTAAATTGGAATAAAATGCCTTCCTGTTGCCATCTTAAAACCGTGTATGGATGGGCATTAGCAGAATAAAATTAATGTTTTAAGCTTATAAATAATTCGAAGGGATAATGAAGCCAGTCATTTAGTCAGTAAACATTTATTAAGTGCCTAAACTATGGACCAGGCATTGCCTTAAGTGCTAGAGTCAAGACACAGAGACACAATTAGTAAGACAGTCCCTGCCCTCAAGAAGCTCACAATCTAATGGAAGTGACAACATGAATAAAATTATGTATAGACAAGTTTTACAGGTGTTAAATTAGAATATTCAAAAGAGGAAAGGCATCAGAATTGAGAGACCTTTAAAAGTTTCTGGTAGAAGGCAGGGTTTTAGCTTGGTCATGTAGGAAGCCAGTGAAAAGAAACTACAGGATAGATGAAAATTAGACCCCAAAGGTTATAATTTCTTAAGGAAGAGTAGAAAGGAAAATTTACAAAAGGGAAGTGGCATGCTAACTAATGAGTTTACCAGGGTTTTAAAGAACCGAAAGGACTAGAGACCACCACCTAGTTCACTACTCAATTTTGTGGATCAAACTGTTACCAGCCAGAGTGGTGACAAGTGCTCTCTCCACACTATATACGGATGTGCCAAACGTGTAGTCCCTCCGAGATGTCAACTTAATCTTTTTAGGGGGTTTGAGGTCTGAAAACTCGACTCTCAGTAAACAAAGTAACAGGTGAAGCAACTGTTTCTTAGCTGAGGGGAAGGAGAGGAAGAGTGAGCTAGGGAAACACTTTCCCAGGAACGAAGCTACGAGGTACAAAACCCTTAACTTTTAAAATGTAAAATTACATAAGTACAAGCTGGAATGATACTACAGCTACCGGGGTTGATATTCCGAGCTTTGGTCGTGTTTTTTTCCCTGAAAGCTGAGCAGAAACTACACCAGCTGGCAAAGGCCAGAAAACCTTCCTAAGCCACCTCGCCCAAATCACCTGCTCCTCCCCCACACTCCCGAGTCTCAGAAATAAAACCACCTCCTTAGGAGACCTGGGCCTCCAACAGCCAGTGCATGTGGGCCTGTCCGTGGTCCAGGGACCTAGCGTGGAGTGGCGTGGCGTGGCGTGGCGTGACGCGAAGGGTCCCTTTCCAGACCTCCGGCTGACGCGCACCACGTGCAGAGACGTTTTCCCTTCCCTTGCTCGTTCACAGCTTCCCACAGCAGCCCGGACGTGTAGGCGCGCTCCCGCTCCCTCCCTACACCCACAGCGGCGACCCGTGTGCACGCGCACGTGCGCAATCCCGCACACGTTCCCCTACCCCCGAGCTAGCGCCTTCTCTACTTAACCTCGTCTCTAGCTCCCCAGCTCCTAACCCCGGGCCCCCTCCTGTTTTTCAATACTTCCTCCAATCTCTCCAGTCATAATCCTCTGTCCCCCTCCCCCTTCGTCTTTCTGTGCCCTGGAACGGTCGCGGTCACGGGCTGGTGGGTCAGGCAGTTGGTCACTCCGGGGTGGGCGGGGAATGGAAGAGGCTAGGTTAGCCCCGCCCCCCGGGCCAGTGAGGCGGCGGGTAACGGGGCTAGGGGGGAGGGCCTTGCTGGGGCCCGGGGGGAGGGGTTACCGTTGGCTAAGGGGGCGGGGCAGAGTTGGCGTGCGCACGCGTGCTGGGCTCTGCGAAGGGTGAGCGGTTTTCCCTCCCCCAACGGGAGCTTCTGCTCGCCTCAGTGGGCTTCTTGCGCGCGGCTCGTCGCCGCCGCCGTCGCCGTCCCGGGGTTTCTGGTGCGCGCCGTCCCTCCCTCCCTCGTTTTCTTTCTCCCTCTAGGCGCGAGCCGCCGCTCCTCCCTCCCTCCCTCCTTCCCTCTACTTTCCCTCCCCCTCCCTGCTCTCCTCCTCTTCCTAGTGGGTCCCGACGCGGGGAACGGGGCCTCCCGGGCCGCCCCGCGCAGACTCCTCCCCCCATCCCTCGCTCCCGTAGCTGCTGCTGCTGCTGCTGCTGCTGTTGCCGCCGCCGCCGCCGCCACGCCTTGTGGTTGGGGGGCGTCCAGGTGACCAAACCAGGGGGAGGGGGCGGGGCGCCCGTGTCAGCCGGGGGGGCGGGGGTTTGGGACGAGCCCCGCCCCTCTCCCCCGCCTCCAACTCTGGGTGAAGCTCATCCCCTGCCGGGGTTGCTGTCGTCCTCTGCAGAAGGCGGCGGGGTGGAAGCCCCACAGCACCCAGGTCGCCTTGGTGTTTGGAAGTCATGTCCGGTCCGGCCCCCCGAGAGCCCCACACGTCCACCCCTCAGGCGGCGGCCGCGGCCGCTGCTGCTGCTGCTGCTGCTGCTGCTGCTTCGGCCTCGGCTGCTGCAGTCGGCGGCGCTGCTGCTTCCGACCCCGCCCCCGCAGCCGAGGGCCCTTCCAATGACACTTCCTTCGGAGAGCAGGGCCTGAGCTTCACCACCACAGACCTCAACCTGGTGGAGATGACGGAGATCGAGTACACACAACTGCAGCACATACTCTATTCCCACATGGAGGCCCAAGCCAACGAAGGGGAGCTGGAAACCCGGCTAAATTCTGCCTTCTTCTCCGCGAGCAATCCCTCGAGCCAGGCTCAGTACCAATCCTCCAGCAGCACCAGCCAGCCCAGCTACTCCTCCAACAGCACTGGGAGCCAGTCAGTGTATCCAGTCATCTGCCAGTCAGGCCTGACTTCTGATGGCAGCTTTGTGGGGTCAAACCAGTGTCTGGGACACATTGATTTCCAAGAGCTGAGAATGATGCTGCTCAGTGAATCGAATTTACCTGTGACAGTTGCCAACCAGGTAGAGAAAACACCCAACAGTAGTTCTGTAGAGGTCACTGGCCACAGTGTGGTAAGAGTTAAGCATGGAGAAAATGTTGGTGGACCAAATAAAGAAAATATAGCTGTTGAAAATCTGGCTCCCGTGCCAGAAACTAGATCTAAATCTGCAGTCCGAGTTCGGCTGGAAGACAGATTCAACAGTATCCAGACAGAAATTCCCAGGTGCCAAGAGCCTCAGGAATCTGGAGTTACTCTTAACAAGTGTGTTTCAGATCTTTCTTTTTTTTTAATTTCATAGTAGATTTTTAAAGTTGCTTCAAATATATTTTCATGAATTTGAATACAAAAATTTCAAGAACACCTAAAAATAACATGCTTAGGTAATTCATACCATATAATTTTCAAATAGCTTACCATTATATTGTGCTTTACAGATTACAGAGTGCCATCCTGGCATCCTGTTTGGTGGAGTGCAAGTATTATCTCCACTTTAATATTCCCCTTCCCCTACCCATGGAGGAGGGGAAGTTTTCCCTATTTAAATAAATCAAATTTAAAATTTAATGATGAAGAAACTCACATAAAGTGACTTGCCCAGATTCACACCAATAGTAGTGATAATAATAAATTTAGATTATGTTTGTAAGTTTTGTAAAATGCTTTATTCAATCTTCAGACATTCCTGTGAGGTAGGTACTATAGATATTATGGTCCCCACTTTATGGAAGAATAAAAAGACAACCAAGATAACTTACCTAGGTTCAAAGGCCTAGTAAATGATAAGGTTGGAATTTAAACCTAGGCTTTTTCACTCCTACTCATATGTTCTTTCCAGTCCACCACTGAGGCCTCCCATCAATGTATGTATTTATACATTTAAAATTTCTGTATCTTGTTTTTATTAATATCTATTTTTTAAACACCTTCATTTCCAAATATATCCCTTCCCTGCTCTCATTGTGAACCATTCCTTGTAATAAAAGATTGAAAGAGGGAATTAAAAGTAGTTTCAGAAAACCAATCAACATTGTAAGCCTATCCTCTACCTTGTTGAGGTAACCTTGGGCATTATAATTACATAGCTCTAAATTTCATTTTTAATGCAATTGACCTATAGCCTTTTTTAGTTGTGCTTACTTCACTCTTCATTGAGTTCCTTATTTAGAATTCTTCCTATTCACCATTTATGAACTCTGAAATTACTCTTCATTGCATACATATACATATACACATGTGTGTATAACATGTATATATTTATGTGCATTTATATAATGTAATATAATGTATGAAGGACCAGCCAGCCTTGGACAAAAGAAAACTTCAAGTCCTTCCTCTTAAGATATACTCTGTGACCATGGGCAAGTCACTTAAACTCTATCCTAGGCAACATCCAAAGACCAAAAACTACTGATTTGTATCTGTGGAGGAAATTTTCCAGACTATTGAAATCACAGATTAAAATATGCCAAAATCCATTAAGTGAACTTTTCCAATTTATTGTATTCAACAAACACAGCTAAACCTTTATTAGGCACCTATTATATGCAGGTTACTGAAATCTAATAGTACTTGAAATCAGGGGCCTACCTGCTGGGGCTGGATTTGTGGTCAGCAGAGGTTCTCCTGTTGCTAACCTTGTCATTGCCCATTCTAACTAAAGCTTGACCATCTTCTCTTTTCCCTTCATGAGTGGTTTGGGTGAAGAAATAGAGCAAATGAAGGTGGCAGATATCCCCTGAGTTGTTTTCACTGACTTAGAAGAGAAGCATAATTGAACCCTTAAAATAAGAAATTAAAATACCACCCCCCTTTTAGTGGCGAGTAAGGGGAGAGAGCACAGTCACTGAGCT
Source organism: Monodelphis domestica (assembly GCF_027887165.1). Taxonomy (NCBI): domain Eukaryota; kingdom Metazoa; phylum Chordata; class Mammalia; order Didelphimorphia; family Didelphidae; genus Monodelphis; species Monodelphis domestica. The sequence continues at coordinate 483,470,587 of NC_077227.1, forward strand.
AAGGTCAGTAACAGTAACTGACCTATATTTAGAAAATCAAATGTCAGTCAGTGACTAAAATATGTCTGGAAGAGTATCAGTTGCATATTCTTGATTTGTTTTTTCTGGGTTGTCCTTTTTGTTTTGGCAGTTTGGTAACCCTTATTCGACATCCATCAGAACTAATGAATGTTCCTCTTCATCAGCAGCAAAACAAATGTACCACATTAGTGAAAAATAAAACTGCTGCTGCTACTACTGCTTTGCAATTTACATACCCATTATTTACTGCAAATGCCTGTTCTACTGCTGGGAATTCTAATCTTTCACAAACACAGGTAGGGAAAATGATTAGTGAAGCTCTGAAGTACTAACTTTTGACGGGTTGCCATGGCCAAAGAATTCATCACCTATGGTGGTTGACCTACTGGTGATGAACCTTTCCATACATAGCTGGGCTGGCCCTTGGACAGCAGACACACTCTTATTGTCAGGATCATGTTCCAAGCCTTTCCAGCTTGGTAGAAACTGCCAAAGCTTGTGCTCCACTCACATAGTCCTTGAGGACCCAGGGTCATGTCCATGCCAGAATAAGGCATTAGAATAGGTTTTTTTGTGAAGGAATTTTTGATAGATTTTATTAATCATTTTCTTAATTAGGCCTCAGATTGTATTCTTTTCATTGGACCTGATAACTTTTTAATAGAGATATTTTGGGAATATTTTAAACTCCACAATATGTAGCTTGCAAATTTAAAGTCTCAAAGTTGTATATCCATAAATGCTGTTATTAGTATTTACTTCATGTTAAAATACATTTTACTTGTGGCAGCACAGAGGAGATTAAGATGCATATTGATAATAAAATTAATTATATTGCTATTCCTTCATTATATTCCAGAGTTCTAGTAACTCATGTTCTATACTTGAAGCTGCCAAACATCAAGATATTGGGTTACCCAGAGCATTTTCTTTCTGTTACCAGCAAGAAATTGAATCTACTAAACAGACTTTAGGCAGTAGAAACAAGCCTTTACCTGAGCAGGTTTGGATTAAAGTAGGAGGTAAGATATATGACATAAGATAACAAGAGTTTCTTTCTTTGGCTAGGCTATGCAGTAGACATTATAATAAAAATTTCATTAGACATTGGTTTTGTCACATAGGAATTTCCCATTACTGGAAAACCTTTTTAGTATTTTATCAGTGATTCCTAACCTTCCCACTCTTCCCCATATTCCTAAAGTGATCATGTTTCATATTTTGAGCATTCCTTCTTGAGCTTGAACATCTGAATTGTGCTTACCTCATATAGCAGTATTTTGCATTGTTGGGCTTTTTTCTTTTTAATAACTAATTTAGTAAATATTTAATAATGAATTTTGTAATAGTTTTTAATCTATTTTTTTAAGTTGCTTAAAGCACATAGTAGTTCTTTCTTTTTCATTTTCTCTTCACTTCTAATTGAGGAGTCTGAAATCCTCTATAGGTAAATTTGCCATCATAGCAGATACTGCAATGAGGTACTTAGTATAAAAAAGCTTTTTTCTAGACCCAAGCAATTGACCTTTAACAATGGTTTGGGGCTCTGTTTTCAACAAATTTTCTATGAAAATAATTCAGTAGAACAAGGTATTTTGGTCTCTGGTAGAATAATAGGCACTCTGTACAATGAGTACGATTTTATATTCTTGGAATTATAGTTGAGAGCTACTGAGTTATAACTGAATACTGCAGGTCTTCTTTTGCCACTGAGCAGCATTTGTACTAATAAAGAAACCTGTTAAATGGAGACCTGTTTTCTAAAAATATTACCTTAGAATTCTTTACTTCATTTTGCCACAGGGCACTAAAATCTCCCACTTGGAGATTCATTTATGCTTCATCTTAAAAAATATAAATCTCTTAGAGATAGTTAAGTGGTTATCAGTTTTTCAACTCTTAGTGTGAATTAGGTTAATCAGATTGCTTCCTTCCTAATAAGAAATTGAGATTTATATTGAGAGAATGGGAATTTTTATTGAAGTTTATGAAATGTTATAGCTTGGTAACCTTAGTGTAGGCCTGATGCCAAAGTTTGAACATGCAGACATGGAAACTTTAGAGCCATGATGGGAAAAAGCTCAGGAGGGACATAAGTTGATATCAAGACAAATTTGGTTTATATTGAAGTTTTATCCAGGGTCAGTTCTATAATTTAACTTTTTACACTTCAAACACTTTTCACCATGTAGAAGTGGAGGGAAAGAGGAGCTTAAGCTTTAGAAACCACTCAATAAAACATTTCTAGAGCTTTTAGGGAAAGGAATAAGATAAAGGTGTTTGCCATGCTACCTCTTTCTCTAAATAATCACTGTAGGGAGAAAGTATTCTATGGAATTCATTATGGAGAGGCTTGACTGGTTTCTAAATGATATGTATAAATTCAATTTCTGTTTTTCTAATTTGTGTTAAGATTTCCTCTAGGGTAAGAAGGTATTAAGTTGTATTATGTCCTTTCCATTTTTGTTCTTTTCTAAAAATTCCATTAAGAATATCAATTGTAATACTATTGTATTATGCTTTAATAAAGGGAAGAAAAGATGTTTTTCTTCCTTGGAGAAAGCAATTCTATATTTAGGTATTAATATTTAGTTCTCCAATTTTTATTTACTCTGAATACTAGCAGATTTGAATAATTCCAGCTTATATATATTAAGTACCTAAAGATTCTTTCAGAAATAGGATCAGGAGGACCTCCTGCTTCATTAATTATATAATATTTTAAAAGTATTTCATTGTTAATAGATAGACATTCCAAATATAGTAATATAAAATAGACTTGAGATTTAGTGCTAGAAAGAACAATTAATTTCATTGCTAAAAGGGAGTAGCATTTTTACTAAAGAGGTACAGTAGTTAATTTTAAATGAATTTATTAATTTTTCATTAAAATTTATATTAACTACAAAATATTAATTTTTCTATTTTGTACTTAATACAGAATCTAATAATACAGAAAATCAAGGATTAATATATTAGGTACTAATTTAAAGGAGAATTATTAATTATTAACCCATTAAAAGGAGAATAAAAAATTAAAGTACTACTTTTTTTCTTGTTTTGCAAAGAAGAAGCGTTATGTAAACAAGCAATAAATAAAAGAAATCGAAGTCGAATGCGTCAGTTGGACACAAATGTAGAAAGAAGAGCTCTTGGTGAAATTCAGAATGTAGGAGAAAGCCAGAGCACCACAACTTCACAGGGTGCTTGGCAATCCACAGAGTCTACACAGTCAAGCTTGAGTGACCAGACACAAAGTGGGCAACAGGGTGGACGCTCTCAGCGCAGGGAGAGGCATAATCGAATGGAAAGAGATCGAAGGTAAGTTAAATGCTTTAGTAAATTTTATTCACATTATTTTAAAAATATTGGTTTCTCCTAAAGAGCTTTTGGATAATTTTCTGCTTACTAGGACCTTAACTAAAGGGTAGGTAATAGGAAGTAAAACTAATCTGTCACATTTCATTATTTAAGAGTAGTTTTGGTAAAACAGTGAGGGATAAGGTTGAAATTAATGGCTGGAGTATCAGTAAAATAAATTCATAGATTAAATAAACCTATCTATAGTATTCATATTCCTATTCTCACGTCTTCCTCATGTCCTTCCTCCTATAATTAAGAGTTGCCCATTTTAATTGATCTTAAAATTTTACTTATATTCTTCACTGAAGATGATTCCAGTGTGTCATTGAAATGGCAGTGACTTTGAGTTTTCAGAGTTTGTGCAAGTCCTTCAAACAAGCTCTGGCAAGTCCTTCAAAACTAGAAAGTCTTTGGGTTTGGTTCTGATGATCATTTCTTGTCTGAGAACAGGCCTAGCTAAGTTTGGAGAAACTTATAACTATGACTACAGGGTAATTAATTTTTTGACCATAGTTTACCTCATGTGCTTCCCCCTCCCCCAATTGCTAATGCCTTCCCCAACTCCCAATTTATTTTGTACTTTTTGTGTATTTATTGTATAAATGTATATCTGTACATGCTATCTTTCTCTATAGAACATAAGTTCCTTGATGGCAAAGATGGTTTCATTTTGTCTTTGTATGCCTGGCTTCTAGCATTAATTGAAGCACATAATGAAAGCTTATTAAATGTTTTTTGTTTGATAGCAACCCAAAGATTTCCTATGACACTGCTATCTTGATTCTCTTTCTACTTAATCTCACCTTCTTAGTCTCCATTGCTGGTTCATCATCTATATCATGCTTCCTTACTGGTGGGTATGCCCCAAACCTCTGTCCTATATCCTTTTCTCTCTCACTTGCTAGCCTCATCAGCAACCATAGGGTTTTAATATCTTTTTTTCTGACACTATCCCTCAGATCTCTAAATCCACCCCCAGTCTCTCTTTAGTTCCAGGCCTGTATCTCCAACTGCTTTTTGAGCACCTCAAACTCAACCTGTCCCAAAACCCATCCGTCTTCTGAAATACCTGGTTTATGTCAAAAGGGCCATCATATTTCCAATCATTGAGGTTAAGAACATTGGAATTAGATTTTCTAGATTCCTCACTCTCTTATTTCATGTATCCATTAAGTTGTTATTTTTGTCAACCATCCCTTTATTCACATAGCCACTACCCTAGTTCATATCCTTATTAGTTTTTCCCTATACTCTTTCAGTAACTTTAATTGCATCAAATCTTTCCCTTCTTTAGTCCATCCTCCACAGAGATGCCAAAGCACATATCTGCCCATGCCACACTCATATGGAATAAACTTTATTACCTTTAAGATAACATGTGAACTCTAGTATTTAAATAGCTTAGCCCAACTTACTTTTCCAGCCTTAATAAACTTTATTCCTGTCCCAAAATGGTCCAGCCAAAGTAGCTTTTCTTACTATTCTTTATATATGATATTGTATCTTCAGTGCTTTTGCATGGGCTGTCCCCATGCCTGATATGCATTCTCTTCTCTGCTTCTTGAAATCACTCATTTCTTTCAAAGCTCAACTCAGGCACTGCCTTCTACATAAAATCTATCCTAATCTTTCCAACTATGAGTGCTTACTCCCTTCAGATCTTGCATTTATCTTGATATGTACTTCTATGTATATATGTTGTGTCTCTTGATAGAATGTAAGCTCCTCAAGGGCAGATATGGTTCATTTTTGTCTTTGTATCTCCAATGCCTAGCACAGTGCCTGTCATATGGAAGGGGCTTGATAAATGCGTGTTGACTGATTGATTAGTAAAGGGATTACAATCTGCATTGGTGGAGGCAGTAGCCACACTGACGAAATCACAGATCCTTCAAGTACCGTCTTGTTTAAAATTTTCTTTATATTTGAACATATAAATAATAGCTGGCTTCAAATAGTACTTTAGGTTTGCAAAGGACTTTTAATGTATTGTCTTATTTGATAGAACAATCCTGTGAGATGATACTACAAATATCATTACTATTTTATTGATGAGAAAACTGCTACTCAAAACAGTTTTGACTTACCCAGGTTTACATAGCCAGTAAGTGTTGATGGATTTGAAGTGGAGTTGGAATTTGAATTCATGTCATTCTTGATTTCAAGTCTACCCTCCACTCTATCATGTTGCCCTCTCTATGTAAAAACATAGATAATTGAAAATTATCATAAATTCAAAGCTGAATCTTCTTATTCTAATGCTTAATTAAAACAAGTTAGTTCCATTTTAAAGGAGAGCTATATCAGATGCATATGAGCTATAATTATTTTCATCATAGTCATTGTGCTTTTGCTTTCACAAGCATTCCAAGTGTCCCATGAAATGTTTCTTCTTGTCTTTGAGTATGCAATGAAACTATCATTGTTTGCCTCTCCAGGGAGAGCTGTGAACCACACTTGCATTTAGTTTCAACTTATTTATGTCTTTTTGGTTTTAATATAGCAAGAATGTCAGTATGAACGTGTTTCATTCCTGCAGTCCTATATCATTTCAGTTGATGGGCAAAGATCTTGTACTTAATGATGTCAGTAGTCAAGTTGATATTTGTAGATGGCATGAAAATAGTGTGATTCTTAGTACTCTGTACTCTCTTTTCTGTTATTTGGCCACCCTTACTGTGTACGTGGGAGGAGACTGCCTAGGACTGAGGACTATTTTGCTTTTTCTTTGTATCTTGGCTTGCCATGGCCAAAGAATTAATGCCCTCTGGTCAATCACCTCATGGTGAACTTTTTATGTCCTTAGCTTAGCTGCCCATTTTATAGTAGGACTGATCAATCATAGGATCATATTTGAAACCTTTCCAGCATGGCATATTGTGCCAGAGCATGCACTTCACTGATATACCCTTTGAGAATTCAAGAATATCTTTGCACCTTGGTAAGGCTTTTGAATAGGAGTTTTCCAGAGGATGAAGAAGTAAAGAACATGACAAGATCCTTCCAAACTAAGTCAATATAGGTATGTGTACAGACACATACATAGCTAGATATGTGTATAGATATGTGTGTATGTCATGATGCTCAGTGACTTCATTATGAAGATGAGCACAGGGAAGGATTGCAAAACACTTTACAACATATGATTTGGAATTAAGAGAATCCAGTGTCTTAAAGATAATTCCAAAATATTAGGTCTATATTTCAATGAATACTTTTATAAGGAAAGATTCAGGAGGTGCAGAACACCAAAATACTTCGCAGAAAATAAAATTAACCAATATCATATTAAATGACTGTGAATCATTTCTGAATTAGCTCTCTTTGTAGAGTTGAACCATCAATTAGAGCAAAGATCAAAATCAACACCAAATTGAAAAAAAAAAGGATAAAGTTAAGACAACATTATATGTAGAAACCGCAACTCAAACTCAACTTATTTAAACAAGCTGTTGATTCTGAAAAATGGGAAATGACTAAAGGTAAAAATATTGGCTCTGGTTGTCCCCATTTCTTAGCACTATAAATAATAGTAAGTTATTTTTTAAAAACCCTTTAATTGCCTCATCCAGTGAACACATTTGATGACCTTGCCAAGCAGTTATAGCAGCCAAGGGCAACACCAATTTCAAGTACAAGTGCAGCTATAGAACATTATACACAAAGCATGGGGGAGGTTGCCTATAATATTACCTTACAAAACAATTAAAAGTAGCAAAAGGAAAATGAGTCTTCACAAAGCTGGGCATGAGACCCAATTACATCAATTTGTCCCAATAGCATTTATAGATGAAACTGGAAGGAGGATAACAAATATACAAAAAAAAAATGCAACAAATTTGAGATTCAGCTTATAATGATCTAGACTTCCTTCATTGATTACAATAGAACCCATTACATTTGAATTCATTGTACCTCAGTAATTCATAAAGAACAAGAACTGCACTTCAGAAACTAACACTGGGAAGAGTGGCTGGGTCTGTTGAAGCATTTGCAGAAGAAATCTGCTTGAGGCAATGTAGCTTTGGAGGCAACTGAAGGATTTTCGAGATTTATCAAATGGGGAAAGATAACAAAAATAGGAGGAAAAAATCATAGATGATAGTATTACCAAGAAAAGACAACAGTATCAACGGCTACTAACTCATTTTCCTACTTTATTGTTTCTATGAAACTTTTATGAAAATGAAATTATTAAGGGTGCTCTTGATGCACGTTTGAGAAGGGGACAGGAAGACTCACAGACCATTTTTTAAGATACCACTTCTTCACTCACACAACTGATTGAACAGTAAAGAATACAAGATCCAACTGCATCTTATTACAAATTACAAAAATAATTTGATTTGATTTAAAAATTCTACGCAAACAGTGTATATGTTAAGATAATATGAGATTCCTTGATAGATTTAACCACTGAGGTAATTTTGTTCAATGAAACAGTGATTACCAAGTGAAACATAAAATGGGAAAATATATTTGCCAAAGGGATTTACTATTGTCATTGAGGATGTCCTGAACAAACTCCAAAAGGAAGACTGAATCCCAGTGGATGAACTAATTGCACCTACCTCCAGGACATTACAGGCTTTCCAGAATGAGATTCACAGCTGCAAAAGAGATTGACCTAGAATTCTACAGTAGGATAAACCAAGTGGAATAAGAATACACACTACCCAAATTATAACATATAGCTGGATGGTCAACCTATTAAATTAGTCACTACTTACATCTTGGATAAGGCACTACATGGACAGTTTTCTGGGTCCAGAATTGAATAGAAGGAAGACCATGTGCTTAACTGCATGTGGGAAATTATGCAATGCTTTCCATGATCCCAAGCTGTTCCCTGACACACCAACCCATTTTTTTAATACCAATATTCTCCAGGTGATGCTATGTGACTGTGAATGATGGAATACCTCAATCTCTGAAGAATAATACTTGTGTGTGATCCAAAGGGCATTGGAGAGATTCATGGTGGGTGTGTAAGTAGGCTGTGCATATTACCAATGATGACTTGCCTGCAAGAAGTATAGTAAAGTATCAACAACAAAATATATGCTTGGAAAAGGAGGTGGGATTTCCATGTAGCATGAGTGAGTTATCCCAGCTGGTTGATTTACTTACAACACTGGTATCTATAAGAGGCTAAGACCTTCCAAGAAGACCTCTAGTGTTTTGTGCAAATCCTCCATGGTAGATTTATCGAAGGCTAGACTATCGAAGGCAAGACTCACTCAAGATGAGACATCAGTATGCACTAGTGGAGAGAGTACACACATTGATGACATCATGAAGCCATATAGGGCACATACATCACTTCAGTAGACTATAAGTTTTCTATAAGTATTTATACATTACAAATGTATCCTTTGAGAGGCAGTGTGTCATAGTGGATAAGAGGGCTGGCCTTGGAGTCAGGAAGACCTGGGTTCAAGTCTTCCCTTTGATCTATACTGCTGATGTGACAGTGGGCAAGTCACTTGACCTCTCAATGCCCCCAGGCAATTTTATTATGCAATAAGTATGCAGAGAAGTTGTTGACCTTCATCAGTGAAAGGAATTTCCACACTGGGAGTGCCATACGCTGATGAATCATGGGTCCAGACTTTCAAAAACAGAAAATTTTTCCTACTTGAGTATCCATTTCAACCTCAATTGTGCAGTTGTGCTACTAGCATCTAGTGATTGCTCACTTGCTTTGTGGATGTGGTTAGCAATATGCAGATTGGCAAATAGGGCCATGTTTATACATTTTCACAGTAACAGCATCCTTAAGACTGTGGATACTGATGAACCTAAAATTTGGAAGTTAAAATGAAGTCTAGAGATACAGTGCAAATTAACTAAACTTTGACTCTAGCAAGTGATATTATATATCCTTCATTCCTCCCAGATTGTATGTGAAATAACATTTGGAGATAAACTACTACTATTTCAGGTCTACATTTGGCATACTTGGATTGCTTAGTAGTACCTTAGTACCATTAGATTTTACCCATACAACTTAAAAGCATTAATACCTCTAAAAAGTGAACAATTTTGGAAATATTTTACTAATCCATAAATTTTTACTTCAAATTATACATGTATTAATCTACTTCAGTCCAACAAAATTTATTAAGTGCCTCTTGTGTGCTGAGTGCTTATGAGATATCATAGTATTTAAATACCAGTCTTTTAGAATTATAGTTTATCAATTATTTAAAAGTTTAGAGTATATTTTTAAAAATGCATCAAATTCCCTATTACCAGAGGAATGCATCTTTAAGACAATAACTTAAAATTAGCACTCTGGCAAAAATAATTGAAAACGAAGTAATATTCAGTGTTGATGGGTTACAAGGAAACAGGCACTCTGCTACATTGTTGGTGGGACTGTAGATTGGTATAGATTTTTTGGAGATAGCAATTAGACAAAATATAATAAGAGCCACAAAAGTGATCTTTGAGATAGCTGGTCCTCGGCATTCTCATTCCTAGGACATCCTAAGGATGCTGTTAAAAGAAAAATAATCTGTATAAAAATATATTTGTAGCTGATTTATTTGTATATTTAAGCAACAAATGGAGAATGGCTGAGTAAATCATGCTATGTTAATGCAGCAGAGCATTATTGTGCCATAAAAATAAGTTTGAAGAATAAAAAGAAAATGGAAAGATCTATATGAAGTGATACAAAGCAAGGTCAGCACAATGAAAACAACACACATTGATATCATCTAAAAAACAATAAAGACAACAACTCTAAGTACACAAATAGACTGAGAAGGGGAATAAGAAAAAATACATTATTGTTTTTTTAAACTACTATGTTTTTTTCAATGAAAAATGTAAATACTTTTTACTTTTAAGGCTTCAAAATGATTTGTATTTGTCGAGAGTGTTAAGTTTATAATAAAAAAATTTTTAAAAGAAACATCATTTTAGATGGCTAGTTTCATTTAGTTTCTTTCATGACTACTTTGGGTTTTGAATGCAGGCGCAGAATTCGGATTTGTTGTGATGAGTTGAATCTTCTAGTTCCATTCTGCAATGCTGAGACTGATAAGGCAACAACTTTACAGTGGACAACAGCATTCCTGAAATATATTCAGGAAAGACATGGAGATTCTCTGAAGAAGGTTAGTAATTAGGCCAAAGTAAATTTTCAGAATTAAAATTTAAAAGCCCACAAATAATTAAAAGTACTTGGCCTTCTTTATTTTACTAGTTATTTTCAGACTGTGTTTTTTAAAATTTTGACATAAGAATATTATATATAACTTCAGGAAATTGATATACATTAATAACGTTGTAGCTCAATGGACAGAGAGCCAGGCCTGGAGACTGGGAGGTCTTGGGTTCAAATGTAGACTCAGACATTTCCTAGCTGTGTGACCCTGGGCAAGTCATTTAACCCCAATTGCCTAGCCCTTACTGTCTTTCTGCCTTGAAACCAATACTTAGTATTGAGTCTAAGACAGAAGGTAAAAATTTTTTAAAAATAAAATGAAAGTTGTAGCTAGAAGGTAAAGCTATATATATATATATATATATATATATATATATACACACACACATATATATATATATACATACACACACACACATATATCAAGCTGGCATTCCAAATTTACAGTATATTATTCGAGTTAATTGGTTATTAAAAACCAAAAAAATATTTGACTGGTCAGGAGATGATACAGGAAAAGTAAGTTATAGTCATTGCCCTAAGAGAGTTTGTACCCTAAATGGATAAAGACATATATAAATAGAAAAAAATTAAGTAACAAAGTAGTAATTGTTAAATGCCAGACAAGTAGTGATACCAACAGTAAATTCTCCCTGGGAGAAGAAATTAGTGTAATCTCTTCTAGAGTAATCAAGAAAAGCTTCAATGAGGTATGAATCACAAATGTACATATTATATGTACTTTAATTGTCGCATTTTTTATGTAAATGGTATTTCATAGTTACTAAATTTGGATCTTCAAAAGCAATTAAATGCTAGAGTGGTGTTGGACAGTTTTGTCGACCCCTTAGTGTTTCATACTAAAATTATTTTTTACTGAGGTGGTTTTATTTTGATGTGCTATGCCTTAGGATGGTTATCTATGCTATAGATTTTAATTATTTGTTTCTGCTGGTCTGGCAAGATGATTTTCAGTCATACTAATAAGAGTAATTGAACCTTGGCAGACCACACCTATAAAACAATGGCTTATAAAATAGAATACAAATTTTTTACTTTACATTGAAGAATATACTTGTTTAATCCACCAATTACTGGACAATGCACCCCATTTTCTATAGGAATCTGATTTGGTAACTAAAATTAGACATGTATAAGCAAGTGTGAAATTGAAAGGATTAAGATATTTCTAACTGGATCATGGTAAAGCCTGATAGATCCCCCTCTCCCACTACAGGGCCTATACTTGTCCAGGCTACAGAGAAACCATCAACGGATAGGGCATCCCTCTCTTGGACAGTGCTTGCTTGGGGTGATACCAACAGTTTGTCTCTTCTTCACCTTCTTTTTCTGTTGTCCTTATTACTACACAAATCCCATGAATCACAGTTTCATCTATTTCCTCGTTTTCATCTTTATAGTTGGTACACTTAACCATATTATGTATCAGTTATGTTGGATTTATGTCTATATGGAGTGTTTATGCTAATTTATAATGTGGCTTCTTTTATGTTGTAGTATATTTGTTTATGTTTGTTTTAATTAAGTGAATTAAGTGATTTTTAATCCTTTTGAAATTTACCTCTTATTGATTTAATAAACTTTTTGATGTTCAGCTTTGCAAATATACCAGATGTCCTTAATACCTATAAGAGATATGGGATTTTTGGCTGATTTTAGAAGTGGAATTTATATCATTACCAGCATTATAATCTGGTAACCTATATACTACTTTGCAAACATCTGAAATTGGACACATACATCTAGCTCTTCTAGCTTGTTTAGGAAAAACATTTTATTGGTGCCTTTGTTTTTACTAGATTTTCTTTTATTCTCCTTTCACTCAGCTTTTTCTTATTTAAAGAAAACAGTTTAACTAAATCAATTAACACAGCAATAGTATTTCATAACATATACTACATTCTGCATCAGTAGTCCTTATCTCTCCCCTGAGGAGGAAGTAATATTTCCTTGTGAATTTTCCTTGTATCAGATTATTCATTACAGTTCCTCATATATTAAACATCTTTAGTGTTATTTATATTATTATAGATATTGTGTCTATTTTTCTTTAGGTTCTTCATTGCATCACTTTATAAAATTCCTACCATATTTCTTGGGGTTCTTCATACTTATTTATTATTCTTATACCATTACATTCACATACTGTACTATTTGCATCTGTACCCAATTAATAGGCAGCCATTTTGCTCCCAATTTTTCTTGCTACCAAATTTTGCAATTGGAATATTTTGTTTTGCATTAAATAGAATCTTTCTCTCATCAGCTTCCTTAGGGTATGCTCAGTAGGGAGATCACTTGGTCAAAGATTTGAACAATTTACTGATTTTACTATCATAAATTCTAAATTAATTTCCAGAATTATTTGACACAATTTTAGCTCCACCAATAGTGTATGAGTGTACCTCTCCAGCAGTGATTATTTCCATTATCATTTTTTGTTAATATGGTGGGTGTGTGCTTTGTTTACATTTTTCTGCTTTTTATTAGTGATTTTTTGCCATTTGCTTTTCTTCTGGATACTATACTTTTCCTTTGTTTACCTTTCTATCCTTAAATTTTACCAGCAGCAGATAATTAGCCAGTTATTATTGGTTCTTTAGAAATGAGAACATAAATAAAAATATAAGTGTCTTTTATCATAATCTTAATCACTATTCCCCCCCATATGAAATTCAAAGCGATTTGACCAGTAAATGTCACATGGCCAAAGATCATGTTTGATCCAATTCTCATAATTACTCAAATTATTACCAACAATTGAGGTTGAAATTATAAGTAGCATCAGAAGAAATAGATATCTGAAGAATGATAATAGAATATATAATGTATAGAATATATAATGTATAATTCTGGAAGGAACACTTAATTTTATAATTTAGTTTCTTTAATCAAATAAAGATGGCTTAGTTTATCTACTCCATCATATGAAATAAGTGATTGTCAAAAGTAGAGCTAAATACTCTATTTTCCATTATATGTACATTTCCATTATGTATGGTGACAGACTCTGTATGTATTGTCTGAGGACCATACCAGCTAAATTTGTAGAGGTTCATCACCAGAAGGTGGACCCCCAGGTGATGATTTTCCTTGACCACACATAAAATTCTCTATTGAAGTATGGAGAGGTTTCCATTTGTATCATTAAAGTATAGATATGTATAATATCTGTTCATATGTGTGAAGAATGATGCATTAATATCATATCAGACATTAAACATCAGGTTCAGTCTAAATGAAATAAGAAATCCAATATATGAGCTATTTAATTGACTCAAATTATTAACTCAAATAAAAATAATCCTAAAAACAAAGGTATGTTTGTACTTCAAATGAGTATTTTATGGTATTTTGGTTTATTTGAACATTAGCATCCCTTAGGGCAAATATAATTTATTAACCTGAGGTTGTGCATGAGCCATAGCTAATGTTTGTCAGTTCTATGTATTGGTAAGATACTAAATCTGATGTTCCTCTTTGACTCCTTGGAATTCAACCTTTGTTGCTAGCATGGAGTCTTATAATTACAAAATGTGAATATTAGCTTTGGTCACATGACATCTTTTTTACAGAATGAAAAAAGTTATAAAAATAATTATTTGTATTTTTTGTTCATATAAGCTTATACTTAATAGTAAAATAAAAAGAAGTGAAGTTAAATAGAGATCAGTAAATATCTCTAGCAACATACCTTATACTTGGATCATTCAGTTGGTTAGGATTTTTGAGACCTGTTAAGCTTTCCTTGGGGCTATCCATATTGTAAAAATGCATACCTTGGGTCAGCTAGATGGCTCAGTTGGAAAGGGAGCCAGACCTGGAGACAGGAAGTCTTGGGTTCAAAGGTGGCCTCAGATGCTTCGTAGCTATGTGTCCCTGGCAAGTCACTTTACCCCAATTGCCTAGCCTTTAACAGTCCTTTGCCTTTGAACTAATTCTAGTTATGGATTCTAAGACAGAAGGTGAGGGTTTAAATTAAAAAAACAAAACATGCCTTGCAGTCAGTTGGAATGAGTACAGAACAAGTATTGATAGATTTGCTATTCATTATCATCTCTAGAAAAAAACATTTAGGATGCATGAGAATGGACCAGCAACTGCTTCTTCATTTATGAAAAAAATACAACCAATTTCATTATAAAGTACTTTTATATATTTAGGAGAAAGTATCATTTTCCTTTATCTAATGTCATCATTTAATTCCAAGCATTGTTCTAAAAGACAGATCCCATATTTCTAGAATATATACATCTGTAGACCAGATTTAGTGGACCTTTTATGTGTTTTGGTCTCCAATTGTTTTTTGTGTTTTTGTTTTTGTTAAGGAGTTCAAATAAGAAAGTAAAAGTGTCTTACCATTTAAAAATTTTAATAGTAAGTGGGACATTTGGGATACCATCTAGCTAATCCAGCTGTCATACTTTATAGATTTATAAACTAAGGGTTAAGAACTCATCCAAGAACCAAATAGCTTTTTTTTTCCTTTTTTAAACCAATACCTTCTGTCTTAGAACCAATACTTTGTATTGGTTCCCAATCAGAAAAGTGGTAAGGTCTAGACAATATGAGTTAAGTAACTTGTCTGGGGTCACACAACTAGGAAGTGTCTGAGGCCAGATTTGGCCAATTAGCTTCTTAAATGATAGAGACTTGAACCCAAATCTTCTGACTCCAGTCCAGGATTCTTTCAGGATGTTGCCTTGCAAATCCACATAACCTCTCCCCAGAAACATTCAGTTTTGTTCATTAGCTACATTTCAATCTTCAGACACATGCCATTTTACATGGAGGAACAGTAACTTATATTAGGAGATGAAATGTGAAATAATATGTCATCTTAAATTGTTACAATCTTCTAAAGCACTTTAACTCCCAAGGAAAAGTATCAAAAGAATTCATGCTTGGGAGTATAAGATGTAATGATTGTGTTTAGTATTGGGTGGGTAATTGGTGTCTAGTTTTTTAAAAGAAGATGGATTTTAAAAATAAAAGGTGCCTTCTAATTATTTAATTAAGAATTTTGCACAAGAGTTTAGTGCTATAACCTTGCTTTCTCTAGTATTAAGTGATTATAGTAATTGCATAATAAAGTAGTAGTCATGTTATAATATTACTAAAAACCAGTAATGAATAAGTAGAAAATCTCCTCATTATGAAAAATATCCATTACTTTTTCAGAATAGATGCCTTTAGTTTTTTATTCATGTTAAGATTTTAACTAAAAACTAACCATAATTTGGGAATTATGATTTACTTCTCATTTATGTGAACATTTATTTGAATAGCTATTTAATAAGCCTCATTAAGAGAATTTTATTTGTAATTTTTATGAATGTTAAAATAACATTTTGATAGTCTAAATGTTTATATTGTTATTAATTTGAGGCTTAGTAGTTTTATATATCTGAATGCTACTTGCATAAATTCAATATATTAAATTAATTATCATTTCTTGGCTTTAGGAATTTGAAAGTGTATTTTGTGGTAAAACGGGCAGAAGGCTAAAGCTGACCAGACCAGACTCGTTAGTAACATGTCCAGTGCAGGAAAATCTACAGAATAGCCCAGCTATGGAGATCAAGTAGTTTGAACTGAATACTTAGTATTTTTACTAAATATATGGCTGTCCAGGGATGATCCATATCTATTTTCTACAATTCTGGAATTCTGCTCTGATGATCTATTTTATATTGACAACATTTGTTAATGGGATTCCAGTAGTAGTGACTTACTGGCAAAATACATTTTGTAAAAATACATATCTAGAACATTCAATATTTATTCATCAGTGTCCTCTTAGACCTTTGGGGGACCAGCAGCAACAAGAAAGCATCTTGACAATAATTAGTAAGTAATTCTTCAATTATCGATCAAATCCATCATGTTTTTCTAACATGATATGTTATAAAAATATCAGAACAATCTATATAGATTTGTGTTCGGCCTTATTAAAAGGTACATTGCTTTTATTTTATTTATATTTCAAATATGCCCACTTAGCAATTGGAACAAAGTTAAATTGTTCTTGACTATAAGTAGTTTGGAAATGATACTGTATTTGAGTTAATTTGCCAATTATCTATCCCCCTTGGAATTATATTTTCAGTCATACAGTGCTGTTTATTTGCATTGTTTGCAAAATACAGTACTGTTTTAGACCATTTTACCACAAGCTTTCCAAAAGTTTCTCTTAAAGCTGCTTTTGCCCACAAATGGTATATTGTAAACAATGGATTACTTATATGCACAGAATATTTTCATATTGAGAGTAATTGCTCTATGTGATAATAAACTACAGTGTTTTGAACTAAAATTCTTTCAGATTTGAGTGGCTTTATTTATTACAACAGATGACACCAACAGGCTTTAATGTACATACAAAGTCACCTAAAATAAATACTGTAAAATCACAGATATTCACAAATTTTTAGTAACTTACTTTCAGACAAAAACAAGTGTTAAAGAGGTAAATCTGGCTAGGGCTTTATGTAGATAGTACATCACAAACTTTTTAAAAATTTCATTTTATTTTTAATAATACATCACCAGTTTAATATTATTGGACGCAATGAATTTATTTCTTTTACTGGGATTCCATCATAATCTTTGGCAATATGCACAGTATTTGTGAAAAAGTGAAGTTTGGTATGAACATGTTGCTGAATATCCTTTGTCATCCTATGGAAATATAAAAAAACTCTCCCCTGAAGATTTTATTTACATACTTAAACCCCCCCCCCCTTAGAAGTGTTTTAGATGTATTGCTTATGACAAGTTGAGGTATAAAATCAAGTTTAATTCTTGTACACAAATAGACAATTATGTGTAGGGAGAAAAGATACTAAAAAAGAATAGAGCCCTTCTGTGAGAAGGAGGACAGATTTGTTGCCTTTAAAAAGTATTGAAGGAAATAGGTTAAGCTTTTCTTTTTCTTTTTTTTCGTTTGTTTAAAGAAGGGCATCTGTAAGGAATTAAAAATGTTTTCATCATAGTGCTTCATTGAGCTGAATTACCATATACAATTTTGAGCACATTAAAATCAATAAGGGAATATTGTCTATCTGTGGAACACTTTGTCTTTTCATAATTCAATGCTTCCTCAAATATTCAGTATTCAGTCACTGGTCCATTTCTTTTAAGTTACATTTTACGAGCTTCTAGGGCCAGATTTTTCCCCACCTCCTATAACAGCCCCTTGACAGGCTGAGGTATCACAAATCCCTGGAGTTCCCTGAGCACCAATTGCACCAGGAATACCAGGATCACCTGGAAACCCAGGTTCACCATGGGCACCATCTCGACCATCTTTACTAGTTCCAGGAACACCTTGAGGCCCTTAAGAAAGATTTCAAGGAGAAAAAAGTTAGGTATAGAGTTTGGATATGGTTCTTATATTATCAGTTTAGTAGTACTTAGCTTTTCATTTTAAAACATAGCACAGTTAAGTAGTTATATTTATTTATGTTCCTGCTGTCAAGTTTCTATGTTTACCCTTTGCCTTGCTCATGTCTTATTCAGGACTGGCTATAACCACTCCATGAGTAAGACATGTTTATTCATTCAAAATTTAAATGACAACTCTTATGTTTGACAGATTCTAGGGTTAGTGAGAGGTTGCCAGGTATGAAGAAGTTTATACTTGGATACCAGAGGAAGATCTTAGATGAGGTTCTTAAAGGAACTATATATAGTGAGATGGTTATTTCAAAATATTAAAATGGTTTTTAGTCTTTAATAAAAATTGTTTATTTTTATTAAATGTTTCATGGTAAAGAGGGAAATCAAGAGAGTTAAGATTTTAATATGGGAATTATTTTATTTTTGCTTTTAAGAATTCTACCTTTGTTGAAGACAGTATTATCCTCATAAAAACTAAATAGATTCAAACAAATGTTTCATTTAAATATTCTGTCAGGGAACTAGAATGCTGACAGTAAAGCTTTAACCTGTATAAAGATGCTAAATATTGTCATACCTTGAGGTCCTTGATCTCCCTCAGGCCCATCAATGCCTACACCAATAGCACCTTTGTCTCCTCTGTCACCTTGATTACCTGTAATGAAGCATTGTGACATAAAAATTATTTAAAATAACTGAACAAGATCCCAATAACTTTGAAAATTTCCTAGTACAGTATTATAATACCAGTTACAGTTAAAACACAAATGTTTAATACTACCTTGGGGTTTTTGTTTTTACAGTGCATCCAATTTTGATAGCATTTTATATTTGCTATTACTCAAAAGTCCTCCTTTGATGCCTCATTGTGGTGTGGAGGTGACCCTGGGTTCTCTGAGACTATGCCAGTGAAGCACAAGCTCTGGCTGGTCCTCCCAAGCTGGAAAGGCATTGAATATGGGACCAGCCTCACTAAGTTCAGAGAGGCTCATCACAAGAAGCTTGGCCACCAGGTGATGATATTTTTCTGACCAAAGCAACTCATGAAGATGTCTACTATGATGTGGAGGAGCTATGGTCTGTGTCAGTGAAGGAAAACCCTTTCTGATGAAATCACAGATCTTTTTAAGTATTTAAATATTTAAACAATGTTACAGACAACTTCACTTACAGGAATAATTGTGGATCCTACAAAATGAGATATCTGTTTAGTGTGGTTTTACAACATTTATTCCTAATCAGTGCTAGGGACTTGTTAATGGCACCTAATTGATTTCAATGAAATGAGAAATACTATGAATTACCCACTGTTGTAAAAAGATAGATTTTTAAATAAAAAGTTCTTTGGTCCTTGTGGTAGTATTTTTGGGTGGATTAATCTCTCATATTTTATCTCCAGGGAAGGCAAGATGACAGAATATATAAATAAGGTAAAATCTGAAGCACAGAGAACACAGTCACCAAGACTTCATCAAAGGGTTTTGAGATAGCCCCTTCATCACCTTGGTATTGTGATTCAATTCAAGCATTTATTGTGGTCCCTTGGCACTGTGCTATAATAGCAGCCATAATAGCTAACATTTGTAGAGCACTCATCATGTGTCAGGCACTATGCTAAATGCTTTACAGTTCTCTCATTTGATCCTCACAACACCCTGGGAGGTAGATGTTATTATCTTTATTTTACAGAAGAGGAAACTGAGACAAATAGAGCTTAAGTGCCTTGCCCAGGATCATATAGGTAATAGGTGGCTGAGTTCAGATTTGAACTCGGGTCTTCCCAACTCCAGGTCCAGCACTCCATTCACCATGGATACAAAGAAATAAAGTAAAAAGTAGTTCTTGTCCTCAAGGAGCTTACATTTTAGAGAGGTGGCAACATAGATATACACATACACATATACAAACAATACAGAGTAGGTGGAATGTATCTTGGAGGAGAAGGCACTAGCATCTGAAGGGACTGAGAAAGACATCTGGGAGGAAGAATCATTTGAGCTGAGTCTTAAAGGGGGCCAGAGATTCCAAAAGTCTGAGGATAGAAGAGAGAATATTCCGCATGAGATGGGTAGTACAAAAGCACAGAGGTAGAAAAAGGAACTTTGTGCTAAATGAACAGAAAATAGCCCAGTGTGACTGGCCATAGAGTGTGTGAAGTAATATGTCAAAAGACTGGAAAGATAGAGGTCAAATTGTAAAGAGATTTATATGCAAACCAAAGTTTATACAGCATGTCTCGAAATTCCTAGCCCCAGTTTTAAAGTATTAATAGCTTTAATAAGCCTTAATACCTTAACACTGGACTGAATTTTAGGAGACACTATAATTCTAAAGGCAAGGGGGAAGAGGCAGTAAAGGGGGTTGGCATCACTAGAGTTTATTGAGTATGTGTGGGATGGGCCATATTGGTTAAACCCACACTTTAGAAAACTCATTTTAACAGCTGCATGGAGAATGGAATGGAGAGAGAAATAAGGCAGGGCTTCCAATTTAGAAGCAATTGCAATAGCCTAGGCAAAAGGTAGTAAATGCCTTAACTAGGATAATGACCATGATGGAGAGAAGGGGACATTTGAAAGAAATGCCATAGAGAAATCGTTAGACTTGGCAGCAGATTGGCTAAGGCATATGAAAAAGGAGTTGAGAATGACACCAAGGTTGAGCCTGGATGACTGGAATGATGGTGCTACTTTTAACAGTAATCGGGAGGTTTGGATGGTAAGATGAGTTCTATTTTGGAAATACTGGCTTTGGGATGCCAATGGGACATCCAAAAGGTTCTTTTTAGAGTTCTCCCAAATCAAAAATGGAAAAGTGACTTCTTTGCAACCTTCTCTGGTTACAAACACAAGAGTTTTGCCTATATCTTATAGGACCAGCCCTATTGGGATGCAGTTTGGTTCCCTTAAAATTTCTTCAACTTCTTTGGTTTTTTCCAGTTAGCCAGACACCTGAAATATTTGATTAGATGTAGACAAGTACATAGAAGTATCTCCACTGTGGCATCTGCTTTATGGTGATACCAATTATTGCCTTGGCTTATTCACTGGAAAACTGAGTAGCAAGAATCCTTGAATGAAACAAACCTTTGGGTTCTTCCTTTCAGTTTTAAAATGAGATATTTTTCATGAGGATCTTAAAATACTAAAGAGTATTTTAAGTAAGTAAAAGCCACAAAGGTGTTTTTTCTTTTTTGCTGTGGAGGTGGAGGAAAAGAGGTAAAATTTTCTTCTAAAAATACAAAACATTAAGCAGTGGATCTCTAGGCAGATGATTCTCAGATTTGGCAATTCTTGTCATTCTCCAGTCACCAATGATCTTTTCATTGCCACATCTAGCTTTTTCTCAGTACTTGACCTCTCTGCCTCCTTTGATGCTGTCAGTCTCTGCCCCACCCCTTCTTTGAATAATATTTCATGTAAAAAATAAAATGCATAAGATTACAAGGGAATCCATTTCACATCACTAAGATGCCTGTTACTTTCTCTTCCTCACATCTTACATGAAGTAGCCCTTTCCTTTACCAAGGGAAACTTCTCTACATATACAAGTGACTCCATACTATCTTGTGATTGTTCTCATTAATCATCGATCTTGCCTATTGGCTGCTTACCTATTGCCTACAAACATGTTCACATTTCCCCCATCATCATACTAAACTTGATTTATCCATCCCTGCTAGCTATTCTAAATTACTTTTCTCCTTTTTGTGGTTAAACTCCTTGAGAAGATTGCCCACAATGTATGTATGTCTTCACTTCCATTCTTCTCACTTTCTTCTCAACTCTGCAGTCTAGCTTCCATCTACATCATCCTACTGAAATTGCTTTTTCCAAAGTTACCAATGATCTATTTTTTTTCTTAGAGTATTTTTCCATGGTCGAGTGATCTTTTAATTGCCACAGCTGCTGGTTTTTTCTCAGTAGTTGACCTCTCTGCCTCTTGATTGCTTAGTCATCCTCTTCTTAATACTGTCTTCTCGCTAGGTTTTTGTAACACTGCTTTCCCCTGGCCTCCTACATTTCCCACTTGATGGTCAAGCTATCAGAACTTAAAACTGTACTAAGATTTTTGGGACACCCTGTACAATTTCACTTGGGGACCCCATCAACTCCCATGGATTCAACGATATCTATGAAGGTGATTTTCAGACTTATTTTTCCAGCCCTAGCCTCTCTCCTGACCCCCAACCTCACATCTCCAATCATTCCCTATTTTTGTGGAAGCCACCACCATCCACTCACCAGACTCAAAACCTAGATGTCATCCTCTTTCATCTTCCACAATCAATTGCCAGGTCTTGCCATTTCTAACTTTGTAACACCTCTCTATACACCCCCCCACCCCCCTTCTCTCCATGCACACTGATAGTGCAGGTCCTTATCATCTCTCACCTGGACCACTAGTAATCTGCTGGTGGGATCTTTGACTCAGGTTTTTCCCTTTTCTAGGCCATATTCCAGGCCATATTCCACTTAGCTATTAAATTTGTCTTCCTGAAGCATAAATCCAACCATATCACTGCCTCCGCACACTCCCTCCCATTCAGTTAACACCAGCAGCTTCCTATTGCTTCCAGGATCAAGTAAAAAAAAAAACCTCTTAATTTGGCTTATAAAGCTTTCTTTTACTGGGCCCATTCCTACCTTTCTAGGGTTTTTTGTTTTTTTTTTAAACCCTTACCTTCCGTCTCTCCAAGGCAGAAGAGTGTTAAGGGCTAGGCAAATGAGGGTTAAGTGACTTACCCAGGGTCACACAGCTGGGAAGGGTCTGAGGCCAGATTTGAACCCAGGACCTCCTGTCTCTAGGCCTGGTTCTCAATCCACTGAGCCACCCAGCTGCCCCCCCCCCCACCTTTCTAGGCTTCTTATATCTCACACCCCTCACATACTCTGATAGAATGACAGTGGCCTCAAGTACAAAATTCCATTTCCTCACCATGCATTTTCACTGTGTCTGGAACTGCTTCCATCTTCATCTCCACCTCCTAGCTTCTCTGGCTTCCTTCAAGTCTCAGGTTAGAGCTACAAGAAGCCTTTCTTGATCCTCCTTAACGTCAGTGCCTTCCCTCTGCTGGTTATCCTCAACGGATGATAAATGTGAGAGGGGCATCTGGGTGGAGCAGTGGGGAGTGTCAGAAGCACTTATCTTCCTGAGGTCAATTACAGCCCCAGATGCTAGCTGTGTGGCCCTGGGCAGTGCATTCACCTCATTTGCCTCAGTTTCCGCATGTATAAAATGAGATGGAGGAGGAAATGGCAAACCACTCCAGTCTCTGTGCCAAAAAAATTCCAAATGGGGTTGGACTTGACTGAGCGACAACGGTGACAAAGGGGTGGAAGTGTGTAGTTTGTGTCCGTCTCTCCTGTTAAATTGCAGGCTCCTTGGAAGCATGGGCTTCTTGCTTTTGGACCTCATGGGCACTTAATAAGTGCTTGTTGACTGCTAGTTCACTATATTGAAATCGTTATCAAAATATTTTTTAAAACAAGTTCACAAGTCTCTATCAGACCATTTACTGCCTTGGTGGGGAGGGGGCAGGGAATCAGAATCACAAAATGTCAGAAAACAAGCGTCTAAAAATTGTTTGTTTGTTTTAGTTTTTAAAAACAAGTTCACAGGCCCCAGGTTAAGAGCATTTGTACCAAGGAGCAGCAACAAGGTGGCTCAGTGATAGAGGTTTGGGCCTGGAGTCTGGAGGTCCTATGTTCAAATGTGGCTGTGTGATCCTGGGCAAGTCACTTAATCCTGATTACCTAGACTTCCCTAGAGAGCTCTCTTCTGCCTAGGAACTGATACTTAATATCTATTCTAAGACAAAGTAAAGGTTTAAAGAAAATTTATTCTAGTCTTAGTAGTTATAATAATGTCTATGATTCAGAAACCTGTTGTCAAAATATTTAATAAAAACAATTTTTAGACCTCATATGGTTGACAAAATGAATCTCTTAATATTGTTTGCCCCCTAGTGTTGACATTCCTAAATCACTGTACATAAAGAAAATTCTAAAATAATTGTTAAGTAGACTAAATTCTTAAATTATTTTTAAAATGTTTAATGCGATAAATTCAATAACTGTGAGGGAAATTTTTTGGAAATTCTGTATTTTCTAATTCCAAAATTTGTGCCTTTGAAAAAAATTATGTAAATTTATTTTAGTGATAAAAAAAGAGTTGTGCTGCTGGTAGTCATGTTTTTAAATGAAACAGTTAACTATGTGGTAAGTATGGGTATACAACTGCCCTTGCGGTAATAAAGTGAGTAGATATTGGAGACCATTTTTTTAACCCTCACCTTCTATCTTAGAAGCAATACTATGTATTGGTTCCAAGGCAGAAGAGCAGTAAGGGCTAGGCAATGGAAGTTAAGTGACTTGTCTAGGGTCACACAGCTGGGAAATGTCTGAGTTCAGATTTGAAGACCATTTTACAATGGAGAATTTTGAAATGCACAATAGTTTACATGTAAAATGTAAATTACATGTAAATTTTTTTTGTTGTTTGTTCTATTTTTCCTATGTTAAGATTTGCTACATTCAGAGTTCTGCTAAGAAAAAGGAGTCTCAAATCCTATTCTTTGAACTATACATCAGCTACAGTATTCAATTAATTTTCTTTCCTACACTAGACATAGCTTAAAAAAACAAAAAAACAACAACCACCACCACCACAAAATACAATCCACGAGGAAGAATAAGAAATCATGTTAGGTAGTGAGGTAGCACAGTGAATTGAGCATGGGGCCTGTAGCTATGGAAGACCTGAGTTCAAATCCTACCTCAAGACACTATGAACCTGAGCAAGTCACTTAACTTTTGTCTGTCTCAGTTTCCTCAACTCTAAAGCGAGGATAATCACAGCACCTACCTCCCAGAGTCAGTGTGAAGCTCAAATGAGATAACATTTGTGAAGCACTTAGCACAGTGCATGGCACCCAACTTCGTTACTATTATTACTTACATTCTGTTTTCATATTTTGTCTGTTGAATTACACTTTCCTTAGCCATTCATCACAAACCTTGGTGTTTGTCAGGAAATTCAGTGTCGTCTCTAAATACAGTTTGCATGTGTATTTCTTAGTCTTACTTCATCTGACAAGAACCTAAGTTTATTCAATATTCACATGTTGGTAGAATTGAAATCAAGACATAAGTAATCAATGATTGACCTTCAAAGTAAGGATAGGGCTTGGTTTGGGGATTCCCTCCATAAATGCAGATTGGCACCTTCTCTGCATTTCTTCACTGCTAAGTGAGAGCAGGGAGAAGTTAAGAGATTTGCCCAGAGTCACAGAGAGGCAGGACCAAAACTCAGCATTTTCTGGCTTTGAAGCTTACTGTCAGGAGGGCAGCTGGGTGGCTTAGTGATTTGGGAGCCAAGCCCAGAAACAGGAGGTCCTGAGTTCAAATTCTTCTTAGCTGTGGGACCCTGGGCAAGTCACTTAGTCCCCATTGCCTAGCCCTTACCATTCTGCCTTGGAACCAATACACAGGATTGATTCTAAGATGGAAGGTGAGGGTTTAAAAAAACAACTGGCCGTCTTTATCCACTGTGCCATACTGCTTCTGGTCTCCAAAATAGAACTTCATGTTGGGATTCCTCAAAGAGTATCTTCATTGCTCTTCCCTATTTTGTGGACCTTTGGCCTTGCAACTTTTACATTTTTTCCCCAGAAGATTTCCCCACAAACTCATCCTGATGTGGTCTTGAAGTTATTTAATCTTTCTGCTGGGCTTAAGATGAGGTAAAATAGACAG
Source organism: Monodelphis domestica (assembly GCF_027887165.1). Lineage (NCBI taxonomy): Eukaryota > Metazoa > Chordata > Mammalia > Didelphimorphia > Didelphidae > Monodelphis > Monodelphis domestica. Next base: position 483,496,327 of record NC_077227.1, read on the forward strand.
AGAAAAGAGGAGACAAGATGATCTCTTTCCCTTAAAGAATTATAAACTAGATGCCATTTATCTCTCATTTTATGTGCATGTTAAATTCATTCTATAGCTAAAACTTGAAAGAAAGTGGATAATGTAGGTCAGCAGAGAGTAGTGAAGAAGACACTTCAGGCCAGGAGCCTGCTGAGTAAAGGACAGAAATCAAGAACATGATTATTCAATTTGCCTAGAATTATTCCAAATCCATATGTTTCATCACTTTTTTATCTTACCTTCCATCTTAGAATGGAAGAATACCGTATATTGGTTCCAAGGCAGAAGAGTGGCAAGGGCTAGGCAATGGGGGTTAAGTGACTTGCCCAGGGTCACACAGCTAGGAAGTGTCTGAGGCCAGATTTGTGTTTCATCACTTCTAACTATCTCTTGGTTCCCCAAATTCAGACCCCTACTCTCCCTTTTGGTCCTCTTTTGTTCTTTAGCACCTTTACCTAAGAATATTTAAGGTCAAGGAAGTGAGTAAAATAAAAATATAAAATATAAACAGATAAATAAAAATATAAAGCAATCTGTGGCAGTTTGGTGCAATTCTGATTTGAGGGGAGCAATTAAAATTGAAAGAACCCTCAATGGAATTCACAATATCAATAGAGCTGTACTCACCTCTGGGCCCTGGATCTCCTAGCTCTCCCGTTGGACCTCGATACCCAGGTGGCCCTCGAGCACCAGGATGGCCAATAGATCCTGCTGGACCTGGAGGGCCTGGGGGACCAGCTGGACCAGGTCGACCAATTGATCCAGGAGTCAGAGGCTTCCTTAAGTTAGCAGCTAACTGTGCGATTTGTTCTTTTTTTGAAGGGAATGGGGAGATGGAAAAAAGTGTCAACTTTTGTTAAGTACGCCAGATGGAAGAGAATTCATTTCTATATTATCACAGATATTTTTAGAAAAAGCATCAAAACTTTGCACAGTCTTTTAAGAGCCAGACTCAGTGTTAAATTAAGACATTTCTCCTTTAAAGATGGAAATGTTTTATTGTTCTTGTGTTGAATCACAGAGCCAACACTGGTCTCCCTTTACAAACCATTACACAGGAGCACCATTCAACAGAACTAGGGGGAGGGCTAAAAACCACTTTCACCGGTCATGGAATTCATCCCCAGATAAATTATGTTCGTGCCACCTAGGATATATTCTTGTCCTAAACAGTCACTCCGATTCTACTAAGACAACTTTTGGGGTCTGGCGCAGAGACCCAAAAGTGAAACTTAATTTTCTATTGTTTCTTTTACATCAGGATTCGGAGTATTTTCTGAGGTCTCCCATTGAAACATTTTAACTAGTTATCCTCCCAAAGCCTGAATCTCTATCTCTGGCCCATGATGGCGGTGGTGACAGTGGTCACTTTATCTTTAACAGTTTACAATTTTCTAAGCACTGACACGCCTCTTATCTCAGTTGATAAATCCAATATCCTGAGGTAAGAAGTAGAACAATGGCCCTTCCCCACTCCACCCACAGGTGCTAAGGACAGTCCCTTCTCTCTATTCTTCTCCATTATCAGCTTCCATACAGGAGGATGGGAATGGGGTTTTCTTGATACCTAACTGTTCTGCCTCTAATTAAACAGGTGAAAAGTGCAGCTTGAGATCTGCATTTTATAGAACTGTCCAAGCCCATACTCACCACTAATCATTCCTCCACACAGTTCCCTTATGTGTTGTTCACTGGCTTCTTTACCCTGAAATCACCAATTTTTTTTTTAAAGCAAATCAGACCACAGATCATCTTTTTGATACCCAATGTACAATTCAACTGGATCAATAAATTTTCATCCTTGCAAAGAGACTCTTCCCTGTGTGTGTGTTTAATCCTATTCATCACTGGTCCAGCCCTTAACCCCATTTCTGATCCATAAATTCAACCACCATTCAGATTCCAATATGTATCTATTTTCAGAAAGGCCAAAAAGAATACTTACAGGAACCCCAGGTTTTCCAGTAATTCCAGGGATACCTTGCAGCCCCTGGAAGCCCGCTGGACCAGGATGGCCTGGAAGCCCTTGGACACCAGCAGTTCCATTAGGACCCTGAATACCTTTAGGGCCCAGCTCGCCTCTACTACCTGACTAAAAAAAATAAAATAAAATGAACAAAAACAGCCAAAACCTAAAAGAGGGGGAAATTCAGAATTAGACTATACAAACCGTTTCTTAGTTTTTGTAGGCCCATTTGGAAAATAGTCCTTTGAAGGCTTTTCTCAAATACTTTTCTGTCAGACAAAAGCTTCCTAGAAAATGTCTTTCATATCAGTCACTCACTCATAGGTGCCTTACAGCTAGTACTCATAAAGTATTGCTTACTAATTACCACAAACAACTATTTGCTGAGCGCATCAGTTGTGCTTTATGTATTCTCAGCCTCAAATTGACACATTTTTTTTTGTTTTTGAATTAAAAAATTTTATTTTCAGTTTCAAATGCTCTTCTCCTCTACCCCTTCCATTGAGAAGGCAAGAAATACAACACCAGGGGCAGCTAGGTGGCTCAATGGATTCAGAGCCAGGCCTAGAGACAGAAGATCCTGGGTTCAAATTTGATCTCAGACACTTCCCAACTGTGTGACCCTAGGCAAGTCACTTAACCCCCATTGCCTAGCCCTTACTTGTACTTCTGCCTTGGAACCAACATACAATATTGATTCAAAGATAGAAGGTATAGGTTGAAAAAAAAAGCAATGAAACACATAGAGGAAGAAATCATGACTACATTATATTTATTCTAAGGCAGAAGGTAAGGGTTTAAAAAATATAATACCAATTATACATGTGAAAATATGACAAAGTTAAGAGTGGTCTAACCCCAGTCACTCCTATCTTCCTAAATAATTTCCCATTTTTGCTTTGTTTACTACTCTGGATTGGTTTCTATTCAAGCTGTCGCTTATATAATTGGAAACAAATGAACCATAAATTCCAGGGAAACAAATGAACCATAAATTCCAGTCCAGAGAAACAAAAGGCAGGTAACTGGTTAAGTGCAATCTCTCCTTGCCCCATAGAACCACCCTTAGAAAGAAAAAAAAGGAATCATTGTAAAGCTCAGGAAATGTTGGAGTCCTTGGAAATGGTCCTCATATAATCAGATCCATTTTCCAGCAATATGATAAACACAAATAAGCATTCTGAAACTTTCCAAGGTAAAAATCTTCAATAATCTCTTACCTCTCCTTTCTGTCCAACAGGACCATTAGGACCCTGGAAAAAGAAAAAAAGGGGAGGGAGGGGAGGATTAATGCTTAAAAGATTGCTGCCTTTTGGGTGGGGGGATGGGCTAAAAGCCACAAATATACCATTTTAGTAGAAGCACGTGAACCAGTTACGGGCATGTTGTCTTTTTAAAAGTATATTTAATGGATACTTTGCCTTTCTATTCCAGTCATTTCACAATATGAGCATGTTCTTAAATGCTCATACTGATGGAGCAGCTACATAGCAGCACAGAGGACAGCATGCCATGCCTGGAATCTGGATTCAAATCTAGCCTCAGCTGTTTCCTAGTTTTGTGACACCTAACCCCAAGTGCCTAGCCCTTCTTGCTCTTTGGTCTCAGAATGGATGCTAAGCCAAAAGATAAAAGTTTTAAAAAAGTAAAAAAAAAATTACACCAGATTCCTTGTGCTGTATGCTTTGGGAGTCTACTCCCTTCTCCAGTGGAGCACCATAAACAATGTGTCTGTCTCGTTGGCCACTTGACCAGAGAGATGGATTTAGAAAGCAAACTAACAGTACTTATTCCCTTTAACAGGAGGAAGTGAAATGAGAAGCTTGTGTGAGATAGGCTGGATCTTCCCGTGGAACTATCGCTTTCATCCTGGATACAATTCAGCCAAGTGGAAGGTTTCCTAATGTACAATCAGGGATGGTCTCCCTCGTCTCCCTTTTCTCCATCCCCAGCAGCCAAGGGGTAGTCAAGCTCAGATCTTCACATTCCAGAAAGAATTCTTATGTTTGTAATTCCTTAGCCTTGAAAAAGTGATTTCAATGATAGAGTTTAGGCCTAAGATCTTGAAAATTCCGTGAGCTGCTGTGGTGAGGCTCCAGCAAGTGCCTGATGAGAGGCGTGTCTGTCCATTTCATCCAAAGACACAGAGGAAATTGAATGGCCATCTTTGAAAGACCGATTACCTTAAAGCTGGATAGATTTTCCAAAATCCATATTAGGCCCATAGTCATTAACAGTAGGAGACCCAATCTAGGTAAGTCACTGTCCTCGGGGACAGAAATTCAGCAGCAGAATTCCTCTCGGCTCTGAGGGAGCCAGTGGAGGTTGTATACCTTTTTTTACGTTCAGAACAATCCATCAAAACACGTGCAAGAAATACTTCTTTTATTTTATAAGATGTAGCCAAAATTTATGAGGAGAATCATTTCCTCCAGCTAAAACTCTACATCAAATAGTTCTGTAGTGAAAAAGAATGCATAGATGATCTCGGTCATCTCGCTTTGGAAAAGTTTATTCTATCTGGGAAATAGTATCTCAGTGTTATAAACATCCTTCTTTTATATACTTTATCAGTATGGTTCTCAGGGACAACATATGATCCTGCCAGACTGTAATGGCTTCAGATAGAGATTCACCACCCTGTGTTTCAGGACTCGCCTTGCCAAGAGGGCAAGACTGACCACAAGTTGATGGGAGGTTTGGTTTTTTTGGCCACAATTTAAGAAGCCACGTAGTAAGACATGACAAGGTTGTTTTATGCTTTAATGGATGGAGTGTCCTGCTGCTGATGCATCTCAGGCCTTTTGAAGGATTAAAAATATAGTTATTTGGGAATAACTTGAAACAGCCTGGATCCTCTACTTTCCATTCCTAGGACACTGTGTACAGCTGTCCACTAAAAATAAATGGTGTTGCCTATTGTGATTCAGCGTTGTTAATTTCCATGTTCTTACACTCAGAGCTCTTTCTTTTGAATTCTTATCTACAAATTCTAAATTTCCCTTTTAGAGTTCCCTTTGGACTTGGATGGCTTCCATTGCTAGTGGATTTTAAAGATGAATTTAATCAAACATACCAGTTCTCCTTTGTCCCCAGGAAGACCATCAGCTCCAGCAATACCCTGAAAATGACACACCTCAATATTAATAGACCCAACTATATGGAGATGTCACCCTCAGTCCAACTCTGACATTAAGGAATTGAGTGATTTTAACAGAACAAATTTGATGCAAGCCAATGTCAATAACAATCCAATCTCTGAAATGCATAAACATAGAGTATTTGACAGTGAATATCTTATCGTATGATTCTACTTTATTAGATCATTTTTCCAGTTAAATTAATTAGTGCCTGGCTAGATTAGAGCTATATTGTTTCAGATTTGGGGACATCTGGGCTACATCCAGTGGATATGTCATTACTACTGCCACTTAATTTTGGTGGGGTAGGATTTTAAATTGAAATCTCCTAATCTCTTGAATATACAAAGCAGAAGAATCAGAGCTTCAATCCAGGAGTATGAAAACGGGATTGAAAAATTGGACCTGAGGACCTGGAGACATAACCACAAAATTTTCCCTCCAGATGAATGAAGATGCGTGCATTCAAAGTAGCTTGGTTCTTCTCTCCTGGCCTCCACTACACTCCCTCAATCTGTCCTTTCTAGCTAAGTGGGGATAACCTGGAAATCTATTACAATGGTGGTGTTAGACTTAAAAACAAAATCACTTCTACCTCTGCCCCTGAATCAATGACTATGTGTATCACTGTGGAAATTTTTTTTTCTGGGAATGATTTAGACTAGATGGCCACTGAGGCCCTTTCCAACCCTGAAAATCTGTGAACACTTGATTTACTCAAATGGAGATCAAATCTCTAATTTAAGAGATAAGGATTCTTAGGAATCCTGCATCAGTCTCAACATCTCTCCTCTGCCCTCTCTCTCATATCACTATTTTGGACACTGAACTTTCTATTTGTCAGTGATAGTCTGGGAATTGAATTAGCATGCAACCTAGTTGGTTGTCTTACTAAATCTTTAAATTGGTCATGCTAGAGATAAAGAAGACTCTAGATAGAACCAGGACATGAACCACAGGAAAAGAGGGAGAGAAAAAGCCAACCAAAAATAAGGGTAGATAAAAAATGCCCACATTATCCACCCTTATAGAATGTCTCTCATATTAAACTTCTAGTTCTCATGAAAACCTGGCTTCGACTTAGAAACTCAGTTACATGGACTCCAAAAAAAACCATTGTGAGATGTTTGGGAGAGCAGTCTCCTCTAGTTGAAAACTGAAAGGGACTTCCTTCCAAAATGAAACCTGGTTTGCAGCGACAGTCTCAGTTCCATATAGGGTGTATTATAGGATCCTTGGGATGCTAATAGGATTTGTCAGTAGTTAGAACCTGGAAATGACGTCAGAGCTGCTAGTTAAATCTAGACGGGGAAAGGCTGAATCAGTCCTGCTCCACCCTGGATATAGGTCAATGGATCATCTTTGTATCGACAAAGGACTCTGATTGGATCCATGAGTTTCTGCCTCCTACCATGAGAGGGCGTCTGCCACTAAGTCATCACTATAGAGACCTAACAGTACCTACTACCTAGTTGGTATCACCATCATCACTGAGTGCTGTGTTATTCCTTATATGACTTGGGATTGCAGCAACTGATGTCAATATGTAGATTTTCACTGAGGATGAAGCCCGGAAGTCACTTTTAAAATATGATCAGCACAAGATATTTCTGCAAAAGGGTGAAATGTGAAATAGTCTCCTCTCCGTGGGATTTTAATGCCCCTGTCAATAGGAAAAGAGCCTGCCCTTGTTCTAAAAACTCAACAGAAGCAGCAGTAGCTGAAGCACCCTCATATCCTCAGCAGAGAATGCCTAGCAACATCCTAGGGGAAGTTAGTCCTAACAGCTATTTCTGTGGCATAAAGAACCACACGCACTTTTAAAGTTGTTCAGCCCAACTTTCTCCAAGCACCTTCCTTTGTTACCTGTATAGTGGGCTTCAGGCAGGTATGAAGACAAAACACAGGGTCTAATAGTTGCAAAGATTAACCTGCAGAATTGTGGGACACTTGGATATGCTGTTTGAGGCACCTACCTGAGTGCAGAGAAGCTGATCACCAAAAGGATGACCACCAGGTGATGAATTTTTACAGTTACAACTTATAAAACCACCTAGTAAATTGTGGAGGGCTATAATCTGCATCACTGGAGAGCCCTGCTGAAGTCACAAGCCTTCTACAAGTTTGCCCATTCTGGAGAAAAGACCAGAAATTCAACCATTCCTTTTATATTTTCACTAAGATAGAAAGGAGAAATAAGGGGCAGCTAGGTGGTTTTGTGTATAGAGAGCCGGGTCTGGAGATGGGAGATCCTGGGTTCAAATGTGGCTCGAGATACTTCCTAGCCATGGGACACTTAACCATAATTACTTGACCCTTAATGCTACTTAGTTTTGATTTTAAGATGGAAGGTAGGGATTCAAATGAAAGAAATTGTTTTAAGGCTTCTAACACCATCTCTACCCCCCCAAAAAAAAAACCATAATAGCTACCCCTACCATCCAGGTATCAAACAGAAAGAAAGTGGGAAACTTGTTTTGGAAAAAGCCCAAGCCTTAACACGGCCATGCTTTTTTGCCCCACGAGGGTTGCTTGCGACAGTTTATGTTCCAACAGCAGAACACTCTTTTCCCAAGTGGTGAGGTCTAGAGGTTGGATAAGTCGTACAGGTGACATTCACTATACTCATCCCAAGAGAGGTATCTATGGTACACCTATCATCAGGGAACGGAGTGTCATTTAAAGATACACGTGTGAATTATAAACCAGTTTGGAGTCAGAGAAGATGAGGAAATCTTCTATTCTTCATGGAAAAGCCCGAGTGACAGACTAAAAGAAAGAAAACTTGTTTTTTTTGGACTATATGTCAATAGGAACTATCTAATCTGAAAGAAAGATCAACAAGGAGCTCACCTGGTTTCCTTTGGGACCCACAGCTCCTCCTGGACCCTACAAAGGGGGAGAAAAAGCAGCTGAATAGAGGAATGACACCAGTTCCTAATGTGGTAAGGGCACAGACACTGAGCCAGGAGCCAAACTCAGCCACAGAGCTCTAGGACCTTGCTGTTCAAATGTAGTTTGTATTCACAGGGAATTACAATAAGATTTAAGAAAGTATTTAATAGTTATTGGGGAAGATTCTTTCCCTTCTCCCCTTTGAAATATAAAGATGAAACATACTTAAAATTTTCCCCATGAATAAAAAGCAAATACAAAAATTGTTCTTAATGATCGTTAGCATGAATGGTTTTTCCTTTAACTGAACCTTACAGGAGAACCTGGCTCATATTGCTGTGCATTCTTGAACAGAAGCAATGAAAGCCTTTATTGATATGTTCCCCAGCTTAGCAACTATCCTACCTTTCTGGGCTTCTATGTCATCTCAGGGGCCCCTAGAGCTTTGGGGTAATTTTTCCCAACCTCTGGAATGTCTGGCTTTTAGGTTAACAAAGGGCTCACTGTCCTAACTCCACAGGGCCCTGACTTATACTGAACTTCCATCTTCAAGGATAAATCCACTGAAGCATTAATTTCCCTCCATTTCCCTACTTGACAGCCATGGTGCGCTGGAAGGTAGGTGTGTCTATGTTCAGCGGGAATCTATCATGTCCCAACAAGACATTCTTTTAAGAGAAAGGGGCATTTTATTGAGTCGGGGGAAGGGAAATCAAGATGCCTGGATTATCTTGAGATATTTGTGAGATAATTCAAATTCACCATGTTTATGTTATAAGAACATCACATTACACAATTTGTTAAGGTATTTCCCAATCAGTGAGAATTCACTTGGTTTTTAGTTTCCAGTTGCTATGAACACTTTTTGTGAATGTAAAACGTGGAAACAAAGTAGAAGCCCATTGATTAGGGAATGACTAAACAAGCTGTTATATACAAATATAATATAATAACACTCCACTAAAAGATAAATGAAATAGATGTGCTGAAAACAGAGAACCATGGTAAGAAATATGAACTGAAGCTAAGTGAAGTAATCAATGGAAATGGAAAGAAAACATCCCATCAATTGAAACAGAATGTTGTGAAATTAGAATGACAAAAGAAGATATCTCTTGTTCTCTGTAGAGGTGGCCTATTTCACAAAATGTCGGGTTTTTTAGAGGGGTTGGTAAATTTTGCTAAATTCCTTTTCCCTTTTTAAATTCTTTGTTCTAAGAGATGGTTTTCTGGAAGGGAGTTAGGGGACATCTTGAGAAATGTAGGTGATATAAGAACAAAATATATTAATATAAAGGTTTTTTTTTAAGGTGATGCTATAGTGATAAACTTAAGAACTCTGATCAATGCAATGACCAACCATAATTCTATGGGACTTATGATGAAACATGCTGCCCATTTGTGATGGAAAAGTGAGAGACTCCTATGTTTTTTGGATATGACCAATATAAAGTTTCATTCTTCTTGACTATACTTATTTGTAATGACGACTTTGTTTTTCTTTTTCAATTAGGCAGGAGGTGGGAACCAAAGAAGGCAAGTTTTCATTAACTGAAAAAAAATTAATTTGTTAAAAAGCACTCCTTTATTATTTTGGTATACATATAGCCTTTCCGTCTTTCTTCTTTAATAATTCTACATTGTTTTTGGAATGTGAGACACTAGTTTGGTATTTTTTTCTAAGAGTAAACAAATTGATTTGCCACAGTTGTGATTGTTTTTACAGTCAGTGATTGTCATTGAACAGCTTTAAGAACACTGTGGAATAGTAAAAAAGTAAATATAGAGGATTACAAGTTAAAAAAAAACAACCTCCTAGCAGGGCCACTAAATTCTTGTGTAACTTTGGGCAAGTGATTTCCCTTCAGGTTGTTTTGTTTTGTTTTTTACTATAAAAAGAAGTTGTAATAGAATATCTCTAATGTCCTTTCTAGCTCTAATATTTCGATGATGTCTCTACCCTGTTAAATATAGATGTTAGGCAAAGAATTCACTCTCCAATGCCATAATCTTCTCAAGGGAGGTGGCACAGAAGAACTAATTCATTAATTTCAGAGAAAATCATAACAGCCCTTTGCTTCTCTTAGGATAAGAATATTTCACTTACCCTGTCTCCAATACCACCTCTAAGGCCCTGGGGGCCTGGTAAACCAGGATCTCCAATGCTGCCCTTTGGACCCTGTAGTCAATACAGCAAAGGGCAAGTTGGTTATTGACATTTCTGAAAAATGACTCCGAAATAACAAAAGTTCCTCCCATGATGGAGCTCATTCTCTGTATTCATAACTCAAGAGATAATTAACATTAGGCACAAGGGAATACAAGGAGGGAAGAGTTGAGCAACAGTCCCATTTTTTTGTGGCAATAAAGGTTGGGTAACAAGGTTATATCCTCCAGGGAAGAAAATTTCATCTCTTAATGCTTCTCAATCTGGTCTTTCTCCCTTCCCACTAGCCTGCAAATTTCTGAGTGTAGCCACAACGTAATTTTTCATCTTTGCATCCCTTATACTGATTGTAAAACAGGGTGTTATCATAGATGCATAATATATTTTTTATTTAAATTGAAAGCTCTTGTTCATTAAACCCACCACAAAACTAGATTCCTTTCCCCTCAACACCTGCCTCAGTTTATCTTGCTACACAGAAAATTTTTTAATTATACAGAGGTGTTGGGGTGTTGGAGAGGAGAGAGAGAAGGTGACAGATCAGCAAGGACAAATATGAAAGACAGACTAGATGACAATGCTCTTGAGAACAGCACGTTTAATCCATAACTTTAGATAATTCACAATAGTGGATAATCAGGAAAGGCAAAGCAAAACCAAAAAATGACTTCTACTTGGCCCCTGGGACACATTAAGTAATATTTTCTGCATGGTAATATCCTCTCCCTTCCTAATTATGTCTCTCAGTCAGTGGAATCACCCCAGGCTCTGATAAGTAGGTTTTCACCTTATCTTGCTAGAATCCGGATTTTTATCTCACTTCCTGCTCATCTCCAAAATCCAGTCATCATCCCTACCTCCTCCCTGTTGGAAACTTGGACTCATCCTCTAGAATGGGCCCTGAAAGGGAAACACTTAAGTTTTCTGGATCCACGCTCACCTCTCAGCCATGTCCAAGAAGTGCCACTGTGTACATACCCATTCCCCGACTCTTGCTCTCTTCTTCCCTTTATACTTTGCCTTCCCCCATTAGAATAAAAGCTCCATGAGGGGAAGGACTGGTTTGCTTACTTATATTTGTATCCCTAAAGTTTAGCATGACCCTTGGCACATAGTAAATGCTTACTAAATATTCTACCTATCCAAAATCAGGCTGCATTTCCAGAACACCCAGTGCCAGGTGCCAGGTGACTAATGTAAGCTGACCATGTCTACCAATTCTATGCGTAGCCTGATCCATTGACTCTTACCCTCCCTAAGTGTTGTATTAGACTCCAGCCAGGAGTGGTCCAAAGTTGTAGCCACTACTCAGTCTTCCATCCATTTGCTAGGAAAGGGCCAACAGAAAGGGGACCTCCACACTTTTGCTCTCTTCCCTTGTCCCTTGACCCCTTTTCTTACGTATAGAAATGAATAGTTCTTCCCAGATATTATTCCTGGTAATTAGGCCCAAATTCTTTACCAGATTCCTTGCTAACCAAATAACTTTACTGACCTGAAAGCCTCTGACTCCAGGGGGTCCCAGTGGGCCCTGCAGACCAAGAGCCCCCTGAAAGACACAAAGAAATAAACATCCTTAAGGAATGAGGTTCAGAAGCAGTCACTGAAAAGAAGCAGCACAAATAATTTTAGTGGAGAGGTGGGTGACATTAAAGGGATGTAGCAAAGGAGTATGTAATAAAGAAGGAAGGGGTTGCTTCTTTACCCCTCTACTTCTAATTTGTCTAGAAATTCATCATGATGGGTTTTGGGGAAAAAGCCCTTAATCCAGAGCCCCCAGAATATCAAGGATCTGGTAAAATAAACAACAGGTTGAAAGATACAAAGACAAAGGCTGAGAGAAGCTGAGATTTTGATCTATAATCAGAGAGAAAGAATATAGACCTGCTTACCAAATCTAGTTATGGATTTCACAGGAGTGACCCTTCTTCAAACTTGGGAGTTATTTTAGAGCTAATTAAAGGTCATCCTCTACTTGACACAGATAGGAGCAAACATATAAAACTTTTTCAGCTTGTTCCCCAAGAGCAGGCACAGGCTGTAAATACTGTGAGTTCAAGAAGGACTTATGGGGGGAAATGAGATGAAAGAAATCTAGGGCTACTGAGGGGAAAATTGAAGGTAATTCAGACCTTTTTGACTTTTGAAGTTATGAGAGGAAAAGCTTAGCCTCCCCAAACCAGCCCTGTCAGACTTGGAAAGCTGTGCTCCCTATGGAAGGTTATGGGGTTGACCCAGGAGAAATGGTCTCTGGGTATGATCCTTCCCCTCAAGTGCTTAGCTGAACTAAGCCAAGATAGCTTCTTAAATGGTACCAGTTCCCTTGAATCAGAATGCAGAATAATGTGGGAACCCATAACTTTGAGGCAATTATCTCTTTCACCTAACACAAAGGTGAGTCCACAGTTACTTAAGGGGAAGGGGAAGAGAACAGTCAGTTTTCCTCTCTGGTCTTTCCTGGTCTTCTCAGGCTCCATGTTCCTGACATAGAACCTAGGAAAAGCTATCTAGGGCCATGCTGAAAAGCCTAGATGCCTTTGGTGTGTCAGGGAAAGCATCTTTGCTGTGGTTGAATGACTTAGCCATCCCTCTCAGTACTATTTGCTTTGGGTTATATTTGTAAAGGTTAAAACTGAGTCACTTCTTACTCACCGAAGATCCTCTATGTCCAGCCTCTCCTCTCTCCCCAGGAATTCCAGCATCTCCCTATAAATACACAAAAAGATAAAGATCAAAGAGGGTGTTTAATAATATGAAAATGATATAGCTACGAGAGTACCAAAATCCCACACTTACATCTCCCCCATCCATGTACCTCACCATAATGAAGCAGGGACAGACTCAATATTTTCATTAGCTGCTGTCAATTGGACAATAAACGATTGGCTGAGTCAGCCAGAAAAATAGGTGAAAAGATATTGGAATAGTAATAAAATAATAGCTAGCATTTACATAATGCTTTAAGGTTTCCAAAGCATTTAAAAAAATATTACCTCATCCTCACAACAATCTTGGGGAAATGGATACTATTATTGTTCCCATTTTACTGATGTGGAAACTGAGGCTGAGAGGTTAAGTGACTGGTCCAGGACCATGCAGCTAGTCAGTATTTCATGTAGGATTTAAATTCATGTCTTTCTGATTCTATGTCCAGACCACTATACCACCTAGCTGCCTAAAATTAAGAGACCTTGAAAAATTCCAGGAGAAAAAGAAACAGCACTTATACTTACAGGCATACCAGGCTCTCCTGAAGGGCCAGCTTCCCCTAGCTCTCCTTGCTTACCCTGCAAAGAGAAAAGAACTCTCAACAACAGTATACTGCTTCCTTTCTCCATCTCGAGAAATGCCCATCCCTCCACCAATCTCTGGCTAATAGAGAGTTAAGCCAATGAAAATCCTTAAATAATCTCAACAGTGGGAGGGTCTTTAGCTAATAATAATAGCTAGTATTTGTAAAGCCTTTAAGATTTGTAATGCATGTTGCAAAGATTATCTCATTTTATCCTAACAACTCTGAGTGGTCCACATTTTACTGATGAGGGAATTGAGGCAGAGAGAGGTTGTGACTTGCCCAGAGTCATATACCTAGTAAAGGTCTGAGTGTAGAGGTGCTCTATTCCCTGTGCCACTTAGGGAGTCATCTAGTCCAAACCCCTCATTTTACAAATGAGGAAACTGAGCCTCAGGGAGGGGAAGGAACTTGTCCAAGTTTACTTAGCTAGTAGGTGTTGAGGTTAGGACTGCAGACAAAGCTTCTTGATTCTGGAATGGCTCTTTCTCCTGTACCAGTGGTTCTCAAACTTTTTGGTCCCAGGGCCCTTTTATACTTTAATAATTTGAGGATTCCTTTATATTTCTAAAAACTATTAAAGATCCTAGAAAACTTTTGATTATTTGGGATATGTTTATTGAGAGAGAGGATAATTTAAAATATTCATTAACTTATTTAAAATAATAATTATTAATTTATTACATGTTAACATTTTAAATGAAAAATAACTATATTTTTCAAAACAAAAATAGTGAGAGGAGTGGGGCTATTTTATATGTATTTGCAATTCTCTTTAGTGTCTGGCTTAAAAGAAGACAAATGAATTCTCATATCTGCTGAATTCAACCTGTTAGGATATTGTTTTGGTAGTTTACAAAGAAAGCATAGTCTTACACAAATAACAGTTGGGAAAGGATGGCAAATAACATCTTATAATTTCTATGAAAATAGTTTCAGCCTCCTCAAGTCCCTGAAAGGGTGTCTGGAACCCTGTGGTCCTCACGGTATAGGGATGCCTGCCCTATACCATGTTGCCTTTAGACAGGAGGAGAGATCCCAAAAGAGAACTGAGAAGACCACCAGCCTTTATGGAATGACAACTGGAAGCTTTGGTCATGATGACAAACTTCCTCAGCCCTCCCACTGAAACCATGACCTTGGGAGAAAGAAACCACTTACCAGCTCCCCCTTCTCGCCTTTGGCCCCAGCTCGTCCGGGCAGCCCCTGGCCAGACAGAAAGGAATGCCAGCTGGTCAGAGAGCGAGTGTGGGCCTCCAATCCTAGTACTGTCACGCATCATTCTGAGCCCACATATATCCCACATGCTTCTGGTTTTCTACTTCATACATACACATTTTGCCTCTTCCACTAAACTATAGGATCCTTGAGGACAAGGGCTCTATTTTCCCCATGATAGACGGTACAGAACTGGACACAGAGTAGTTGTTCAAATGACCAACTACTTGTGGGACATTAAAGCAAAAACCTCCAAGTACTTAAACTTCTTCCCTGTGCCTTTTTAGCTTAGCACAGTACCTAGCACATAGTAGGCTCTTAATAAATGTTTATTGGATTCAGCCCCAGGAGGAAAAAATCCCTCCATGGAGCACACCTCAGAGAAAGACTGGTCATTAAATAGCTAGCAATTTCTGCTCTATAACCTCCCCTCATCCCTATTTACACTCATTCCAGATATGGGGAATTGACCAGGAAGGAAGGCAGGTGTACACAGGGTTCCACAGGTCCCCATCCCCACCATAATGTACATGCACGTACATATGCATTCCTACACAAATATTCCTGCCCTGCCACTAATGACATGGCAGTTCTCTGCCCTGGTGGCTTCTCACAAAAGAGACCCTGCAAATCTATGGAGCTCTTCTCAATGACTCCTGCCCATCCCACTTGCTTTACTTACTGTTCATCCCTTGGATGACCATAACATAGGCATTCTGAGCCCTTCTTCTAACCCCACTCCCAACATTCCAGTGCCTGCCATGGAAGACTCTTGTGTATACTTACAGGGAGTCCATTGGGACCCTTCTCTCCAGGAGCACCAAATCGAGCTGCTTCACCCTGTGGAAACAGAGTAGGAGAGAGAATGAAGCTGGGAGGTGGGAAAGGGAGGGAATTGGCAAAACTCAGACTATGGAAGGGCTCGCACACGAAAGCAGGTAAGAGCACATAAGTTTATGCTGTCCTGTTTTATTCTTTTCATTTCTTTTAACAATCACTTAGCATCTTAGATTCAATACTGTGTTTTTTATTCTAAGGCAGAAGAGCAGTAAAGGCTAGACAGTGGGGGTTAAGTGACTTGTGCAGGGTCACACTGTGAGGAAGTATCTGAGGCCAGATTTGAAGCCAGAACCTCCTATCTCCGGACCTGGCTCTCGATCCACCAAGCTGTTCCCATGTCTTATTCTTTTCAAAATGTGAGTCCCAATTTCACAAATGGACTGTGAATCCCCTGGTGACAAGGACTGTCTTTTCTACTTCTGTCTATTTCCCCCACAAAGAAGATAAGCATACCTTTTTGGTCCTCAGGAAATGCCCCCCCCCCCCAGTACTAAGCTAAATGTAGAACTTCAAACTTCTTGATTGCTCAGATTCCTTTTCTGACCATTGCTAGGCTCAGTCTCCACAGCCTGTCATCAGTTACCCACAATTACCTGACCACACCATGTAGCACATGCCACAGGCATAGCCTCAACCTGGCACTTCATGGGGTTGGACAGTAAACATCTGGCTATTTCATGGATTTTCTCCAGGGCTGGTCACATTCTCTAAGGACCAAAGCCAAGGACTGAGCCTTGGAAGCTGTCCCAGAAAAGATATGAATGAAATAGAAATGATTCTATAGGAAGAAGAGATGTTGACTACACACCTTCTCACCATCATATCCGGGGATCCCATCTCTGCCATCTTTGCCAGGCATACCCTGAAAATAAGAAAAAATATCAGTCCTTTCTCCCTTCATTGCAGGGGTGGGGACTTTGGGTGCGGAATGCCCCTTTACTGTCAGCCAAAGTTGAAGAGATTACTGAACTCCTTTTTTTCTCTTTTCTTTTAAAATATTTGTTGTAAGAGATGTCTGATTGGGTAGAGGAGGAAAATACACACATACACACAAATATGGAAAGAAGATACTGGACCTGTAAGTTCATTGGTAAAAGAAATTCTTAGGAGAGAAAATACTCTCTATGAATACAGGTCAGCACCTTCTCTGCAGCTTGGAGCCTTAGAAAATTGCTTGCCATATGAATAACATGGAAATAGGTTTTGAACGATGACACAGGTATTGGGATTGATGAACGATGACATTGGGATTGCTTGGCAGCTCCAGGAGGCGGGAGGGAAAGGGGGAGGGAAAAAATCATGAATCATGTAACCATGGAAAAATATTCTAAATTAAAAAATGAAAAAAATGCTTGCTTAGAGTACTGAATGTTAAGTGACTTGATCAGGACCACACAAACAGTATATCTCACAACTGAGACTCCTATCCACTATGCCATATTGCTTCTTGTTATTTGGAACGAGATGTGTTGGGTTTTTTTAAAGCATAAAAAGAAGATTAATATTTGTGAAAGAACAATAAAAGTGATGGGGGCAGATGGCAGGCAGTGAGGGGTAGTAATAGGAACAAACCCCTCATACTCTAAAATCTTGTGTTTCTCACTAGTTAGCACTAGTTAAGCATCAGCTGAAAAACCTGTAGTTCCAGCATTAGTCAAGCATGAGTTGTAGATTGATCAGTTACCCATTCTGTGTCCTGGATCTATAATGTTCTATACTGGGCATTCATTTTGTGCCTAATTTCTTTATTAACTGCTCGTGTTGTTCTTTATTTGCTTTAGTTCTGAATTGTTAGATATAATTAGTTACCTATAATGGCTCTCCAATGTACCCCCATATTCCCTCCCACATGGACAAATGATGACAAGGTGGACAATGAGGAACAAGGGGCCTGTGCACTGGGGACTTTGGCATTCCAGAGGAATCCTTCAAACAGGTGCATGTTCCTTATTCCCTATGAAGTATGAGTCAAATCCCCAAACCATACCTCCACCATACCCATTTTCCAGAGTTTTCAGGAAAAGTGAAGATTTCTCTGGAATGGATGAAGACTAGCCTCCAGACCCTAATAAATATGCCAACCCTGGTTGCTGCTACTCCATACTCTGAGCTGCCACTCCGCAGCTGGAGAGCTGCTACTCCATCAGTTCCAGAGAGGCTACTCTTCTAGCCCCTGGGTTTATCCATCAGTCCTAAGGCTACCTGATTAGCCCCCAGACTATTCCACCAGCTCTTAGGCTGTTATACCACAATAAACCTTTTCTTCAAGTAAAATTATTTTCTTATTTCTGGATTGAAAAGAGTTTGAGCCTCCCTTTCTTGGGGTGAGACCCTGCTATATAATTGGTTGTGTGTTTCTTCCACAACAAAAGGATCTGACAGGTTCCAGGCTTTGAAGCACACGTACTTCTCCCCTACCTCTTTGCTTCTCAAAAACTTACCCATCCTTCAAAGCCCAGCTCAAGGTCTACCTCTCACCTCTGCACTGTATCCTTTCCTGACTACGCCTGCTTTTGCTGAGCTCCTTTTTCTCCAAATTCCTATTGTACTTTATCTGTACACTACATGCTTTACACCTGAATCATATTCTGTCCTTTGATGTTCTACATGTATCTTAGTTACTGAGACAGACTGTAGGGTTCCTGCAGGCAAAGACCACTTCTTTTTTCATTTCCTCTATGGTTGTATATGTATAAGCAGCACCTTCCCCACCCCGCTCCCAATGAACAATTCCCTGAATTGAATGAAATGGTTGTAAAGACTGCTCATCCATAATCAGCCTGAAAAGTCCTGAAATCGGAGGCTATATAGCTCCTTAAAGGAGAATTGGAAGTACATCCAAGCATCTTTACCAACAGATGGGGGCATGATGAGAGCAAAGCTTCTATTCCTAGCCAAAATTTCTCAGTCTTCCTCATGATTGCTACATCCCATAAAGGAAGGAAGACCCAGTCAGGAGTGCCTTCAGGGGTTTAGGGTCAAGTAAAAGTTTGGAGTAGCATCACTGGAAGAAGATGATAAGAGAAGGGGGGGGGGGTGGAGAACAGGAGGGAGAGCAAAGAGAAAGAATGGAAAAGTTGATGGTAATGGCACAATTCCAGGGAGGAGGTGGTGGTAATGGGCTGCCCCTAGCTCCATGGCTCTTTGCTCCTCTGAATTCCTCTGCTGAGCATGCCCCCTGTAAGCAAGAGATGCTGCTCTGAAAGTCCCCAGAACATCATTTCTGGATCCTGGAATCTTTCATTGTGCATCTGAACTCAAAATACATAAAACAATTAAGTTCAACATGGGCCTAATATATATTTGTATTGTAAAGACATTTCAAAAGGGTATTACTCACAGGAGAGAAAATAAATTTGCAGACAACAAAAGCCAAGCCAGAAGAACAAGATGTGAAAATAATTGTTGTCTCTTTCTACATGTGCTGCCATTGCTACCAGGATGTATAGCAAGACTGAGGCTAGTTCACTGAGATAAAAGGGACTTACAGGCTCTCCAATAGGTCCAGCCATTCCAGGTAATCCTTTGGGACCCGGCCTGCCCTAGAAAAGCACACAACAAATTAATGACCATTTAGTAGCAGATGAATAGTCAAACAAAATAGTAAAAATGGGAATCACTGCCTTTGCAAACATGACCACTGTTAATGAAGGCCCATGTTAGCTCAGGTGGTAGAGCACAGACCGAATGAGGCTGAGGTCATAAAATAGGTCCCTTCCAAGGGAAACTGGTCCTATTCTGTCCCATGGCTACCATGTACCTCCTTACTAAGGAGTACAGAGTAAGCCTAGACTTACTGAGTCTTACTGTCTTTTACCACAGAGTGTGCGCAATATTCAGTGCAATCCAATCCCAACTACTAGTAGAGGAGGTAGAGAGGGAAAACTCCATCACTCAGAGCGAATGTTATATTGGTGGGTGAGAAGCATCATCTTTAGGCCCTAAGCATAGCATTATTGCAATACTCAATAGAGTTTTGACATCTTTATTTTTTTTAGGAACCTGAAAAACCAGTGGAATTGCTTGTCAGCTCTGGGAGAGGGGAGAGAAGAGGGAAGGAAGACAACAATATGAATCATATCACCAGGGAAAAATATTTTAAAAATAAAATTTAATTTAAAAATTTTTAAAGAACCTGCAAAGAACTGATTGGTTTTAAGGAGTTTGTGGCAAAATCCAGCAGGTAAATCACTCATCTTGAAGCCTGTCATGACACTGGGAAATTGGATGTCTCATTTAACTTACAAGGTCACCCTTGGGTCCACGGAATCCCTCTGGTCCTCTCTCTCCTCGATCTCCCTGAAAATTGAGACACAGACCAAGATTGCTTTCTTGACCACAGAAAAGATTGTCAAAACACACAGAATGGCATGATTTGGGGGGCTTCCTGGTGGTTGCAACTGAGAATTTTATGAGTCCCTTACAATATTTAGTCTACAGTCAGCAATCAACACATTGTTATCAGCAGTGATAATAACAACATTAGCATGAGTTCCAATGGGAGTAGATAGGAACAGTAACACTATTACTGTAAGCATAAATAATATCCTGATATTTCAAGGACCATTGTTTTCATCAGCTTGGGAAGTGATCCTCTCCACCAACTCCCAAGCCTTTGTGGATGGTTTTAAATCTCTGTGCTGAAAAATTCATCACCTCGAACCCAACCAAGTGCATTTAGCTAGATTGGTCCTCAGAAGAAAGACATACAGTCTGTCACTGGCCCCAGATTTGAAGTTTTTCTATCCCAGTAAGAGGCATGGTCTTAGAGAACCTAAAATCACCACCAGACCACGATTGAAAAGCAGAGAGGGGTGGGTGGGAAGGAAAGGGAAAGAGGAAGGAGAAGGGGAAGGGAAAGGGAAAGAAATGTTTTTAATGGAAGAAATGGTAGTGATATTGACATGCCCAGGCTCTGGAATTCTAGGTAGTATTTATACATAATAATTATATTACTCATTTTAATAACATTCTTATTACATTGACTTGTGATGATGATAATATTAATCATGTTAATAGCAATAACCACCAGTTAAACCTTTTTTACAAAATTTGCAGATTCATTACACGCCATTATCAGGTGAGAACATATCCCTTATCGCTCTGCTTATCTCCCCAGAAGATCTAAAGAGGTGATTGTGGTGTGTTGAAAAATAGTTACATATTTTTAAAAGATGGATTCAGGCCAGATTAAACTGAGCAATAGTCTACAACAACATCTGGATAACTGTCATTTAAACAAGAGATTCTTTAATTCAACTGTGGCTTCTGTAGTACTTTGTAAAAGTCCGAATGAGTAAAAATGGCTACCATAACATTAACCTCTCATTGGAAGAGCCATTTTAGAGCTTGCTCATGCATGGGGATGGGGAAGGGAAGAAAGAGCAGGAGAGAGAAGAGGAAGGAAAAATGACTTTATAGTTCCCTTCCCCTAATAACATGGTAGGGCCTCTGAGGAACTCTCAGCCGGCCCAGGGGTCATCTGGAATCAATCCCGAGAGAGAGAAAGACAGAGAGAGACAAAGACAGAGAGAGACAAAGACAGAGAGACAGAGACAGAGAGAGACAGACAGAGAGACAGACAGACAGACAGACAGACAGACAGAGACAGACAGACAAAGACAGACAGACAGACAGACAGACAGACAGACAGACATAGAGACAGAGAGACAGAGACAGAGAGAGAGAGAGAGAGAGAGAGAGAGAGAGAGAGAGAGAGAGAGAGAGAGAGAGCTCTAATGATCCTCGATTTCAACTCTGTCCCCAGGATGAGCTATTGATGCTAATCCTCACATCCATGATACCTATTCTGGGGCCAAATTTTGTGTAGAAGTTTCCAGGAAACACTGATGATTCTAATGTTACTTTTGATGGGGGAAGGAAGTGATTGTTAAGAACTGGAAGCAGATCCTAGGATTTGGGAACCTGGAATGAAAGAAGCAGAATGAAATAGCTCTTTCATATGCAGGAAGATACTTACAACTTTCCCAGGCGGTCCTGGAACTCCTGGGGGCCCTCGGAAGCCAATTGGTCCCTGTAAAGAAGTTCATACATTAGAGGGATACTGAGGCACTGGCCAGGGCAACTTTGTGCAGCTGGGGGACCTTCACTCACATTGAATCTTCCCAGTAAGGGACCCAGTCCAGGCCCGTATTCCCTCTGTAAATCTCCCAAGGATAGGGAAGACATTCCTGGTATATTCTGTACTACAATTGACTCTAAATAGCCCCTTCCATCCTGATAATAAATAATGAGTACTTTAGTAGTGTTTTATGGTTTTAAGGTGTTCTTAATGAGTGCCAGGCTTGGAGTCAGAAAGAACTCAGACATCTACTAGTTTTATGATCCTGGGCAAGCCACTTAAACTTTGATTTGCCTCAGTTTCCTCATCTGTAAAATGGGAATAATAATAGCACCTACCTCCCAGGGTTGTAGTAGGGATGAAATGACGTAAATTTTTTAAAGCATGTAGTACATTGCCTGGCACATAATAAGTGCTTTATAAATGTTAACTATTACTGTTATTATCATCCTTAATCCATGTTCAAGGATCAAGTCAGTAGAACAAATACTGGTTCTGGAATCAGAGGACCTATGTTCAAATCCCAACCTTGGTATTTACTCCTGTGGTGACATTGGGTAAGTCATTTAACTTCCCTAGATTTCAGTCTCCTCTTCTCTAAAATGAGGGGGCTGGAAAAGAAGATCTTTGGGATCTCTGCCTGCTCTTCTTAATCTGTGATCCTTTAAGTTCTACATCCTCTGCAAAGGTAAGATCTGTCCAGCGCTCTTTTAATCAGTACCTATTTATCTTGCATATAGCTTATCTGTACATACTTGTTTCCCTGATGTCTCACCCATTCTATTGTAAGCTGCTTAGCAGACCTTTTTTTAAATCTCTTTTTATATTTCCAGTACTTAGCACAGTGCCTGGCACATAGTAGGTGCTTAAAAATGTTTACTGACAGACTAATTCATCCTACATCGATAATATCTTTAAGCATCTTTCCCTCCTCAAAAATGCTCAGTGATTCCGTTATTACTAAATAAATATTGCATCTAGTTTCACAGGCTGAATTTTAGGAAGAACATTGACAAGTTGGAACATTTCTAGAGGTGATGACCAGATTGCTGAAAAATCAGGAAAGTATGCCCCATGAAGATACCTTGCAAGACCTGGGGATTTTTAGCCTAGAGGAGAGATGTTTAGGCTTAAGAAAGTTGGGAAAACACGATCATTTTCTTCAAGTATTTGCAGGACTCTACTGTGGAAAAAGAATTCACTGTATTCTCCTTGGCCTCAGAGGACAGAAACAGGAATAATGGGTAGAAGTGTAGAGAAATGGATATAGGCTCAATACATGGAAAAATTTATTAACAATTGGAGCTGTTCAAAAGTAGAATGGCCTGTCTCAAGAGGTAGAAGGTTCCTCATCACTGTATGTCTTTAAGTAGGTTCTGGATGATTGCTGCTGAGGAGGTGACTGTTAGAGACACTTTTACCTAGTGACTTCTGAGTTCTTCTCCCACTTTGGGATTTGGTGATGATTCTGTAAAGTTGTACCTGGTGCCCAAAGTCTACCATAAGACAGTCTCGATTTGTCTTTCTATTTCTATTTCCTTCCAGTCTTTTCATGAATCCATTATTCCAGACAGACTAAACAACTTTCTATTCCCCAATCATATCAAATCATGTCAAAAAAGAAGAATCTCATACTAGGTGGGTGGAAAGCTGGACTTCCTTCATATTATGAGACCATTTTTGAAATCACACCTATGGAAAGAAAGGCCGTAGTCCAGGGCAGTATATCATCAGTCCTGTGCTCATGAAAGGAAAGCAGGAAATGGGCAGTACTTACACGATCTCCAGGTGGCCCTAGTGCACCAGTCAGTCCCCTTAAGCCCCTAGGGCCCTGTAGAGAAAAGGCAGCAGATGAGACTGAAGGAATAAGTTAAATGGAGAGGACATAGGGGCAGGGGCAGGGGCAGGAAGAAACCATTGCAATAAATTGTGACCTTTGTGGATTTTGAAACAAAGATTTTTGGGGCAGGAGAATCTCAGTAACAGAGATCTAGCTTGGAATCATCTTGAATAACTTGGTTTTACAGCTCTAAGATTGAAAATTATACAAAGGCCTCTTGGCTCAGGGTCATGGGCAGAATTTTGCAAGCATGGAATTCCTCTTGGGCTGAGAATATAGTGCTGAGGGGAAGGGTTTTCTTATTTAGGAAAAAAGCTAAATGATTGAGAGAACTCTTTTGGCTAGAGATGGCCCAATGAAGCATTTATTTCCTAATAATGTCCAATATTCATGGTGGGCCAAGAAAATAATTTTGAATCGTGGTTCATTTTAGTCTGAAATTCCTGAAACTACTTATTTAAGTGAAAACTTTTGCCTTGACTATACCAACTAGCAAATGAAAGTATCTTTGAATTTCTAAAAGTCTCATATTTTATACCAAGGGACCACAACACAGGAAATATATTTTCATGTGCCAATGGCTCTAACTAAAACAGAAATGTTTTTCATGAAAATAGTTCTTGAAATAAAAGGTTAAATAATAACACAACTCATGAATAGGTCTCTTATTTTTTTTTTTGATGCAGCATTTGATAAATTTTACAACTTAATGTAATTGGCTTAAATGGTGATCAAGGCTAGAGAAAGCACATGAAAGGTAGAGAATAGAGGGAGTTGAGGAATTTGACTTTGGACCCAGCTTAAACTACAGCTTGAATGAGGGATTACACCCCACTCTTCAGATCATTGCACTTGAACCTTTCCCAAGCCTTACCTGTAGACCAACAGTTCCAGGTATACCAGCAGGCCCTGGAGGACCAGGATCACCCTGCAAAGGAGACCACAACTAGTTTAGCAAGGTCAAAGTCATAGCCTATCTGACTCTTCTCCATCCCTTCTCCATCCCTAGCTTCAGTATCTTCTGTGGCTGTTCTGCCTTATCCCACCTTAGACACACATCTCAACCATACCAAAATGTACTCATCCTCACATATATGGGACATGAATTTGTTTAGTCTCTATTCTGTAATTTCTTTCTCTCCTGATTGTTTGCTTGAGATCATAAGTATTTTGTATCTATTTCAATGCTCCCCACCAAAAAGTTCTTAAAGATTATGGATAATGAAATTATATTGTCACCATAACCCTCCCAGCAAACCCTTAATGCTGTCAGCCACATTTTATCCTCTATGGCAAAGAGAGAACCCCAGCTCAGTACTGTTTACCTTCTCTCCATCTTTCCCCACTTCTCCTTGCTCCCCTTTGTAACCAGTGGGTCCCTGAAAACAGAAGGAATAAAGGACATGTTAGACTTCCCAAGATCCTAGGACCTAAGCACATCCTGAAATTACATGTCAATTTTCAATTAATCCAGTGCAGAAGGGCCAGGTTAACCAAGCTTTCTCCATCTGAAGCCAAGCCCAAGAATGTATTGGAAGGTTAAAGAAAATCAACTGCAATAACAATAGCCAGAAAGGACCTCTAATTTAAAGATGGGAAAACTGAGGACCATAGATATCATTTAGCTGGTACAAGGTTGCCCAGTTAGTTTTGGTGCTAAAACTGTTTTTCAAACTCCTAACCCATTGTTGTCTTCCCCTGTGCCACCCCAGCACTTTTTTCCTCTGGGTGACTGAGCTTGACTAATTGGACTTCAGCTCATCTATGCCTTGCTTCTGGCTAGAGATCCTTTTCGTAATAAAACTGCTTTGAAAATAATCATCACATGTGAAAAGGGACAAGGAAGGGGAGCTGTACTTGGCCCCAAAACAAGTTTCAGTCCAACCTCAAAAGCCCCTTACACCTTGTTCTGCCAAATGGCAGTAAACCAGAGTCCTGCCCTGTCAGATTCATCAATTCAGTCCAATAGACACTTCTATGGCACCTACTGTGTGCAAGGGAATAAGATTGTGTTGGGTATCTTTTGAGGGGAAGCTGGTGTTGATGGAGTCAGAACCAGACCTTTTAATAGTGTTCGGGGATTCCTAATATGGTGACTTGTTCCACCAACACAGGTCAACATTTGATCTGTTTATCTCGGGGCTCTGGGAGATTAAGTGTCTTCTGATCTTAGGATCACATCATTTGTCTATGTCCAGTATTCCATACAAACTAAAAACAACATTCCAGACAAACAGGACTTGAACTCTGACCTGCTTCCAACACTAGCTCTCTATTGACTAGGACTTCAAAAGAAAAGAAAAGAATGGAAAAGAAACAGAACAGAAAAAGAGAAAGAAAAGAAAAGACCAAAAAATGAAAAATCCCTACCCTCTAAGAGCTGGCATTGTCTTGGACAATTACACCCCAGCGTTACAAACACTGGAAGTCCCAGTGGGACAGCTTTACTGGGTTATAATGGCTCCCTACTGACTCTTTAAGGCTCAGTCCTGCTTCAGGTCTGTGATGCCCAGTAATTTTATTTCTTGTTTTGAGCTGTGGACTTACCTTGAATCCTGGCATTCCTGGGGGCCCAGGGGGGCCAGGTGGACAGATAGATGGACACTGCAAGAGAATAAGAGATCTAAGGTCAGAAATTTTTCTTCTTAATTCACTCCTCTAAAAAGCCTGCCCTAACCCTGACTAAAAAGCAAAGGCAGCTAGGTGGCTCAATGGATTAAGAGCCAGACCTAGAGATGAAAGGTCCTGAGTTCCAAAATGCCCTCAGATACTTTCTAGCTGTGTGATCTTGGAGGAGTCACTTAAACCCCCACTGCCTAGCCCTTATCTCTCTTCTTCCTTGGTACCAATACATAGTATTGATTCTAAGATGGAAGGGAAGAGTTTTTTGTTGTTTTTTTTTTCAAACCCTTACCTTCCCTCTTGGAGTTAATACTGTGTATTGGCTCCGAGGCAGAAGAGTGGTAAGGGCTAGGCAATGGGGGTTAAGTGACTTGCCAGGGTCACATAACTGGGAAGTGTCTGAGGCCAGATTTGAACCTAGGACCTCCCATCTCTAGGCCTGGCTCTCAATCCACTGATCTACCCAGCTGCCCCCTTGTTTTTTTGCTTTTTTTTTTTTAAAGACATGAAGAACAAATTGATTCAAAGGTCTGGGAGCTTATCAGATACCTTAGGTGATATTTGCCATCCATATTTAGGAATATCTCTGTCTTAGGACAGGGAAAGAAAAAGTCAGTTGCTTAAAAGGAAGCCAGTACACATAGATGGCTTCCAAGATGATTGGATGGATGGATGGATGGATGGAAGAAAAACATTTGTTAAATGATTACTATATGGGGGAAGTTAGGTAGCACACTGGATAGGCACCAGGCCCAGAGTCAAAAGGATCTGGGCTCTGACTTGGCCTCAGATACTTCCTCACTGTGTGATCCTGGGCAAGTCACTTAACTCTAATTGCCTATTCTTTACTCCTCTTCTGTCTTAGAATATATACTAAGACAGAAGATAAAGGTTTAACTTTTTAAAAAAGATTACTATATGTCAAGCATTTAGCTAAACATGAAGGAAACAAATAAAAAAGTTAGAGTGTCCCTGCCTTCAAAGAGTTTATATTTTAATGAGGGGAGGCAATACTTGCAGAGAGCAGTGGTGGCAACATTTGTAAAGAAATGGTAGGAGTCACTGTGTCGTGAATGCAGCAACAGAAGAATCCGTTGATACACTCTGTCCAGAGGCAACTACAGTGTTGATTTGGATGCAGAAGCCTGACTCCTCACCAAGGGGGGAAGGAACACACACTTATGAAGCACCTACTATAAGCCAGGAACTGTGCTAAGCACCTTCCAAATATTATCTCATTTGATCTTCACAGTAACCCCAGGAAGTAGGTACTATTATTACCTCCTTTTTACAGTTGAGGAAACTGAGGCAGATAGAGGCTGTGACATCCCCAGGGTAAGTTACACACTTAGTAAGTGTCTAAAGCAGGTTTTGAACTCACATCTTCTTGACTACAAGCCTGGTGCTCTGTGCCCTGTGCCACCTAGCCACCTTGATAAGATTCAGACTCAGAAATGACAAAGAATGGGAGCAAATGCAGAATATCCACTCGCCTCACATCAGTGACCCTCAACTGAAGCCACAGAAGGTTGGTTAGATGGAGGAGGGGGATTGATTTTTATATCTTTTCCTTCATTTTCTCCTGACTATCCTACATGGTGTATACAGACAGAATCTATTCAAGAAAACCCATTATTTTAACGTCTAAATTCTCAAGCTAGATTGAGAGGATAGCTCATTTGTCAACTCCCCAAGGGACTCCTGGTTCTTGAAAACAACAAGCTCTCTTCACATTTAAAACAACAACATGCTTTACATAATGCCCATTCCTCCCCGCCCCCCAAATTGTCAGGACATGCAATATTCAGTTATAGTGACACGGCAACTTCTGTCAAGCAGATTCTGACTTATTTCCATTTTTCAGAGGAGTAAACTGAGGCTTCAAGAGGATAAGAGGATATTCCAAAACATACAGAACATATTAGTATAAAAATTGGGATAAAATTTCAATACTCAGTCTCAAAGCTTTCTTACAATGATAGCTCATATTTCTGTCATACTTTAAATTTTGTGAAAGTCCTTCCCTTACAACAGCGACTTGAGGGAGATATTGCAAGTATTATGCTAAGTAAGTTTCATAAAACAGGTTCTTGTTTTATGAATTAGGGAATTGAGGCAATTTGGTGGCAGAGCAGACAGAGCACTGGACCTGGAATGAGGAAGATTCAAACCCAGACTCATATAACTTAACTGGGTATATGACCCAAGTCACTTGACTTCTGTTCATCTCAGTTTTCTTAACTGTAAAATGGGAATAACAGTAACACCTTCTTCAAAGGGTTATTGTAAATATCTTATGAAGTAATATTTGTAAGGTACTTTGTACAGTTCCTAGCACATAGTAGGTACTTAATAAATGTTTTTTTGTCTGTTCTCCTAAATAGATGCCAAGAAGCATTAGGGCAGAACTGAAGTCTTCTGATTCCACATTCAATACTAGTTGCCTTTCCCACTACAGATGATTACTGTGATAACCATCAGGCTTGCTCCTTTTTGTCTTTAGTACAAAGCAAGCACTTTAATTGGGAGTCCAAAAAGGAAACCCTGGGAGAAAAGCTATGAAGTTCTCAAATAAGATAAATTCAGCCCTGCCACCAAAAGACTGCCTGCATTTCTTTGAAAAAGTGAAATCAACATAGTTTATTTTTGTCTCAAAAAGGAGAAAAAACCTACCCTCCCCAATTTTTTTTTATCCATGAAAGTGAGGTGTTAACAGATGTTGTCACAAACAACAGTGCCGCCAATTGAGTCTTTTCAAAGAGAAGCTGGAAATAGTTTGCAGGAGGGTGGGGATAAATCAAGCCCTATTTCTTTCACTGGCACAAGCTGAGAAACCAATCCTAGAATCATAGTTTTAGAGCTGAAAAGGACCTCTGAGACCATTAACTGACGTGTCAAACACCATGATGTGAAACCAGACTAGATTAAAATGACATTGAGGAATATTTAACAAAATAAATTAAAATGCAACAGAAACTAGATAATGCTAATATGCAATTTTCTAAGTCGGTATGTGACCCACAGGGAAGATTACGTATGGTTTAGTGGCTATGTCCATTAGAAGGACTTTGACACCACTGATTTAGTCCCAACTCTCATTTTACAGATGAAGAAGCTGAGGTTCTGAAAGTTAAGAGACAGGCTTCTGCATAGGCATGAAATAGATAAGATCCTAAGAGAGCCCTTCCTTACTCTAGTCCAGTGCTCTGTCTACTATTCCCCCTAGCTTCCTTGCAGTAAGAATGAGCCCCAAGCTCATACTGGTGCATGATGATCCTCAAGGCTTGTATAAGATTGCCCAAAGATTGATTCCATGTTTAATTCAACCTTGTAAATTAAATTCCAATCCATCTTCTTCCCAGCGGAAGCAAGATAATGCTTAAATGCAACATGATATACTCTTTTCTTGATATATTGGTACTCTGGGTAAGGAACTTTCTGTAAGAAGGATTCAACATGGCCCTACAAATATGGAATATTCTGCAAGCGTGTCACCTTTCAGCTCCCTCCTTTTTCCAGGAGCCTCAAAACATTTTATAAACATTCCTCAACTTCCTCAGCCTTATTGATCCTATTTGAGAAAAGGCAGAGAACATCCTCTACATTCTCCAGAGGAGTTCAAACAAACAAACAAACACAACAAATTAGCAATATTGAACACTTGTTCACAATCACATTGCAAAGCTAGGGCTGGATTCAAGAGTAAAATTGAGAGCTCCTTGCCTGGCCCTTTCCATTCACCTCTTTCTCTTGGTTACTATATACACAAGCCCATAGGAATCCCTCTAGAAAACAAAGAGAAATTCCTACCTGAAGGTCACCAGCACCATCTGGAAGAACCCCTGGGTGTCCCTGAAATAAAAATAAAATGTTTGGGGGATAAACTATAGTATTTTGATCCTTCCCTTTTTATCTTATTCCCCATTTCCACTAGAGAATTGAGGACTTTGGAATTATCATCTAAATAGCCTTATTTATCCATTTTTGGACTTCCCAGTTTTATCATGAACTCTGAATTAAAAGGTACTGATCTCTTCTACTCACTGACCTGCACCCACAGTGCCTAGACAGGGTTCTTAATGAGTGCAGTGATTGCCAGTAAGTTCTTATTCATTGATCAGTGGGTTGAGTGACAAGCCTCTCCAAGGTTCTCTGATTAGAGAGAAAATAGGAACAAGAGCAAGCAGGGGCTCTCTGAATGGGGTACCATCCATTCCTACAAGTCTAGCCTCTGGGCACCCAGGGTTAATTGTGGCATAAGAAAACAAACCCAGGCTCATCAGCCCAGGTTTGCAAAGCTGTCTTCCTTAGAGGGATAGTAGTATACTAACTCAGTTCTCTGCGAGAAGATTCCTATAGAGCAGAAGGTCTTACTCTAGCATCTAGTAAATTGTTTTTTTAATGTTTATATATTGATAACCTAATTTAAATTTGATCTGTTTTCTTTAGAATCATGAATTTTATTTTATGCATTTAAAATACTATTCTGAGAAGAGATCTGAAGTCTTTACCAGATTGCTAAAGGGGTCGATATCACAAAAAAGTTCAAAACTTCTTCTCTAGTGAATGGGGATGAAGTGAAAACCTTCTAATCATCTCCCATAGTCATCACCATGGAGCAATACGAGGGGCTAACAAGCCATTCCCATTCTTCTGGCGAAATAAACAGAGATCAGCTTGTGCTGTGCATCAGAGGCAGGCTCAGAGCCTGACAACCTGGTTAGGACAGAAGATGAAGGATTTTCCTGTGGTCAGAATGATAAATGGCCTTAGGATTCTGCTCTGTAAATCCTTACTGAGAAGAAGGAATACAGCTGGCCTAAATTCCTGGTCATAACTCGAGGTGTTGACTCATAGCAAGTATTCAACAAACATGTGAACGCAGGGCACATGAAGGACAGATCTGGCTAGATTAGGAGAGGTCTCCCCTTCTGACACTCCAGGCAATCCCTTTGCTTCAGGTCCTAACCTCTCCTATGTCTTACAGTTTTTTTTTTTCTTTCTGGGAGCTTGAAGAACTTAATGCACTGCTTTGGCTAGGAGTTTCAGCTTAGCAGAAGGATGAGATCCTGGGCCCATCCCAGGATTAACTTTTTCTTCTGTCCACCTTTACTTTCAAAGCCTGCACCCCTGACCATGAAATCCCTGGACTTTCTTTGCTCTCAGCAAGTCTGTGGTAGTACTTACAGGAGGTCCTGGGGGACCTGGGGGACCAGGCAGCCCTGGGAGTCCAGATGGTCCCTAGGAAAGGGAAGAATTATGGCTCAGAAAAGGGTACAACTCTCACTCCGAGGCTGAGAAAGACAAGCAATAATCAAAGTTTCCTCTAATTCCGCCTATCCCCTGTCCCACAGCAGATGCCAAGCCTCCCTTCCCGCTTGAGGATCTGTCTTGCTGTCAGTCCAGGGTCTGGGATGGCATTTCTGCTTTGCTGGTCTTTTCCTGAAGTTGAGCATCATTAGCATATCTCTAAAACTATGGGCCAAAATGTATGATTGAAAATCTGTTACCCTAAAAAAAGAACTACATATCCCAAGAACCCACTGACTTCCTGTCATTATGTACTTCCTGTAGACAGAGGATAAAGGGCGTGGGCTGTGCTCTGATAGGGAATCAGCATTGATGATGGTGAGTGGGGTTGACTAAAAAATGGCTAACCAGCCATGGGCACATGGTCTTTATTTGGTATCTTCTTTATTCCTTGATTTCTAATGATAATTAATAAATCTCTTAAAATACAATATTATTATTGAGATTTAATTTTAACTTTTACAACACAAAGGCAAGGGGCCAATGGGCTTATGTCACCTTCTCTGTACTGCATCTAGCAAGGCACCTTGGACAATAAGGAGCTACAGGTTTTTCAATAATAGGTGTGGGTGGATAGCACAGTGTCCAATCTCCTAAAGGAGTTACAATGTTGTGTGTACATGCAAGTGTGTATATATGAAATGACTAGTCTATAAATATCTGTCATTATGTACAGAAATACTAGTTTAACCCAGAACTATCAACATGGTTTTAGCACAACAAATAGTCACTCACAGGAGGACCACGAACTCCATTTCCTCCTGGGAGGCCACTCACTCCAGCCTCACCCTGGAGAAAGAGAAAAGCAAACACATCAGAACTTGCTTCTTTCAGATCCAGTCTTCTGTTTGTTAGTGGGGCATAAAGAGGGGCTTTCTGCTTAGGAACCTTGCTCTGGAGCTGAAGAACTAGGAATGAACAAAAAAAACTCAGAAGTGTTTATTTACTATGTGCCAAATGATGTGTTAAGCACTGGAGAGACAGAAAAATTGAAAGAGCCCAGGCTCCGGGAATTCACATGTACAAGACAGCATGTAAAAGAAAGTTCAGTTATAATCAGGTAGATGGAAAAGTCTGGGGTCCCAAGGTGCCTAGGCATTTATAGGTTATATCAGCAGATCAGATGACTGCAAGGAATAGAGGCAGGTCAGAGAAGCTCTGGTAGAACTCCATCTCATCAGAAGGAATGAAGTTATTGGCTCCCATCTCATTCAAGTCCTAGAAGCAGTTAAGCCATCCTAGTTAAGGGAAGGAGGAGGGCACCTCTAATAAGTCTTCCCTCAGAGGTTTTGGAAGGGTTCTGGGACAGCAAGACCTGAGGAAGGGAGGAGGAAGGGAAGATAAAGATAAAGATAAAGATAAAGATAAAGGCTCCCTGAGAGTGGTATTCTGATCTGGATAACATCAGAGGCATCAGGATAGATGGGAGCCCTGGCTTTGACCTCTTTAAGAGTAGTATCAACCTGGGCTCCTCCATGGCTCCATTTGAAGTAGAAATTCAACAGGATGGGCAATGATATCTGATTCTGGGGCTCTCATCACTGAGAGTTTCAACTAGTTACTCCAATGTAAGGAGCTGGGACTTTGGTTGGTTTTCACAGGATGTCTGGAGATAGTGGTGGAATTTGTGGGGAGAGAAGGGGTTGCCAAGAATAAAAACAAATTCTCAGAGTTATTTCTACTTACTGGAGGTCCAGGAAGTCCTTTGCCCTACAAATAGGAAAGAAAAAGTGAAGATTATTCAAGAAGTAGACGCCAAAAGCGAACATGACTGTCCATCTAGCTCTGATGAAATTAGGACTTAGGAAATGGTTCTAGTGGACTGAAAGGAAAGATTGGGTGGAATTCAGGATGGGTTCTCTCCAGGGGCAGTGCTATGCTCTGGCAGAATTTCTCAGGGGGTAACAGAACAGTAATAGGTCAAGCCCTTGGACATTTGGTCCTGAAGTCCAGTCAGTTAGGAAACTCTAGTAGGTCCAAAGTAGCATTCTCAACCAGGAACACAATGGTTTCTAGGTTTTTGGCTTAGTTCTCTTAACATGGTCTCACTGCCAAGACACTGCTGACAGTACCCAAGATTCCCAATGATCTTCTACCAGCAACTCTCCCCAAGTCCTACAGATAAAAAAGGAGTGCTTACCCCCAACCCAGGAGGACCTGGAGGTCCAAGGCTACCCTGTGGAATGAAAACATTTGTTGTTATTATTCAGTTTTAGCAGATGTTGTGACCCTTGCTTTTCTTGGCAAAAATACTGGAGTAATTTGCCATTCCTTTTCCAAATTATTTTCTAGATAAGGAAACTGAGGCAAACAGGGTTAACTGACTTGCCCAGGGTCCCCAACTAGGAAGATCTGAAGCCAGATTTGAATTCAGGTCTTCCTGACTCTGGACCCTTACACTCTATCCACTGTGCTAGCTAGCTGTCCCCATGAAAGCATTAGTTGGTGAGAGAGTTTTCTTTGTTGGAGAATTTAAGAGGGGGAGAAACTTTAAGAAAAAAAAAAATTGGACATGTCTATCTCTACCTTATCTATCCAGAGCCCTGGACTTGGAGTCAGAAAGATTTGAGTTGTGACATTAGGCAAATGACATGGTTTGCCTCAGTTTCCTCAACTATTAAAATGAGTATAATAATAGCATCTACCTCCCTAGGTTGTTGCAAGGATCAAATGAAATATTTGTCAAGAACTCAGCATAGTGTCTGGCACATAATAGGCACTATTTAAATGTTAATTCTTTTCCCTATACTAGGATATCTAGTCATTGCTTTTTTTTTAAACTCTTACCTTCCATCTTAGAATGAATATTGATTCAAAGGTAGAAGAGCAGTTAGGGCTAGGCAGTAGGAGTTAAGTGACTTGCCTAGGGTCACATAGCAAGTATCTGAGACCAGATTTGAACCCAGGACTTCAAGGCCTGGCTCTCTATCCACTGAGCCACCTCACTGCCCACCTAGGCATTACTTCATGCTTTCTAAAGGACTCTCACATACATTATTCACTTGGTTTTCACAGCTACCCTGATTCTCCATTTGACAAGTGAGAAAACTCTAGCCTAGAAAGATTAATTGACTTGCTTGGAATGACACAGCTAGTTAGTGACAGACCTAGACCCTAGAGCCCTTGAATTCCAGTCTTTCTCTTATATTGCAATTTCTGCACTATCCAATAAATTTGGAGTCTAGTCCTCCATACTAAGTTTCCCGAGTCTAGTTTTCCCCTGTCTCCTCCTTAAATCTGGAAGCCCAAACTATAGTTTGGAGAGCAATTTGCTCTTCCAATTCCTGGCCTAAAATGAAAGATCACTGCCAAGGACATTGAATGTTTAATGGTGAACTCTAAGCACAAAGTTAAACTGGAATATAGCGTCAACTGTTCTGTTTCTCATAGTTGATAACTTGGGGAAATACTTTGGAAAAAAGCTAACTTCCGAGGTGCTGAAAATGGGGGTTAGAAGGATGCACAGAATGGACAAGATGACCTCTGATGCCCCTTCCATCTTAGAGAAGGCACAAAACAGGCAGCTGCTCAGAAATCCCATCTTGAATGAATGAATGAATGAATGAATGAATGATGGTAATAGAACTTAGAGATTGTTTTCTTTCATCTTCTTGACTCCAGCTCTATGGGGGCAGGAGCTGTGTCTTATCTAACTTTGTACCTCCCCCTGGCACATAGCAATGTTCTGCCTATGGTAGGTACTTCAGAAATGTCTGCTAAATGACTAAGTAAAATTTTAAATCCATTCACATTTTTAGCAACCTGGGATACTTCTCCTATGTCCGCCCAGATAGCCTCCTACATAGATGCCCTCCTCTCCTCCAACTCCTGCCATCTGAAAAAGTCCCAACTTCCCTAACCCGGAATTTACATTGAGAATTCTACCATTAACTCAATGAAGTTACTCTCACTGCATATTATTCATGATTCCTGTTAGTGGTTCCAATCAGGGGCTACCTGGTGCCACTCTGCCCAGGTGCTGGTGGTGGGGCAGGGCACAGAGGGGGACACTGGGAAGGCTAGGAAGGTAGCCTCTGAACAGATAGGATGAGAAGTTATTTTCATCCTGACACATTAATTGCACATTTGGGTCTGATTGAGAACTCCTGCTGCAAGCAAGTGGGGGGAAATCCTTTAGAGAGCCCTTCTAGGGACATTAGACGGAATTAGATTTATTTCTAAAGGGAATGAGTCCACTTAATGCTTCCTGACAGCCCAGACTGGAAAGAAGGAAGCAGGACTTCTCAGTGGATAATTAGAATAGGGTTTGCTTTCTCCCCTCCATGTGGGAGCCAAAGTGCAAAGGAGAAGGCATGTAGGTGAGCCCTCTGAAAGAATGCAAAATGGGAGTCTTGAGGGCACAGAGTATGAGCTTGGGACTGTGAAAAAGGGGGCCAGAAGATGAATTTAGATGGGTGTCTTTCTTGCTAAAAGGAAATGAGGGTTTGTGGCCCCACAGAGAGTCTGTGTAATCGGTTGGGCTGCAGAGAAGCCCATCAGCCCTCTGGCAAGCAGAAGCTGTCACATCACAATCAGTACACAGGGAAAGGGAGTCCCCAACAAGTCCCCGATTCTTCTCTTAGAAGCTTCTGCCTCCTCATGGGCCAGGAAAGGGATACAGGACTTTCTGCTCCTTCTGTGTTCCCATTCTAAATGGGGCTTTGTTTGCTCTACCTTGACTCCAGAGCTTCCACCCTAACCATGCCCTGTTGACAATCTCTCTTTCTACTCCAACAACAGGAGAAGAAAGTGATTTTCTCCAGCGACTCTCCAATAACCTTCCCAGACTTCCTCTCCAGTCTCCATCTCCAAATCTTACCCCTTACTTGTAATTAATCCCCACCCACAATCCCAGGCCATTTATTACCACTTAGATAAAAGGTGGGAGTCTCTCATCCAACCCTTTTTAACTGTAAACTAAGGCCCAGGATCACACAAGTAGTAAGCACAAAAAATGGGATTTGAACCCAGGTCCTGTGACTCCAGAGTCAGGGTTCTGGCTGCTGTACCATGCTGTAATCTTGTTGAATTCCTTCTGGCTTGAGATCCAGCTCACTGGGTATATTTTAGCTTCGTTCCTCCAGCAACTGGCACAGATATTAGATTTTGTCCTGAAGGGAACTGTTTCATTCTTTGCATGCCATTGTCCTCCCCACATTTTGACTTAAATCCAAGGAGGCAAGTCCCCAGTGAGTCAGTGAATTAAGATGAGTAACATCCTAAGCAAACTCAAATTTACAAAGCAGATAATTAGGGATCCTCCTAGAAGGGCTCCTTAAAATCAATCTCAGGGAAGCTTGGTAGCACAGTGGCTAGAGCTCCATCCCAAAGTACAGGAACCTGTGTTCAAATCTGGCCTCAGATACTTCCTGGCCATGTGACCCTGGGCAAATCACTTAACCCTAATTATCTAGCCCTACTATCTTTTTTGTCTTAGAATTGATACGAAGACAGACTGTAAAGGTGTTAGGGAGAAAAAAGAAACAAGGCGCAATCTCCCCAGGGTACTTAATTTTTTGTTTATGAGACATTATCTTTGTCTAAAATATAGTAGGCTTTATGATTTCACTGGCATAGGGGTCTTCCAAGTGAGGAAATTCCCTTTTTTAGTGCAGGTGAGCATCTTCTCTGTAATTCATATTCTTAGAGATTTGCCTAGAGCCTTGAGATGAAGTGACTCACCCAGGGTCACACAGCAAAGGGCACCTGATAAAGATATGCCTTTTTGGGTGGATAAATCACTGGAGAGGGTGGCTGAAGAGAAAAGATTCTTACTGCTAGAGCTAGACACTCTAGCTAGAAAATAAAATGTTTAAAAAATAAAACAAGTCATTAAGGAAATAAGGTTTAACTTATACAGACAATTTTAAAAAAAATTTCTATATGGTATTTTTTAACCCATACCTTCTGTCTTAGAATCAACACTGTATACTGGTTTCAAGGTGGAAGAGTGGTAAGAAATAAGCAATAGGAGTTAAGTGACTTGCCCAGAGTCATTCAACTAGAAAGTATCTGAGGCCACATTTGAACCCAGGACTTTCTGTCTTTGGGCCTGATGCTCTATCCACTAAGCCACCTAGCCACTGCTCTATGTGACAGGTAAGACTTGAAAACTTTGACCCTTTAACGTCCTCTGGATGCATGAAGCCTTTAACATTAAATCTGCCACATCACTGATCATGTTACCTGTAGGTCTCTGGGAATGGGATTTTTTCCCCCATTTAGATGTTTATTTTTAATAGAGAGGCACTGTGGCATAGTGAATACAGAGCTGACTTCAAAGCCAGGAAGACTTTCTGACACATCCTAGGGCCCCAGGCAACTCTCTAATCTGTCAAGAAGTTGCTGACCTGTTCCGGTAGAAAGGCAGCTGTTTGGCACAGTGGATAGAGTGCCAGGGCTGGGAGTCGGGAGCTTCAGACGCTTCCTATCCGTGCGACCCTAGCCAAGTCATTTAATTCTATTTGCCTCAGTTTCCTCATCTGTCAAATGAACTGGAGGAGGAAATGGCAAAGCACTTTAGTATCTTTGCCAAGAAAACTGCCAAAGGGTCATGAGTGAAATGACTCAACAACAACAATTAGTGGAGAGAATTCCCAAAAACACTAAAATCACAGGTCCAGAACTAATAACTAAAAATACGGAGTTTTTAAAAAAATAGCTCTTGCTGGTGATCACGGTCTAATGCTTCCCACATTGCCTGTCACTAGACTTTATTCTTTTTAGGTACATATTCCTTATGGGAGGTGAGGTACAATTGCTGTCCCTGAAGAAAGAAACACGGATAAAAAGGCTGAGACCTCCCAACTGTCCTGCGAGCTAGCTGTGGGTGCAGGGCTTTGGGAAGCCTGCAAGCTGGACCTTCCCCACTCCCATTCTCTGATCATATATGCTATTTATTCCTGGGGGGCTACAGGAGCAAAGCAGAACTCAGTCCTGCTGTCCACAGCTCCTGTCTACCTCATCAGCAAATAGAGGGGCAGCTAAGTAGCAGAGTGAATACAGAGCCAGACCTGGAGTCAGGAAATCCTGGGTTTAAATCTGGCCTCAGACACTTCCCAGCTGTGTGACCCTGGGCAAGTCACTTAAGCCCCATTGCCTAGCCCTTACTGCTCTTCTCTCTTAGAACTGATTCAAAGTAGAAGGTAAGGGTTAAAAAAAAAAAGAGTTGAGACAGAATTAAAGACAATAAAAATGAGGCTTTGGTCTGAGGTGGTCAGAACCAAGGATGTGATTTTTATACATAATGGCTCTGAAGAAATGAACAGATGTAAGTAAAGTGGGCACAGAGGGAGGATTCTAGATGGAAATATTCTGGAAAGGATAAAGCCTGCCCTGAGCACCCACATCAGGTCTCTTTGGCTGGCGGCTCTGCAAGGCTATGGGGGCAAACTGTTCTTTATTTTCTGCTCTGCTCACCTGCCTGTTCCCTTTCTCGTTTTCTTGCTTCTCAGCCTCTGGCTCCTCTGAGCTGGATGGATGAGTAGGAATGAGGTTTCCTCATATGTGCCCCGTAACTGCCCGGGGACCACTTCTATTCTTACTACCTCCTGCCACCAGACAAGCAAATACTTCAATAAAATAGGAGGGCTAACTAGACGTTTCAGGAACTTACCCTTTCTCCAGGTGAGCCTTTGGGACCAGGGGGCCCATCCTGACCCGTCAGACCCTGAGGAAGAAGCAGAAAAGAGAGGAATCAGCCGGGGAATACTCTGTCTGGTACAGAGCAATGAGCAAGGACAATCTGCTATGTTTTCATTTAAAAAGCAAACACCCAAGAAACCCCCAAACAGCAGGAAACGCAAGTGTCTCCTCCTCAATATTCTGGGCTCTGCTGCAATTCAAGCAAACAAATACAGAGCCCAAGTTAGCATCTTTCTGGCCAGACCCATCCTGACCAGACTGCCACAAGTGGTGCTGGAGGGAAAGGAGAAGGGAGGGGGATTTCTGTCCTATAAAAACATGTGAAATACCACACACACAAATAAGCTTTTCTTCATTTTCCATGGGCAGGCACTATGAGAACAGGGAGAGGTGCAGGAACAAGCACCGCTTATGGACTTATGGTCCCTTTTTGCCTCTACAAACCAAAGTTACGGAGGCATCAGTGAGAAGACATTTCTTAAGATTCTTCACCTGAATGTCAGAGGTGAAATGGTGCAAGGGTAGAGAGCAAAGGGGAGACAGAAGAAGAGGAACAAAGAGGCCTGGTTTTTGCACCCATCTAAGCCCAGGCTTTAGAGCTAGAATGGAGCTAGAATTCTAGATGGAAATATTCTGGAAAGGATAAACCCTGTCCTAAGGACCCACATCAGGTTTCTCTGGCTTTTGCACTCATCCAAGCCCAGGCTTTAGAGCTAGAATGGAGCTAGAATTCTAGATGGAAATATTCTGGAAAGGATAAACCCTGTCCTAAGGACCCACATCAGGTTTCTCTGGCTTTTGCACTCATCCAAGCCCAGGCTTTAGAGCTAGAATGGAGCTAGAATTCTAAATGGAAATATTCTGGAAAGGATAAACCTTGTCCTAAGGACCCACAT
Source organism: Monodelphis domestica (assembly GCF_027887165.1). Classification (NCBI taxonomy): domain Eukaryota; kingdom Metazoa; phylum Chordata; class Mammalia; order Didelphimorphia; family Didelphidae; genus Monodelphis; species Monodelphis domestica. The sequence goes on from NC_077227.1 coordinate 483,536,260, forward strand.
CAGGTTTCTCTGGCTTTTGCACCCATCCAAGCCCAGGCTTTAGAGCTAGAATGGACCTTTGAGACCTTGGTCCCTGGATAATTAAGAGTTGGCTCAACTTTAAACTTTCTAAGGAGAGGAAAATCATAGTTCTTATGCCTGCCAACAATCTGCCAAGCAATCACAAATCAGTGGTTATTTGGATTAGAGCCCAAACAACTCCCAAATCTGGAGACTTCCTGTAATTTAGCTCCAGTTTTCCCGCATGAATGGGCAATGGGAAAAGAGAATTTCTAACTCACTCCTGGAAGCCGTTTGGAGAAATCTTGGGGCCCCCGCAAAAGAATTGGATTCCATGCAGGGCAAGGCAGCATGTTGCCTTACCTGGGACAGGATAGGAATGTGGGGAGGGATGGTGAACCCCCAGAAGGATAGCAAAAGAAAGAAACTATGATACTTACATCTACACCTGGCAGCCCAGGCAGCCCAGCTTCTCCAGGTTTCCCTGGCTTCCCTGGAGATCCTTTGGGACCCTGAGCAAGAGGAAAAAAAAGTAGGAACGAAGACAATCTAATTCCATGTGATGGGCCATAGTGCTTGGCTCATGGTTGGCACTTAAAAGTTTATTGACTTGTGTCCTCATGGGATCTTGTGCCTTTATCCCATGTCTTCTGCAGAGGCTGTTGGGTAAACACCTACTATCTTCCTAGACATAGACTACCTCTTCCAGCAAGGAAGACTGGTCAGCTTTCACCCTTGTCTATACGGCCAAGCCTGACCCTAGATGCATCATCTGTCCAAGATTAATGCACCTCTCCCTCCTTTCTCCTTCAGTTCTCTGTTCTAAACTCCTCTGGAACAGCCTCCTAGAATATAGCAGGGTTAAGATCAAGGAACCAAGCTCCACCTTACTCTAGTCATGTTGTATCTCAGTGTTTTCATATCCTAGATTTTCTCCTCTCCTTTTTCACATTCTTCAGTCTCTTTCAGGCATCTAGGTTGTGGCTTTATTCACTATAACATCCCTAAGGGTGGGAACCAAGTCCCCCTTTAGTTCCTTTTAGATTTACCCATTCTTATCCCTTTTCCCTGGGCTGCAGTGCCTAAAACTGAGCTGAGCTCTGAAGCCAGTGGTTTAATGACCTTTAGACCTCAAAAGCCAGCAAAAACTGGAAGTCCCAACCTGCTGGAGTTCAAGCAGCACATTTCCTGCCTATAAAAAGGACTCCTTTAGCTAAAAAGATTGAAATAACTCATTGTCCCAGTGAAAACTTTCCCAGTGCCTTTTCACTAGGAGAATCTGAGGTCCTTCTCCCTGGACCACATTATTCCAGGCAATGGATCAAATGGGTACTACAACAGGATAGCAGAGTCAAATTAGATAACATTTGTAAAAGTACAGTACCTGACATAGATTAGGTTCTATATAAATGCTTATTCCCTTCCCTTTCCTAGGAAGCCCCTAGACCAAAGAATGTAACAGACTCCCATCCATGAAGTCTTTTGTTCCCTAAGTCTTCCCTTCCTGCCTTCTCACCTTGTCCCATGCCTATTTCCCCTTTTCTGTCTCAGTTCTATTTCAAGACACCCAATACCCATTACTCCTGATTTCCCTAGCCTGGGAGAGGAACAGAAACAACGAGGTTAAGGACTGTCCTGCCACACTTGATTCTACATCAAGTAAGATATCCTGGATAACAGATCAACAGCACAGTCCCCCCAGATGATATAGCTCATTCCCCTCACTCCCCTAAATGTTTCTATCTCTTTTCCATATGCCTCCACTATCAATGCCTGGAGGATAATGGCAGTTACTTAATTAGAAAGACACTTACCGGGGGGCCAGGAAGACCTGGAGGACCATCTTCACCCTATGACAGAGAAAAAAGCAACACATATCCAAAATGTTAAAGACAGATCTAGCCCAGCTTCTCTCCTGCCTCTCTCTAGATGTGGAATGGAGGTGTTTTGGGATGCCCAAAGCCATCCTGGGAATCTCATCCAAGCTGCTTCATTGATGGACACACTCTAAATTTAACTTCTGTGCATTTTAGCTCTCAGAATAGGGAGAGCAGGATCCTGAAAATTTTCCAAGATGGAATCCTCCTTGACCAATTCAGAAATAAGAGGCTGGGAGCTAGGTGTCACAGGTACAGCGGAGATTTGGAGAGTCTAGCTGTGGATAGCTGTTGGCACAGACATCTCTTTGCTCTCAGGCTCCAGGGTCCTCCCATTGATTATTCCATCTCTGAGAGAAGATTATGAATTGATTGATGCAGGGAAGTTTAGGATATGCAGCTATAGGAAAGATCATTTACTAGAAACAGAACAACATGAATAATGACCAGAAACAGGACCTGGTTGGTCTAGTCATTAATTTATTCAATTAATTTTGCAAAGCAATTTGGGTGTAAATCCCCAAAGTTATTAAACTATGCATATTTTTTGAACGAGTGGGCACATACCATAAGGAATGAAGGCAGAGGTAAATACGTACCCTATATACACAAAAATATTTGTAGTACTTTTTGCAGCAAATAACTAGAAAGAAAGCTAGTATCCATCATTTGTGGAGTGACTGAACAAATTATGGTGTACGAGTATCATGAAGTGTAATTGTGCCATAAGACATGACAAATATGATGGATTCAGAAAAATCTGGAGAGAATTGAATGAACTAATGAAAATTGAATTGAGCGTATCCAGGAGAATGATTTACATAATGATTACAATACTGTAAAGCAAAACAATTTTGAAAGATTTTGGAATTCTGATCAATGCAGTGGCTACATATGCCTTAGAGGACTGAGGGTGAAGTATGCTCCCCATCTTTTGACATTGAAGTTATAGACAAGGGTGGCAGAATGACACATGTGTGATGAACAACTGTGAATGACTTAGCTATTATCAGTAATGTGCTTCAAGACTCATGATGAAAAATGTTATCCACTTCCAGAGAAAGAACTGATAGAATCCGAAGGCAGATTGAAGTAGACTATTCCTCACTTTATTTTCTTCATGGGTTTTCTTTATGTGTATTCTTCCACAAAATGACAAATATGGAAATATGTTTTGTATGATAGCATATGTATAACCAATATTGAGTTGCTTACTGCCTTGGAGGTGGGGGAAGGTAGCAAAGGAGGAAGAGAATGTGGAATTCAAAAATGTTAGAAAACAAACACCAATAATTATTTTTAATGTAAGCGAGAAAAAAATAAAATATTACTGGAGAAAAAAAGAATGACACATACATTATCAGATATAGCCAATGTGCAGGTTTTGCTTGATTGTACTTTTTATTTTGAGAGGTCTTTTATTTGGACAAGAGGAGTTGGTGGGTAGTATTAGTAATATTTTTTTTTAAAAAGGGAAAAAGGCAAAAAGCATCAATTAAACATTTGAAAAGTATATATATGAGTGTAGAAGGAAATTCTTTTTATAGATTTTAAAACTATATATAATAGAACTTCTTTCTTTCAATAAAATTTTCTTTTCTATTCTTTATGCATTAAAATGTTCATCTTTGCTGATATTTTTAAGGCTCACAATAAAAAATAAAACTGACATTTAAAAAAATGGTCTGGAAAAATTGCCAACTATACCTCTTTTCCCAGAATTGTCACTCCAAGTGCCCAAATTCTTCCCTATCTCCCAAGGATTGGAAAAGTTATAGATGTAAAATGTTCTGTCTGCTGAAGAATAATATCTGGGTATTCATGAATGTCTCTCACTGTCTCCCTTTCAGCTCTGTCTGGGAGTAGTAATTCATTCCTTTCTGAAAAAATACTGGCCTCATGTAGAGTGAGAAGAGACAATTATCTATCTACATTATGTGACTTTGGGGATTCAGAAAAGCCTGTATATCAAGATTATTTCCCTCACTTATCTCTATGTTTAAAATGCCACCATTAAAACCACTGCCCAAAATGAAGACATGGAAGTAGGATATTATACCCCAAATGTTTATTTTGGGGAGTGGTTACAGAATAATGTTACAAAAGCTATTATCAGCCATAGACATCTCAATTCTCCTTTGTTTATTGGATTAGCACTAATGGAAGACTGAGGAATAAAAGAAAAGAAAGGAAGAAGATATGAGTATGCTAACCTAGAGGACTAATTAAGTTGGAGGTCCTGAGCAATAAGGCCACTGGAGGCCCCTCAGGGACTAAGAAGACTAAAACTAAGACCAAGAGAAGTAGGAGAAATGAGGGGGTAAAAAATGGAGCACAGAGGGAAGTCAAGGGATCACTATGTTTCACAGTTTTGCCAAGAACCATCAAAGATTCAATATGGCAGACCTAAATCTAGTATTCCCAAAAGGCCAAGACTCTACTTGCCAAAGGGACCTTTCTTTCATTCGTATTGAATAAGAATATTTTAGAATGAGCCCCACCTCCCACTTTCCATTTCCTGATTCCATTCCATACTGAAGTTAGCAGTCTGTCACAGTCTGAAAGCTCAAGAGACACAGTCCTTTCTCTATTAGACCTACTTGCTGCACATATAGGATAGGGGCTAGATACAATTAAGCCTCTATTCCTTTATAAAACCACAGGAGTTACTGTGGTAGGAAAAATTACCACCTAGAAACCTCCTCTGTGCTCATTTTCAGGAGCTTGCTTTGCGGCTTACTAAACGTGGTGGTTTTACTAAAATGGGAAAAACCAAATTCCTTAGTGCCAGATCCAATGTCTGATCAGCAAAGATTTGGTGATGGGGTGGGGGTTGGGGCAGGGATGCAGAGACAAAGGAGATACAAATGACATTTTCCCAGAAATGAGTGATAATATTTTAAGGTGTCTATTTAGGTGGTAAAGTCTAGTAATCATATCTACCCTTACACATTTGGGCCCCCCAAAATAGATGGCAATTCTCTCCTAAATTCATCAATAAGAGGTCTTTTTCATAGCCTTCTCCTGAAACCTGCTAGTAGCAAAAACTTGCAGGCCTTATAAAGAGAATACATGATGGTACCATTGCCCCCAATCCCCACCAAGGGAAATAAGTTCAGTCTGAAAACCAGCAAAAAGATCTAGCTCTTCTCTTTGTCACAATTCTCTTGAGACACGTGGTACTTAAAGCAAAGCCTCTTTTCTTCCTGAACCCCAAATCCCTAATTCTTCCTCAGGTCAGAGATCAATTCCTCAGACAAATGCCCCGTGACTACAAATTTTCCCATCTTAGAAACTCTGTGGCAGGTTTGACAATGTTTAGGAAAATACTTTCTTTTGACTCTTCCATTTTCTACTTGTAAATTCTATTTATTGAAAATGATTAATTTCTCAATAAGCACTCTGGGAGCCTATGTTAACTCTCCTACATTCTTTCCCCTTTGACTTCCCACTGACATTTTTCATTCTACTCTAAGAATACTCACATCGATGCCGTCTTTTCCAGGAGGTCCAGGAGGTCCTTGAGGTCCAGCGGGGCCCCGGGGTCCCACTTTCTGATATGGGAAACGGAAAGATGGCATCAGATAAAAGTCCCATCAAAGACAGGTAATTCCTTGACCCTGTCCACTCACATTCCAGCACAGCAATCAGCCAACTAGCATTTATTAAACTCCTACTGTGTCAGGCACTGTGCAAAGCGTTGGGGATACAAAGACAAAGAACGGTCCTTGCTCTTAAAGATCTCACAGTCTAATAACAGTCTAATAAAAACATGCAAGAAATTAAGAACAAACAAGACAAATTGAAGGTAGGCTCGGAAGGAAAGCACTAAGGTTAGGCAGAACTGGGAAAAGATCTTAGAGAAGGTGAAATGTTAGCTGAGTCTTAAAGGAAGCCAAGAAAACTAGCGAAGCAGGAAAGTTTTTAGGGTTGAGAGAATTCTCCATCTCATGATGGGACATCTGATGAGACCTGAAGCTGAGATAATTTCCCCCTTTAGAGCTGGCTCCTTACCAGACCTGCCAGGTAGACAGAGTCACCTAAAAGGACAATGGTTCAGCCCAAGCCTCTAGCTGGCTCCCAGACCAGGGCAGATAAAACACTAACAAGTGCTGAGACCACCTAAACTCGGAGCAGAATTAGGCCTGGCAGGTGGGGGATGTCTAGAGGGCTGCACAATGCTGTCTGTGTGCCCTGAAAGAGGCCTCTCTGTCAAAGTGGCTGAGGTGTGGAATATTTTATTTTTATGCTTTGGTAAGAGAGAGTCTGTACTGTGGCCTGGGCTCCATAGGGAACCTGGTCCAGCAGAGCAGTTCTGGGAACAAAGGTCTCATTGTAAGCCATGCCTGGAGAGCTGGGGCTCCACTCTCAGGGGTTTCTCCAGAAGACAGGAGACATAGAGACGCCTGGCAGAAGGACTCTGTCAGACACCAGGGACTCCCAGGTGACATATGAATTAGAGCCCTCCCTGGATGAGGTGGGCACTCACTGGGGGGAAGGGTCGTGGTGCTGAGCGGGGAGATCCTTCCATGATAACAAGGACCTCCACTGAAGGCAGAAAAAATGGTTTGTTTCTGCATTTCCTCTAAATGCTGTTAAGATATTTAGACTGAACCAAGTGTGAGCTTAAGGGCAAAACAGGAAGAAAAAGGTTTTTTAATTCTCCTCGTTTTGTTTTTGTGAGTGGATGTGTTGGCTCTAATAGTATCACCCACTCTGTCTTCCCAGGAGATAATAAGTAGTCGTCTCTGGTCTGCAGAATGAAGCCATCCATTCATTCATCCATCCATCCTTCCCTCCCTACCCCAGATAAGGTCTCCAATTCTCTCTCCAATTCATCATGAAAAAATGAAAACTGGGAACACCTACCTGTTAACCCCTCCATCTACGACTAGGAGGGGAAGCAATATCTGCCCAGGTTAGTTCTTTCTCTGCTTTTGCCCCAAAGTAGACAAAAGAACACTTACCTGAGCTAAGGAGGTAGCTACAAGTTGACTGAGAAACAACAGCACCAGGACGGAGGTTCTAGCCATGACTCCTGAAGAGCTGAGCTGCTGCTGGCTGCCTCTTTTTGTGGGTTCCAGAAGTCTTCTCTCCCTCACCTTCCAGTGCCTGGCTGCCTGCCTGAGCCAGCCAGGCTCCTTTCTCAGCGTCTACCCGATCTTCTCCAACAAGGGGCTCACAGGCAAGGACAGCCTTGCTGGGGAGGGGAGGCCAGGTTACTGAGGAGGCGGGCTGGGGAGAGCAGGGGGCTGGCCATCGCGGTGAGTGGCACTGGGCTCTGAAAGGACACCCATTCACACCCTTTCACACAAGCACCGCATTCAAAGCCCCAACAGAGCCTTCCAGATCCCAGGGTGGGTCTTCTCCACCTCGAGATTGAAAATCAGGAGTGTAAAAATAGCCAAATAGAATACCTATTGAAAAATACCCAGAGGGCCCTGAACAGAGCTTGGGACATTTTTCATCAAGATGGTCTTTCTTTTCTTTTTGCCAGCCTCACAGAATTCAGCCAACATTCTTAGTCAGACCTCCTTAAATGGAGACTCTCTCCATCACAGCACTACTTCAAGGGGCCATCACTGCTGAAATACTAGGAAAAGTCCTGCCAGACAGCCCAGTGATCCTTTTAATATGACCCAAACCAGCAGTATGACCTTGGGCCCCACCAAATCTCCAGATCTTTGGTGGTGGTGGTGGAGGAGGGGTGGCGATCCAGATGTAGGAACATAAAAGTTCTTGATCTACGTTTTTATCCTGAATTTAACTCTCATCCACAAAAAGGGAGGATATTTTCAGGTACAAAGTAGAACAGAAAAAAGGATTATGTGTAAAATTATGATTTTCTATTATGTACAACTTGCTTTCAATATATAAATTCAACATCTTACTGTCAAAACTGTCTAGTTTGCCTGTACTCCCCTCTGAATCTCCTTCTATACCTTTCTATTCACTTAAAAATAAAACAACTTAAATTTAAAAAATTTTAAGTGTTTGTTTATCAGAAAAATTATTTTACAAAGGTATTTGAATGTTATAATATACTTTCTTTTTTTTTTAAATCCCTACTTTCCATTTCAGAATCAATACTATGTATTGGTTCCAAGGCAGAAGAATGGTAAGGGCTAGACAATGGAAGTTAAGTGACTTGCCCAAGGTCACACAGTTAGGAAGGTCTGAGGTCAGATTTGAATGCAGGACTTTCTGTTTCCAGGCCTGACTCTCTATGCACTGAACCATGTAATGATTAAAATTTTCTGAAGACTATACATTTATTTATAATTATTTTCGTGTGTGTGTGTGTGTGTGTGTGTGTGTGTGTGTGAGAGAGAGAGAGAGAGAGAGAGAGAGAGAGAGAGAGAGAGAGAGGTGGGGGAGAGAAAGAGAGAGAGAGAGAGAGACGGAGGGGGAGAGAGAGAGAGAGAGAGAGAGAGAACACATGATTCTTCCAGGGTTCCCTAGTTTGAATTTCAAAAGACTTAAGTGTCTGGTTGGTTGAGAGATGAGACAGTGTCTGCTAAGTGTTAAATGGTCCAGAGAGGGGAGAAAGAGCAGCTTGAGTTCAGGAAGAGAAAAAGCACTGTCTGCACTTCCTCTACATTTGCTTTATATAGCTGGTTTTCATCACTCCCCCTGGGACCATCTGATTGAACAGACTAAAACTTCAGTCCAGGTCCTGAGTCCTGACTTCTGGATACATGATCCATCTCATGGGGACTTCTGTCAGTGCCCGCCCAGGTCGCCACTAGCCACAGGTTCCCAGCTATTCAAAGAGTGAAGTTGGTATCAAGAATCAGTTTTCAAATGGAATAAGTGAATGCAACTTATATTTAATTCACACAGCCATCTAGCTGCCCCTATTGTTGCTTTTTTAAAAACTAGAACTTCTAGATCTGAGGATGAGACTGAAATCACACATTGTGACTTATTTCCCCAGAAATCTTTGGTTCACAAACCAAAGAACATGAAACAGCAGGCTCCTATGCAAATGACTCCCCCCAAATTTAGATGTATGTAAAAATATAAATGTATTACTATGTGTATATATTAATATATATTTACAATATATTATATACTATGCATATATGTATATTATATTATATACTGTATAATTGAAAACCCGTTACCCTAAAAAAGAACTGCATTTCCTGGGAGACCACTGACTTTTTGCCGTTACATACTTCCTGTAGACGGGATATTAGCGAGTGGGAGGTCCTCTTGGGCCTCTTTGGCTTGATTCCTAAAATACAACATTTTTATTATTGACATTAATTTTAATTTTTACATTGATGGCAACCACTAGTCAGAGAAGAACTCAATTTTTTTAAAGATAGCCTTGATAAATTTATAAAGCCATGTTTCTCTTGTCAAGGCTTTTGCCCCCCCCCCCCCCCACCTCCCACGACCCTCCTTGAGAACTCCAAACTCTCTACCAGAGCTGTTGCCTTACTCCTGATGGTTTTTTTCTTTTTATTTCCCCACTTTTTGCCTGGTTGCCCTCCCTACTGGCTGGGAAGACTCTTGGCTGAGAAGAGATAAGCCGCTTCTCTTGCCCATCTGCTTGAGCCCGTGTTCCTCAGCTGCTCACTGCTGCTTCTGGAATTGCTGCCCTTGATTCCACTCACTCCAGTTCTTGATATTCTTGATCCTGATCACTCCTCCTCCTACTTCGGTCCCAGCCCAGTCCCAGACTGCTGATAACTGCCTCTGTGTCTTCAGAACTCACAAACTTGGAGTTGCTCTCCAGGCAACTGGTAAAAACTGGGGTGTATTTTCCTTAGGCACCGATTAGCCTCCTAACTCCCTCTCCACGTGGCTGGGGAAACAAACTGCTTCCTAGTGTTTTACCTTGGAGGGGAAGGGAAAGGAAATAAGTTACTCTTCCAAACAGGAAGTAAATTACAAGCATGGTGCATTCATTGAAAGAGCAGTGCATTACCTATTTTAAACAGCTTCCAGCTTTAGGATGTTTTTTCATGAGTGCACTGATCCTTTCACTTATCTTGTCTGAGTTTCAGGGGAAAAATTCATCTCCCTATAACCCTTTGCTATTTGGGTCTGCCCAATCTCTAAGATTCTTCCAATTTGGGATTCCTTCACACTATCCTCAGCAAGGAGTTCTCCCTTCCTATGGGAGATCCAAGAACTCTGACAAAAGGAATCTGAATGAATAGAGAAAGGAACTTTAAAGAGACCGGAGTTGAAAATTTTAAGCCTTTTCAGACTCCGCTGTTTAATGAAAATCTCTGTATTTTATTGTATTTTGTTGATTGTTTTGTTCAAGACTTAATTTTGTTGTTTTAAGTTCATATGTTAATCTGATCAATACTATTCTGTTACACTGAATCATTTTAGTCTACTGGGTTGTAACTATTAGTTATATTCTGTAACCTTTCCCCTATGACTATACTGAACAAATATTATTGAATAAGCCCATAAAAAACCAACAGCTTTTCCTTCCTTTTTGGCTTTGTTAATTGTCACATAAGTAATGGATGGACTTCATCAAAACTGGTTACTATTGTATAACAATCTTTGGAAATTTTAATTAGCTAAATATCTTAAATTGATTTTAAGGGGTCTTCAAACATGAATTTTAGATTTTTTTTCAACAACTCTGACTGATCATTTTGCCTGCCTCTGAGTTACTTGTAACAAGAGGTAAAGGGTTCATTTTAGTAGCTAAAGTGAAGTACAATTATAGTCCCCATCTCCCACATTTGCAAAACTGTGAATGGATGGGACATAACAGTCTCATATCAAAGGAGCTGGGAAGTTGATCCCTGGATGGCTCCCAAGAGGGAGCATCTCTCATTTGTAACTCTTCAACTTACTATACCCTTCCACCAGAATGATCTAGATTCTTGGTGACATATTTAGACCCAAAATCAACAGTATAGAGATTTGTTTTTTTCTAGACTCCCCTGCCACATTTTTGTAATGATGGCAGTAATACATTTTAAAAAAATATTTCAGCCAAGGTTGAAACATTGCTACACCTGAAAAACTTGTGACAAATATCCATTAGCTTCTAAGGTTTTTTAAAAATGTTATGCAGCAGACTCATGTGAATCCTAATGATAGTAGGTTTGTTTGCTATTGCCATTAAATGGGCTATTATAACTTTGGGCTAATTGGGATAAATGGGCTAATTATACCTTTTGAATGTGCATTACCTGTTGTATTACTGTTCTTTATAAAAAATTCTTACTTTGTGAAAATCATTTGCTTGCACTCACAGTGGATCATGGCCAGGTTTGAAGAAGGGCATGGATCTCATTTTTGGGTGAGAAACCTTTGTACTCTATCTTTCTTTAGCTGACATAGTGTGTCAATGATTGTAAGCTATATATTTTTTATTTTAAAAACTTTTATTATTGCTTTTGCTTGCATGTGCAATATAGTATTTGTTTTCTTTTTATCTCCTTTTTGTATTTGAAGCAAGTCACCAATATTGAGATGATTTTCTTTAACTTTTTTGATTTTGCAGTAATATAAGTTTAAAATATATTTGCTATAATATTAATACATACCCAAAAGATTTAGACTGTGGAAACTTGCCATTAATTGATAAATATTATGGACCTGTGATTAATGATTGTGTCTGATTCCAGGAGAAGGGAACAAAAGAGCCATTATACAGTGCCAAGAAACACAAGGTCAAGGAGACCAACCAATCCCAACGAGGTTGATGAAAATCTGCACAGTGCCAAGTAGCACAAGGTTAAAAAGGACCAAACCAATCCAGGTCAGATTGATGAACTTCCAGACCAATACAAAAGGACTTGTTCCCAGTGTGAGATTTGAGGTTGTGGCGCTTGACATATGTTAAGATGCAGGATGCCTTGTATCCACACTCTTTGTGAAATTCTCACAGACAAGTGCCAAAGTTTGGCTGTCATCCTGGCTCCCCCTATTCCTGAGAGTGAAGGTAAAATCAGACCACAGACCAGGGAATGGCACTTCCATATCACACAAAAATCTAGTCCTTTTTTCTCTCTTATAGAATTGCAACTTCCTGTAGTCTTGGCTGCAAACAGGTAAGTGAAATATTACTGCATTTGTCCTACGTATTTGTGGTATAGAAATTACTTAATTGGGCCCTATTTAATGGGCCTATTATAGATTTATTTTTCTTTACTAAAATTTTTTACACATAAAACTTTGATATTCTATATTTCATCCAGAAGTTATTTTTTCTCTTTTACTTGGACTTTTAAAAAATGTTTTATTTCTCTTGCCAATTGATTCATATACCTCATTACTTAGCCATGCATCCCTAAGTGATCCCTGTGTTTTTCATCACCCTCTTCAGGGGAATGTATTATTATTCTAAAATGCAAGGTTTAAATTCTTTTTGAGAGTAATTTTAGGATAAGAAACATGCTACCTCTCCGAATCCAGAAAGTGAACTGTTTGGAGAAGACATCATGAAGATGCTTATACAGACAACATGTTGCACCAAAAGATCCATAGTGAACTTTGGAATGTGGTGATTTGAACTGTGTGGGGTTGAATGCATTTTTTTTGTATGTATACTCCTATGCCAAAGGGGACTGCCCCCTAATTAGCTTTTTGTCAATGTGCCTAGCAATCATTGGTTTTGTTCTTTTTCCTCTTTATCCTCAAATTATTGTAATTTAAAAGTTGATTATATTTACAAGATCCATTGGAGAGACTAGTCTTCCACAGATCTCAGGAAGGAATGTATAATTAAAAACCCTAAAAAAGAACTACATTTCCTGGAAGCCTACTGACTTCCTGTCATTACGTACTTCCTGTAGACAGAGGATATTAGCAAGTGGGAGGTCCTCTTGGGCCTCTTTGGCTTGATGACAGTGAGCATGGTGGTGGTAAGGTGGGTGTTTGAAAATGGCTAATCAGTCATGGGCATGTGGTTTTTATTTTGTATCCCTTTTATTCCTTTATTTCTAATGATCATTAAGAAATCTCCAAAAATATAATATTTTTATTATTAAGATTTAATTAAAATTTGTATAATACTATGTATATATGTAGGTTTATAGTACATATGATGTATGCATGCACACATGTGTATTCATATAGATTTTTATTATATTGCACATACATGTTCATATAACTGTATAACATATTCTATACTATGCATCCATTTCTAATATAGTATACTATATACATATTCATATATTTGTATTATACAGTATATACATGTATATATTAATATATTTATAATATATTCTACATTATGTATATGTACACATATATATGCATTCATATGTTTATAATGCATTATATACTATGTAGCTATTTATAATATATCATATATTATGTATATGTTCATAATATATGCTATGCATACACATATGCATTCATATATTGATATTATATACTATGTATGCATACACATTTGCAATATATACTATGTATGTTTATAATATATTATATGCAATGCATACACATATTCATATATTCATATTATATACTATGCATATGTGTATATGTATTAATATATGTTTGTATTATATAATATGCATACATGCATTTATTAATATATTTAGAATATGTCACATGTATATATACACATATACATGTATTCATATACATTTGTAATATATGTTATAATATATTAATATTATATAACAATACATATCATTATTATATAATATTAATATAATAACAATATATTGGAAATATATATGAATACATTTGTATATATCTCTCCATATATAGATCTCTCTCTCTGTTTCTATATCTGTTTCTCAGTCTTTCTGTCTTTCTCTCTCTCCCTCTCTCTCTGTCTCTCCCTTCCTTTCTCTGGGTCAAGGAAATTTATCACCTCCCCCTCCTGAGGAGCTTTACCTGTCTATCAAACATTCTTGACATACCACAGTTGCGCCAGGGTTGCATCGGGTGTACATTCTGGATGTTAATAAAAGTTAAGCTTTGATGCAGAGCCAAGAGGAACCATGGCAAATTTGAAAGGAAGATGTAGAGTAGGCAGGTGAGGGGAAATGAGGAAGAGACTGGCAAGCTAGGCACCACACGGTCAGGTTACTTATAGGAACATTGTCTACCCTTCCAATAAACTTTATAAAATATATATCTGAGTAGAAATATTATTATTTAATTATTACCTCTCTCTCTCTCTCTCTCTCTCTCTCTCTCTCTCTCTCTCTCTCTCTCTCTCTCTCTCTCTCTCTCTCTCTCTCTGTGTGTCTGTCTCTTTCTCCAGATCCCAGCCCAGCCTTCCAATCAGAAGGAAGAGGTGACAGAATTGAGAAGGACCATCAACAACAGACAAGGGTTCCAGGGACTGAAGGATAGTATAAAAGCTAGGTTAGCTAACTTTGTGATCAAGTCTTTGAAGGGGAGAAAATAAGACCAGAGCAGGAGGTATGACATGGGAACTCATGGAAAGGTAGAGTTTGGGGAGGTTGTGTTTAAGAGGGTTCAGGCAAATGGAGAAATGGTGATCAGAAATAGGAATTTCAAAATTATGGGGAGCAGAGACAGGACTTCTGTGAGTAGAACATAAATTTTTGAGGGTAGATTGTTTTGTTTTTGTCTTTGTATCTGCAGAACCTAGCATGGTGTCTTCCATATAGGGGCATGGAATATTTTAAACTTGAATTGTGCCAAATTAGTCAGAATACTAATAATAATGGCTAGCGTTTATGTAGTACTTTATGATTTACAAATATTTTCTCATTTTATCTTCACAACCCTGTGAGGAAGGTGTTATTATTATTCTCATTTTACAGATAAGGAAACTGAGGCAAGTGTCAATTAAAGGACTTAACAGAGGTCACACAGCTAGTGTCTGAGACAAGATTCACACTGAATATTTTCTGATTCCTTTTCCAGCACTCTAGAATCCCTTTCCTTCCCAATAGACATCATTCTACTGAGCCCTCAAGTTTGATTCACTCATGCCTACTAGCAAGGTTTCATGCTTAGCTCTCAAAATTCATCACGAATAAATTATTGACCACTGGTGAAAAGGCTCCCTTCAAACATTTCTCTAGGTATTGAACTACAGATCTGAAGGACAAGAGAATGAGGTGTATCTACTGCTCTGACCTCAGATATCTTTATCTCAGGATACCTTTACTTGTTTCCCAAAGTCAAATATTCCAGAAACAATTCTGATGATCAGTTATTATTAAACCATTTGTATCTCTACTACCCAGCCACTCCTTCCAGCAGAGTATATTCAGGTCCTGGATACTCTACATCAACTCCTTAAAGCAATTCTTATTGAGGTCATATGGTACAGTTGAATAAAATATTGGATTTTTTTTGGAAGACCTGTGTTTAAATTCTACCTTTGGCACTTGATAACAGTGTAGCCATCACAGATCACTTAATTTTTCCATCCATAAAATGGGGATAATACTGGTAAAATAAACCTCAAAGAGTTGTTCTGAGGTTCAAATATATCTTTGTGATGGGGTCAGAGATATTGGGAGCCTCTACCAAATGTACCTTACCAAACCCCCAATTTTACTTTCCAGATACTATTTATTTATATTTACTTTAGGGAGTTACAAAGAATTTTACAAATATCTCCATTTTTAAAAACCCTTACAATGACTCTGGAGAGGGAAATGCTATTGTTATCTTCATTTTGTGGATGCTGAACAAAAGCTAAATGATTAATCTATAGTCACACAGAACAGATATAGTGCCGGGCCTGTAGTCAGGAAGACCAAATTTCAAATCTAGCCTCAGACACTTACTAGTTGTGTGATCCTGGACAAATCACTTTACCCTGTTTGCCTCAGTTTCCTCATCTGTAAAATGATCTGGAGAAGGAAATGGCAAACCACTCCAGTATCTTTGCCAAGAAAACTCCAAATGGGGTTTTAGTTTTATATACATACTCTCTTACAATAATGACCAGTATGGAAGTATGTTTTGCATGATGATATATATATGTTATATATATATATATAAAACCCAGATCAAATTGCATACTATTTCTGAGAAAGGGGAGGGAGATGAGGTAGGGAGACAACTTTGATCTTATCATTTTGGAAAACATATGTTGAAACTTGTTATTACACATAATCAGGAAAATAAAATATCTTTAAAAAAATTTTTAAAGAAAGAAAATTCCAGATGGAATCATGAAGAGTCAGACACAACTGAAAGGACTGAACAACTGAATAGTCATACAGTCAACATCAAAGGCCAACTTTGAACTCAGGTCTCCCTGACCCCAGGTCTAACTCTTGATCCAGTGTAGGACCTATCTGGCTAGTATGGATTAATTTCTTAGTTGAGGAGATGTCTATGCTCAAATTGATGACAAACTGTGTGACTTTGGAAGTAATTTCTTTCTGGGTCAATTCCTTATCTGTGGAAAATAATAGGGTTTAAGATGACTGATATAAAATTCCTTTCACATATGAATCTTTATTTTTTAGACTGAGGTTTTTGTCTTATATGTTTATTTTTCTCATCCATCCTCCTTGTTTTATTTTTTCTTTATTATAAACATATTTTACCAATTACATGTAATAACAAATTTCCAAATAAGTTTTCCAAAATTATGTGTCCCAAATTGTCTTCCTCCCTCTCCCCCCTTTCTGGAGCTGGCAAGGAATTTGATCTGGATTATACATGTATTATAATGCAAAACACATTTCCATGTTGTTCATTTTTGTAAGAGAATAATTGGATAAAACCAAAACTAACAGTTCTTTCTCTGGAGGTGGATAGCATTCTTTGTCACAAATCCTTCAGAATTTTCCTGGATCATATTACTGAGAGTAGCTAAATCTATCACAGGTGGTCATTCCACAATATTTTTGTTACTGGTACAGTGTTTTCCTGGTTTTGCTTATTTCACTCTGCATCAGTTCTTTCTGAAATTATCCTGTTCATCATTTCTTATAGCACAATAGTATTCCATCACAATCATAGACCACAATGTGTTCAGCTATTCCCCAATTGAGGGACATCCCTCCAATTTCCAATTTTTTACCTCTACAAAAAGAGTTGCTATAAATATTTTTGTACAAGTAGGTCCTTTAACGTTTAAAAAAAAATCTCTTTGGGATACAGATCTAGTAATGGAATTACTGTATCAAAAGGTATGCATTATTTTATATAGCCCCTCAGGCATAGTTCCAAAGTGATCTCCAGCATGGTTGGATCAGTATACAACTCCACTAGCAGTGCATTAGTACTGTAGGCAGTCTAGCCTCCCACAGGGGATGGGGGTTGTAATGGGAAGCAATTAGAGTTTCAACTTGCAGCTCAGGCTTCACAGAGAAACTGCTCCACTTCAGGCATCACAGTAACTGCTCCGCCCTGGCTCAGGCTTGGCTTTATTTTTATAGCCTCATAGTTACATATCTACTTGGCACACAGTTTCATTTTCAACATACATGTTTCTATAGATTATAACAACAAACATGAAGCCTAAGGAGATAATAAACAAAACACTGCTGATAAGTGCCGGGTCAGAGGGTAGAATCAACATGGCCCAGTTTTAGGTATCTTTTAATATCAGGCTATCATTTTTCTAATGTTTCACTAAGGTATCTAAGATGGATTTCCTAGGCATTATTTAGCACACCAAATCAGTGAAGCATAGTGTACCAGCCTCTCCCTGAAGGGTAATTAATATACTAGCTCAGGAGAGCTTGTTCCTGGCCTGTGCATAGGGATGGGGAATTCTGAGCACAGATTTGCCAGAAGTTTTATACCTAGAAAAGAGGGTCCTATCTAAGTGGGTACATAAGAATCTTTAGGTTTAATTTTGTAAGTGGCATCTCCTGGTGATATTATGGGGGGATAGAGTGGGACATTTGTATTAACCCTGCAGGCATTTTGCTCTCATCTATTTTCTCCTGGGGAACAATTCCAATAATAAGGGGATGTTAATAAGAGAAGTCACTCAGGGGGGTTGAGTGGATGTTTCCATCCTTCTTGGGGGCTGCTTTGCAATCCCCAATTTCCATGTGTGACTGTGTCAAACAGTGTGGTTTTGATGGCTCCCAGCACATTAGTGTCCCAATTTTGCCACATCCCCTCCAACATTTATTATTTTCTTTACTGTCATATTGGCCACTTTGATAGGTGTGAGGTGATACCTCAGAATTGTTTTAATTTGTATTTCTCTAATCAAGAGGGATTTAGAACATTCTTTCATATGATTATTGATAGCTTTGATTATCTTCATCTGAAAACTGCCTATTCATATCCTTTGACATTTGTTAATTGGGAAATGACTTGTATTCTTATAAATTTGACTTAGTTCATTATATATTTGATAAATGAGACCTTTATCTGTAACAAGGAAATCACTTTAAAAGACTGATATATATTAATTTAAGGTCGCCAAGGAATCAGCTATGTAATTCCTAAATGAAAAACTCAAGTCAGCCGTCAGCCTTTTTTGGAGTTTAATTACAATAGGAGTAAGAAAGGAATTAGAGATAGAGAGAGAGAGAGAAAGGGGAGAGAAGGGAATAGGGCTTAAATACCCCTTCTGTTTAGGCTGGGCCAAAAGGCCCAAGCCCTTAGATAGCTGGAGCAAAGAAAAGAGACCAGTCCCTATTACTCACGTGTCCAAAATGGAGAAACAGTCTCAGGGGCCCCCACCTTCAGCTTCCTTCAGAGCAAGCCTTCTCAGAGCCCAGGAACCACACCGACCAAAACCTCCACCTCCTCCAGTCACCAGACCCTCCTATCTTTAAGGAAACCATCCAAGTTGCCTCCCCTCAGTCCTCACATCTACCAATCACTCTTCATCAATTTCCCTGTCAATGGAGGCTCTAGCTTAACCCAGGACCGCCCAGAGGTTTCTGGCTTTTGCACATGTCTGTTGAAGGTCATATTTTTCAAATGATTAAATCTTTACTCCTTTGCTACAGCCCTTTCTAAATCCTGTTAACTTGAGTAGGGTAGAGATTTAGAAATAATTAAATTTTGATCTAGGCTGCAGCTCTTACTCAATCCTATTAGGACTGAATAGGGTGGAGTATCTCCATTGTATCAATTCTAAAATCAATCAAGACTCAAAGAAATTCCTGTTCTATGCTTAAGCATAGGTCAAAGTCCTTTCCATTGTTCAGCAAAAGGTTTCTGTCCTAAAGTAATCTTAAGAAGGGAAGAGAAGGAACTTCCCATGCCAATGGGATTCCCATTCCAATAGACTATCAGTAAGAAATTTTCCAAGTATGAAATATCCCAATGGTGAAATTTCCAACATTTATAAGTCTAAGGAATTTTGAGATTTACAATCCCCCCTGATGATCATTGGGAGACTAGTCTCCCCATTGATCATTTAACATAATCATTTTGTAGTTCTAAATTCACTTCTAACTAAAGATATACACAATATTCAATTTTCTAGGAGAAATTAGAATAGTGAGAGAGGAAATAGAAAAGAAAAGAAAGCAAAACCAATGTTTGCTAGGCGCATTGACAGAAAGCCAAATTAGGGGCAGTCCCTTTTGGCATAAATGTTACAATAAATGTTCAATCAAAAGTTCAGTCCAATCAATCACATCCAAAGTTCATTCTTGATCTTCTTGATGAAGTGTAGGTTTTTGGCATCTTTCTGCAGCAGTTCATTCTCTGGATATAAAAGTTTCAAGCTTCTTTCTTGAAGATCTTTTCTCGAACAAAATCAAAATCTTTAAAAATTTTTATAACAGTAAAATCTTAAACAAAAGTCTTGGATTTTTATAAAAATACAATCTCAAACAAAAAATTCAAAAATTCTTAGATTTTAAATTAAAATACAATCCCCCCTGAAGTAAGTATTTAAAAAAAATATCAAGTTTAGCTCAGAATGCAATGTTCAGTTATGGGGGTGCATGTGTCAATTATCAAAAGAATAGAAAAATAATCAAAAACGTAAGAAAAATTCAAAATAGACCTTGTATAGGTCCAGTTTAAAGTAATTTCTATCCCACAAGTATGTAGGACAGAATGCAGTAATATTTCACTTAGCCATTTGTAGGCAAGACTACAGGAAGTTGCCATAATATAAGAAGAAAAGAATTAGAATTCTATTTTGATGGGGAAATGTCTTTCCCTTGTCTGATTTTTTCCTCAGGGATATAGGGAGCCAGCATGATAGTCAAGCTTTGTACTTGTTTGAGTATTTCGAAAAGAGTGTAGATACAAGGAAGTCCTACGACTTAAACATAAGTTAAGCGTCGCAACCTCGAGTCTCACTTTAATATTTCTTGTGTGCTCTATTGGCACTATTCAGGTTTAGTCTGTGCTCCTTGTTTTTATCCCTTTTCCTGGAATCAGACACAAACATTAATCACAGTCCTATAATATTTTATCAATAAATGGCAGGTTCCCATAGTTTAAAGCTTTTAGGCATATATTGATATTATAGCAAGAGTATATATATTAACTTGTATTACTGCAGGGAAAAAATGTTAATATTAATTATGTGTACCTTCAGTACAAAAAATGAGAAAAAAATCAAATATTCTGATAAAAAAATAAAAGAAAAGAAATAAGAAAAAATAAGAAAAAAAATCAGTAATTCAATATATTCTTGAGAAAAAAAACAGCATCCATTTGTCTATGGATTATTATCTCCAATTCATATGATAAGATAGAGTCACAATTCATATGATAGGATAGAGTCAATCAGTCTCAGCAGAAGATGCTTTCTTCACATGTGAGCAGTGAATCCAAGAGTCTCTTTCTCCAATCTTTATAGATGTTGGAGTAGTTAATAATATTTGGAATGGTCCTTCCCAGGAAGGTTCAGTTGCTCCAGTTCGCTTGAAATTCTTGATATAAACTTTATCTCCTGGGTTCAGGTCATGCAGAGAAAAGTCTAATGGTCCAGCTTGTACTGCAGCTCCGGATTCATGAAGTTCACGTAGTTTGTGCTGTAACTCCTGTATATAGGAAGCAATAGTAATATCTCCCCCTAATAGCGATGTATAAGCCGGGGAGAAAGGCTTAGCCTGTATAGGCGGATGTCCAAAAAGCATCTCAAATGGTGAAATATGTAAGTCTCCTCTAGGCCTGCTTCTAAGATAAAATAGGGCCAGAGGGAGAATTTCAGGCCATTTTAAATGGGTCTCAGTGCATAATTTGCCAATCATAGTCTTAAGTTCTTTATTCATCCTCTCCACTTGGCCTGAGCTCTGGGGGTGATATGGAACATGGAATTTGGGAGTTATCCCCAAGCAAGAATATATTTGATTTAAGACAGAATCGGTAAAATGACTCCCTCTATCGGAGTCAATACGTGCTGGTAGGCCAAAACGAGGAATAATTTCTTTTAAAAGTATCTTTGCAACAAAATCTGCTGTGGCTCGGGTCGTAGGAAATGCTTCCGGCCATCTGGTTAGTTGATCTACAATTACTAGACAAAATTTATAACGTCCAGCCTTTGGCATTGTTATGAAATCTATCTGTAGATGTTCAAAAGGTGTGTAAGCCAGAGGACGTCCCCCAAAGGCTTTTCCACAATATGCATGTTGGTTATATGCCTGGCAAATAGGACAGGCTGAACATACTTTAGAGGCTACAGTAGTTATACCAGGGGCTATCCATACTCTCTTGACAGAGTCCACGATGCCCTGGGTGCCAAAATGACCATTTTTATGAATAGATTGGCAAATTTGGTTATAGAAACTTCTAGGGAGCAGGGGTTTTCCTTCAGATGACACCCATACTCCATTAATTTGTTTTGCTTTAAATTTTTGTTTCCATTTTTCCACTTCTTTTTCATTATAGGAGAGTGATAAATTTAAATTATAAGTGGTTGTTAATGTTAAAATTAATCCAGGTCCTTCTATGGCTGCTAGTTTTGCAGCGGCATCTGCTCGGTCATTTCCTCTAGAGACAGGGTCAGAGCCACCTGTATGGGCAGAGCAATGAACTACAGCTAGGGCTTTAGGCAGTTTGAGAGCAGAAAGAACTTCATTAATAATTTCTGCATTAGCTATGGATTTTCCAGCTGAGGTTAAAAATCCTCTTTGGAGCCATAGCATCCCGACTGAGTGACAAATGCCGAAAGCATATCTAGAATCCATATAAATTGTTGCCTTTTTATCCTTGGCAATTATACAAGCTTGTTTTAGAGCTATGAGTTCTGCTCCTTGAGCGCTAATGTTAGAAGGTAGTGAAGCTGACCATTCAGTGGCAAATTCTGAGACTACGGCAGCTCCAGTGTAACGTATGCCATCCCTCATAAAAGAGGAACCATCGGTAAATAAAATCAGATCTGCATTGTCTAAGGGAGTGTCCAAGAGATTATCTCGAGGCTTTTCTGCCATGGACACTAATGTTTCACAGTTATGTAATGGTTCTCCTGAAGTGGGTAAATCTGGAAGCAAGGTGGCAGGGTTAAGAGTTGAACAGCGTTTCAAGGTAATATTTTCACTATTTAATAAGGTTATTTCATACCTTGTAATTCTCTGATCCGAGAATGCCTGTGTTCTATGTTTTACCAATAATGCTTCAATCTCATGTGGGCACATTATTGTTAATGGACATCCCAATACTAAATCAACGGTTTTTGTTACTAGTAAGGCTGTAGCAGCTACTCCTCTAAGGCATGGTGGTGCTCCTGCTGCTACTGGGTCTAGTTGGGCAGAATAATAAGCAATTGGGCGCTGAGAAGGTCCCAAAGTCTGAGTTAACACACCAGAGGCTACTCCTCTTCGCTCATGCACATATAAAGTAAATGGCTTGTTGTAATCTGGGATGCCTAGAGCAGGGGCAGACATGATAGCCTTTTTCAGATCTGTTAGAGCTGACAAGTGTTCAGGCTCTAATTTGAGGGGTTCAGGAACCGAATCCTTTGTTAATGCTATAAGGGGTTTAGTGATTTCCCCATAGCAAGGAATCCATTGTCTACAAAACCCTGTTGCTCCTAAAATTGCTCTCAGCTGTTTCTTAGTGGTAGGAGCACTCAATTTTTGAATGTTCTCAATTCGTTTTGGAGAAATATAACGAGCACCCGCAGTCAAGATGAATCCCAAATATTCTACTTTTTGGAGACACCATTGAACTTTATCCTTAGAGATTTTATGTCCTCTTTTGTGCAATTCCAAAAGAAGGTGTTTGCTATCTTCTTGACATGTTTTTGCATCTGTTGAAGCCAAGAGTAGATCATCTACATATTTGATTAATTTGCTATTTTTAAATGTTATATTGTCTGTGTCTTGGCTCAAAATTTGCTCAAATAAGCTCGGACTTTCGACATAACCCTGTGGCAGCCGACACCAGGTATATTGTGAGCCCTTCCAGGTGAAAGCAAAAATATGCCTGGAGTTTTCATGTATTGGTATGGAAAAGAAAGCTGAACACAAGTCTACTACTGTAAAGTATGTAGCTGTGCTAGGAATAGATGAAATAATAGTATGTATGTTAGAAACTACGGAGTGTCTCTTTATAACGTGATTATTCACTGCCCTTAGATCCTGTACGAATCTATAGATGTGCTTGCCATCGGGTCCTTTTTTTGGTTTTTTAATTGGCAGGATGGGCATGTTGTATTCAGATTTGCAAGGGATTATTATTCCCTGTTCTATTAATGAGTTAATAACTGGTGTAATACCCTCAATTGCCTCCTTTGAGAGGGGATACTGAGGGATAGAAGGAGGTGGGCTAGATTTAGTTTTTATCTGCACAGGAACAGCAGATTTAAGTAAGCCTACGTCAGAAGAAGATGTGGCCCAAAGAGACTCCGGTATATCTTTAGGTATTTCAAAAATGGAAGGTTCTTTTGCCTCCTGGTTTTCCGAGAGAAGTACAGGGAGTAAATTTAAAGATTCCTCTGGTACTTCTAATGATAATGAGCCATCTGGGGAGCAGGTTATTGTGGCTCTGAGTTTGCATAGAAGATCCCTCCCCTGGCAAATTTAAAGGGGAGTCAGGCATCAAAAGGAAGGAGTGTTGTACCTCTAGGGGTCCTACAGACACCATTCTAGGAGGAAGTCTTTTAACTCTTTGGGTTATTCCTGATACTCCCATTACATTCTCTGAGCCAATAGAATAACATTGTAAATCAGGTGTTCTCTTTAATACAGACCAGGAAGCTCCGGTGTCTAATAGACAATCATAATAGGTGTTACCCACTTTTAAGGTAACATGGGGTTCATTAGTATGGGGAGGGCAGTGGATAGGGACAACGGGTAGTAGGACATCAGGGTCTGGGAAATCAAAGGTTGTATCCTCTGATTCCTGTGCCCCAGCCCCCCCCCCCGGGCACCATCATTGTGTTTGGGATATTCCTTGGGCACCCCCCTGAAGGGCACCTCTCTGAGGGTCATTAGTACCTCGAGTAATTTTTGGACGAGCGCCATTTCTCATATATTGTTGAGTATTATCATTAAAATTTTCTTCAATTTGAGCATTGTCATTAAATTCCCAATTCCTATTTCTATAATTCTGGTTTCTAAAGTTCTTATTTCTATATTCATTATAGTTATTTCCATAGTCATTATTATAATTTCTAGAATTCTGGTTTCTATAACCATTATCATAATTTCTATAGTTATTATTTCTAAAACCATTATTAAACTGTGTATTCCTTCCAAACATCTTAAAAAAGGTTCTACATTCCATCATTTTGTGGCCCTTCTTCTCACAGAAGTGGCAAGTAATGGATTGATAATTGGATTTCTGGAGAGGGGCAATTGTCGTTGGTTCATTATCATGCCCACTTTCTAATTTAGTTATCCTATCTATTAAATATCTTATTTTTTTCTTCATTTCCTCCATGTCATCATTATTTTCTTTCTCCTTTTCTTCGTTTCCCTTAAAAACATATATAGCTGTTTTTCGCAATTCTTCAAGGTCCATATCTGACCATCTTGGGCATTGTGTTTTAAAATAATTTTTAATTACTTTGCAAGAATTGTTTACAAAGATAGATTCTTCTAACTTGTCTTAAACTATTCTCTTTAGTTAAGTCCCAATCTAAGTATCTGTCCCCAAACTCGATAATTCTGTCCATAAATCTGGAGGGTGTTTCGTTTTCCTTTTGCTTAATTTTTTCCAGTTCCATCCACTTATCTGTACTGTCTGCACATTCCTTCATGGACGTGAGGATGGCCTCTCTACAACGGTATAGTTGTAGATAGTCCTCAGGATTATTATAGTCCCATTCGGGATCCTGAGATGGCCAATGTGCTGCATTATGCCCCCGGGTTTTGTTGACATGAGCAATTATTTTATTTTTTTCATGTTCACTTAAAAAAGCCTGTAGTAAGCTCTCAACGTCCTTGTAAGACGGATTATACTGAAAAAATATGTCTCCCATCTTTTTTGTTACTAGAAAAGGATCTTGTTCATATGTGGGGATATTTTGTGTAAATTCATTTATTTCTTGGGGAGTAAACGGTATCCTATGTCTTAAAGTCACCAAATCCCCATTTCGTCCTATTTCAGGTACTTCTCTTAGAGGAAACAGGCCTCTAGTTGGATTTTGCACCTGTGGGTCAGTTTGACAAGGACAGGTTTCTCTAGGAGGACAAGATCTCCCTTGCATTGGAATTTGGTTTTCTGTAGGAGAAGGAACATGAGAAGCTGGGATTGCAGGGGAAGGGTTTTGGGGATTAAATTCAGACAAGATTTGCACTACACGAGAGAAGCAGTCTGTTAACTGGGCTATAGGGAAGGTGTTTTCCATCTCTATTTCAGGGAAGGAAATTTCCTCATTCAAAGGTTCAGAAACAGGTCTGTTTCTGGTAGAGTGGTTGTTTGCCAATTGATCCTGTAAGAAACTTTTTAGATCTTCTAATTGGGCTTGCATTTTATCCTCAATTTTTCCTATTTTATCTTCCATATTTCCCATTTTATCCTCAATATTTCCTATTTTATTCTCAATATTTCCTATTTTATCCTCAAGTTTTTCTATTTTATTCTCAATATTTCCTATTTTATCCTCAATTTTTTCTATTGTATCCTCAATTTTTTCTATTTTATCCTCAATATTTTCTATTTTATCCTCATTTTTTTATTTTATCCTCAACATTTTCTATTTTATCCTCAATATTTTCTATTTTATCCTCATTTTGTTTTATTTTATCCTCATTTTGTTTTATTTTATCCTCATTTTGTTTTATTTTATCCTCAATATTTTTTATTTTTTCATCTCTAAATATAGTATTGAGGAGTACAAAAATGACAGTACCTATTAATATAAAAATTTGGAGGTATCCTTCATTCCTCAATGCCCCTACTTCTTCAGCTGCCATATAATTGTCAAAGAATGTAGTACTCATTTTTATATGTATATTTTGTAATTTCACAAAGCACGTGGGGAGCAGGGCAAAGCAACAAACTTTCCACAGGGTTTTTTTTTTTAATGCAGGAAGTTGTTCCTTAAGGGAAAGGATATTTAGAAACAGTTCTTCCAGCCAGGACTTTAGAGTCCTGTTGCTGAGATTTAAAACAGCTGTTTTCTGTCTATCAGAGTCACACAGCTGGGAAGTATCTGAGGTCCGTTTTGAACCCAGGACCTTCTGTCTCTAGGCCTGGCTCTCAATCCGCTGAGCTACCCAGATGTCCCTTAAGATTAAAGGGAAGAAAAAGAAAAAACTGCTGATTCCAATTTAACTTAAGGAGAAAAGAGAAAAAGTTTTTTATACTCACGTGTTCTAGCAGCTGTGTCTTTAAGCCAAGTTTTTTTGTTAAAAAAAAAAAGGACTAAGTGGTGAGACGGTATAGTAAAAAGGCAAGGAATTTCAAAAGTTTTATTGAGAGGATTCTTTAGACTCCCGTGTGGTCAGCCACAATGTAACAAGGGAATCACTTTAAAAGACTGATATATATTAATTTAAGGTCGCCAAGGAATTCAGCTATGTAATTCCTAAATGAAAACTCAAGTCAGCCGTCAGCCTTTTTTGGAGTTTAATTACAATAGGAGTAAGAAAGGAATTAGAGATAGAGAGAGAGAGAAAGGGGAGAGAAGGGAATAGGGCTTAAATACCCCTTCTGTTTAGGCTGGGCCAAAAGGCCCAAGCCCTTAGATAGCTGGGGCAAAGAAAAGAGATCAGTCCCTATTACTCACGTGTCCAAAATGGAGAAACAGTCTCAGGGGCCCCCACCTTCAGCTTCCTTCAGAGCAAGCCTTCTCAGAGCCCAGGAACCACACCGACCAAAACCTCCACCTCCTCCAGTCACCAGACCCTCCTATCTTTAAGGAAACCATCCAAGTTGCCTCCCCTCAGTCCTCACATCTACCAATCACTCTTCATCAATTTCCCTGTCAATGGAGGCTCTAGCTTAACCCAGGACCGCCCAGAGGTTTCTGGCTTTTGCACATGTCTGTTGAAGGTCATATTTTTCAAATGATTAAATCTTTACTCCTTTGCTACAGCCCTTTCTAAATCCTGTTAACTTGAGTAGGGTAGAGATTTAGAAATAATTAAATTTTGATCTAGGCTGCAGCTCTTACTCAATCCTATTAGGACTGAATAGGGTGGAGTATCTCCATTGTATCAATTCTAAAATCAATCAAGACTCAAAGAAATTCCTGTTCTATGCTTAAGCATAGGTCAAAGTCCTTTCCATTGTTCAGCAAAAGGTTTCTGTCCTAAAGTAATCTTAAGAAGGGAAGAGAAGGAACTTCCCATGCCAATGGGATTCCCATTCCAATAGACTATCAGTAAGAAATTTTCCAAGTATGAAATATCCCAATGGTGAAATTTCCAACATTTATAAGTCTAAGGAATTTTGAGGTTTACATATCAGAGAAATTAGTTATAACAATTTTTTTCCAGTTTGTTGTTTCTCTTCTGATCTTGGTTACATTGGCTTTGTTAAAAACCCTTATAAGTTATTTATATTACGTCTTTTAACATTCTCTATCTCTTATTTGGTCATAAATTCTTCCCTTTTCCATAGATATGACAGGTAAACTATGTTTCCCTAACTTACCTATAGTATCATTGTTTATGTCTAAATCATATACCCACTTTGACCTTATCTTGGTATGGGGTAAGAGTCCCTAAATTTATATCATGTTGTCCATAGAAAGTGATAGTTTAGTTTCTTCATTGCCTGCTTTAACTTCCTCAATTCCTTTTTCTTTTCTTATTGCTCAAATTAGCATTTCTAGTACAATAGCAAATAGTAGTGTTGATAATGGGCATCCTTGCTTCACTCTTGATCTTATCGGGGGAAGGTTTCTAATTTATCCCCATTGCAGATGATACTTGCTAATGGTTTTAGAGAGACACTATTTATTATTTTAAGGAAAGGCCCACTTATTCCTATGCTTTCTAATAGGAATGATGTTATATTTTGTTGAAGGCTTTTTCTGCATCTATTGAGATAATCATGTGATTTCTGTTAGTTTGGTTATTGATATAGTCAATGATGGTGATAGTTTTCCTAATATTAAACCAGTCTTGCATTCCTGGCATAATTCCTACTTGGTCAGAGTGAATAATTCTTGTGATATATTGCTGTAGTCTCTTGGCTGCTATTTTATTTAAGATTTTTGCATAAATATTCATTAAGGAACTTAGTCTGTTATTTTCTCCCTTATTTGGTCTTCCTGGCTTAAGTATTAGCACAATATTTATGTCATAAAAAGAATTTAGTAGGACTCCTTCTTTGCCTGTTTTGCCAAATAGTTTATATAGTATTGGGATCAATTGTTCTTTAAATGTTTGATATAATTCACTTATGAATCAATCTGACCCTGGGGATTTTTTCTTAGGGAGTTCATTGATGGTGTAAACCTCAAAATTTCTTAGACTTATAAATGTTGGAAATTTCATACTTGAAAAATTTCCTATTGATAGTGGGTCTTGACTATTGGAATGTGAATCCCATTGGCATGGGAGGTTCCTTCTCCTTCCCTTCTTAAGATTACTTTAGGACAGAAACCCTTTGCTGAACAATAGAAAGGACTTTGACCTATGCTTAAGCATAGAACAGGAATTTCTTTGAGTCATGATTGATTTTAGAATTGATACAATGGAGATACTTGGAATCAATCTCCACCCTATTCAGTCCTAACAGGATTGAGTAAGGGCTGCAGCCTAGATCAAAATTTAATTATTCCAATCTCTACCCTACTCAGGTTAACAGGATTTAGAAAGGGCTGTAGCAAAGGAGCAAAGATTTAATTATTTGAAAATATGACCTTCAATAGACATGTGCAAAGGCTCTGGGCGGTCCTGGGTTAAGCTAGAGCCTCCATTGGCACAGGGAAATTGATGGACAGTGATTGGTAGATGTGAGAACTGAGGGGAGGCAACTTGGATGGTTTCCTTAAAGATCAGGGGGGTCTGAAGACTCGGGGGTGGTTGAGGAGTTGGCCGGGGTGGTTGGGGTGTGCTCTGAGAAGCTTGCTCTGAAGGAAGCTGAAGGTGGGGGCCTCTGAGACTGTTTCTCCATTTTGGTCACGTGAGTAATAGGGACTGGTCTCTTTTCTTTGCCCCAGCTATCTAAGGGCTTGGGCCTTTTGGCCCAGCCTAAACAGAAGGGGTATTTAAGCCCTATTCCCTTCTCTTCCTTTTTCTCTCTCTCTCTCTATCTATCTCTAATTCCTTTCTTACTCCTATTGTAATTAAACTCCATAAAAGATTTACTGCTGACTTGAGTTTTCATTTAGGAATTACATAGCTGAATTCCTTGGAGACCTTAAATTAATATATATCAGTCCTTTAAAGTGATTCCCTTGTAACAATGGCTTGTTCAATTTCTTTTTCTGAGATATGATTACTTAAGTATTCTCTATTTCCTCTTTTGTTAATATAGGCAATTTATATTTTTGTAATTGTCCATCCATTTTATCTAGATTGTCAGATTTATTGTCATGTAATTAGGCAAAATAGCTCCTAATGATTGCTTTAATTTCTTCTTCATTAGTGGTGAATTCACTCTTTTCATTTTGGATACTGGCAATTGAATTTTCTTTCTTTTTTTTAAAAACCAAATGCTCTATGTATTTTTCATAGAATAACTCTGCTAGATCCTGAGTGATCCTGATTGTAGCTCCATAGTATTTGAATAGTTTCTTTCTGGCTGCTTGAAGTATTTTTCCCTTGGCTTGGTGGCTCTTGAATTTAGCTATTCTTTTTTGAGCTCTTCCAGACTCTGTGTATTCCATATTTTTCTTTTGGACTTTGCATGTGTTTCCTTTGCTTTCACTGTCCCC
Source organism: Monodelphis domestica (assembly GCF_027887165.1). Lineage (NCBI taxonomy): Eukaryota > Metazoa > Chordata > Mammalia > Didelphimorphia > Didelphidae > Monodelphis > Monodelphis domestica. Next base: position 483,566,239 of record NC_077227.1, read on the forward strand.
TTCTATGTCTGCACTTTGCTCTTTGTCTCCATAAAAACTCTTTGTACTTAGATACTTTTTGGGTTGTTTGCTCATTTTCCCTATCTAATTATAGGTAGGCTCTGTTTTTCTGGGAAGTTGGGGTACCCTCTTAAACTTCAGTCCTTCCTTGATGCTATTTTCAACTTATTTTCTGGGTTGTTACAAATTTACCATATGATCTGAGGACTTGATCAGGTCAGGTACTGATCAAATTCTAGCCCCAGGCTTAGGCTCAAGATTTGTTGTCTCAAAGGATTCTTGATTCAATCAGGCATACCCCTGATTGCCCTGTCCTGGAACTCCACCATTAGTTTTGGGCAAAAAGATCCTGGGGAAGCTCCCCCTGAGAACTGTGTCCTCACCACAAACTGTGGATTATGCCCTCATTCCATGCCCAGGCTGGGATTCCTGGCTTCATTCTGGGCCCACGTGGATCGGCCCCCTTCAGCCCAGATTGCCCTGGGCTGGGACTCCAGACTTCTCCACAGGTTTGAGATTTCAAGGGATATGAGTTGACTTGGATCACTACTTGTACTGGCAAGATCTCAGGGTCTGCCCGGTAGGCAGGGCTTAAGCTTGGAACCTGTGAGAGCAGATGGGGTGGGGTGGGAGGGGTGTTGTGACTTGCTCTTGGCTTGCTCTTCACTTGCTGCTATGCTTCCTGCTATCTCTGCTTCCCTCTCATCTCAGTTCCCCAGATGGTCTCTGCCTACCTGTTGGGTTTTTCTTTATTTGAGGGTTGTTTCACATTGTCTCCTTGTTTGTTCTTTCACTCCTTTGTTTTGTGATGATATTTTACTCTTGGTCAGAGAGGATTTTCGTGGTTAAATAGAGCTGCTCTTCTAATTACTCCTCCATCTTGGTTCCTGTTTTATTGTTTTTTGATATCTCATGAAGCCATTAACTTCTATTTGCTCAATTCTAATTTTTAAAGAATGATTTTCTTTCATGACCTTTTGAACCTCCTTTTCCATTTGGCCAATCCTGCTTTTAAATCTGTTATTTTCTTTTTGTTTTACTTTCATTTTTCACCTCCCTCTCTTATTTGATTTTTTTGAATTCCTTTTTGTGCTCTACCAGTGCCTGAGATTGTTATGGGGGTTGATGTGTACCGCTGGGGTTCAGGAAGGATACCTTTTGCAAGAATGCAAGACTCCAAAACTTAGCTTAAAAACAAAAACAAAAAAAAAGAGATTTATTAATTTAGAAAGTAATGTTGAGAATGGCCAGGAGGATAGAAAGGTGGAACAGCAAGATGGGGAGCAGTTCCTTGGGAGGACAACATGAAAGGAAAGGTTGTTCCCCTGAACGACATCAGTTCTGGGGTTTTTATACTTTTTACAACAGATGCTATGCCCTGGTGGGGACATGACTTAGAGTGGTAAGCCCTCAGGCATTTGGTGGGGTGAGGTGGTCATCTGACTGGGGTCTGCCTGGAGGCATAAAGATTCATCTCTTTGTCCATCTTGAGTCTAGAGGATGTTCAAAGGTAGATAGTCATCTCAAGACCCTAGGAGGGGGTCATTGGGTATTTCCAGGTTCAGAGTCAAGGGGATGGAAGGGAGTGAGGGAGTTTCCCTGATAATAGTCCACCTGCCTTTCTGGGGTACAGTGCCCATGTCAAGATCAATTCCCATTTTTCTTTGAAGTTTTTCACATGTGGGTGCTTTGAGTTCACTGTCCCCTACTGAATCTGTATCTTTTTCTTCTTTGTCTCCATAAACATTTTCTTTAAAAAAAATTTTTTTTATTTCTTTTTTTAAAGTATTTTCCCATGGTTACATGATTCATGTTCTCTCCTTCCCCCCTCTCAGCACTGACAAGCAATTCCACTGAGATACATATATTATCACTCAATATCTATTTCTATATTATTCATTTTTATAATCTTTTAAAATCCAAATACCAATCCTAGATCCATATAAACAAGTGATAAATCATGTTTTTCTTCTGCATTTCTACTCCCATAGTTCTTTCTCTCAATGTGGATAGCATTCCTTCTCATAAGATCCTCAGAATTATCCTGGATCATTGCATTGCTATTAGTAGCAAAGTCTATTACATTCCATAAACATTTTCTATGTCTGTTTCTTTTGTTATTTGTTCATTTTCCCAGCTTTTTCCTTGACATTAACTTTTATCATAAATGTGGGCACTATTTTCAGGGTAAAGTTCATTCACTCTCTTAAATATCAGGTTTTCCTTGCTGTTTCTGGTTTTCTGTAAGTTTCAGTTCTTCCAAAGTGGTATGAGGGCCTGTGGACTGAGAGTTCTGGAAGCCACTTACTGCTACAGATGCAGTCTTCTCTAGGGCCTGCTGATAGCTTGCAAAGCTCAGAGCATTGTTAGCAACTTAGCCTGGGTCCTGAGGCTTCACAACAGGCTAGAATAGGCTAAGTGTTATGGACTTGGGAGCCTCTCTTCAGGCTTGTGCTAAGGCTTGGGACTTCAAGGGGTGGGCATGGGGTGTTCTGCTGTTGCCTTAGGCAGAGTCTCAGGATCTCAAAGTTGACTCGTGCCCAGGTTCAAAATCTGGAGTAGATGGGGTGTGGGTGGTTTGTACTACTCAGCGCATGGCTTTTCTCCCACCTCCCCTCTCACCACAGTGAAGTAGACCCTCTCTGCCTACCTTCCCAGTGGTTTTCTATAGTTGTGTTACTTCACTCCATCCCCTTGTTGGTGCTGTGACTCCACTATTCGTTTTGAGGTGCTATTTTCAGTTTGGTTTGAGATTCTCAGAGTGGTTCTAACTTTCCATGCTGCTACTCCACTCTGTTATTAATGCCATCTTTTGGGCAGGTAGGTGACACGGTGGATAGAACACTAGTCTTCGAGTCAGGAAATTCAAATCCAGCCTCACATAATAGCTATGTGACATGGGATACATCACTTGACACCTATTTACATCATCTATAAAATGGAGGCACACTGGAGAAGAAAATGGCAAATCACTCCAATATATTTGCTAAGAAAACCTCAAGGACATAAAATCCATGGGGTCATGTAGACTCAGACATGACTGAACAATAATGACCTCTTTCCAGTATTGTGATTTAATACATACTAAGTCCTAGACCTGGAAATTAAGAACTGGTTATGTGAGCTTAGCTAGTTAATTAACCTCTTTGGGCCTTTTTCCTCATCTGTAAAAAGGATAAATAAAGGATAAATAATGGCTCAGTGGATTGAGAGCCAGGCCTAGAGACAGGAGTCCTGGGTTTAAGTCTGGCCTCAGCCACTTCCCAGCTGTGTGACCCTGGGCAAGTCACTTGACTCCCATTGCCTAGTGCTTACCACTCTTTTGCCTTGGAGCCAATCCACTGTATTGATTCTAAGACAGAAGGTAAGGGTTTAAAAAAGGTGGGAGGATACTTAGATTACCTTCCTTACAGTTGTTGGAAGCATCAAATAATACATGTAAAGTGATTTGCACAAAGTGTGGCATTTCTCTTCATATATACAGATATCTCTTCCACACGATCCATTTCAAGGGTTAGGAGCAAGGCACCCCCATGATCTGGAAAACCATGTAAAATTTTTTGTCCCTCTCTTTGTACTTGAGAAGTCTGAAATTTTTTTTTCATTTTCTTTTATGGGTTATTTACAATACCTTATTTTAGGATTTGAGTTAAGTATTTTGGTTGTAGACTTTATGTAGCAAATATTAAGATGTCTCTAGCCTTTGTGTGCCATTCACTGGCTTCTGTAGGCTTTTTGTAAATAATTGCATGTATTTCTGAGTCTCTCAATTTTTTCTGTTATCTGTTGGCCTTCCTGTATCTGCAGCTTCCACAAAACTCCCACAGGACTTAATTTCCTATGCCAACCCATGTTCTAGAGAAAGTGTGATGGGTAAAGCTTGATGGAGAAGGGATACCTGTACATATAGATGGATTCAAGTACACATAAGAAGCCTCTCATATAGTCTTCTGGGTCAAACCTGTGACTTCGGTGACCTGGGGACATCCCACTAGGGATCAATGATTGCTCTGTAATATAATTTTGGAGTGCTTGAGGATGCTGAGGTTAGGTCTGACTTGAACCCAGGTCGGCTTCACTGAAGCCAGCCCTTTATGCCTTACACTACGCTATTCTTCAAGTGCTTTACAGCAACAAGCATTTACTAAACACCAATTTTGTGCCAGGAACTATGGCCATTGCTGCTCTTTAGTCATGTCTGATTCTCTGACTCCATTTGGGGTTTTCTTGGCAAAGATAGTTGAAGCTTTTCACTATTTCCTTCTCCAGCTCATTTTGCAATGAGGAAATTGAGGTAAACAAGGCAGTGATTTGCCCAGGGTTAGTGCTATTAAGTACTGGAGGCTGGATTTGAATTTAGGAAGTTTTCCTGCTTCTAAGCCCAGGGTTCTATCCATCCAGTAGGTGCTTAATAGGCATATATTATTACAATAATTACATAAACCCTTGCCTTCTGTCTTTGTAACAACTCTAAGAACAAGGGCTAGGCAAATGTGGTTAAGTGACTTGCCCAGGGTCACATAGGTAGGAAGTGTCTGAGACATTTGGTCCTCCTGACTCAAGAACTGGCACTTTATCCACTGTGCTAACTAGCTACCCAATATGCAAATATTATCATCATCTCTGCCTTTGACTACAGATATCCATCGTCTATTTCAAACACTGAAAGCTAGCATGGTACAGTGAGGGGGAAAAAAAAGTCCCAGATTGGAATAACATTAACTTTGAGTTCAACTTTCTTGTCTCACTTTGTATCTCTAGCACTTAGCTTAGCGCCTGGTCCAGTAAGTGCAGCGGACTAAGAGTTGTATTTTAGGTAGAACACAGAACATAGAACATTTCTGGCCAACAGTTTTCATAAATATTTTGGGACTGAATTAATAATAAGCCTCAAAAGAGATTGCAAGGATAAATGGAAGCAAAGGAATCTGAATTTTTAAAAGATAACAAGGAGCCAATGAAGCATCTTGTACAGTTCAATTTTGTGGGGAAATTGCTCAGGCCAGGAGGAAACTCCTTGAAACAACTATAGGAAGAGAAGAGCAAAAATATCTGGAAAGGATTGATGGGAGATAAAGCAAAGGAAGAACTAAGGAAGAATGGGAAAGCCAAATATGCCCATTGAGTGATGAGTTTCATGTTAGTTGAAGTCTTTGTTCCACTGGGGGAAGCACTGGAAAAGATGAAAAAGTTCCTTATTCCAGTAAGTGCTTGATATGATTTTACATGCATGTTCTTCCTCTTTTCCTACAATTGTATGTTATTTTGATCTTTCCCAGCATTTACAAAGCAACTACCATTGATCATTAGTCAGTGTAGTTAAAGGAAGCAATAACTAATAGTGAAGTAAAAGATTTGGGTTAAAATCCCAACCCAGTCATTATCTACGACCTTGGGCAAATATAATTTTTAAAGGCTTTCGTTTCTTAATCAGCAAAATTTAGAGGGTTTCAGCTCTCAAGTCAACTATTCCTTGGTTTATATTTAATTTTGATCTTCCTATGTCCTCAAAGATTCATGAATTTAGTACATTAAGTAGATAGTTTGTTGAGTAAAATTAATTTTAATACCTAGGATCATTAGAAAAAGAACCTCAGAGATAACTGAATTAAGCCTCATTTTACAAATGAGGAAACTGAGGCTTAGAGGTTAAGTGATTTGCCCAAGATTACAATTATTAAATGTCTGAGGCTGAATTTCAACCCTTTTCCCTGATTGCACACTAGACTGTGTCAGATGAATTTTATTATCTCAAATATGAAAATAAATGCATTTTTATTAAATGTGTTAATTCAGCAATAATAATTTATCAAGTAATTCATATTTATTAACACTATATTGGATGTTTCAAGAGATATACCAATACTTTCTGCCCTATAGGTCTCAGATTCCTTCTATAAAAAATGAAGTTTTATATCATCTTCACTGACCCGTCTCTTATATCTTTGTCATCTAATGTCTACATCTATTATAACAAATAAAAATTTTAAAAGTTTGCAAAGCACTTTCCAAAGATTACTGAATTTTGAAGCCAGGAGACATGGGTTCAAATCCCAGCTCTGCTACCTATTACACCTCTATGACCAGGGATGTCACTTGAATTTCTCTATATCTCAGATCCAACTGTAAAATTAGTTCTAAATATGTGATCTTATGACTCATGTGCTATTATAGGCCTACATGGAAGATTTCAAGGTTAATTACCTACAATTGGCCTTCTAAAATATCTCCCCCAACCCCCTGCCACAAACCAACAAGGCATCACTCACTGATAAGTGCAGAGATCTCAGGAAACATTGGCTGGCAGTCAACACATTTTTATTAAAACACAGTCCATTTTCACAGCCATTAACTTTTAGGAAGAAAAACATCATGAACAAGTTCCAAATATCCATGGGAAAATAATCTCAATTCTATTTTGATAGTCCCCTTTCAAAACAAACAAAACAACTCACAACACCCAGTTTCTGATTCACTGAAATTTCTTTTGTTCAACCAGTCACTGATCTAGGTGAGCAAGATCCCCTGGGGATACTCATCATAGCATCCCAGGTAAGCCCTGGGACAGAAGCAAGGGTCAGGGGCTTCTCTTTCTAGCTGTTATGGGAAATGCCCATTCTTGTTTCTGCAGGTGAGAGACAGAAAAGGAGAGGCCAAAACTTGAAATGAGAGAGTAGGGAGACATATCAAGAAAAAAGAACAGTTTTAGTCAGTTTGGGAAGCCAAAATCCAATGCGTATCAGCTCCCCAATACTGAAAGCCTCATTGCACCAAACAATTAGCAAGAAAGAGAAAATGTAAGTTACATCACAGGCTCTACAGTCCCTAGCCCAACAGCATGATGATGACACTCTTATAATTGCTGTTAGAGGCAAAGAACTCATTGTACCAATGAGCCCTGGGTTTGCATGGCTGGGATGATGAAGGCTCCCAAAGGACCATTCTTTCTTTCTCTTTTCTTCATGACAACCCTGTGAGGTAGGTGAAAAACTACATATAGTTCTAGAGCAACTTGTTGAGTACAGACCTGAGCAGAGACTCTAGCCCTTTGTATGAAATTGGAAGCAAAATCAAGCCAGGTCTCTCAAAATTCCAGATTGGGAAGTGACCACTCCACTCCTTTCCCTTCCCCATCCCATCAAGGAGAGATGTCTTGTTCATTAAAGTACAGGACAGAGAGGAGAAAAGGTATCATAAAGGCTCTCTTATCTATAATAAACCAGGAGAGAGGTGGGAAACCCCCCTGCTCTCTCCACTTCATTGGTTGAGTCCATACTGGTGAGAAGGCTCTACATAATTTACTGGAGGTTGGAGAAGGCAAAGCAATGGATGATGGCACTGATATAAATATTTTCATCTACAAATGGCAAAGGTGGATCTGTAAATGTATATACATGGACAGCTAGATATCAAAAAAAACATGCAGAGTGGTTCAAGTTGTGACAGAAAGTCAAGGGGGTATCCCAGAGTTCCTTAGTGATTTGTCTAAGTCTAAGAAACACAAGTACAAAAGCTAGACAAGGAATCATTGTTACCATGAAGAATTAATTGCAAGGTATAGATGATTCACTCAATCTCTTAATAATAAAATGAAACAAAAGAACCCAAGAAAGAATCCTGAGCCAGAGTGCAGAAATGGAAAAGTGGATGTCTCATAAAATTCCAAGGCCAATAGGGAAGAAATCAAAATGCCAAGTATCTGCATGGGATAGAGCTATAGCTGAAGTTTCACGACTTGCTCTTTTTCCCTTCTCCTCAGATTAAACAGAGTAAAGATTAGAATTCCACCTTGAGAAAGGCAAGTCACTGTGATGGGATGAAATTACTTTTAGTAGGTGAGGGGGGAAAAAAGTTCAATGAAAATCCTTTCATAAGGAGAGGTGCCAGCTATTTATCTAGCTAGGCCTTTTAATCCTCAACAAAAGCTCAAAGCAAGAGTGAATTTTCAGGAAAAAAAAATGTCTTGACATGGGCATTAGAAATTCAGACTTTCCAACCTCTGGATAAAAATGGGATGGGCACACTATTCTTGGATGTGAATTAAAGTGATATAAACACTTTTCCTCTTTTATCAAAATGATTACTTGGATTTCAAAGTCTTAAAGTAAATCTATCTTAGTATTCCTTCTCGAATGGTTCCCATTTTATTTTTCTCTCAGTTTCTCCACAGCTTATCACAAATGTAATCTATCAGGCAAAGAGAAGCAGCCAGTCTTACTCAGGGAAAGCTTAGATAGCAGAACGAACAAAGGAGGAGTTCCATGACATGTCTTCCTCCTACCTTGAACTTTAGACACCATTAAAGCTTAAAAACTTAAAAGTTAAAGAATCTCAACCAATTTGTTCCAAAGATATCTATGGAAAAGGTGCTGAGAACCCCAGAATCTTGCAGAATCCTGCCCCATAGGGTCAGGGTCCTGAATTCCTTCCTTGCCTATTTGTGGTTTGGTGGCTCATTGTTTTTACTCTGAATGAGGTCTTTCCACTGTGGTTTCATCTTCCGCCTTCTGTGGGACTTCTTTATCTGAACATTCAGCACCTGTTGACTCTAGGGGACAAGGTCTCTTGAGTTCAGGATTTATGTCAATATTTCCTTTTTCAATGTGCACATATTCTTGCACTTCTGATTGGTCAGGAGACATGCTGACACTGGCGGGGTCACCTGAGGAATTTCCAGATGAAGTTATAGCTATATCATCTTGTTTTACAATCCCTACTTGTAGGCTTTTGGTTTCCCAACCAATGCTGCTCTTGTCTTCTTTTTCCTTCGCTTTGTGGGAAATACCATTGGGTATTGGGAGGCACGTAGTGGTTTGTTCCCCATTCTCTGTTGTCTCTATATTGTTTTCTTGTGCTTTATTTTCAAGCTTCCTTCTCTTTATCTCATCAGACATTTTAGTGTCCATGGACTCAGGGCTGGATGGCCCCTTCTCCTTTGACAGGTCCAGGTTCCCCATTTCCTCAGATCCACTAGAGGTCCCCATATTGCTCTGGTTAAGGGCACATTCTTCTAGGTTAAGGGCAATCTTCTCCACATCAGAGGTGCCCTGGCTTTGTTCCTCTTCTTGGCTAGACTCAAGTCTTTTTACCTCATATTTCCTTTTCTTACTTTCCTTTGGACTCTGAGGCCTTGGCTCCTGGTCCCCAGCACTCTTGGTTGCAACCTTTTCTTCCTGCTCATCAGATGAATTTGACCTTTCTCCCTGTTTCATCTCACACATCTGCAGCATGGCACTGGGGTCTTTCTTGTCCATCTGATTGACTTCAGAAACCGTATCTTCCCTAACGATCTCTTCCCTCACCTGAGTCCTAACTTGGTCTTTCTCTATTCCAACCTCATTTTGGGATCCAGTTGAACCCTCTTCTTCAAGACAGTCCTGCCGTAGAGAAGAAGGTGGAATCCCACGTTCAAATTTCTGAAGTTTCTCTTGTGGCCCCCATACAAATTTATATTGGGGACTAAAGTTTTTCCAGGCATAATAGACAAGTTTTCTGCGCTCCTTCTTGTTCCGGACTGTGAACATGAAGTAATCCAAGGCACTCTGCTTAACGCTTGGCAAGTCCTGATGAACAAGGGTCTCTTCCAGGAAGAAATGGATCAGGGGTACCTGGTAATGTTCATAGCCCATCTCGCCCAGACACTTTAGGATGCGAGTGATTCGGAGGTTGTTGTGACTGTGCCTGGAAGAGAAGATAAAATTTCCAAAGATTAACAGAAAAGGACAATAGAAATTCTTCCCAAAGCACCAACCACAGCTGCAGACACTGATAGTAAGGTCCATGCTTGAGATGAGGCATGATTTAGGGGATTTGGAATACTCTACATACAACAAGTGTATAATAAATGTTAGCTAATTATTTCAGTTTTATTTCAGTGCTAATACTGCTATATATATCCTGTCCCTGCTGTGTGGCAAGTGTATGATGCTAACCACAAACAAGTCTCTATTCTATTGTCTACCTCTCCACTGTGGAGTCCCAGTTACAAACAGGGACAGTTGAATCAACACACAGAAAGACAAAGGTGGAATGTCTCTGTTTTAAGCCAGTGTCATAGAACCAACGGATTTAGAGCTAAAAGGTATATGAAAGATACATAGTCTAAACCCTTCATCTTGCAGGATACAGAGAAGTGAGTTCCCCAAATTTATACATCCTTAGTGATGAGATTTGAACCCAAAATCTAAGTCCAAATTTGGTGCTCCTTCCATATAACCTGCATGTGTAGCCTAAACACAAATCTATAAACTCGAGTATAGTATAAAGGAAAGAACTCAGGACCATGGAAGGAAAGAACTTGCCTCAAGTCCTAGCTTCACTACTTGGTTATGGAATCTTGGGTAATGCTCTTCCTCATATGTAAACTGAGATAAAAATAATTGTAGTACTCATGTTAGAAAGTTGTCATGCCACATTAGAATATTAGAAAATGTATATAGGGAATTTGTGAACTGCATTGCATTTAATGGCAAGGACAACTTAATTAGAATTAGAGCACACTGTACTGGGTAATTAGAAATTCTGCAGTATGAGAGCCCCACCTTGAGACTAAAAGGAGGAGAGGGATGAGGGACGAGATCTAAATTCCATCAGATCCAAATACTTACAAGTCAAGGTTCTTAAATCTCTCCTGGTAATTGTCAGTCTTTCTTACTTTCCCTGTTTCTCGATCCTCCAGTTCAATTCCATAGAAGTCTAGCATGAGTTCATATGCTTGGACAAATCTTTTCATGACTTCTGCAGATTTTTTAAATTCCTGCAACATATAAAATTCTTATCTTCATAAAGATGAATGGCAACAGCTCCCAGGGATGAACACCTCCATTTTCATTCCTATAATCAGACATTCTCCATTTTCCTTCTATCTTCCATCAAGAAAACATTATCACACATTCATAGATCTAGCTTGAGTTACAAAGGACACAAGCCATTCTCCCATACATAAACTTCCCTTCATTTCTTCCTCTTAGGACCCTAGTTTCCTCAAAGTTCAGCTCTAACACTGCTCTATACATGAGTCTTTTTTATCTCCCTAGCTGTTGGTGCCTCCCCACCAATTAATTACCTTGTATTTATTTTGTTTATACTTAAATGTTTTCCACTGTAAGATTTAAATCAATATCCAATAACTCCATGTATTATATCTTATAAGATTTATTCATAATCAGTTGAAGCAAAAGAAATAAAAGAACAAAAGTAAAAGCCTGAGTAAAAGAAGCTTTCCCAGCCATGTTCACGGGAGAAGAGCGTGAGAGGTGGGGCTTCATAAAAATACACCCTCCCTACGTTAGTACATAACGTGAGAAGGAACATAGGAAGCTGGGATTTAGAGTCCTGGGGAGCAAATCCTAATTACACACCATCTTCTAACCCATAGAATACAATCTCCCAAAGGTAAGAGATGTTTCATTTTTGACACTGTATCCCTAATGCCTGGTACATAGTAAGCACATAACTCCTTCTTGGTCGATTAGCCCAATTACTTATTTTAAATAGGAGGAACTGAGATGCAGAAAGAGAATGGTAATGGGCCCCAAATTACACAGTAGTAAGTGACAAAACCAGGATTTAAACCCAGACACTCAGATTCTAATCCCAGGACTCTTTGCAATAAAGATCAGGAAACACTGCCAAATATAAATCCTGAAGACATCTGTTTTGGAATTTTGATCAACGAGGGCAGCTCAGTTTATGACAAATGTAGTCAAATTTCTTAAATTGGATGATCTTCCTTACTGGTATGAATCAGACTGGATTACTGAAAAGCTGGGCTTGTATACTACTGTTAAATGCATTTTAAAAATTCTACTCAATAACTCAGCTCTGACAAAGTATATCTATTACAGTCTTTCTTTAAAGTAAATTTATGTGTAATTCATCTCCTGGCTATGAGACTAAATAAGTGGCATCATCATCAACAATAACAATGTCTAACATTTCTATAGTGGTCTACATTTACAAAGCAATTATATGTATTATCTCAGTTGATCCTCTTGACAATCTGGGGATACAGGGAACCATTTTATATAGAAAGTAGCTGAGGCCCAGCCAGGAAAAATACCTTGTGTCCTTCCCACAGCTAGTGAGTTGGAGCATCAGGCTCTCATCTTTTGAGTCCAGTACTCTTATTCTGGTGAATAAGGATCATTTATACACTATTTAGACTACCCAGGAGTGGAAGCTTCTAAAATGCTTTTAAAAACCCAACCCATACATTCTGATTTAGAGTCATACAAGTATTGGTTCTAAGGTAGAAGAACAGTAATGGCTAGGCAATGGGGGTTAAGTGACTTGCCCAGGGTCACACAGCTAGGAATGATCTGAGACTAGATCTGAATCGAGATCCTCCCAACTCCAGGCTTGGTGCTCTATGTGCTGTGTTACTTAGCTGCCCCCTAACATGAAATTTCCTCCCTGAAATCCTTAGCAAACCCTCTCCTCACAGGGAGTACATCCATGGGTAAGATTTCAATCTAACCCACCTGAATCCAATTGAGAACCCAGTGTTTCATAATATGCTATAAATCTTTCCTTCTTAGGGCCACAGGATAAGTTCCTAGATGTATTGGTTTGCTTTTCTGTTTAAGAACAATCTTTGATAAAGGTTGATTTCCATCATATCCCCCTGGCTTCACATGGGCTTTTTGGATCTAACTATGCCCAGGGAATTTTCCATACCTCTTTTGGGCAGAGAACTCTGAGTACTCTAAAAACTAGTCTTTTGTCAAATAAGATTATGTTGATTATCAATAGTGCCTCCTTGGCCAACACCTCTCTTACATGAAGTCAGCAAGAGACACTTGTACTGACCGGGGAGTTCTACTGCTCACACAGACACACAGCTTCTCCACCGACCTCTTCCAGAGCTACAGAAACATGAATCATCTCACAGAGATGCCCTACCTGGATTTCTCTGAGGGTCAGGGGCTTCGCGTGCCAATTCACTCCCCTCTCCCGCAAAGGGAACAACCTGAAGGGGAAACAGAACTGCAAAGTCATCCAAAGTCATAGGAGAAGGGGTCAGGGCAGGGAAGGGAGAATCCAAGAGGAGGAATCCCTGAACGGCTCAGCATAGACCACAGGTGAGGAGTGCACAAGAGAGGCCAAGTGGTGGCACAATACATCTGCAACCAGATGGGCACTGGCTTCCATGAGCAGGTTCACACACACTCTTGTCCTATATAGATACACAAACACACACATACTCACAAAACACACACAAATGTGCACACACATTTGACCCTCACAATAATCCTGGGAGGTGACACAGCTAGGAAGTGTCTAAGGCCAGATTTGAACTTAGGTGTTTGTGACCTGAAGCCCGATTTACCACCTAGCTGCCTACTATCATGCCCTGCTCATAAGTAGGTACTTAATAACTTTTAAATGGATTGGACAGATTCCTTACAACAAGATGGAGAGGCAGGTATTTGTTGTTATTCAGTTGGGTTCAATTCTTTGTAACCCCTCCATGGACCATAGCTACCCAGGGAATTCTCTTGGCAAGGATACTAGAGTGGTTTACCATTGTCTTCTCCAGTGGATCTTTTGTCAGGCAATCAGAGGTTAAGGGACTTGCACATGGTCACATAGCTAGGAAGTATCTGAAGCTGGATCTGATCTTAGGTCTTCCTGACTCTAGGCTCAGTGCTCTTAACCACTGAGCCACAGCTGCCCCTGCAGAGGTAGGCAGTCTTAGTGTTATTGTCCAGTCACCTGGACATCACATGGCATTTTTCCTACTATGCCCTTTAATGTATTCGTGTTCTATTTTGAATTATTTTGTGTACCTATTTTATCTTTTCCTCAATCTCCCTTTCTGGATCATCAGGTGTATCATTCCCCCAAACCACGGGTATACCTGAAGGCTTTGTCCTGGGTCTCCTCTCTATATTTTTTTCTCTTGTGAATCCCATCAGATCCCATGGGTTCTATACACCAATGCTCACCACACATAGAAATCTCTCCTGGATATACGGCACTGGGCAAGAAGGTAACTCATGGGTTCTACACACCAGAATTAAAAGCAATCTTGGTCTCTCCTCTGAGCACTGCTCCTACACAACCAGTTAGCTAATGGATTTCAAATCGGATATTCAGCAGACATTTCAAAAGCAACATGTCCTAACCCAATTACCCATACCCTTTTCTCAACCCTCTTTATTAACACCTCCCTATTTCTCTAACCATCCCTCTAGTCACCCAGGTTTGCTGCTCCCCCCTCCCACAGCCAAAGAATTGCTAAGCCTTGCTGTTTCTACCCCTGCAATGTCTCTTACCTTTGTCCCTTTCTCTCCTCTTTAGCTTCTACCCTAGTTCTGGTCCTCATTGCCTTGTTTGGACAATTGCAATCGTTTCTTAACTGATCTCCCTTACTTTGAGTCTCCCACATTTTTAGTCAATCCATATAGCTGCTAAAGGGATCCTTACCATTGATTTCTAATCCTATTATCACCCTGCTCAATGAAAGCCTCTTGACTCTAAGACCAATTACAAATACCTATTTGCATGCTCCAGCCTGCCTTTATTGACTTATTTCCAGTCATATACTCTATGGTTCAGTCAAACTGGGCTTCTTGATACTCCTCACCCAAGATATTTGATCTCCCATCTCTGGGCCACTATGTTATGCTGTCCCATACTGTGCTTACAGAGCTATCCCTTCTTACCTCTGCCTTGTAGACTCCCTCACCTACCTGAAGCTTAGATCCATGGCCACTACCTGAGACCTTTTCTGAGCTTCCTCCCTAGATGCTAGTTGCTCTCCCTGTACCCAAATTAGGTGGCATTTGCTTTGTATATATTTGCATTTACTAATGTGTCCATCTTGTCTTCCAGGCTGAATTAAGTTCCCAGAGGGCAAGGACAATTTTATTTTTGACTTTTGACTTAGCATGATACCTGGCACATAATAGGCACTTAATAAATACTTGCTCATTATACATTTTTGAACCATTCCCAATGCCTAGGAAAGATCTCTACAAATAGCGGCACTTAGTCACTATTTACTGAGTTAAGAGGGCAGAGCAGAGGAAGCACTGGTCTTAGAATAAGAAGATCTGGGTTCTAGGTCTAATTTTAGTATTAACTAGGTAGATGACAATAGGACAAATATTTATACTCTTTCTGAACCTCAGTTTTTTCTTATCTGTAAAATTGAGCTAGTAATACTCATTACTTATCTCACAGAATATAATGGGAAAACTAGAAAACATTTTAGAAATGAGAGATATTATTACTATTAAATAAATTAAAATAGCTATCATCTCCAAATCACCAGGCAAGTATCTGACTGGATGAAAGAAGTGAATAGGTCAGGTAACAATGATTTAACCGAGGGCCTTCATTGCATTGGACTGGTACCCAGGTAATGTCAAAAGACCTTCAGCCAGGTGTGGTGGTAATCTTTGCTACCAGAGGGACTGAAGTTATGGATTTCTTGAGATAAGGAGCTGAGCTGCAGTAATTAAGCCAGCAAGGCACATGCACTAAGTTTGGCATTATTATGGGGAGTTTCCAGGGGGTAGAGTGGGGTAGTTACTAGATTGTCTAATGAGGGATTAACTATCAAAGTCAGAAACAGAGCAGGAGTAGCCCCTGAACTTCTAGCCTAGATGAGATGGGGAGACCCAATCTTAACAAAACCAAACCACCTCCCTCTTCTACCACATGCATAGTGTTATCTCACTCACCACTGTATGTAAGAGTGGTTGTCCTCTAGTCTGTCATAGTCCTTTCTCCATTTCTTCAGGATGTCCTCAATAAAATGGCCTACAGTATACAAACAAATACTAGGAAGTTACATAGCAGAATCCATATCAGCTAGACTCCTAGTAACTTACCATGTTCAGCTATCATACTAGCTAGAGTCAGAAAACAAGTATAATGGCTGGGCTTTTTGGGGTACTTGTGAAAAAAGTTAAAAATTGGAAAAATAATCTTTCTGCTAAATTTTTCCAGGCTCTTATGATTCTTGGTATGTCCAGTTGAGAATTATGCCAGTTTAGTGACTCTGAGGGTAAAGTTCTAAATTGCTGAACCAATCTGTGGCTCCATCAAAAAGTCTGTCTTCCCTTTTTATTCATCTTTTCCAAACTGATTGGCGAGGTAAAGCCTCAGTTGTTTAATTTGTATTTCTCTCATCATTTTATTACACCCTTGATAAATATAATAGATATTGCAAAAACAAAACATATACATAGATATACAATAATCTTCTTTATCTATTGGAATGTTTTTATTTGATGATTAAGTACATAATTTTTAAAAAAGTTATTACTATTCTCTATTCTCATACTATTCTCCTTATGTGTAGAAAAATTTAACAGTAATGGTCACCTACAGTGAGACAGCTAACACAGGTTACTTAAAAAAAGAAAATAAAAAAAGGCAACTCCTATTGGCCTAGGACAAGAAGTAAAGAAATGTCAGCTAGAATAGGAATAGTGAATAAATAATGAATAGGCAAACAAATGTATTACTCTTATTTTTCAATTACTTTTTAGAACCCTTACCTTCTGTTTTAGAATCAATGCTGTGTATTGGTTCTAATAGGTTAGATAAGCGGTAAGGGGCTAGGAAACGAGGGTTAAGTGATTTGCCCAGGGTCACATAGCTAGAAATGTTGGAAACCACATTTGAACCCAGGACCTATAGTCTCTAAGCCTGGCTCTCAATCCACTGAGCCGCTGACCTGCCCCCAAACTTATTACTTTTAAAAACACACAGAATAGGGCAGCAGGTGGCTCAGTGGATTGAGTGCCAGGCCCAGAGATGGGAAGTCCTAGGTTCAAATCTGGCCTTAGACACTTCCTAGTTGGGTGACCCTGGGCAAGTCACTTAATTTGCACTGCCTAGCCTTTCCCACTCTTGGAATCAATACACAGTATTTGATTCTGCGTATTGATTCCAATACAGAAAGTAAGGGTTAAAAAAAACAACAACACACAAAATAAACACACAGTAGATATGTCAACAAAACCATAGCTGGTTGATCCAATGAGACAGGAATGTCAAGAAGGGGGCTCATGTCAATGTAGAGTCATAGGTTGTTGGGAGCTGAGTTAGATACAAACCATTGGGCAAGAAGGCAATTTCATTTTTATAAAACTTCAAATTCATCATTTCATCATTGGACTCTTCATCTGTCAAACCCTACAGAAACAAAAAGGTGTTAAGAGGCTGATGAATCACCACACATTATCCGCTATTCAAACGAGAGGGATCAATTCAACATGTATTTACTATGTCTGGGTGTCTATTTTGTTCTACTGAAGGGAATAGAACCTGTGTATGGAAATAGAATACAAGAACATCTGAGGAAGGAGGAAGTCCTAGCAACGATTTCCTGTCCAGATTGAGAAGGGAGACTCAGGGGGGAGCAAATAAGTCACAGGGACGCTTGGCTGCTTCTAGGGACAATGCCTCACTCTAGGCATCTTTGCTTGTGTTTTAACCTGCTTCTGCTTCCCACAATCTTGACAATCTTATTACAGGAGTTTACACCTCCAAAAGGAAGACACCCCTACTTAACCTTAAGTGGGGGAAAGTCTGCAACCCATGTGCTAAACTGGGTGATAACTTGGAAATATGTGAATCCAAACTGAGTGACAACTCAGAAATGTGTGAATCCTAGGAGGAGAGTTAACACCTTTATAGAGGTGAGAAGTTAATCCCACAGACACTGCAGTGCTGGACAATTTGGAAACTGTTATTGGCCCCTATGAAGAGGGGCAGGGACAGGAAACCACCATAAAAGTCACGAAATCCTTTGGCTGGGGCAGCCTCCTGCAGATGAGTCTCATGGACTGTCTCTTGGATATAGTCTTCTAGGGAGCTTCACTGGAGACTGCATTGAGGATTCTGACTTCAATTTAGACTCGACTCCTGGACTACTTGGTTGGGTGAGTGAAAAGGCTGACTCCCTTCCTAGTTTCTGAAGAGACTAGCTTCCATCTTGGAGAAGGCCATGTGGTTATTCACTACCAGCTCTCCTGTCTGAGAACTAGTATAGGTATTTTCTCTAACCTCTTTCACATTTCTCTGCTTTGTTTCCCCTCTATTTTGGTAAATAAACTTCTGACTTGAGATATAATAATTTTGGTGACCATGTTATTTCATATAATTTAAGTCCAACCATTCAATGTAATGTTTACACATGTGTGTACACACACACACACACACACACACACACACTAAATAGAAAGTACTCTGTGCCAAGATGGTATAAGGATTAGGTTGGATCAAGGGAGGCTTTAGGTAGAATGTGTCCCTTGAGCAGAGGTTTGAAGGAAACAAGGTATTCTATGACACAGAGGGGAGATGAGGACTGCACTCCAGGCATGAGTTGTTTCAGTTGTGTTTAATTCTCATGTCCACATTTGGGTTTTTCTTGGCAAAGATATTAAGAGTAGTTTGCCATTTCCTTCTCCGGCTCATTTTACAGATAAGAAAACAGAGGCAAAAGGGTTAAATGCCTTGCCCAAGATAATGCAGCTAGTGTCTGAGGCCAGACTTGATTTTAGAACTTTCTGCAATAAGCTAGATAACCAGATATGGACGATAGACAGTTAGAAGGCACACAGATAGGAAATGGAGTGTCATGTGTAAGGAAGAGCAAGGGCAGTCTGTAGAAAAAAGAGTAATGTGTGTTTAGAGCTCATAAAGGAGATTAGAGCTAGATACATAGGTGTAAAGGGTTATCTTCAGAGGGCGGGAGGAAGGCTTCCAAGACTTACTGGGTATTGACGTCTGTATCTCTGCATGTCCTGTACTGCTCTCCAGTTTCGGCATCCTATCATCCGATTCTATAAGGTGAAAAGAGAAAATGAAATTCAATAGGAGAAAATTCAGGATTGGTTATTATAACCAATATTTTGCCATCTAATGAGTGTTACTACCAAGAAAGAGCCCTCAGCAGAGGGCTTTTGGTTTAGGGTAAGAATCTATGGAGTGAAGACAGTCCAGTTGAAAGCAAACACTAGCTCGCTGCATAACTAGGCAAGTCACATAACTGCTAAGTTTCCTCATCTGTAAAATGGTAAGAATAACACTTACCTCCCAAAGTTGTTTTTAAGAATAAAATGAGATAATATCCACAAACTTGTTTTCCAAACCCAAAGCATGATATAAAACGCTAGCTATTTATCATTATGACCATAGATTTATGATTACTTCTCATTTCTCTTTATGTTTACATAGCATTTAATATTTCTACTACTACTACTCCTCCTCCTCCTCCTCCTCCTACTACTAGCTAGCTAATATCTATATAGTGCTTTTAAATATGCAAGGCACTTTACATATATTAATTCCTTTCATCATCAAAGCAACCCTATGAGATTTACAGGTGAAGAAATAGCAGCTAAAAAGGTGACTTGTTCAAGGTCACAAAACTTGTAAGTAAGTTTCTAGTATTAAGTATTTTTCAAGGGAGTAAGTACCTCAAAAAGGCCATCTATTAATAGGTGCCACTACTTTTCCTTCTCATTCTCCCTTTTGATTTGGTTTCTGACTTTATAATTCGATTAAAACTGCTCTTTCACAATAATCCCTTAGTTGTCAAAAACAATGGCTTTTTCTCAAACCTCATTTTCCCTGTCCTCTCCATTGATACCTTTAATCACCATCTCTCTTGATTTTCTTCCTACCTATCTGACCACTTTTTCTCAGTCTTCTTTGCAGGCTATTTTATCCAAAAGATACCTTCTAACTGTTTTGGTGTGTCCCTCAGGATTCTCTGCCGAGTCCTCTTCTCTTCAATCTCTCTCTCTCTCTAATACTTCACATGGTGATTTTAACATCTCCCATGGATTTAATTATCGTCTCTAGGCTGATGATTTTCAAATCTACCTACTCTGCCCCAGACTCTCTTCTGACTTCCAATCTCCTATCTTCAATTGCCTTTCAGATGTCTAGAACTGAGTGTCCAGTAAACATTAAACTAATGGAACAAAATGGAACTCTACCTTTCTTCTCCCTACTCTCTCGCTTCTACCTTCCATTACTACTGAGGGCAAAACCATCCTCCCTTTCCCTTGTACCTACCATGGTTCAAAACTTAAAGTCATCCTAGACTCCTTACTACCTCCCCCTCCCCACCCCTGCTTCCCAATATAAAATTGATGATCAAGGTCTGTTGACTTCAGATCTTTGCAACATCTCTCGAATATGCCCCACTTTCTCCTCTGACCTCTTAAATTTCAGGTCCAGACTACTGAAATAACCTGCTAGAGAGTTTGCTGGCCTCAACTCTTTCCCTACTCCAATTCATTCTCCATTCAGCTACCTGCCAAAAGATAGGTCTGACCATGTCATCTCTTTATTCAATAAACTACAGTGGCTCCCTACCATTCCCAAATCAAATACAAAATCATGTTTGGCATTCAAAGTCTTTCATAACCCAAATGCCCAATTATCTTTCCAATCTTCTTACACCTTATTTTGTATCACATACTCTTCAGTCCAGGGAACACTGGCCTCCTTGTGGCTTTCTCAGCATCGGGCATTTTCTCTGGCTGTAACACTGTTCTCTGTAACACTACCCTTCTTCACTTGGCTTCCTTTAAGTATTCACTAAAATGCCATCTTTTACAGGAAGTCTTTCCCGACCCATATTAACTGTAGTGCCTTCTGCCTGTTAATTATTTTCTGTTTAGCATGGTATCTGGCACAACAAAGTAGGTGCTTAAAAATGCTTACTGATTACATGAAGAATCTGAACTAAGGTCTTCCTGACTCCCAAGTCCAACATTTTATCCACTATGCCACAGTAACAACACATCCCAACTTCTGTTTAATTCTTGTTCAGTCATGCCAAGACTGAAGTACACCAAGAGTATCCATGGGGTTTTTCTTTAGCAAAGATATCGGAGTAGTTTGCCATTTGCTTTTCTAGTGGATTAAGGCAAACAGAGGTTAAGTGACTTTCTCAGGGTCACACAGCTAGTGTCTGAAGCCATATTTGAACTCTGGTCTTCCTGATTCCAGGCCTAGTGCCCTATCCACTGAGACACCTAGGTGCCCATGGTTATTATGTGCAAAGCATTGTGCCAAGCACTTGGCAATTATTATCTCATTTTGATTCTAAAAATAACTTTTAAAAAAATCTTACCCTTCTGTCTTAGAATCACTACTAAGTATCTGTTCCAAGGAGGAAGAGAGGTAAGGGCTAGGCAACTGGGGTTAAGTGACTTGTCCAGGGTCATGCAGCTAGGAAGTGTCTAAGGCCAGATTTGAACCGAGGACCTCATATCTAAGCCTAACTCTATCCACCTAACTGCCCCTAAAACAACTCTTGATGAGGAAACTGAGGCAAATGGAAGTCAATTGACTTGCCCAGAATCACAAAGCTAAGTCAGTGTTTGAGGCTGCATTTGAACTCAGGTCTTTCTTTCTTTCCTTAATTTTTAATTAAAAAAAAAAAAACAAACAAAAAACCAAAAAACCAAAACCCCTTACCTTCTGACTTAGAATCGATACTGTTCTAAGGCAGAAGAGCAGTAAGGGCTAGGCAATGAGGGTTAGGTGACTTGCCCAGAGTCCCACAGCTATGAAGTGTCTGAGGAATTTGGGTTTTTCTCACTCCAAGTCTGGAGCTGTATCCACGGTGCCACCCATCTGCATAAACATCAGCGCTTTTAAGGTCAAATCCTGGCCTCTGTTACTCTGGACCTCAATTTCTTTATCTACTAAAAAAAAATTTAAATTAAATTTAAAAAAAATACAGAGGTTGAACTGATTGGATAGATGCCCGAGAGCCGATTCTGGTTCTAAATATAGGATCCTATGAATCCTGTGAGGTCATCAAAGCAGGGATTCGTATCCCAGTTGAAGACACAGTAAACAGTCAGAGGGATCGATCTAATGACTTGTCCAATGTCACAACATATCAGTGTCTGAGTTAAGGATTCACGTCTCTTTACTGAAAGGTCCCACTGACTTTTCCAGAGCTCCCTGCAATGGTTTTTGAGGGTGCCAGAATCACCGTTCACTCCCTCCCTGTCCTGCTGAAGGAATCATCCCTCCGAGGCTCTCCTATGCAGAGGTGGTGCTAAGGATGAAATGCATTCTGTCAGTGTGCCTCCCCACTCTCCAAGCCCCCTGGCTCAGCAGGCTGCCTGAGAGTGGGCGAAAGCCAAGAATAGAGCTGAAAGCTGGGAGCAGCTGAAATGAACAAGCCATCAGAATAATGGCAACGCCTCAGACTTTTCCAACAAGGGATGATGCCTCATTTCTAGCCGCTGAGAGCAGAATGAGCCTCCCTTAAGGCTCTGAGCCCCTCAACCCAGGGTCTCAGTTCTTTCTGGCATCAAGAGGAGATGGCAAATTGAAAAGGCAGATCAAACGGCATTGCTACAAATCCCAGCATGTCTGGTGGTGTCATCAAAGCCAGATTCCTCTAATTCTTGATCTGGAAAGCCCCATAGAGGTTAGTTAGTCTCAGTCATTTTACAGATGAAGAAACTGAGGTCACAGGATGGAAAGTGACTTGCATGTAAGGAGTAAGGTAGAGTCAAAATCTGAACCCAGGTCCTGACTCCAAATTCAGTCCTCGTTCTCTTGTACCACACTGTCCCCTGAAAGATCAAAGATGGAACATAGGAACTCCTACAAGCAAAGCATGTCTTCTACCACTGAGCTACATCCTGAAACCTCAGTCAATGCTCTGGTCATTTCAATCAACTGTTACAAAAGTGCCTATCTAATCTAAGACTTGAGACCCTCTGTACCTTGCTCTGAGGGGATGTGACCCTGTAGTTTGATTGGCCCTAAATGGTTTTCAGCATTTGAAAAGAAAAAAAAATTGGAAGATGACCAACCTTTAGTTGATTAAAAGTCATTTGCAACTGTTGATTGAGATAACCCCAACTCAAGGACAAACTGAACCAAGAAGTCCAAAAGCTGCAGAATTGCCACACATATTGGCAGAATCTGAAAAGAAGAGAGCCCCATCTGGGCTGGAGACAGAGGACAACAGGTTCAGGTTTATGAACAGCAGAATTTGGCATGAGGGGATAAAAACGATGAAAAAATGATAGGAGCAGAGGGACAAGGAAGTGTGGATGAGGCCCAGAATGAGGACACCATGGAGTTAGAGAACCATTTCAATTTTGATTCTTAGACCCTTAGAACAGATTATAGTTTTACAACCTTAGAATCAGACTCATGGAACCTTGGAATCATAAAGGCATTCCAGTTGGAAGACTAGCAGCTAAAGCTGAGGTCTCACCTCAATCCTACTCCCTTCCCTCTGTGGATTGTGTTGTTTTTGCATGTTGTCTAGCTCCCTATCAAAGAGATAGACCTTGAGAGCAGATGTTCTTTTGCTTTCTTTGTTTACTAAATGCTAGGCAACTAACTGGATTGGAAGGAGTTTTGGAGATCATGGAGTTCAATCAATCCCCTCATTTGACGCTTGAGAGGGAATGATGCCCATAGAGGGGAAGTGATCAAAAGTGGCACAACCAGACAGTGGCTGAGCTGAAACTAGCATCTATATTTCCTGACTCTGATCCTGGATTTCCCTAACAATAAGAGGGCCTGAATTATATTAGTATAGTCCAGTTGGAAAAAGTATTCAAAGAGAGAGCAACTGGGTATGAATCTGAACAATTTACTTAATATTCAGGTGACTTTAGCAAGTCAGTCTCTCCAGGATTCAGTTCTACAGCTTTAAAAGAATGAGGTCAGCTGAGATGATCTCTAAGGTTATTTCATTTCTAAGAGATTGTGAGTCCATGTCTCCTGAAATCTAAGTTTTCTTATCCTTAAGGAGCTGATGCTTTTTTCAAAAGCATCTGTCACTTTGGAATGAAGGTCCTCAAGAGTGGAGTTATAGAATCATAAAGTTAGAGCTGGAATGTATCTTAGAAGCCATTGAACCCAATCCCTTCATTTTACAGAGGTGGAAACTGAGTCTGAGTAAGTTCAAATAAATAGCTATGGGGCCAACAGCTAGTTCCTGAAGCAGGATTTAAACACAGGTCTTCCTGATTTAGTCCACTGCTCTTTACATCACACCATGCTCCCTCTAAAAAAGGTATGTTCAAGGGACACTTGTGACAGAAATGGTTGTAGCTGTAGAATGTAGAGCTGGCTGGCAAGTACTTTCTTCTCCATCCTTCCTGTAGAGGGGATAGAGCTGAATCCTTTCCAGACTTTCCTATCACTTTTGGGGTAGGGCTGTCAGTTACCACCCTCTCCTTCCTGTACCCTTTTCTCCTTTAAATAAGGCACACATATGTGTACAATTATGTGTGAACTGAGTTTTACTGAATACCTACTATATGCATGTATTCTATACAAGCCTACGGTTTTAAATTTTATCAAGTGTGTGCATATACACATACGTCACAGTAAATATCTCCTAAATAAATGAATGAATGAGCCACCCTGGTATAATAGACAGTTTACTAACAAAAGTCCTAGTCTCTGCTTCAGTACTATAGCAAATTGGGGGATCTAGGGTAAATCATATCTCTCCTTTGGACCTTGATGTCCAGATCCATCAAATGAGGGGAATTCAGTTGATAAGGAGATTAGGTGATATGGAAAATTCTTTCAGTTCTATTCTTTAGTGCTTATTATTTTCCAGCCCTCAGGGAGAAAACTACATCACTGTCTTATGGGAGAATGGCAGAAGTGAGAAAGGGACATGAAGTGAATGAATAAAAAAAAGCATTCATTTAACACTTATTATGTGTTAAGTACTATGTAATGGGCTAGAGATATAAATACAAAAGAAGGTAAAGTCTCTGATCTCAAGGAGTTTATATTTTAACTGGAGAAATAACAACACATATCAAGAGGGGCAGCCCAAAAAAGGACATTTTGGACAGTAGGATCCAAGGGTGTGGAATGGAGCCCAGGAGGAGTATAGATCTTATCCTGAGGCAGTAACAGAATAGATTTAAACATGTCATTATTTCAAAATTGAAGTGGGTAGGGAGGAAAGCTGGGGAAAATGGACAAAAAGGAACAAAAAGGAGTTTTAAGTATGGCTAGGGTTTTCCTGAACTAATTAGTACTTTAAAGGCAGGACCTAAATCTAGGTATCCCCTAGAACAAGGACAAATTTGTGGACAAAATAGTTGTTTAACAAAGATTTGAAGGTCTGAGGTATTGAACTCTTCCAGCTCTGACATTTTGTGACTAGATCTGTATTTTCCTGTCTTTTAAAAACCAAGTTATTTTACTAACTAAAACAGTGGCTGTTTTTGGAAATAAGTTTTCTAACTCAACTTCTAGAACTGGACAACTGATAGCCAGAAGTGAAACTGGAGAAACCCAGAGGAAAGCTGGCTACTCCCTCCCCACTAAGTTTCCATTTCTTTTTCCCTTAGGCCTACAGATTTCTTTTCTTCAAAGTCTATGGAATTAGATCTATTCAATTCAAGTCCTTTATTGTGACAAGGAGAATGAGATATAAGATAGCTTGTGACAGAACGAATGATATAATAAAATAACCACTGACTTGATTTGTGCCTCAGTTTCTTAATTTGTAAGATGTGGATAATAACTTTACTTACCAATCAACTATAAAGACTGCTGTGAAGAAAGCACATACTTCAAGGTGCTTCAATTTCCAGGTTAAATCCTGGGGTCAATATAGCTTCTTCCTAATGCCCTCCCCAGCTTTCTGGAGTGATCACTGCTATTTAAAAAAGATGACCTTGAAGATACCAGCTTTTGGGACAAAAATCCACTATTCCATAAAAACTGTTGGGGAAATTGGAAGACAGTGTGGGAGAGACTAGGAATAGATCAACACCTCACACCCTACACCAAGATAAATTCAAAATGGGTGAGTGACTTAAACATAAAGAAGGAAACCATAAGTAAATTGGGTAAACACAGAATAGTATACATGTCAGACCTTTGGGAGGGGAAAGACTTTAAAACCAAGCAAGACATAGAAAGAATCACAAAGTGTAAAATAAATAATTTTGACTACATCAAATTAAAAAGCTTTTGCACAAACAAAACCAATGTAACTAAAATCAGAAGGGAAACAACAAACTGGGAAAAAATCATCATAGAAACCTCTGACAAAGGTTTAATTACTCAAATATATAAAGAGCTAAATCAACTGTACAAAAAATCAAGCCATTCTCCAATTGATAAATGGGCAAGGGACATGAATAGGCAGTTCTCAGATAAAGAAATCAAAACTATTAATAAGCACATGAAGAAGTGTTCTAAATCTCTTATAATCAGAGAGATGCAAATCAAAACAACTCTGATGTATCACCTCACACCTAGCAGATTGGCTAACATAACAGCAAAGGAAAGTAATGAATGCTGGAGGGGATGTGGCAAAGTAGGGACATTAATTCATTGCTGGTGGAGTTGTGAACTGATCCAACCATTCTGGAGGGCAATTTGGAACTATGCCCAAAGGGCGACAAAAGAATATCTACCCTTTGATCCAGCCATAGCACTGCTAGGTCTGTACCCCAAAGAGATAATGGACAAAAAGACTTGTACAAAAATATTCATAGCTGCGCTCTTTGTGGTGGCCAAAAACTAGAAAACGAGGGGATGCCCATCAATTGGGGAATGGCTGAACACATTGTGGTATATGTTGATGATGGAATACTATTGTGCTAAAAGGAATAATAAAGTGGAGAAGTTCCATGGAGACTGGAACAACCTCCAGGAAGTGATGCAGAGCGAGAGGAGCAGAACCAGGAGAACACTGTACACAGAGACTAATACACTGTGGTACAATCGAATGTAATGGACGTCTCCATTAATGGCGGTGTAATGTCCCTGAACAATTTGCAGGGATCCAGGAGAAAAAAAACACTATTCATAAGCAAAGGACAAACTATGGGAGTGGAAACACCGAGGAAAAGCAACTGCCTGAATACAGCGGTTGAGGGGACATGACAGAGGAGAGACTCTAAATGAACACTCTAATGCAAATATTATCAACATGGCAATGGGTTCAAATCAAGAAAACATGCAATGCCCAGTGGATTTGCGCGTCGGCTATGGGGGGTGGGGGGGGGGAAGAAAATGATCTATGTCTTTAATGAATAATGCTTGGAAATGATCAAATAAAATATAAAATATAAAATTAAAAAAAAAAAGATGACCCTGGCATCTCAAAATCATAAATACAGATTGTAAAAGGACCTTGAAGATGATCCAGTCCAAACTAATTTTAAATGGGAGATTAAGACACAAAGAGGTACAACATGGTAGAGTGGATATAGGGTCCAAAGGCCTGTATTTAGATCTCAGTACTACTTAACTCTACAATATCGGGCAAGTCATATTATCAAACTATAGTTTTATCTTTTAAAATGATGTTGGACTAGATGATCTCTCAGGTCCTTTGCAGCTTAAAATCTATTAAAGACAAATACGTAAGTGCCTACAGTGTGCAGATCACTGTGCTAAGCTCCATAGGATACAAAATTTATGCAAGACATTGTCCCCATCCTCATAGTTTAGGAGAATCAAATACCAATAAAGACAACTATAATACATAATAGTATTTGTTAAGTGTACTGGAAGAGTAAAAATTATTGGTGAGGCCCAAGAAGATGAGGGAAGATTTTTATGGGGTGAATGATAAATAATTTCTACTTCTAAGAATTGGTAGGAATTCAAAGAGCAGGGAAAGACATTTTAGGCATAGGTATCAGCACAAGCAAAAACATAGAAAAGGTAAAGTGCATTTTGTGTTTAAAGGAGAAAGGAGTTTGGCAGCCCAGCTTGGGTGACCAATGAGTGGAGGGCCATAATATGAAAAAGGGCAGCAAAGGTCAGGATGGCATTAGATCTTGAAGAACTTTGAATGACAGGCAAAGAATTCTGAATTTTACTTGATGGTCAAAAGTGAAATAGCAACTACTTTTTTGTGGGAAAGACATAAGTAGATTTGTACAGAAAAAGATTATCCAGGCATCATTATGAAAGATGGATTGGAGGATGAGATGGTCTAAGCTTATAGTAAGGGGATAATGAGGGAGATAGACTTCAGAACTGTCTGAAAATGAGTTAGTGTAAGAAAGAGAAGAAAATACTAGAGGTTTCAAACATGGAAGCCTGAATGAATGGCAGTACTGACAGAAATACTGATGCCTAGAAAAGAATAGGTTTGAGGGACAAAATGAGATGTTTGGGACATTTTGAGTGTGAGGATCCAGTAGGAATGGGTGAGGGTGTCTTTGTGGGAAGTGTGAGATTTGAATCTGTAGCTTAGAAAAGAAGTCAAAGCTGAAGACACACATTTGGATCATCTGAATAGAGATGGTATAGTTGAGCCTGTGGAAGTAAATGAGACTGCAAAAGAACAGAGGAGAGCCAGACCTTTGGGAAAAGACCCATATTCTACTGCTCAGGTTTATGGTTTCTGAAGTTAGTAGAAGATCTAAGAAAAGAGTGTTAGGTAGAATTGGAAGCCTATGATGTCTAGGATGCCAAGGGAGGGAAGGGCATTGAGGTCAACCGTGTCAAAAGGCTACAGAGGATGAGGACTTCAACAAAAAACCCACCTCCTGGATTTTCAGATTATGATCTGCCACATTCTCAAGGTCACAGATTTGGTGGCAAGGCAGAAGCCCTAAAACATCCACTCCCTTACTTAATTAGTTTCTATTTCTCCTAAGCATGTGAGTACTAACATACATGCAGACACGTATACATACACACAGTCCATTTCTGAAGCCGTTTCAGACCCCATCCTGGGACCCCTCAGTCCCCAAATTCCTTGAGGCAAGTCCACCACCAAAAAACCCAGAACTGCCCAGAAAAAGTTAACTTCACTAGAAAGACCAGAAAAGTCCAGGGCCAGGGCTTCCGCGGTGGGAGGAGCTGAATTGGAGGCGGTGCGTGGGTTTGAAGTAGCCCATGGCAGTTCCTGTAGCTCCAACCAGCACTCTGGGAAGGCTGGGGGGTGGGGGCAAGGGAAGCCGGGTCCAGGGGGGCAAGAGAACATTTTAAGAAGCTGTAGAACCTCGGCAGCAAGTGCCGCCTGACCGCGGGGAGTGAATTTGGTTAGTCGCCTAATAGAGCCCAACCTACTCCCGACTAAAAGATAAAGGCGGACTGGCGGCGGAAGCGGGGACGGGGACAGCGCGAGGGCTCGGGAAGGTTTGGGTCAAAGCTGGGGGTAGGGAACAGCAGGAATGGAAGAGATCTTTAGTTCGCTCGTCCACTCTCTAGACCCCTCTCGGCCCCATGCCCTCCGGACAAAGTGCAAGCTCCCGGAGACTCCCGCCCTCCGCAGGCCCTGGCCATCTCCTAGGACTTCACCTGGAAAGCCTGGTTCCCGCGTTGCTGCTGCCTCGGCTTCGCTTCCTCCCTGGTCTTCCTCTCTTCCTTCTCCTTTTCCTGCTCCTCTTCCTCTTCTTCCCAAGTCGAATCGCAGTCTTCGTCGTCCATGCTCTGTGCAGCAGAGGTTAAAAGCCTGGGTCACGGCCAGAACAGGGAGCAGGAGAAGACGCTGAGGTGCGGAGGTGTGTAGGGTTCAAGGGAGGTAGATTGAAGTGGCGAGGGGAGGAGAGAGGCCGGCAGGAAAGGAAAGAGAAGCAGCGGAAACGAAAGCGAAAGGAGGAGGGAGGACGCACTGGGGGAGGAGATTTAAAAGGAGAGCCGCGGGGGAGGCGCAGCCTGAGCCCGCCCCTGGGGTGGGGAGAACCGGCGGGGTTCATTGTATTCAAACCTCCTCTAGTGCTTCGGTCTTTTTACTCCGCCCCCTTCTCCTCCAGCCTCTTGTTTAACTCCTGGTTGTAAGAGACCGGTGGCACCTTTCCCCCGTTAGATTGCAGTTGTTAGCTATGATATTTGTTTGTCGATTAGTTATTACACTGCTTGAGGGAGGGGGTTGAGAATTTGACTCAGGTTTTTCCAGAATGTTTCAATCCATGATGGATTTAAGCATACAGCATGCTAGACCTGACTTGGGCGCTGAGAAGTGGCGTAAAAACGTCGTCAAGGACGTGGATTCGAGAAAAGGAGGTGGTTCAGTACCTCAGTCCGGTTGTGAGAGAGCCGTCCATAAAGATCCTGAATGTTACATCTGTATATAAGGAATATTAAAAGAACGAGGAGACGGCATCCGTGGATTCAGAAGAGGTCATGTTAGGGGAGAGGGGTCGTTTTGGGATGGGGAGGGAAGAGGTAGAAGAAAGGGAAGGAAGAGGAGAAAAAGGAGGTGGGGGCTGAATGACAGTACTATGGAGAGCATTCATCGAAGTAACAGAATGAAAGAAGTTTGAGCAAAATTTTTTTACTGTAAATTTGGGGGCTAGAGGGAATATCGCTCCTTTTCTTCTCATTTGCCTTGGAGTAGTTGTTGAATTTCCTTTTCT
Source organism: Monodelphis domestica (assembly GCF_027887165.1). Lineage (NCBI taxonomy): Eukaryota > Metazoa > Chordata > Mammalia > Didelphimorphia > Didelphidae > Monodelphis > Monodelphis domestica. Next base: position 483,596,565 of record NC_077227.1, read on the forward strand.
ATGATACATATTCATCCCCACACCAGTTTTCTTTACTTAGAAGTTAATATTAGTGGCTTCTCCTGGAAAGAGATAGGTAGTCACAAAAAAACTTTAAAAATGATCTTCCTAATGAATCAACCAAACCTGAAAGATAAACAACACCAGTGGCTAGAACTTGGGAAAAATTTGTCTTCATTCTGCTCCCTGGTGGCATTTGTGATTCTTTAAAAGAAAAAGGAAGGGGGCAGCTCAGTGGACTGAGAGCCAGGCCTAGAGATGGGAGGTCATAGGTTCAAATATGGCCTCAGACACTTCCCAGCTGTGTGACCCTGGGCAAGTCACTTGACCCCCATTGCCTAGCCCTTACCACTCTTCTGCCTTGGAGCCAATACACAGTATTGATTCCAAGACGGAATGTAAGGATTTTAAATTAAAAAAATAAAAAAAAGGAAAAAGAAAAGAAAGAGAAAGGATATACAATCTAAATCTTTGGCTTTGTCAATCTGAAAAAACACAGAATTACCAAAGCATTTACAAAAGAACACTTTAATCAGTACAAGGACAGTGCTCTTATGGCCACCACAGTGAGCCATCCACACTCCTGATTCTGTGGCACATTGTGGTGGGGAGGAGGGGGAGACACACACTAAGAATGGGAATTTCTAGGGAACTAAAGAACTTGGGTTCAATTAATGCCTTAAGGAGTATAACAAGAGAAACTACTGAGAAACTAGGGTTTTGAAAAAGAGGTTATATAGCCTGAGTCTGGAATATTTGGGTGAGACCTAAATACAAAGGGAGAAACTAAGAAAATTTAAAAAGGGTACTTGATAGGGGCAGCTGGGTAACTGGGTAGCTCAGTGGACTGAGAGCCGCAGGCCTACAGCCTGGTGGTCCTGGGTTCAAATGTGGCCTCAGATACTTCTTAGCTGGGTGACCCTGGACAAGTCACTTGACCCCCATTGCCCAAACCTTACCACTCTTCTGCCTTGGAATACATAGTATTGATTTTAAGGCAGAAGGCAAGGGTTTAAAAAAAGGGGGGGGTACTTCATACTTGACTATCTCTACCACTCCTATCCTGGGTGGGTTGGGTGTCCTGTTGTTCAGTTTGGACATGGATCAGTCATGGAGTTTCTTGAAGGCAAGTTCCCGTGAGACAAAGAGTAAATTTGGGGATTCATAAAACTAGGTTGTTAAATTCTAATAAAAGGACATGAACATTGTGTAGAAAGTTACTAATGGAGCTAATGGAGTTACTTTTCTAGGACTAGGGCAGAACTCTGTGTGTGTGTGTGTGTGTGTGTGTGATTAACAGTTATGTGAAAACGTTTAATTCCTCTGTTCCCATTCTACTAAAGCTAATGAGTAGATGAAAAACCATTATTAAAAGCTTAGTATGTGCCAAGGACAGTGACACCTGGATACAAATATAAAAGGAAGATTGCCCTTGCTCTCAAATATCTTAAATTCTAATAAAGACAACACACATAGAAAGGTTTCTGTAACTCTAGTACCCAGTACAGTATCCTGTCTCAACATTTTGTCAATTTACTATTATTCTTATTTCAACCTGGAAAAAACACAGAACTACTAAAGTAGTTAAAAAACAAACAAACAAGTCTTTAATCAGGACAAAGGAGACAGAGTTCTTATGGCCACCACAAAGAGTCATGTGCGCACAAACCAATACCACTACATTGAGCTAGGCTCTGAGATTCTGGGAAATATGTCTCCAAGAAAACATATCAGAAATGGGAATTTCCATCATGGAAATTTTCATTGAACATGGGGGTCTCGTATACTCTTTAGGGAATATAACCAGAGAAATAACTGATTAGTTACATAGGGGATTGAGAAAAAGGCTGCCTGAGGCTATGGTATCTGGCAGAGGCCCAAATACATAAAGAGAATCTGAGAAACCCAAGAAACCAAAAAGGGCCCTTACGACTTGAGTATCTCTATCATTCCTATTCAAAGTGTTTAATAGGTGTTTGATGGCTTATTGTTCAGTTTTGGGATTAGGGTCAATTTTGGAGGTCCTTGAAGGCAAGTTCCTATGGGACAAAGGTAAATTTGGAGGTTTCATAAAACAACTTGTCATATAGTTTTAAACATCTGATGTTTAACTAGTCTATAAATTCTTAGGGAATGAATTGCTATTATGTCTTTCTTTATCCTCTACAATACCCAGGGGTACTCAATAGAGGCAACTGAGTGCCTCAGAATTGAAGCTTTTGAATTGTGGTGGGTTTGGGGAGTCCCTAGGATAGCAATTAGATCAAATCAATCAATACTTAAAGAAATTAATTCAGACTATGCATTAGAAGGTTAAATACTAAAGATGAAGCTTTAATACTTTGGCCACATAATGAAAAAATGGGATTCATTGGAAAAGAACCTGATGTTGGGGAAGATTGATGGCAAAAGGAGAAGCAAAAGACAGAGGCTGAGATGGATAGATAGTGTTATGGAAACATGAGCTTGGACAGATTTTGAGAGAGAGTAGAATATAGAAGAACTGAAGTGTTATGGTCTAATGAATCACTAAGTGTCAAGTGCTGGTTATGGAAGCCCTTGAGTGGGTTCTTAGAGAAAGCTACTGTTAGGATGTAGGTAAAGCCCAATCCCCTGCTGACTATGGTAAACTTGGCTGGGTAGGAGTCAAATATGTTTAGGCCAGCAGGCTAAGTTCTAAATCTGAGTGAGAGAGTGTGTGATTGTGAGCTAAAGAACAAAAGACAGAGGCAGGCAGAGAAAGACAGAAATGCGCTGAAATTAACTGAGTCATGGGAAACCTAGGGAAAACTGGTGAATGGATCACATAGCTCCATTTATTAGTGGATAAGAGGCAATATTTATACATTCCATGAACAAAGAAAGTATATCAGTAAAAGGACAACATGTAAAAAATATACTTTGCTAATTGCTAACATCACACATCAAGGAAAGGATAACATATCAGAATCACATATTTTCTATATGTCAATTAAGAGTATGTTGGAGTTATCAAAATATGCAAGCCAATTAAAGTACTCAGCTACATAAGGGAGTAAATACATTAATCAATCCTATCCTACAAGTCTTCTACTTTGGTGTTATCTCTAACATAAAGATGTCTTGAGGCACCAAGAATAGAGTAAGTAAAAGTCTTCTGTCTGGAGATAATGCTTTAAGGTTATGTTAATCTGGTCAATAATATTTTAGTCCATTAAGAATGTTTTAAGCCAATTAAGAAGAGTCAATAAGAAAGAGCCAGATGTCTTTGACATGATTTGTGGACCTCCAGGTTCATGACTTGGTCCTTGCCAGGAGTCTGGGACAGGTTTTACAGAACATGTCTGCCTTCTACTTCAATGGGCCTGGGGAATCCTCATGAACCTTATCAGCTAAGAGTTGGATCTGACTGTGTGACTGAACAAAAACAACAGATGGAATAGTGGATAGTGGGTTGGAATGGAATTAAAAAGAGAAGTTATATCCTGCCTCACTTCTCTGGGCCTTTGTTTCCTAAATAATGGAGTTATAGTCTGGTCTTTCTAGCTGTAAATCTTTGGTTCTTAATATCTGTTTCACTAGTGTTTTAGGTATGAGTCTATTAAATTTAACCAACATTTATTAAGTACCTGCCTTGTGTAGACTCAGACTGAGGATTTGAAGAGAAAAATGAAACAATCTTTGTCTTGAAGAATTTTATATTTTATTGGCAATACTTTTGCACCAGCTCTCAAAAAACTTCTGTCCTCTGATGTTCACACTTTGTGCTTAGAGTATTGCAATACCCTGCTGGTGATTCTGCCAGCCCCAATACTCTTCCCCACTCCAATCCATTCTTCATTCAGCCACCAAAGTGATTTTCCTAAGGGGAAGCTCTGACCATGTCACCTCCCAATTCAAGAAACTCAATCGACTTCCCTTTACCTCCAGGATCAAACACAAAATCCTCTGTTTGGCATTCAAAGTCCTTTATAGCCTAACCTCCTCTTAGCTTTCGAGTCTTTTTTATACCTTACTCTTTACCATGTACACTTAAATACAGTGACACTGGCCTCCTGCTTGTTCTCTGAAGAAGATCTCTGGCTCTTAGCTTCAATCATTTTCTCCGGCAGTCTCTTATGCCTGGAACATTCTCCCTCCTCAACTCAGCCTATTGATCTCCCTAGCTTCCTTTTAAGTCCCAACTAAAAATCCCATCTTTCATAGGAAGCCATTCCCAATCCTTAATTCTAATTCTGGTCCTTAATTATTCCTTATTTATTCTGCATATAGCTTATTTGTACATATTTGTTTGCTTGTGTTCACCCTCATTAAATTATAAATTTCTTGGGGGGGGGGTAGAGCCAAGATGGTAGCTTAGTAGCTAAAACTGAAACTACTCTGGCAGTCCTTCCAAACCAATCTTTAAAAAGTACTTTGAAATGACAGGATTCAAAAACCAACAGCAAGATGGAGTGAGGGGGCTCTCTTATTGAAAACAACTTAAAAGGTAGGCAGAGAGTGTTTATTTTTATGAGTTTTTCATGGGATAAGGGAGAACCAGAAGTAAAATTGAACATAGAAGTATGCTGGCCAATCCCTCACCCCCACCCCAACACCAGTTCCAAACCTGAGCATAGGCCAAATTCAGGATGCTGGGATTCTGCCTACACCAACACCAATAGAGCACTCCAGACCCCAGACCTACCCCCTTGAAATTCAGGTCCTGGCACCACCCCACATCGAGGCCCAGAAGTCCATAGCACTGGGCCCTTTTAAACTTGTACCGTGGTGATAGACCTAGCTCCAGGGCAAAACAACTCAACTTAAGCCCTTCAAGCCAGCACCAGAGGAGACAGAATCATGAGCTTTTAAAATTCCCAGCCCACAGGCAAAAGAGGCTGGGAAAATGAGAAAATAGTAAAAGGAATGTCTAACCCTAGAAAATATATGTGGACAAAGAGCAAAATACAACATCAACAGGAGATAGTAAGAACCAGGTAACTGCATGCAAAACTTCAAAGAAAAATGCAAATTGGTCTCAGGCTCTGGAAGAACTCAGAAAGAAATTAAAAAATCAAATAAGACAAGTCAAAGAAAAGTAGGAAGAAAATGGGGAAAAGAAATAAAGGAATGCAAAAAGAAAATAGCTTACAAAGAAATTGGTCAACTGGAAAAAGAAACACAAAAATCCAATGAAGAAAAGAGTTCCATCAAAACTAGAATGGACCAAATGGAGAAGGAGGATCAAAAGATCATGGAAGAAATTCTTTCTTTAAAAATTAGAATTAGGAAAATTGAAGCTAATGACTTCATAAGACAACAAGAAATAATAAAACAAAATCAAAAGAATGAAAAAATAGAAGAAAATATGAAGTATCTCATTGAAGAGACAACTGGCATGGAAAATAGATCCAAGAGAGACAATTTAAGAATTATTGGACTATTTTAAAGTCATGATAAAAAAAAAAAAGCCTAGACATTATATTATAAGAAATTAACTATGAAAACTGCCCCAATATTCTTGAAGAGGATAAAATAGAAATTAAAAGAATCCACCAACCACTTACTTGCAATAAGTCCCTAAATGATAGTTTTCAAGAAAGTTATAGCCAAATTCAAGAGCTCCCAGGTTAAGGATAAAATACTGCAAACAACCAGAAAAAAGAAATTCAAATATCATGGAGTCCCAGTTAGGATTACAGAAGATTTAGCAGCTTCCACACTGAAGGACCAGAAGGCTTATAATATGATATTCTGTAAGACAAGAGAACTGGATTTACAACTACAAATCACTTACCCATCAAAACTGACTATTCTTTCAGGGAAAAGTATGATCATTTAATAAAATAGGAGATTTCCAAGCATTTCTGAAAAAAAGATCAGACTTAAGTAGAAAATTTGATGTCTGAATACAAGATTCAAGAAAAACATGAAAAGTAAACAAAAAAAGAGAAAAAAATTAAGGGCTTAAAAAGTCAAATGGTTTATATTCCTGTATGGAAAGATGATATCTGTAGCTCTTTAAAATTGTTATTATTATCATAGTAGTTAGAAGAAGTATAATACATAGATAGAGGGTGTAAACTGTTTAGGATGATATATTAAAAAAATCTAGGGGTGAAACAGAGGATTGCACTTAAGAGAAATGGGAAGAGAGAACTAAAATGGGGTAAATCATATCACAAAAAAAAGGTGCAAGTGGAAAAAAAAACTATTACAGTGGAAAGGAAGATGAGGGTGGTGTGTGCTTAAACCTTACTCATATTGGAATTTGCTCAGAGATGGAAGAAGAGCCAGATTCAGTGGGGTATTGAATCCTATACTACCCTATAGAGAAGTAGAAGAGAAATAAGAAAGGGAGTGGTGGGGAGGGGAGTAATATAAGGGGGGAGAAGTTGGGGAGTGACTAAAAGACCATAAAGTGAAGCAGGAGGGGAAAAGGAAGGGTGGTGGTGGAAAGGGAAATAATATAAAAGAGGGGGAAAGGAGGAATGATTGTAAGCAAAACACTGGAGTGGAGGGAAAGAGTGAAAGGAGAAAGGGCAGGAAATCAAGGTGGATGGGAATACATAGATGGTAATTATAACTGTGAATGTAAATGGGATGAACTCACGCAGAAAATGGAAACAAATAGCAGAGTGGATTAAAAACCAGAATCCTGCCGTATGTTATTTACAAGAAACATATTTGAGGTAGGCAGACATACACAGAGCAAAGGTAAGAGGTTAGAGCAGAATCTGTTGGGCTTCAACTGAGACAAAAAAAAAACAAGAGTAGCAATCATGATTTCAGACAAAGCTAAAGCAAAAATAGATCTCATTAAAAGAGGGAAGAAATTACATCTTGATAAAAAGTAGTTTAGACAATGAAGTTACTTAACATATACACACCATTTGGCATAGTATCCAGATTTTTAAAGGAGAAACTAAAGGAACTTAAGGAGGAAATAGGCAATAAAACTATACTAATGTGGGACCTTAACCTTTCCCTATGAGAACTAGATAACTAATCAAAAATAAATAAAAAGTAAAGGAAGTGAATGAAATCTTGGGAAAGTTAGCTTTAATAGATATATGGATAAAATTCAATAGTTATAGAAAGTAATATAACTTCTTTTCAGAAGCACATGGTACATATACAAAAGTTTGCCATGAACCAGAGCATAAAAACTTTACAATCAAATGCAGAAAAGCAGAAATAATAAATGCAACTTTTTTAGATCATAATGCAATAAAAATTATACTCAATAAGAGTTCATGAAAAGGCAAATCAAAAATTAATTGGAAACTAAATAATCTAATTCTTCAAAACAGGTGGGTGAAAGAACAAATCATAGAAACAATCAGTGATTTCATTGAAGAGAATGACAATGAGGAGATGACATACCAAAATTAATGGGATACTAGACTAACAGAGGAAGAAATACATTACCTAAACAACCCCATATCAGAAAAAAAAAAATGAACAAGCCATCAAAGAGCTCCCTAAGAAAAAATCCCCAGGTCCTGATAGATTCACAAATGAATTCTATCAAACATTCAAAGAACAACTAATCCCAATATTATACAAATTATTTGACAGAATAAGCCAGAAGGAGTTCTACCAAATTCAGTTTACGACACAAATGTGGTACTGATCCCAAAGCCAGGCAGGTCAAAAACAGAGAAAGAAAACTATAGACCAATCTCCCTAATGAATATAGATGCAAAAATCTTAAATAGGATACTAGCAAAAAGACTCCAGCAAGTCATCACAAGGGTTATTCACTATGACCAGGTAGGATTCATACCAGGAATGCAAGGATGGTTCAATATTAGGAAAACCATCCACATAATTGACCATATTAACAAGCAAACCGACAAAAATTACGATTATCCCAATAGATGCAGAAAAAGCCTTTGACAAAATACAACACCCATTTCTATTGAAAACACTAGAAAGCATAGGAATAGAAGGGCCTTTCCTAAAAATAATAAACAGAATAGATTTAATTTTATATCAGCAAACATCATCTGCAATGGGGATAAACTAGAAGCCTTCCCAATAAGATCAGGAGTGAAACAAGGATGCCCATTATCACCTCTATTATTCAACATTGCACTAGAAACACTAGCAGTAGCAATTAGAGAAGAAAAAGAAATTGAAGGTATTAAAATTGGCAATGAGTAGACCAAGCTATCACTCTTTGCGGATGATATGATGGTCTACTTAAAGAATCCTAGAGAATCAACCAAAAAGCTAGTCGAAATAATCAACAACTTTAGCAAAATTGCAGGATACAAAATAAACCCACATAAGTCATCAGCATTTCTATATATTTCCAATCCATCTCGGCAGCAAGAATTAGAAAGAGAAATTCCATTTAAAATCGCCCTAGACAATATAAAATACTTAGGAACCTATCTGCCAAGACAAACACAGGAACTATATGAACACAACTACAAAACACTCTCCACACAATTAAAATTAGATCTAAACAATTGGAAAAACATCGATTGCTCATGGGTGGGACAAGCTAACATAATAAAAATGACAATCCTACCAAAATTAATTTACTTATTTAATGCCATGCCCATTGAACTACCAAAAAACTTCTTTACAGAATTAGAAAAAAACATAACAAAGTTCATTTGGAAGAACAAAAAATGCAGGGTATCCAGGGAAATCATGAAAAAAAAAATGCAAAGTAAGGAGGACTTACAGTCCCAGATCTCAAACTATACTATAAAGCAGTGGTTATCAAAACAATTTGGTACTGGCTAAGAGACAGAAAGGAGGATCAGTGGAATAGACTTGGAGTAAATGACCTCAGTAAGACAGTCTATGATAAGCCCAGTTTTGGGGACCAAAATCCACTATTTGATAAAAACTGCTGGGAAAATTGGAAGACAGTATGGGAGAGATTAGGTTTGGATCAATATCTCATACCCTACACCAAGATAAACTCAGAATGGGTGAATGACCTGAATATAAAGAAAGAAACTATAAGCAAATTAGGTGAACACAGAATAGTATACTTGTCATATCTTTGGGAAAGGAAAGACTTTAAAACCAAGCAAGAGCTAGAAAAAAATCACAAAATGTAAAATCAATAATTTTGATTACATCAAACTAAAAAGTTTTTGTACAAACAAAACTAATTCATCCAAAATTAGAAGGGAAGCATCAAATTGGGAAATAATCTTCATTACAAAAACCTCTGACAACGGTCTAATTACTCAAATTTTAAAGAGCTAAACCAATTGTACAAAAAATCAAGCCTTTCTCCAATTGATAAACGGGCAAGGGACATGAATAGGCAATTTTCAGTTAAACAAATCAAAACTACTAAAAAGCACATGAAAAAGTGTTCTAAATCTCTTATAATCAGAGAAATGCAAATCAGAACAACTCTGAGGTACCACCTCACACCTAGCAGATTGACTAACATGACAGCAAAGGAAAGTAATGAATGCTGGAGGGGATGTGGCAAAGTTGGGACATTAATTCATTGCTGGTGGAGTTGTGAATTGATCTAACCATTCTGGAGGGCAATTTGGAGCTATGTCCAAAGGGTGACAAAAGAATATCTACCATTTGATCCAGCCATAGCACTGCTGTGTTTGTACCCCAAAGAGATCATAAGGAAAAAGACATGTACAAAAATATCCATAGCTGCACTGTTTGTGGTGGACAAAAATTGGAAAATGAGGGGATGCCCTTCAAATGGGGAATGGCTGAACAAATTGTGATATATGTTGGTGATGGAATACTATTGTGCTCAAAGGAATAATAAAGTGGAGGAATTCCATGGGGACTGGAACAACCTCCAGGAATTGATGCAGTGAGAGGAGCAGAACCAGGAAAACATTATACACAGAGTCTGATACACTGTGGTACAATCGAATGTAATGGACTTCTCCATTAGTGGCAATGCAGTGATCCTGAATAACTTGGAGGAATCTATGAGAAAAACCACTATCCACATTCAGAGGAAACACTGTGGGAGTAAAAACACCAAAGGAAAACAACTGCTTGAATACATGGATTGAAGGGATATGGTTGGGGATGTATACTAAATGAACACCCTAGTGCAAATATCAACAAAATGGAAATAGGTTCTGATCAAGGACACAATTAATACCCACTGAAATTGCTGGTGGGCTGTGGGAAGGGTGTGTGGAGGGGAGGGAGGGAAATAATGTAACCAAGGAATAATGTTCTAAATTGACTAAATAAACTAATTCAAATAAAAAAAAAGAATCATCATAAAAAAAAAATTAATGAGATACAGCCAAAGCAGTACTTGGAGAAAAATTTATATCCCCGAGTGCTAATATCAAGAAAATAGAGAAAAAGCAGTTCAATGGATTGGGCATGCAACTAAAAACAAACAAAAAAAACAAAAAAACAAACCAAAAAACTAGAAAAAAGAACAAATTTAAAATCCACAATTAAGGATTAAATTGGAAATCCTAGAAATCAAAGGAGAAATTAATAAAATTGAAAGTAAAAGAAGTATTGAACTAATAAATAAGACAAAGAGCTGGTTCTATTAGAAAAAATGGTTAATTTGATTAAAAAGAAAGAAATCAAATTACCACTATCAAAAATAAAAAGTGTGATTTTCACCTCTGATGAAAAGGAAATTAAAGCAATCATTAAGATTTTTTTTTTGCCCAATTATATGACAATACATCTGATAATTTACAAAATAAAAGTTGCCTAGATTAACAAAAGAAGAACTAGAATACCTAAACGATCCCACCTCAGAAAAAGAAATTGAACAAGTCATCAGTGAACTCTCTAAGGAAAAAGCCCCAGGGCCAGACAGATTCAAGAAGTGAATTTTATCAAGCATTTCAACAACAATTAATGCCAATACAAACTTTCCAAAATAAGCAAAAAAAGACTCCTTTTTACCAGATTCTTTTTATGACATAAATATGGTGCAGATACCTAAAACAGGAAAACCAAAAACAGAAAAAGAAAATTACAGACCAATTTCCTTAATGAACATTTATGCAAAAATAGTAAATAAAGTACTAGCAAAGAAACTATAGCAATATGTCATGAGGATTATTCACTATGACCAGGAGGGATTTATATCAGGAATGTAAGGCCGGTTTAACATTACATTGTAAGTTTCTTGAAAATAGGGACAGTCGTCTTTGGTTTCTTTTTATATCCCCAATGCTTAGCATGGTGCTTGGCGTGTAGTAGGCACTTCTCATTTATAGCTTGATTGACAAGTTATGACATAGGAACTGTATTGAGTTGAGGTGACCACTACCATCATAAGGTAGAGTTGACCTTGTCCAATACTCCACTGGACCTGTCATCTCATCTATCAGAAGCTCCCACAAGTGACATATATTGCAGTCCATTTAGGTTTGTTTATTCTGTGCAACTCTTTTCTCCCAATGTTAGGAGGACATCAGTGGAACACTTTGGTTGTCTACCTGTCATCCCAAGATCTTGCTACTGGATCGGTCTGTTTTTCTCTTCCAGACATACATTTTCTTGATGCTCTTAATTCTCTCTTTTTATCCCTCCCTCCTTCCCTCTTTTCTTCCCTCCCTTCCTTCTTCCTTTCTTCACCTTCCCTCCATCCTTCCTTCCTTCTTTCCTTCTTATAGCTTCTGTCTTAGAACAATATTAAGTATTGGTTTCAAGGCAGAAGAGCAATGAGGACTACATAATTGGGGGTTACATAACTTGCCCAGGGTCACACAGCTAGGAAGTATCTGAGGCCAGATTTGAATCCAGGATATCCCATCTCCAGGCCTGGTCTATTGACTGAGTCACCTACCTACTTGCCCCACTTTACTCATTTTTTTCTTTGGCGTTCTTCATTAGTTATATGTTAGTATGTTGATACCATGCACTTGTCACCCTTGGCATGATGGCCATCTTTAGTTCTTTGAAGTCAGTCAATAAACACTGAGTGCCTACTATGTGCCAGGCACTGTGCAAAGCCACTGGAATACAAATACAAATAAATGCAACCCCTGCTCTTAAGGAACTAATGGAGAAGACAACACACAAAAGAAAGCTAAAAGGGAAGGAAAAGAGAAGGTACCCTGCTCAGTCATGATGGAGAAATCCAAAGCAGTTCAAAAGCAATGCAACTGGAAACTGTGCTGGGACTCCTTAAACTAAGGAGGTTCTGGAGCTCATGGTTTTACTCTCCAGTCAGAGGGTTCAGTCAGAGGTACAGAACAAAAGACTGATTCAGTCTTTCAGGATGAGATTTTTTAATAGTAAGTGGTATGCCACATCTCAGTGCCATGTAGCAAAGCTGGTATGATGTTCATATTTAAATATGGGCTCTTAACTTTTGTGGAAAGTTTTGGGGGAAAGAAGTGGTTTCTAGGATCTTTCTTTTTATTTTTATAACAAGGGTCCACCAGGTCCAAGTTTCTAAATAAGTTCATCAGAGTGGATAGAGTAAAGGAGAATGTGGGGGAACGGGGAGGGAAAAGGTCTTAGTGACTGGGGGAATGTGAGATCAAGGGAAAAAAGTGTCCCATAAAAGCTCTTTTACTGGTTCCTTCTTCCTTCAAGGGAGAAAAAATTCCTTAGCCCATTGGACTATGCCTTTCTTACAGGGTTGGAAAGGACTTAAGTCCATGAAGCTTCCTGCTGATCCATCTAGTCCCATATAGTTCAGCTCTAGTTGCAGACCTCACTCCCTACTTCAAATGTTCTTCTAGGGAATTGGGGATAGGAATGGAAATGGAGAGAAGGATGCTGAGTATGTCAACCAATTCAGGTGCTGGGTGTGGGTAGCTTCAGACTCCTCCCCTGCTTATTAAAGGACTGGTAACCAGGCTAACTTAGATGAACTATGTGAAGAGCTTTGCTGCCCAGGTGGGTGGAGTGTCTGGGTAATGCAACAGCCTTCTTACTCCTACCCAAATCTCCCCCAAGTTTGTGTATGCTTAGGCCCAATTTGAGTTACTGAAGAAATGCAGTACCATTGTACTTCTCCCAGTTTTTATAGCTGCTAGGTATGCTGGATGGATGGTGGATACAGGGATATTTGACAGCATGGACTGAGGGTGCCAATGTCATCCTCATTTTTTTTTTTGCATTTAGATGATAGTAAGGCCTGTTTTTTCCATTTTTATTATAAAAAATGGACTTTCTTTTTGTTACACCCCTACAAATAATTTTGTGTCTTTTTGGAGACCACTGGCCCATATAAAAAACTATACTCTTTAGCCTGGTATTGAGGTCTTCTATAAATCTGGCTCTCACCCTACCCTATTACCTTAAACAAAATTTTTTTTAACCCTTACTTTCCATCTTAGAATCAACACTGTGTATTGATTGGTTTTAAGGCAGAAGACTGGTAAGGGCTAGGCAATGGGGGTTAAATGACTTGCCCAGGGTCACACAGCTAGGAAGTGTCTGAGGCCAAATTTGAACCCAGAACTTCCCATCTCTAGGCCTCTTTGTCAATTCATTAAGCTACCCAACTTCCCCCTATCCTATTACCTTTTTTTAAAAAAAAAGTTTCATTGATGTTTTTGTTTTTGCTTTAACATTGAAATTATTTCCCACTTAACTCTACCTTTGCCACCATGGAGTCACCTTGTAACAAAAACATTTAAACAATGTCACAGTAGCTACATCTGACATTATATGTTATCGTATATACTTACAATCCACTACTCTACTGAGAGGAGGGATATGCATTCATTATTTATCCTCTGGAACCAATATTTCTTATTGTATTTTACAGACTAAAAAAGCTGGAAGGAAATTAAGAAATCATCTAGACCAAATTCCTAATTTTCATGATCTGCCTAAGTTTACACAGGAATTAAGTATAGTAGAGATAGGAATTGAACCTAGGTTTTCTAATTCCAGCATTCTTTCTTTTTTTTTAATTTAAAAAAAAAAGCCTTAATGTCTATTTTAGAATCAATACTAAGTATCAGTTTCAAGGCAGAAAAGCAGTAAGAGTTAAGCAACTGGGGTTAAGTGACTTACCCAGGGTCAGACAGCTAGGAAATGTCTCAGGCCATATTTGAACCCAGGACCTCCTGCCTCTAAACCTGGCTCTCTTTATCCACTGAGATACTCAGCTGCCCCTCTAGCATTCTTCCTAGTGTAAGATACTGCCTCTAAAATTAGTTCAGCTATCTTTAGGGGGTCTTTTCATTTATGTTTTAGTCATTGTGTATATTCTTCTCCTGGTTCTTCTTTCTACATATCAGTTCATGAAAGTCTTCCTGTTCCAACCTACCTACCTTTCACATGAGCCCCCTCCAAGAATTCTGGGATCAAGCCATCCTAGCTGTTTGCTGTTCTTTATACCAGGGCTTCTATTTCCTATCTTCGTGACTTTCCTCAGACTACATGCCTGAAATACTCTTCTTCTCAACCCTTCCTCTTAGAGTCTTGTTGAAGAGCCACCTTCTACATGCAGCCTTTCATGATCTCCCTCAAATGTCTCCCTCCACTTGAGCTACCTTGAATTTATTATATATATTTTATATGCCTCTGTTATGTTGAAAGTATGTCAGCTCCTTGAGGGTGGGGACTTTGATCTTTGTATCTCTACTGCCTAGCATAGTACCTGAAATGCTAGGTACTTCATAAATGCTTCTTAATTATTTCATATTATTCATCTTTATGAACCATGTTCCAGTTAGTCTGAGTTATTAGTCATTGGTTGAACTTGCTACTCCACCTCCTGTCTCATTCCATGCCTGGAATGTAGTCTCTTTTCATTTCTTCCTGGGAATTCTTTTTTTTTTTTATAAAAGCCCTTACCTTCCGTCTTGGAGTCAATACTGTGTATTGGCTCCAAGGCAGAAGAGTGGTAAGGGCTAGGCAATGGGGGTCAAGTGACTTGCCCAGGGTCACACAGCTGGGAAGTGGCTGAGGCCAGATTTGAACCTAAGACCTCCCATCTCTAGGCCTAGCTCTCAATCCACTGAGCTACCCAGCTGCCCCCTCTTCCTGGGAATTCTTGTCTTCTTTCCTGGTCCAATGACTCTGTTGTCACTTTTTTATGTAGCCAAGATTTAACTTGATATAGTTTTCACCCATTGCTCCTAGTTCTGGCTTCTGGAACCAAACAGAATGAGTCCAATTCATCTTTTTCATTACTTGAGGACAGCTAACATGCCCACCCCTCTTTTCCCCACCCCATCTTCTCTTCTAAAAGCTAAACATTGTCAGTTTCTTCATCTGTGCCTCATAAGATACAGCTTCAAACCCTTTTTTAACCCATTCTTCATTATTACATACCATACTTGCTTTCATTTTTTGCACATTTCTTTTTAGAATACAAATTAATTGGTGAGTTCTTTTTCTATACATATCAATGTCTTTTGACAATCCCTGTTTTTCTTCCTCATTGAAATAATTTCTCTTTGTATCTCCTGTTATTTCGTTCTTGACCATCTCCAATAGGTTTTCAACTAACTTCACCTTGTAGTGTTCATGGACTCCTTCCTAGTCTTCCTCTGAATGTATGGGAATATGATTTCCTAAAGTCTTAGGTTTATAACATACCCTGCTTGGATTTCTTATGCCTTTCTATCACACGTTTTGGAAGAGAATGTTCAACTTTCCCACACTGTCACGAAGAGTTCCTGTTATCTATCAATTCCTCTGTTATTGCAGTTTGTATCTAGGATATAATTTCCTCCTGTTTCCTAAACCTTTTAAAAGATGAAATTCATCATTCAGGAAAATCAAGAAGTTTTAGGGTTAGATTGATAAGTTATGAAATAGGAACAGCTAATGTTTGGTTTTCAACTGAAACAGATCCAGTAAATGGCCATATAACCAAAGTTTACCATTAGCATATTATGCGTCTGTATCATGCTTATTATGTTTCCCAAAATCCTCATCTTTGTGGGCAGCTGGGTGGCTTAGTGGATAGAGAGTCGGGCCTAAAGACAGGAAGTCCTGGGATCAAATCTGGTCTCAGATATGTCCTAATTGTGTGACCCTGGTCAAGTCACTTAATCCCCCATTACCTAGCCCTCACTGCTATTTATTTGAAGACAGAAGGTAAAGGTTTAAAAACAAAAAATAAGAGAACCATGGCCCTTACTCTGAAGGCATTCACATAGTAATATAGGAAAGAACATGCAAATAACTATGTACCTACAAGATATATGTGTGAAAATTGTCAATGGAAGGTAATCTCAGATAGAAGGCACTAGCAGCCTGGAGCAAGTGAATTGGCAGGGAAAGGCCAGCTGCAGATATAAAGATTTAAGCTGTAATGAAGGAAGCCAGAGACTCTAGGAAGCAGAAGTGAAGAGTATTCTATCTGTGGGGGACAATTAAAAGGGAAATGAGTTGTAGGGGAGGAACACAGGCCAGTGTAGCTGGATTATAAAGTATGCAAAGGGTAAGTGGGGAAAGGATAAAAAGACTAGAAAGAAAGGGGGGCAGCTAGGTGGTGAGTGGATAGAGAGCCAGGCCTAGAGACAGGAAGTTATGGGTTCAAATGTGACCCTAGACACTTCCTAGTTATGTTATCTGGGGGGAAGGCACTTAACCCCAATTGCATAGCCATTACTGCTCTTCTGCCTTGGAACCTATACTTAGTATTATCTATTCTAAGAGAGAAAGTAAGGATTTATTTGAATAAATAAATAAAAGATTGAAAGGGTCAAGTTATGAAGAGTTTTAAAAGGCAAGAGTCTTTTATATTTGATGTTGGAGGTAACAGAGAGCCAATGGATTTTATTGAGTGTGTGTGGGCTGGAAGCAATAACATCCATAGACAGACCTCTCTTTGGCAGCTGAGTGAAAGATATATTGGAATGGGAGGACAGACACCTGAGGCAGAGAGACTGATTAGAAAGCTATTGCAACAGTCTAGGCATGAGGTTAGATTGTTTGGTGGAAAGAAAAGGGCACATGCAAGAGATGTGATGGCAAAAATGACAAGACTTAACTAGATATGGATATATGGATAAGACTAAGTAAGAAGTTGAGGTGATCCTGGGTGACCGGGAAGATGGTGGTACCCGTAAGACACTTGGGAAGAGGGGAGAGTTTGAAGGGAAAGATGAGTTCTGTTTTGGACACATTGAGTTTGAAATATTTGTGAGACATTCAACTCAAAATGTCCAAAAGGCAGTTAGTGATTAGACTGGAGCTCAGGAGAGAGTTAGGGCTAGATGTGCATATCTGGGAATCATCAATTTAGATGGTTCTAATCTAAGCCATGGAAGGGGAAGAGAGCTCAGGATAAAAGAGCTTTGGGGGAATAACTACAATTAGTGGATATGACCTGGATGAAGATCCAACAATAGAGACTAAGAAATAAGACAGACAGGAGTGTGAAGTGACAGAAAACCTAAAAATAAGCCAGGATCCAGGAGAAAAGGGTAATCAAAGGTCTAGAGAGGCTAAAAAAAGATTGAGGATTTAGAAAAAGCCACTAGATTTGGCAATTAAGAGACTACTGCTAATTTTGGAGAGAGCAGTTTTAGCCAAATAATAAGGTTAGAAGGCAGACTACAGGGTATAGGGGGAAATGAGAGAAGAATAAGTGGAGGCACCTACTCTGCATAACTTTTTAAAGAAGTTTAGCTGAGAAGGGGAGCAGAGATATAAGATGATGATGGGGAGGGAGTTGTAGGATCAAATGTGGGTTTTTTTTTTTTTTTAAGGAGAAAGGAGATATGGATGTATTTGGAGGCAACGGGGAAGGATAGGTATCACTAGATTGTGGAAGATTGAAGTCAAGAAGGAATGGGAATAACAGGAGGGGCAACCTGTTGGAGAAATCGAATGGGTTCAAAAATACATGTAGAAAGCAAGAGAAAGACCATTTCTATTGAGAAAGGGGCTGAAGGAAAACAAAGTGGGGAAAGATATTTGAGAAAGGTGTTCTGTAGTATACTCCAGAACCAAAATTCTTCTTTGTCCCTTCATTCCATTTAAATGCTCTGCACTGCACTTCACAAAAATATTCCTTCTTAATATATGCTATTTATGCCTCACCCCCAGCCCCCCATTTTATTTCTTTTGAATTAAGTACAACCAATTCTGCTATAATTTGATATATTCATTCCTAAAAATCAACAAGTCATGAAAAATGTCACAATAAAAACCAGTTTATGGGAGAAAATGTGATTGAGGCACAACACTTAAAAACCTCATCAGTCACATAGACACACACACACACACACACACACACACACACACACACACGCACAAAGATAGAAACAAAATTAGAATGGTAGTATAGTTTTATACATATCACATGGTTACAAAATACATAAATATAGTTGAGTCTGAAACTCTTGGATTCTCTCCCCCTCCTGCTCCATCCCCCCTTATTCCCAGTCCCTGGCTGTTCTTGTAGGACTCAAGTAAATCTTAGTATATCTCTGTCATTGAGGGCAAGAGGGCAGCCTTGGTGGGTCTAAATTCCAGGACTAGGGTGGGGTAGGAAGTAGATTACTTTGTTGGAAGGTGGGGGAGAAGAAGATGTGTTAGATGGGCTTATAGCTCTTATTGCACCAGAAGACACACAATAAATGTTGCATGTTACCTCAAAAAAGAATGGAAGTTTGTATAGGTGGCATCAGGAAGGGTTGCAGCTTGTTCAATATTGTGAGTGGTGCAATTTTCTGCTTTCTAGCTGTTTCTCAAGGATGGAACATAAATATAATGCAAGTTATACCTAAATTCCTAAATTGTTCTACCAGAGTAGAATAAATTCATTTTTTTAAAACAAGCATTATAGCAAAAATGACTGTTATGTTGATCCAGAGCTATAGATACTAAATCTTAGTGATACCTGAGGTCAAATTTGCCTGCTTATATTAGGGTCTCTTTTCATTTCTTAAACTCTGGTATCTGTGAAAAGACATTTGAGTCAAAGGGGTTTTTTATTACTAGTTCCTTTTTTGGATTTTCCCTCCAGTGTATCAAAGGGTGTTTGAACAGAAATTCTTTACTACAGTTACCTTTTGGGGTATCTAATTTGGATGCACATATGCAGTCTTCTTTATTCTTTTCATTTTAATCCCTTTTAGTTTGATTTGCAAGATACCTGTCAAGTACATCCTTAACAGACTTGTTAGATCCTACTTCATCCCTGGCCAAGAATCTGTCATACCCCGCTCTTTTAAGCTGTGATCCAGTAACAACAAATCCTATGTTTAGGTATCACTTTCTTAGCTATTATTTTCCAAATAAATTTCTCTCATATGCATCCCTTGCCTTCAATAGATAAGTGAAGAAAACACAATCTATGTACCACTTTGGCATTCTATTTCTTGTCTAGAACTTCCTAATCTTTGGTAATCATTTGTAACCAAATTTATTATTAGAAATGAGTAGCAGCCATCTATTTGGATAAGTCTTGATGGGTTCTCTATTATGTTTTGAATAGATATTTCCTCCCAAGGAAGATAACAAAATTTATTGTTAGGATTATAAGCTTTTCAGTTCTTCCTTTGATCCTTATCAAATGTTCTCTCAGCTAAGAGCTTTAATCTAAAGGCGTGGCAAATATGACATGTTTGTGTGTATATGTATGCTTCATATGTACACACAGATATATGTATATATGTGTGTGAGTGAGCATGTGTGTGCGTGTGTGTGCGTAAGTAAAATGTCAAACAGATGTGTTTTAAGATATGTTTTCAATTTCTTTAGCCTGGGTTATTTTGTTTGTTTTTTTGTTTTGTTTTTGACTTTAATGGTTCTACTATATTATTGATGGCGAACCTTTTAGAGAAGGAGTGCCAGGCTTCACCCCCAATCCACACCCCCAGAGTTGCCCCTCCCCCACAATGAGTGCTGGGCATGCCCTGCCCCCTCCCCCCTTACCCCACACAGAAGAAAGCACTCCCATTGAGCTGCTAGGCAGAGAAGTAGGTAAAGTGAGGAATGTCTTCAGTGAGTATAGAGAGGGAGACAGGAATGGCCCAAGTACTCCACTTCACTCCAGCTCTGCCTATGAGCCACCCGCCTTACCCTGCCGTCCCCCCCAGGCCCATTGGGCTGCTGGGCAGAGGGATGGGGATTGTGAAAAAAATGTCATCAGACCTGGTGGAGAGGGGGAGGGGAGCCTCTTTGACGGAGTCCCTCCACCTTTCTAGTAATAAACTCTGGGGATGGAGAGGGCAGTTGAGTGCCCACAGAGAACACTCAGTGCTATAGGTTCATTGTTACTGTACTATATATAATTTTTTGGAAGGCAATTGTTTTCTTTTTGGAGCACCCAGTTCCCTCAGCTTCTGGAAGAGCTTCAAATGTATGCATATTTTAGTTCTAAATATATCTGAATATTATAATATTCAGGTACATTCATTTCCCCTTCCCCATCTCTAGATGGAAGCGGGCAGCATATTTTTCTTAATCAATCCTCTATAGCCATGGTTGTCACTCCATTCAGAATTGTATTTGTTTTAGACTATATAAACAGTTCTGATGCTGCTTATTTCTTGGCATAATCTGTTAATGCTTTTTTATAGTTCTCTAAATCTATTCCTGTGTATTCATATAGCCATTTCTCAATTGATGAAAACCCCTGTATTTTGCAATTTATATTTCTGTACACATGGGTCCTTTGTTTTTGAGCCCTTTAAGGGCATAAGTTTAGTACTGGTATCAAGTTCAAGGGAATAGTTGAATGATTAGTTCCAAATGCTGTCCAGACTAGCTGGACCATTTCAAAGCTCCACCAAACGATGCCTGTCCTCCCACATCCTCTCCAATAATGATTTTCCTTTTGTGTCATCTTCACCAGTCTGATGGGTGTGAGGTGGAACCCTTAACAGTGCTTGGAAGCATTATGTTCATCATATGGTTTATACCTACAGAATAACATGCCAACAAATAATAATCTTTCATTTTGCTTTACAAGTCTTTTACTTTACTTCTCTTACTTATATTCTTTGCCTTCTTTCCTCTTTAGGTCCTTTATTTGTATGCTTCCTTCAACCTTCTCACATAGACTAGCATCTGAACTGCATTTGTTCTCCAAACTTTCCTAATTTCTCCTCTCTAAATTCAATCTGGCTTTATTTGATTGACCTCTTCTCTTCCATAATTTCTCCTCATTCAATTTATCCTCTCTCTTGCGAGTCAAAGGTAGCATTCTCAGCCTTTTCTCCTTAAGCTAATGTTCCTATGCTTTTGACCAGAGAGTGATGGCCAAATATGCAAATATGCACAATGCAGAACAATTTGAGTTATTCAGGTTTCTTTCAAAGGCTCTCTGCATGTAATTCTGAGTTCTTCTTAGTTATGCCCACTGAATGCAAGCTCTGACAGTTGCTGCTTAAGCTGAAGGTTCACCTATCCACCTTTGGAGAAACTCCTCAACAAAGGGTTTTGGCCATCGGATGAGAAATTATTTTAATGAAGAGTAATTTGTGAATCATTTATCTTCTTAAATTTAGAGTAGTACAGGTCAGTGGAACAGGCATTGAAGAATTCATACACTTTTAAAATATAAATTTAACCCACTCTAATAGTAACACAACAAGATATTTGAAGGAGTTTTTGTACTTTTTATTCAGCAGTCAAACGAGGATGTATTTCAAATAAGCATTTTGTGCCATACCCAACACCAGTTCAACAGACTAATATTCTCTCCCACAAAATTGTCATTTTTTTGGTCTGTCTGCAACCGTCTGAGTAATAAATAGAACTGCTACAAATGTTCAATAGTCCAGCATATAAAACCGAGCAACAAGTATCTCAAAATAGTCATGACCTTAAAACAAATTTCTCAGAAAAAATACAACACAAGATTAAACTTCTGCAATATTCTTTCCATATAAAACACTAGTAAAATATTTTTCTTAAAAATTAAATAATGAAATACCAAAACAATTATATACAGTACACACAAATGAGGCAAAACATCCAGTTCTTGGTCTCTCTGGTGGCAAAAAGAGAAAATCCATCATATTTTATGGCACTAGAAAACAATTCAGTCAAGACCCCCAACTCATGAAACAGTGAGTAAATGTTTATAGCTTCACACTTGACATTTAAGGGACAGGTTTGACTGAAGTCTCTAAGGAGAGATCTTTTGTTTACTTTTAATGGGTAGAAAATGAAAAAGGGTATTTTTTTCCCTGATCAGGCTTATAGGTTTACTGTTACTAGCTCAGAGCTATGTATTTGAGAATAACACTTTGCTCAGTTATATAGTGATTTACCCATTTGAAAGAGGTCTCCTTTGAATTGTCTCCTAGTTTACTCTGGCATTTGCTTTACTATGGTAAAAAAAACTCTGACCCTACAACTAGCTTCAGATATCAAATCAAGGAAAACTGATAAGAATCTAAAGGATCAGCACATCTCTAAGAAATGAGTTTTGACTTCAAAAACACAAAGAATACATAAATAATCTTTCTATATATATATCATCACAAAATTCCTTAAGTACACACTTGCAAAACTACCATTTTACCTTGGGAAATCTGAGAACTCAGCTAGAATGCTCACAAATATCCTAATGCCACCAAGATAAGCTAGTCTTTTCTGTATTCAAACCATATTCCTAGGAAGTATAGGATACATTTCTCAGCCTCTTCCCTCATGCTAATCTTTTCATGCTCCCTTTCCAATGATTAGCAAAAATGACAATATGTACCATCTGAACAATTGGGGTAATTTAATAAAAACTTTTCAAAAATTCCTTCCACTAAAGTAAACATCATCATTTTTTGTTTCCTTCTTATTTTCTCTAAGTTATTAATAATGGCCTGTCTATGTTCTCCGACGTTTGGCTGCACTTGGGCTAGAGGGGTTGCTGTTTGCATTTAAGACCTTTTCCGTGACACGGTTGCGTTTCCTCTTGTCTGCACCTTCTTTAGACCCAGAATCTGATGAGCTCTTTTCTTTTTCTTTGCCACTGGACTTTTCAGCTCCTTTACCCAAATTTCCTGAAGAGGTAAAAACTGAAAAACAGAATTGTTTTTGCTATTTCATTAACAATGAAATATAATTTTGGGGAAAATATTTAGTATTAAAAATTCTTCCATATTTCAAGCAACCTTAATCATAGTTGACATAATCATACTTATAATATTCAGAAAATCTTTTAACATTCCCTGATCCTTTTACCATTTCCCACCTCCCTGCTAAGCCATGTTCATATATTTCTCTAAAGAATATGCCTGTCACTTTTGGTCTGGGAAAAAAAAATCTTAAGCTTATCCAACTTTTTGGTATGGATCACATTCTAAGTTATCAACTGACTACACAGATTTTGTTTTATTGGTATTTTGCTGTATTGAATATTGCTGCACTAAGTAAGCCATTATCTGGGACCTATAAATATCTCTCATACAGGGAATTTCATTTCAAAGGTTAAGTGCAATAGAATTTGACTGGAGGTAGATTTTAAACTAATTGACTCATGGCTAGTTGTATCTAAGAGTCATTCTTTAGATTTAGATCTCCTTCCCCAATCCATTTTCTTCAGCATCATTCCTGAACCTGGACAGTATAACACTAGTGCAGAACTATGAGAAAACTGTTAGCACTATTAAGAAATTGTTCCCTTCAAGTCCTCTTTTGAGGCCTCATTCACAGCCTGAAAGTGATACTAGTTTCACTGTGCTATTTCAAAAGAGTACAAGCTCTGGAAACTTTAGCTGACAGCCTGAACAGATTCAACTAGGAGACTGGTAATAATGCATTTATCATCTCAGGGCCAGCCTACCTAAGCATGGAGGGATTCATCAATAAGTTGGCTATACCACTAAAAATCAATTTTCATAAAGAGGTGTCTTTTTAAAAGTAAAAATAGATTCATTAAAAGTTGGAACTTATTCTTTAGATGATAATTTAAGACGGACCAAAAAAAAATATAAAAAGACCTGCAGTTCAAATACTGATGCTAAATTGCTAAGCTGAATCTATCTTAAACGATACAGCCTCCTGGATAAGCCAGGTGAATTTGGTATGGCAGTTTACATAATTACCATCTTCAGTACCAGTGTGTGAATCCATTTCTTCTTTTATTTCTTCCTTCACCTCATCTTCAATCATCACCTTTCCTGTAAAAAAAGAATAAGTAAAAAATATGCTGAGAATCTGACATGTACATCACTAAAAATAGATGATATGGAACTCATCTCTATTCCTAGAGTATCTTACAAGCTAATGGAGAAGACAAATAAAAATGAAGGTATAACAAACAATAACTATTTAAAACTGTACTTGAATTCTAAAGGGATTCCCTTATTTAAGGAGGTCCTGTTCTTTTAAAGAAATAAAAATGAGGTCATTCTTGAGTAATAACAGAATTTTCTGAAAGAAAACTAAAATGAATGAAAGCTGTTTTATCTATGATACTAAAAGATCTCTCTTTAGAAGTGACAACAAATCATGGCAACTCAGTCACTTTATTTAGTTGCCTTTCCATTAGGCACCAAAAAATTCGTCTGGGCAAGTGATAAGGATCAATGGCCTTAGGCTAGCCCTTGTTATTCTTGGTCATGGGCTTACCAATATATTGATAGAGACTTCAAACCTGGAATTGATTCTCACCTTCTTTGACCTCTTGAATAATTTCTTCAGGAAGGATGAAGTTCTTCTCTGAATTAGGGAATGGAAGAATCTCAGACTCATGCTGAACATCAAATAAAGTACAGTTTTGTTTTTTAAAGAAACAAAGAAAAAAGCTGTCAATTTGGACATATAATTCAAAATCTTTAAGAAAATGCCACCACTAATTAGCATAAACACAACTGAAAGCCATTCACTGCTGACTAGTATGAGTTGTTGTAGAGTCATATTTTAAAATACTTATTGCTTATCCATTTTAAAAAGTCATGGATTAAAAAAAAATGCAAGGTATCCAAAGGAAAAAAAAACTGAAAATCAAATCTAAAAACACCCCTTCCCCCCAATTTCAGCTATCTTCAAATATGTTAAAAGTTATAAGGACACCACCCAGTTTTCTTCTGTAACTCTGAAGGCAAAATTATGGCTTTAATTGCAGCAAGAGTTTGTATCAGAATAAAAGTTTGTCTACAAATTCTAGCGTGTCAAGAGAAACTGTTCAAAACCAAAAAAGTTCAGAGAAATGAGAGAAAATATTAATAGGGAGGAAGGGTTGCACCTATTCTCCAAGCGCAATAACCAAAAAACATTTGAGGAGCTGTTGGTAGAGAATATGATTAAAAATTTGGGGAAAAACTATACAACAGACCTTACTTAAAAGGGAGATAAGAGAAGAGATCATAAAAATTATGGGACAAAGAACAAGAATAAATTCAACTATGTATACATTCAACTATGTATACATGCAAAGAAACATGAACAAGTGATCTAGTCAGAAGATTGTAGCACATAGTGTATAAGTAAAGGAGAAAACAAAAATAGGGTTTGCAAAGAGATTTATATGGTAAAGGAATTAATTTGAGAAAAGTATTTTCAATGCTGCTTTCTACTCCTCTCCCATTTTGGTGAGCTAGGGTCTAGTGAGGAGCTGGGATTAGAACCCAGGAAAACTGAACTTGTCTAGTCAAGGCACCTGGATTCAAATCCTGACTTGACATTTACTGCTATGTGAGCATGGAGAATGATCTCTTCTCTGAGCTTCATTTTCTTCACTATTTTTCCTCAAGAGGGGATAATATTTGCACTATCTACCTCACAGGACCACATTGGGAAAGATTAACATACCTATTAGTGATTTATTTTTTGTTCTCCTGATTTTCTAAAAGATAGTTTTTCTACTTCAGCTTACCTGTTATTTTCCTCTTTCATAAATGTTCTAGAAAAAAGTAAAGTTACCTCCCTCTAGAAATTCCATTCAGCAAGTATTTATGCTCCTACTCTAGCTAGGGACTAGGGATACAAAACAAACAAGAAAGTCCCTGCCATCAAGGAACTTATGTTCTACTGCTAAGAGTACATTTAAACCATGAATAAGCCAGGCTAGCCTTATGAAAAAGCTGAACAATAGCACTTCATACCACATTGTGACTTACACATCAAATCAGGTAAACAAAAAAGTCTTCATAATATTCAATGCTGATCACAGATTCTGTAGTTACTGTGCTCAGAATGTTCAAACATTCATTTTGGCCTGTGGGCAAATGGCCTCCAATTTTCCCCCTTTATTGACCTTGGCCTATTACTGGTGCATTCAGCTGAATGGATAAAATTGACTTAATATTTTGCACAAACATGGTATGAACCAGGTCAAGAAAAGGGTAGAACACAATGATTAAAGAGACTACCAGTCAGGTATTGCCATGGCTTCCAGAAATAAAGAACCTAGCACATAATGGCAGGCTGAAGCAGGTCAGCAAAGGGTTACTGTCCTGTAGGATGCTAGGGTCTGGGAATCAACCAAAATTGTAGGAATCCCAGCTGAAGGAGAGACAAGAGGTATCCTTGTAACATCATGTGACAAGTCATTGGCCTTTCAAACTCCTATTATTTTTAGGATCTAAAAAACACTTTTGGAATTCTAAGGTTAGGTTGTGCCTCAATTTTTGAGGTCAGCAACTTAAGTGCTCAACTGAAACACGAAGCATTTCATACAAATATTCACATTTTATCTTCACATAACCTCTGAGGCAGGAGTGCAAGTATTCTCTCTCTTTTGCAGATGAAGAAAAGGAAGCTCAATAAATGTCAGAGTCTAGACTCAAACCATTATCTTTTCATTCAACCCATGTTCTTTTCACTGCCTCATACCTGAATATCTTGGGATTCCATCTGGACTGGGTCAGCCTGTTTGGCTCATTACAATAGACTGTTCCATTGCAGTCCATATTCATCTGAGAGAGGAAAGGGGAGTACTGAGACAATTCTCTGGAAACTTCAAAGTTTCGATTTCCTTCTAGTTAACTGAATTTCTGCAGATTCTTAGAAATTATGGACCAATGGCTTAGTATAGTGGAAAAAGGGTTCAGAAACACTGGGTTTTTAGTCTTGTTTTTGCCACAAACTAGCCGTACAACTTTCAGCAAATTCCTTTTCCTTTGTGGGTCTCAGTTCTCTCATCTATAAAATAAAGATGCAAAATGATCTCTAAAGCCCCTTGTAATTCTAAAACTCTATTAATGGATTCCAGTTAGTTGAGTTCAACTTCAGTATAATTTTACTGTTCTAAAGCAACTACTCCCTTAATTGTCTTAGGCAAGATTCTCACATACCCTATTTTTATAGCCAGGCACACCTGTTTCAAGATTTCTTAGTTTGTAGGAACTTATTGGAAAATGGAATAAAAACATCTAACTTTTACTTATAGCACAACATGGTGCTGGAACTCACTCTTACCAATGCTTGCATATCGTACATAGTACTTAAATGGTCCCAGATGACTTTGGAGGAGATCTGCCTCCCTATGTTCTGACTGAACTTGTCCCTGATGCAGATCATGTGGAAGTGCCGATTCACACCTGTAAGAGGGGGGGGAAAAACTGTTCAGGAAACTCCATCTGTGGCTGGCCAGAATTTTCTTTGCTTGGGGGTGGGGTGGGGGCGGTGTCCTTCATTACACAAGGAAAATGGCAGAGCCCAAACTTATTAAAATATCATCTGGTTTACCCTGTTTCCAGGAACACTTGTTTCCTTTACTATAATTATGCTCTAGAACAAGGGTATTCTTATTCTCTCTCAAAAACTCTTAGCTTTCGACCGCAGCACCCAGTACACAGTAGGTGCTCAATAAATCCAGGCTGAATCCGAGTGTAAATTCAGACAGGAAAAGAATTCTAAATATTTAAAAACAAAGACACCTTTCCAAGGAGGCTGATCTGGGCTCAGGTTTTCCTATAAGGATCTACCGAAAGAGGCAATCTGCATTTGTGATCCTCCCCAAAACTGCCAAAAAAGGTTCAGCCACTTAGATCCTCCTCCCCCAGTGGGAAAAAGGGAAAAGGGGGGGAGGAGGTGGGGATGGAGGTTCCCAAGTCGGGGATGGGTGGGGAAAAGGGGAGGAGCCCTGGAGTCCGGGATGGGAGGGGGGAAAGCCCCGAGGTCTGGGATGGAAGGGGGAGGGGAAGAAACCCCCAGGCCTGGGTTGGGAATGGGGGTAGGTGGGGGAAGATTGAGATCCGGAGTGGGGCGGGGATGAGAAGTTCGGGCCTCCGGGGAATGGGAGGAGGGAGAAGCTAGGACGATGAGGATGGGGGATGGGAAAGAAACGGGAGGAAAGGGTGAAGATCGGGGGAAGGAAAAGAGGAGAAGCTCGGGGGCAGGGCACGGGGAGTGGAAAAGAAGCTGCGGGATGCAGGGTTGAGGTGGGAGGGGGGAGCTGGAGGGGGGAGCTGGAGGAGGGCGGGAGGAACTCTGGGGCCGGGGAAGGGAGAGAAGCTGGAGGGGATTGGAGGGGGGAGCTGTTCTGGGGGCTGGAGAAAAGCGAAGCCCCGGGTAGCGGATGGTGGGGGGAGGGGGAAGAGAAGCCAGGGAGGTGGAGGGAGGAGAGCCCTGCTCAGAGATCGGGCTCCACGGGCAGCTTCTTAGGGGCGGGCTAAGTGCGAGGCCCGCCCCTCCCCCCGGCCGCAGCCCTGGCCCGCAGCCTGGCCGCAGCTGGTACTCGAGGCCGAGGCTCCGGCGGGGCCTGCGTTGCGCTGCGCTGCGGTCCTCCCCTCCCTGCTAGCCTTTCCTCACCGACAGGCTTGTGCCCCAGCATGGCATGGAAGAGGCACACTTCCACCTCGGGACTCCACACTACGACTTCCTCGGGCGGGCCTGGCGCCGACTCGACGGGGCCTTTCTCACCGCTACCGCCAGGGCCCGGGCCAGAACCGGGGCCGCCGCCGCCTCCGCCGCCTGCTCCCGATCCTGGGCCGCTGCCGCCGCCGCTTCCGCCGGTGGCAACCTCAGCTTCCCCCATAGTTCGGTCCCGGCTAAGAGAGCGGCGCAGCTGCTGAGCGCTGCGCGCGCGGCCCCGGCGCCCCCTGGCGGCCGCTCTGCGCCGCGCGCGCCCCCGCGCCTGCGCGCTCGGGGCCGCGCCTTCCTGCCCCTGGCCCCTGGAGATAGCCGAGTCCGAGGGCTCCTGGCCGCTCTCGCCGTCTCCCCCAGGCCCGGTCGTGCCCGTACTCGTGCCTGCGCCCGTGTCCGTGCCCGTGTACTGGGGCGCGAGCTCCTCTAGTCCAGACATATTTCCTTTCCTGGAGTAGATTTTGCTGTGCTGTAGTTTTACACAATAGGAAATTCCCATTTTAAAACCTAGGTTTAAGAGAAGCAAATCTTTTTGTAAGCATTTATAAGGCCCTGCGGAAGTGGTGGTGGGTGGTGTGGGCGTGCCAATTCTATCATTACCTTCGATGAGAGTCAGGCCTTTATTAAAAAAAAAACCCTGCAATTTTTTTTTTCTGCAGCATTATTCCTAGGGGGAGTCATTAATGGAAATGACCACCTGGGGAGAGTAGTGGATAGGATTTAAAGCTGTTAAGAATCAGAGCGATTAACTATTCCAATCTCCTCACCTTGTAAATGGGAAAATAGGGTCAGAGGAGTTTAAGCAACTTGTCCAAGGTCGAACAAACTGCTCTCGGAGGCCAGGTCTTCTGTTTCCCAACCCAGTTCTTTCTTGACCTTATTATTTCCAAATATTAATACTAACTCCTTCCTCACTTAGTAACCCAGACAGGGTTTAATTGGATTGGGAAGAGAAGAAAACATTGTCCTTTTTAGCCTTTGGTGTATGATCTTCAATGGTTTATTCATAGAGATTTTAATTTTTTTCCCCTCTCCCCCCAAATTTCGATCACGAAGGCCTGGGAGCTGTGAGATATAGAAATCCACTGTGAAAACTAAATGAATAATGGATGTGAGAGTCCTTTAGAAAGGAAAATGTTATGTCTTGGGGAAGGGGGCAGCTGGGTGGCTCAGTTGATAAGAGAGCCAGGTCTGGAGATTGGAGATCCTGAAATTCAACTCTAAACTCAGACATATCCTAGCTGTGGGATCCTGGGCAAGTTACCCAGTTGCTCTTACTTATCTTCTGCCTTGGAAGTGATACTTAGTATTGATTCTAAGGGGGAGGAAGGTAAGGGTTTAAAAAATAATTACTTTGTCTTTGACTGGGGGAGACAGTGCTTAAATGAAGATTATTTTAATTAAGTAGCTTTCATAGCATTGGTTTACCCTGCCCCACCTAGGCTAGTGTATATCTAGTAATAACCTAAGCCCACAAAAATCTCTTGTAAAATAGTTAATTATTATAGCTTGGATTTGATTTCACATGTGTCTCCTATCAGAAAATGCCAATTTATAAAACAAGTAAATTGGGATTACAATTAGGTTCATTGAAGGGGTTTCTTAATTAGTTGCTAACTAATGTTGGAGTATACTGTCAGCCAGGGTGATAGAGTAAATCTACAGATCTATACTTGTGTGTATGAGACCTGGACGCCTTTGGCAGTCTGTGCCATAGATCTCATATCAGGATTATGTTTTTTAAAATAAAATAAGAGATAGAGGATTATGACATGTTTAGAGACCCCAAATTAATGGAGTTGAATCAATGAATTGGCTGAATCAGAAATAAAGACTTTTGTCTTCTGAAATGAAATTTGTTCCAGTTGTAAAACAAAACAAAACAAGACATTAAGGCTTTGCTAAAACATAGAAGAATACTCAAAATTGAAATGAGCAGAGGTTAATTCTCCCATGAAGTTTAAAGTCTAACAGTATATATGTAAATAGGGCCAGCAATACAACAAATAATGAATGAATGAATTAATCAAAAGCATTTATTAACTACTTAGTATGTGCCAAACAACTTTGAGATCCTTGGGATACAATTACAAAAGGAAGACAATCCCTATCTTTGGGAAGCTTTTTTTCTATAAACATTTACTATGTGTCAGGCATTGTTTGGGTTGTGAGGATACAAAGATAAAAATGAAACAGTGCCTACCCTCAAGGAGCTTCTTTTCTGTCAGAAGAGATGTTTACATATATGTGACAAATAAAAACAAAACAATGTAACCTTAAAAGGGAAGACACTAGCAATTGAAACATCAGGTAAAGATTACTGCAGAAAATAGCATTTAAGCTGAATCAGAAAAAAAATGTATGAAGAAAAATCCAGTAAGGTCGAGCTATACTGTTCATGGAGAGGAGGAATATCTAAAGAGACTATAGAGATAGGAAAGTATCAGGGGTTTCTATTTGGTCCTAGAGGTGATAGGAACCACTGAAGTTTACTGAATAGTGTGACAAGGTTGGAAATAATGCTTAAGGAAAATCACTTTTGTAGTCATGTAGAATATGGATTATTGTGGAAAGAGGTTTAGGGAAGTTTGGAGGCTGTCACAATAGTTCAGATGATGAGGACCTGAATTAGGATGCTGGCTGAGTGAATGGAAAGTGGAGATGTTTGTAAGAATAATATTGTGGAGACAGATGGTGTGGATATATGGTCCAAATGAGAATGAAGAGTAAAGGATAGGGGAGGTAGGTAGCTTAGTAGATAAAGAGCCAGTCCTGGTGGGTTCAACTCAGGTCTCAATATATTTCCTAGCTGTGTGACCCGGGACAAGTCACAGCCCCAGTTGCTTAGCCCTTACCATTCTTCTGCCTCAGAACCAATTTTCAGTATTGATTCTAAGACAGAAGATAAAGGTTAAAAAAAAAAAGAGGGATGATATTAATGTTGGGAAGTTGGATAAGAAAGATGGTGGTACCCATGTGAACAGTAGAGAACTTCAAAGAGAAATATCTTTGGGGAGAAATAAGATAAGGAGTTCTGTTTGGGATGTATTGTACTGAAATGCCAACTAGAGCTCAGGAGAGAGAATAGAGCTGGATCTATTGCTTTGGGAGCCATCTGTATAGAGATAATATATGAACTCCAGGAAGCTTATGAAGCTACCAAGAAGGACTGAGAGAAAATGCCATTAGATTTGGCTATTA
The DNA here is from genome assembly GCF_027887165.1 of Monodelphis domestica. NCBI lineage: Eukaryota > Metazoa > Chordata > Mammalia > Didelphimorphia > Didelphidae > Monodelphis > Monodelphis domestica. The sequence continues at coordinate 483,628,359 of NC_077227.1, forward strand.
GATGGAAAAAGACTTGTACAAGAATATTCATAGCTATGCTCTTTGTGGTGGCAAAAAATTGGAAAATGAGGGAATATCTCTTGATTGGGGAATGACTGAACAAATTGTGGTTTCTATTGGTGATGGAATACTATTGGGCTGAAAGGAATAATGAACATGGAAGAATTCCATGTGAACTGGAAAGACCTCCAGGAATTGTTGCAGAGCAAAAGGAGCAGAACCAGGAGAATGTTATACATAGAGGCTGATAGATTATGGCACAATCAAATGTAATGGACTTTTCTACCAGAAGCAAGGCAAAGATCCAGGACAATCCAAAGGAACATAGGAGGAAGAACACTATCCACATCCAGAGAAAGAACTGTGGAACCAGAAATGCATTAGAAAATATATGATCCACCAGGTAATACGATAGGGATGTGATTAGGGTTTTGATTTTAAGAATGGCTCTACTCCAAGTATGAAAAACATGGAAATAGGTGTTGAACAACGATACACGTATAACCCAGTGGAACTGCTTGTTGACTTTGGAAGAGGGAGAGGAAAGTGGAATAGGGATCATGAATCATGTAGCCATGGAAAAATATTCTAAATAAAAATTTAAAAAAGATTTGGCTATTAGGAAACAAATAGTAACTTTGGAAAGAACAGTTTTAGTTGGGTGATGAGGTCAGAAATCAGATTGCAGAAGATCAAGAAGAAAATGAGTAGAGGGAAAGGAGCAGCTTCAAGTCTATAACCTTTTTAGGTGAAGAGAGGGGAGTTAGAAGGTGATGGCTTGCCAGGGACATCTACTGAGTTGCAATAGGGGACAGTTTAGAACTGTCAGGGGACAGCTTAGAGCTATCAGAGAACAGCTATGGAGTTGCAAGAAAGAAAGACTGGAACATTATCAAAATGGGAGAATGAATGTTTATTGTAAGTAGCACACAAGATTTTAAGCTCTTCTTGAGAGAAACAATCTATCCTCCCCAATCCTCCCCAGAATGTGAACAGGGGAGTTAACCCGTTCTCAGGAGATCTTGGAACTGTTCATGCAGCCTTGAACTGAGATTACTAATGTTTTGGCATACTCAGCAGGAATGGTATGTCACAAACACCTGGGAAGAGGAACTCTATTCCATGAGGTCATGAAAGGTTCACTGCAATGGCTAAGTTGTATGGTAGGATGTAGGTGTCTAAGAGACGAAAAGGAGGAGCAGTGGAATAGACTTGAGGTAAGTGACCTCAGCAAGATAGTCTATGATAAGCCCAAGGATCCCAACTTTTGGGACCAAAATCCACTATTTGATAAAAACAGCTGGGAAAACTGAAAGACAATATGGGAGAGATTAGGTTTGGATCAACATCTCACACCTTACACCAAGATAAACTCAGAATGGGTGAATGACTTGAACATAAAGAAGGAAACTATAAGTAAATTAGGTGAACACAGAATGGTATACATGTCAGATCTTTGGGAAAGGAAAGATTTTAAAACCAAGCAAAAGTTGGGAAAAAAATCACAAAATGTAAAATCAATAATTTTGATTATATCAAATTAAAAAAAAAGATTTTTTTTTTAAAACCCTTACCTTCCGTCTTGGAGTCAATACTGTGTATTGGCTCCAAGGCAGAAGAGTGGTAAGGGCTAGGCAATGGGGGTCAAGTGACTTGCCCAGGGTCACACAGCTAGGAAGTGGCTGAGGTCAGATTTGAACCTAGGACCTCCCGTCTCTAGGCCTGGTTCTCAATCCACTGAGCTACCCAGCTGCCCCCCCAAAAAAAGATTTTGTACAAACAAAACCAATGCAACCAAAATTAGAAGGGAAGTAACAAATTGGGAAACAATTTTCATAACAAAAACATCTGACAAAGGTCTAATTACTCAAATTTATAAAGAGCTAAACCAATTGAACAAAAAAATCAAGCCATTCTCCAATTGATAAATGGGCAAGGGACATGAATAGGCAATTTTCAGTTAAAGAAATCAAGACTATTAATAAGCACATGAAAAAGTGTTCTAAATCTCTTATAATCAGAGAAATGCAAATAAAAACAACTCTGAGGTACCACCTCACACCTAGCAAATTGGCTAACATGACAGCAAAGGAAAGTAATGAATGCTGGAGGGAATATGGCAAAGTTGGGACATTAAAGCATTGGTGGTAGAGTTGTGAATTGATCCAACCATTCTGGAGGGCAATTTGGAACTATGCCCAAAGGGCACTAAAAGACTGTCTGCCCTTTGATCCAGCCATAGCACTGCTGGGCTTGTACCCTAAAGAGATAAGAAGGAAAAATACATGTACAAGAATATTCATAACTGTGCTCTTTGTGGTGGCAAAAAATTGGAAAATGAGGGGATGCCCTTCAATTGGGGAATGACTGAAGAAATTGTGATATAAGTTGATGATGGAATACTATTGTGCTCAAAGGAATAATAAAGTGGAGGAATTCCATGTGAACTGGAATGACCTCCAGGAATTGATGCAGAGTGAGAGGAGCAGAAGAACGAGGAGAACATTATACACAGAGACTGACACACTGTGGTAGAATCGTAGATGTTTTTAAAGATGAATGAGACTAATACATTTAGTAGAAGTATAAATTGATACAAACAGTCTGGAAAGCAATTTGGAATTATGTTAAAAAGAGACTAAAACATTCATATTCTTTGATCCAGGGAACTCCTTGTTAGGCATAAGTGTTGTTTATAATAGACAAGGCATATATATGTGTAAACTTATACACATTTGCATATACAAATATGTATATATGTGTCTATATACTATGCCCCTGGGTTCTCTTTATTATTGCTTGCTAATAAAGCTTAAATTTGCACTTAGACTTTTGGGACAACTCTGTGTTTATATATATATATATATGTACATATAATATGCACATGTACCTAAGAGTAGTGCCAGGATAAAGGGGCAAGGGACTTGAGAGAATTGAGGTAGTATAAATTAACATGGTTCACCAAGGGTCAAGATGCAGAAAGGGGAGTATAGAGATAGTTCAGAGGTGAAGGTCTAGAAAAAAAAAAGTGAAGGGGGTGATGAATGGAGGTTATGGTAATGATGAAGAATAGGGTTTGGGATCATAAGGCAAAGTGAAAGGTGGAATCATAAAAGATTATGACCAGGTAAAGAAATTTCAGAGTTTAGGAATAAGGAAGTGGAACCTTTGTGGGTTATGGCTAGATTCAGAGAATGATATTCATATGTGCATAGCGGAGTAGAAGAATAGTAGAAGCGCATAGCGGAGTAGAAGAAGTAAATAGGTAATGGGAAATTTATAAGTTAAAGAACTGAGAGATTAGGGTGTTTGAGGTGTATCTATATATATTAGTATGAAGATAGGAATTGGGAGAGGATAGAATAACTAGAAAATTGATTGGATGGCAAATATGAATCTTGAAGGAGGAAATGGTATAATGACTGTAGAGAGAGAATCTGGAAGTAGAAATGGGAGCAAGGAGTGTTCCAACTCTTCCAAAATGACAAGTGTAAGGAATGGAGGTGGATGATGAAAAATGCAAATAGCACTGAAAAGGGAAGCCAATCAGTTGTATTATCAGGAGAGAGTAGGGTTCAATGAGTATAAGAAATGTGAGAGGCAAAAAGTTAAACATATAGCAAGTTTGTTGGCTTTGGAGTATATATTCCAGGGAACTCAGTGGAAGGGGTGGGAAGATCTTGAATGGAATATTAGAGGACTTAGAAATGGAATGGCAACAAAGGAGAAGGTAGTTGGGGATGGAGAATAGGTTCAGATAATCTTAGTAATATCTCAGAGTCACTGGAATGGGGATGAAATGATGAAATGGAAGTAGGAGGAATGATTTTAGGAAGGTTATCCTTTCCCCAGAAAGCCATTGTATCAGGGATCCCAACGTGTCCTTTCACAATTTCTGTACAGGGCTCTGAATGAATAAGTAGACTTCATTTTTTTTTTGTTATTTATCTTACAGAACTGGCTCCAATCAAATATTCCATACTCTTATCTCTTAGACTGTCCTCAACTTGGTTCTTTTCCTGCTACTGCTCTGAATCTGTTGAAATCTGCTTTTCTTTATTTAATTGGTATTAGAAGAGATGGATTGTGAGCTCCTTCAGGACAGAGACCTCCAAAGTTTCTCCCAACTTTTCCCAAGATTTCCAGTGATCCTTCAGTTTTGAAGGAGATGATTTTAGTGTTTGGCTGCTGCCTGCTTTGCCCTAAAATTAAGATGCACTGAGGCTTAAAAAGAGATTGCTTTCTTAATTTCATTCTCAGTCAAGTTGGTTATACATGAAATGCCATGTATGGCAGACAGTGGAGTGGAATGGAAAAAGTACTAGACTGGAAGTCAGGAAAACTCATATTCTAGTTCTCATTCTGCCATTGACTTTCTGTATGACCTTGGACAAGTGCCTTTCTCTGAGCCTCAGTTCCCGCACCTATAAAATGAGGGAATTGAATAAGTTTTAGAGGCAAAACCCTATGGTTTAAAGTTCTGAAAATACTTAAAATATTAATTACTACATGAAGACAAGGTCTACTAGTTAGTTAATTATGACATATTATCATGAACAAGACATGCCAATAAGAACAATATGAATACATGTGATTCTTCATTCCTGAAAATCCATTTAGAGTCTAAGAGGTATTGAGAGAATTCACAGAATCACTGATGCTTCACA